>NC_054825.1:51016734-51645234 GCF_018345385.1 Vulpes lagopus
ACCTGTTCCTTCCTTAAATACACAAACATGTTTATGACAGCTTGGCCCTTCTCCTTAATCAACCACTAGAAGGGTCAGCAAACCTCGTCTCTGAGCACCCATCATCTCTGGGGAAAACCCCCTCCCTACTCCCTACATCACTGTATGGCAATGCTCACAGAACCCTGATCTCAGGACCAGGACTAGAAGTCTATGTAAGCACTCGCCTTGTCGAAAACTAGGAGTTAGGCCCTCAAATTAATAGCAGTTGGCCTGGTAGGGTCAAAACCTACCTGGCAGAAGTAACAATAAGACCAGAGAGAACAAAACTCAATTAAAACAAAAAGTGACCGTGTTGGCTTCCGTCTTCTGAAAGAACCGCGCGCGCGCGCATGTGTGTGTGTGTGTGTGTGTGTGTGCGCGCGTGCGTGCACTAACAAACCCCCTCACAGCAGAGGCTACCAGAGGACCAGAAGGTTCGCCCATACTTTATAAGGGCCTGATCCTCATCCGTGGCTTAGGCAGAAGCAGGCCTGAACAGCATGTTGGAGGAACCAGAGAAATGATTTAGGCTACAGAGTAAGATGGGAGAAGGCTGTTTGGAGAGTGGCTATAAAGTGGCACAGGAAGAAATGAGGCATCATGGCAAGGGGGCAAAGGTCATTTAAGACCAAAAAAAAAAAAAAAAAAGACCAAATATAGTTACACCACTAGATTCTAAGCTGTCTTTATTGCTATAATGTAATACATCCCCCTAACCCCAGACCTTCAGTCCAATCTGCTGTGCACAAAAATAGCTTTGTGTGTATTGCATTCTTATTGTTGTTTGGTGGAAACCAGGAAAAAAGGGCCAACTTCCAAGCTGATTCAACACAAAGCAAAAAGAAGAGAAAAAAAAAAAAACAGAAAGGGAAACGTGGGTTCTACAGAAACAAGTGATCATAGAATGTAAACCTGTAGGGCTGCTCCAATCTAGAGGAGGGCAGAGGATGGGGAAGTTTAAGTCGACATCTGGTTTCTACCCATTTACACCCACAGCTTGAAATTGCAATGCAGATTTATCATGGAGCACCCACTGTGCGCCATGCACTATCTATCTGCGATAGAGGCTTGGAAGGTACAAATGAAGCTGACTAGGTCCCTGCCCTCATCAGGCACTCTGTGTGTGTGTGTGTGTGTGTGTGTGTGTGTGTGTGTGTGTGTGAGAGAGAGAGAGACAGAGACAGAGAGACAGAGAGATAAAGATGTAGAGATGAAAGAAACAGGTTTCACAGTGCAAGCCAAACACAGCACGCTTTTAGCAAGTACAGAAATGTCTACAAGGTAAAGTAGATCATAATGCTGAAAGTGAGGTGTGCAGTGGGGGCTATTAGAACAGAGGTAAGACTCCCAATTTCATCTAAGATAAGGAAGGGGAAGAGAAGGTCGGAAACTGTAATGTCCAACTCCAGGCTTGGGCATCAGCATGAAAAAAAAAAAAAAAAAAAGGTGCTGTTACAAGCCATTCCAAGTGGCCAGAGAGTAGGTGCATCCATCCAGGAGAACTTACAGATAAATCTGGAGGGTAGGTTGAAGCTAGACAAGGAAGGGCATAGTACATCCTGCTGAAGGATTAGGTTTGAGTTAAAGGGAGGGACGCCTAGGTGGCTCAGTAGTTGAGCGTCTACCTTCAGCTTAGGGCGTGATCCCAGAATCCTGGAATGGAGTCCCGCATCAGGCTCCCTGCAGGGAGCCTGCTTCTCCCTCTGCCTGTGTCTCTGCTTCTCTTTCTGTGTCTCTCATGGATAAATAAATAAAATCTTTTTAAAAAGAAAGAAAGAAAAGGAAGGGATACTGGGGAGATGTCAGTCAAAGGGTACAAACTTGCAGTAGAAGATGAATAGGTCCTGGAGGCCTGATGCACAGCACAGTAATTACAGTCAACAATACTGTATCATATACAGTAAAGCTGCTACAGGATTGGATCTTAAATACTCTTACCACAAAAAAGAGATAGTTATGGGACATGATAGAGATGTTAGCTAAAGTTATGGTGGCGATCATATGACAATACATAAATGTATCAAATCAGCACCCTTATATGCATCAATTAGAACCTCAAGAAAAAAAATTTTAATCTTAAAAAAAAAAAGTCCCAGCACACCAGCCTAGAATGCCTCAGAATATTCAGGGTTTGGCAAAGATCAGCCTGACATCTTAGCTTCTAAAAATGCCATAAAGCTCTTTTTTTTAATATCTTTAATTTAAAAAAAATTTAAAATGCCGTAAGAGCACTTTTATATTTAAAAATCTAAAATACATGCAAAACATCACAATTTGACCAGGATGCAATTTAAGTATGTGGTTTTGGAGTCAAATCACCCATAAAGTGCTTGTCCAAAACATACTTAGATAAGTGTAAAAATTCTAGTTTGGAACCTTCACAGAAATGGAGTCAAGATCGGCACATCTCAGGAGACATACTAGCTTCCTTGAGACAGAGACTGTAGAAATCTGAAGTCTGAAAGCTGCTGAGCTCAGCTTTCCAAATCTTAGGAAGCCCATAGGGGACTTCTCTCCCGATAACTAAAATCTTATTACCTAGTCCAAAGACTGACTCAAAAAATCCTCTGACAGTATTTCTCACACACCAATCCACAGTCCTGGATCCAATTCCTAAATCCAACACTCATCCACATTACTGCCATCTATACAATCCACATAGAAGTGGTGGCTGCTTTTCCAGTGATGCCTGAAGCTCACCAAATTCAGTTCACACCTATTTCTATTCACACAATTGCACTGTCAATAATTTGCCTTCAAGGGTATAAAACATGCTTTTAGCAAAAAGTACCAAAATTCTGGAAATAGCACTGAACCTGAAGTCAAGATGTCTGGAGCTCTCCTCTGCCAGTTAACAGGCCATCTAACCCTGAACCTAAAACGGAAACAGACTCTTGTCCCACATCACAAGGGGCTATTACGAGCACCTGCACAGACAGTGGGTGAGAATGTGTTCCAAAACAGATAAAGAAGCAAACACATCAAAGAGACTTTTCTAAAACAAAAAACTTTCTTCTAAATTACTCTTGATTAGCAGCACCTGACTGGCTCAGTCGGTGGGTTGTAGCATGTGACCTTTGATCTCAGGGTTGTGGGTTTGAGCCCCATGTTGGGTGTAGAGAAAAAAAATGTTTTTAAATGAATGCCAAATAAATAAATGATTCTTGGTTAGGTGACTGTGGTTGTCATGACACTTCACATTAACTGTGAATCCTCAAACAGCATTAAATAATAACCAATGATCACAATCAGTAAACAAAACCTACTAAGACAACACTCCATTGCATATTAAATTAGAGGTACTGGTGGAGGAAAAAAAAAAAAAAAACAAGAAAACTGCAAAACCAGCATCATTAAGCATTCTCTGGACCTTGGTCACTTAGCGTTAAAATTCTGCAGGCTCTGACTGGCATTCAAAAGAGAAACTTGTTCTTAAAGCAACAGATAAAAACATTTGTCCACCAAGCTCTTCCTCTTCACTACTCCCCACCCACTTCCTTTTCTTCCAAAGGAGAATGCATTCATTTTACGCACTGGTTTGCCACATCCTGCCTCGGAAGCTACTTCCCAGGGGCTGCTCCGGCTATTCTGAGAAGAGGTTTAACTCCTTCAGGCCCCCCAAACCACTACTATATTTATGACAGCCTCACCCACCACAGTCATTTACAGTCTAGTAATTAGAATCCACACGATCAGATAATACTCCTGACTTCTTCATGCTACGCACTGAAGTAAGCATCTGACCTACAACACAGTCCTGCAGGAGCCACATCCCTTGGTCCCACCTGGGGGCTCCAACTAGTCCAGGTTTGCTTAATCAGCCAAAAAAAAAGACAAAAAGAAGAAATGACTGGGGCCCCTGGGTGGCTCAGTTAATCTGCCGACTCTTGATTTCAGCTCAAATCGTGATCTCAGGGTCCTGGGATACAGCCCTGCATCGGCTCCATGCTCAGCAGAGTTGGCTTGAGGATTCTCTCGCTTCCTCTCCCTCTGCCCCTACCCCCACTAGTGCATGTGTGTGCTCTACACTAATATCTTTTTTTTTTTTTTTAAGATCTTATTTATTCATGAGAGACACAGAGGGAGAGAGGCAGAGGCACAGGCAGAGAGAGAGAAGCAGGCTTCGTGCAGGGAGCCCCATGTGGAACTGGATCTAGGGTCTCCAGGATCATGCCCTGGGCTGAAGGTGGGCACTCAACCACTGAGCCACCCAGGCATCCTATCTTTTTTTTTTTTTTTTTCAAGGAGAATGATTCAAGGAAAGCTATCCAGAAACTTAATGCACACTGTATTTGGTATCAGGGAAAATCCAATGAAGCAAATCTCCTGTCCCACATGGGCTCTGTAAGCTAACACCAACATTCATTCATTACATATTTATAGACCACTTACTACACACCAGACCTAGGCTAGAGATGGGGCATCCAGACAAAATTAAGAGGCTCCAGAAGCTCACAGCATAGATGATGAAACAACAGATATATACAAAGATCACACATCCACATACAACACCCCAAAGTGGTTTGTCTCACACGTAGTTCATGGACAGCCCCACTGGAAGTTTTCTAATGGAGACCAGGCAAAGTTTCACGGACAAGATAATACTGGACTTCAACCTTAAATGAGAGGGTAGACTCCCAAACGTTGGCAATAAACGTGACAGAGAAATCCCAAAGGAAATGTATAAAGTCACGGGTAACATTTTATTGAATGCTTATTATGGTTTAGGTGTTATGCTAAAGACTTTACACTTAACTCTCAAAACAACCCTACAAATCAGGTATTATTATCACCCCCATATTTACTAATGAGAAAGCTAGGGATGACAGACCTTAAAAAGTCCAATTGACATCATTGTTTAGGGATGAAGGACTCCAACCTCAGCTATCTGCTTCTAGGGATCACTCCTACAACACAAAGCAAGAGCACCCACTAAGTGTCAGAATAGAGTTTATAACTGTGGGAAAGCTGGTCATAGTATAAGAAGAGAAGCAGGGCATAATTAAACTCTTTTCCCCTTTAAGAGACTTGAGATCTTTGTAGTCAAGAAAGATAAGGAATATATGTATTTTTTTAAATTCCGAAATCAATAAACACTAATACCTACTACATGTGAGATCCTATACAGAGGAAAATTATCTTCCGCTGTGCTACAACTGGCTTCCTGCCACATATATCACCCCTGTACAGGTTGACTGGGACCCCCTGGCTGGCCAGGCCTGTGTCCTTCCCAAAGTTACCACTTAGACAAAGAGTATGCTCATCCATGACACGGGAGGACCACAGAGCAGTGAATGGCACACCAGTTGCTGAGCTCCCAGGATGCCCTAACTCCATCAGCAGGAGAAGGTAGAACAACGAAGCTTCTATGACAAATGAGAAGTACTTTTTCAAGATCCAGGATTGGACCTTTTGTAAATTTTAACAATCTTCAGCAGTTCTTGTGCTATATCTTATCCGCCATTTTTAAAACATCAAAATATGGTGATTTTTAGAACCCAAAGACATACTGTTAAGAGAGAATTTAATAGTATTTTTTTCTCTCCACATACTCTTATTATCCCTACTTTTCCTTTTTTTTTTTTCCTAAAAGTTAAATCCTATCAATCAAACCAATACAGGGCCACCCCTAGGATGCAGTTGACCTGTATAGAAATCTGTCAAGACTTAGCAACCCTTAGCAAAGACAGGTCAGGAGAGGCTGTGAGGGTTAATAGGAAATGAATTCACTCTGTGCTGGGAGCATTTAACAGTGAACTGGTCACCTTTATTCATTCTAACTGAACATAAAGACTCTCTCCTCTGGTCATAAAACAGAATCAAAGGGTGGGCAGGGCAGAAAAACAAGAGCCCTGCACTAGAGAAAAGTCAGGGGTCCTGGATCTCCATTGAGGCTGTTGCTCACTAGCCATAAGCCACCTGGCCTCTCTGGGCCTCCATCTCTTCATCATACATCCAGGAGGATGTACTATAAAGATCTTTTCCATCTCTAACATTTAAGGACAGACAAGTAGCAATCCTCAGGGGAGAAAGAATGAAAGGTGTTGGTGGTGAAAAGGATGATTAATACAATGTAATGCTACCCTGGGTCCAGAAATAGCCTGGCTTAGTGCTGCATTCACCTTATCAGTCTAGATTTATTGGGGGGCGGGGGGTGTGTGGTGGGTGAGAATCACAGCCACCTACAGTGGAATTAAACTCTGTTCCCAAATGAGTTCTGCTGAAGTGTGATTTATCCAGAGTGTTAAACAACTCACCGGCAGTACAAAACTGTGTTACTGAAATTGTATTATTGCACAAACTTAACTTTTCTCCAAATGTGATTTGCAGAGAGGATGCAGAGCTGAGAATCCTGTGTCCATGACCATCTGTCCTATCCCAGTCCCTGGAGAGGCGTGGGGGGAGAGTGTGAAAAGCCACAGGTGCTATGTATATTCAGCCACCAATGTCACATATCCATCAAGAAGCCCAACATTTGCTGGGGATAAGTGTTCAGCTCAGCATGCAAGAGGCTCGCTGATACATTGGCCCCAAACATTCCCTGAGCCTTCCTCTGCACCAGGCAGGGAGTTGCAGAACATCACAGAACAGGGAAGATGTCATCACCAGTATATGCTTCCCAAATGTTTCCCCTCTGGGCAAGGAAGGGGCTGTTGGCTGAAAAGGCAGTATAGAGGACTATAAGCACTCTTAGCTGCCAGCATGACAAGGACAAGACCCTTAACCAGAATCGGTTTCCTATCTGTTGAGTAAAGATAACACATATCCCCACACGTCTCATGTGGTTGAATGAGGAAAAAAGAGATGTAAAAATGATAAGGAGTAAGGGCACCTGGCTGGCTCAATCACTATAGCATGGGACACTTGATCTTGGGGTTGTGAGTTCAAACCCCATGTTGGACAGAGAGATAACTTTAAAAAAAAAAAAATGAAGAGTATACAAAGCCTCACAGAATAAAAGCTAAGATTACCACCTGTGACCTTCTTGTGCCAAAATATTAAACTGAAAATAATCAAAATAAGTCAGACTTTGCAGGGATTAACAGAGCTTTGACCTTTGGAAAGGAGTGCTTCTGCCCTCTGTCTTTACTGTCATGTCACGACTTAGTCGTTCAGCAAAACTTCACCAAACCAGATGGCAGGGAACATGCCATGAACTGGGAACAAGACCCAGTTCCAGGCTTCCCCAATATCAGTCCAACAGGACAGGAGTTCCAGAAACAACTGCAGTGTGATGGAATATGCACAGAGTGCCCTGGAAGGTAGAAAAGTGACCACTGGAGTGGGGTGGACAGACCTGTGACAGATTTACACAAAAGCTAACCTACAGGGGCGTCTGGGTGGCTCAGTCAGTTAAGCATCTTGGTTTTGGCTCAATCTTGTGGGTTGTGGGACCTAGCCCTGCAATGAGCTCAAAGGGAAGTATACATGGAGATTCTCTCCCTCAGCCCCTCCCCCAACTAGTTCTCTCTCCCTAAAATAAGTCTTTAGAAAAAAAACCCTACAAATTGAGCTCTGACACAAGATTAGGATTGCAACATGGACTGAAAGGTGGAGAAGGGAATCTCCAGAAGACAGTCTGAGCAGAGGCCAGGACCCACTGGGAAAGATATGTGGATGAACCATGAAAAAGTAGAACCCAAGAGCCACCTAGAGCAGACCTCCCCAACATCTGGCTTAGCACAAGAGTGTTACCTTCGCTTTACATCAGTGTCTACCCCTTCCTATTCCTACACACACACCCCACAGGAGATCCTCTTTAAACTCTTGGAGAAGAAAGCAGAGCTTCTTGTCAGGCAGATGGCGGTCCTGGAGAAGCTATGAGGAGTCTGTACTGAGATGTACTGTGTGACAGTTGTTCGCTGAGCACCTTTTGCAGCCTCCCGTTTCACTGAAAGTAATTCTTTCACTTCCTCCCCCAAAACTGCAAGTGTGCCCAGCACTGTCTCTATTCTGTCTGGATGAAGAACAGCTGAAGAGTCCCATCACTGGAGGTGCCTTGGGAGGGGAGAACTGTCTCTCCTCATATGATAGAGAATAAGGCACCCTGGCAGGGAATCGAGTCCTGGCCCTTCTCACTAGTCCTGTTAATCGTAAGAACCAGTCTATACACATGGAATGTCTGAATCCTTTCTGCTGGGTAGGTGTCACGATGCCCATCTTACAGATGTGTAAACAGACTTGAGGATGTGAAAGAACTTGCACAAGATCACTCAAGAGACGAAGAGGCCAGGCCAGAACTCAAACCGATGTCCGCCAGCCTTTTCCCTGTGTCACACGATCTCCAGGCCATTCTTACTCAACAGTCACACTCACAGTAGAACCTACTGTGTGACGTGGCCAACTCCCTTTGGCCCTTCTTTGCAGTCCTGAATTCTTTATCTGACAAAAGAAGAGGACTGCCAAGGGAGATCTCCAAGATTCCTTTTGGTAATAAAACTTCATTTACTTGATATCTAGTGTGAGACTGAAAGTGTGCACAGTGGTGACCTATAGGATTATGTGGACTCATTATATAAAGCCTGAAAGGTAGGAAGGCATTCCCATCAGCCCACTTTGCAGAGAAGCAGGCACAGGGTGGTCACGTGGCAAGTTAACAGCTCTCCCAGGGAAGGAGCTGAGATCTCACTCTCCCTCTAACACAAGGCTGTTATTCAAAAGCCTTTCAGCCTGACAATTCTCAAGCCTCAGACTTTTGGAGCCCTCTGGAAGAGGGGGTAATTTCTGGATTCAAATGAAACACCTGGAGAGACAGAAACAATTACTTAAAACCTGACCAGGAAGCTGGGCTCTTTGCTGCACTGCCAGCATCCAAAACTCCAAGAGGGGAACAGTAAGTAGGTCTTCCTCAGACCATCTCATGTTTGGACCTGGGGACTCCAAAACTCTCCTAAGCCCATTCCCAACCTTCTAGAAATGAGACTCTACTCTGTCAAACTTATCAGGAGTCGGATGGGTGCTCTGCCCACACCCTCCCCCCAATACCACCACCACTGCTGCCACAGCCGCACCACCTCAGGGAATTAATTAGAGTAAGACCAGACATCAGGCTCCTTGGGACCCCTTCTAAGACATTTCTAATGTCCTCTTCACCTCTGCCTTTGTAGTCTCAGAAAAGACAGGCACTTTCCTGGATACCTTGCCATCACTTCAACTTCTGTTTTTAATCTCTGACCATACTCATGCATGTGACATCAACATTTCTTTAGAGAGAAAAAAACCTGAAACTTCAATTTGTTTCTAAAAAAAAACAATTTCTTGGGATCCCTGGGTGGCGCAGCGGTTTGGCGCCTGCCTTTGGCCCAGGGCGCGATCCTGGAGACCCGGGATCGAATCCCATGTCGGGCTTCCGGTGCATGGAGCCTGCTTCTCCCTCTGCCTATGTCTCTGCCTCTCTCTCTCTCTCTCTCTCTCTCTGTGACTATCATAAATAAATAAAAATTAAAAAAATAAAAATTAAAAAATAAAAAAACAATTTCTTTTTTTTTTTTTAATTTAGATTTATTTATTTATTCATGAGACACACAGAGAGGGAGGCAGAGACACAGGCAAAGGGAGAAGCTGGCTCCCTGCAGGGAGCCAGATGTGAGACTCCATCCTGGACCAGGGATCACACCCTGAGCCAAAGGCAGGTGGTCAACCACTAAGCCACCCAGGAATCCCTAAAAGACAATTTTCTAAACCAGAGAGTGTGTTATACTGAAATCAAATATCACATTTAAGGCTTCCTAAAAATATTACCCCTGTACAATGCCTCCCTTTTGTTCCCACATGCCCATCCCCCAAATACACACATACACTTTAGACTGTTATTTAGATCCTAGCATGTATAATTTTAAATGTCTTTAATCTACTAAAAGGACACTTGCACATGATTCCTCACTTTACTTCAAAAAAATGATCCAAACTGGAGCTTCCATTACATATCAGGACCAAATAGGTAAATACATGGATGGCAAATGCTGACAATAAATGAATTTAAAATTCATTAGACTTCGCCCAGAACACTGGCATCTTCTTCCATCTTCAGCAAAAGTCCATTTCATCCATTTCTCAGCTCAGTGCCTGGTCTATATTAGGTATGTAATAACTATCAGTTAAATGAATGTTAATACATTTGAATCTTAACACCGAAATTCAAAACCTATTATTGTAATTTTAGTCAAAATCTAAATCTATTTGACCCTCACACAAAAGCCATCCAAATCAACAACAAACAACAAGCAGCTGCTTCTATTCAAAGTATACATACCTCTGTCATCTGAACTGTTTTGAAGTTGGCCTTGATTGGAAGACAAATGGCTAGCAGCTGCAAGTTCAGTTACAAAGGGCTGGGTAGGAAGGCGGAGCACGAACCAGAGGGAATCAAAGTGCTGTTTCATACATTAAACATGGAATTCCTTTCCGACAAACATCTCTCATTTTCCTAGAGGCAACTAATCCGGACATGCCCTTTGAACTTAGGAAAACACAGGGCTGCACTCTGGGAGAAAAAAATCTAGTTTGCAGGCCAGGCAAGGCTGGGAGAGTAGGACAGTCACTCCTCTTGCACACCTTTCTGTTGTTTTCAAAGGAAAGCGTCAGCCATGGGAAAGTCATGAGCTGATCAGTCCACAGGCCCAGATTAACCAGACTCAATACTGAACACGTTACTTTCCTTTGACCCTCATTTTTTCCTTCGCAAGGGACAAAAATAAATTAATAAAGGGGTAAAATTGGATGACGTCTAGCCAGTAATTTTCTGCAATGATCAGAATGTTCTAATCTGTGCTAACAGAGTAGCCACTAGTCACATGCAGCCTTAGTCCCTTGAAGTGTGGCTTGTGTAATTTAGGTACTGATTTTTAAACTTCATTGAATTTTAATACATTGAAATACATACAAATACATTTGAATAGCTACAAATGGCTAGTGGCTCCAGTTCTGGAGAGTACAACTCTATAAAGATCTCTAGGGGGCGCCTGGCTGGTTCAGTCTGTAGAGTGCGCAACTCTTGATCTCAGGGTCATGAGTTCAAGCCACACACTGGGCAGAGCTTACTTAAAAAATTTTTTTCAATACCTCTATCATTTTACATAATCTTTGGACAGCCATGTGGGGAAAACGTGGAGGTTAGAGTAGGCTAGTCCTAGATTCTAAACTTAGTCCCACCACTTTCTAGCTATGTGATCTGCAAATTACTTCACTCCCCTGAACTTCATTTTCCTTATTTGTACAACAGAATATTAGAATCTTTCTGGCAGAATTTTTGTGCAAATTAAAGATAATGCATGTAAAGAGAACAGACAGGCTCTCAATAAATGTCAAGTTATTTTTCCAACTAATGATGTCCTTCAGGGATGTAAGTTTCATGTCTCTGGACTTCATCCTACTCTTCCTTCCTGATGTAGGAAGGACTTATTACCCCACAGATTAACTGCTGTGCCCCTACAGATGCAGCCCTTGTCTTTCAAGAATGCAACTTGCCCAGGAATTGATTCAGGTCCTCAGCTGTGGATGAGCCAGTGAGCCAAGTCCTCTGCACCTCCGGAACTGCTGACTTCCGCTTACCCTGTGTACCCTCACACCAGCGTTCAGGAACTCACAAAACTCTTACCCGTGACTGCATACCAAGCTGACACTTCGTTCAATGCAACCAGAACACCTGTTGGTGGCTCTGGTCTTTCCCTTCTTAACTCTCCCTACCACTCCCCCCACCCTCCAACTTCCCCTAATATTTTATGGCTTCTTTATTTGGAAATGCTTTAGGATAACCTTTCATTTTGTAATTGCTCAGTGATTCAGAATACTCAGAAATAGAAATGCAACAAGCTACATTTACAGCTAACCCAGCATTAGTTTCATTACCAAAAT
The DNA here is from genome assembly GCF_018345385.1 of Vulpes lagopus. Lineage (NCBI taxonomy): Eukaryota > Metazoa > Chordata > Mammalia > Carnivora > Canidae > Vulpes > Vulpes lagopus. The sequence continues at coordinate 51,028,609 of NC_054825.1, forward strand.
AAAACAAGGCAAAAGAGACTATGTTATAGGAGTGTTCCAATAAAATAATAAAAATGTTGTAGTCCCTATCTAAATTTTTTTAAAGATTTTATTTTTAAGTAAGCTCTACACCCAACATGAGGCTCAAACCTACAATCTTTTTTTTTTAAGATTTTATTTATTTATTCATGAGAAACAGAGAGAGAGACAGACAGACAGACAGACTCAGGCAGAGGGAGAAGCAGGCTCCATGTAGGGAGCCCGACGTGGGATTCGATCCTGGGTCTCCAGGTTCGCATCCTGGGCTGAAGACGGTGCTAAACCGCTGAGCCATCCGGGCTGCTCTCAAACCTACAATCTTGAGATCAAGAGTTGCACGCTCTACTGACTGAGCCAACTAGGCCCCCCAGTCTCTACCTAAATTAATAAGTGTTAAAAGCCTGGTCCAAGCGTTCCACTGGCCTGTCCTCTGGTGAATGGAACCTTGCCATGGTGCCAATGACCAAGGTTTATAGTGGACATAGATGAATGCCTAAAAGAAGCAGGATAAATTTTCTATTAATAATTATTGGGGGATCCCTGGGTGGCGCAGCGGTTTGGCACCTGCCTTTGGCCCAGGGCGCGATCCTGGAGACCCGGGATCGAATCCCACATCAGGCTCCCGGTGCATGGAGCCTGCTTCTCCCTCCGCCTGTGTCTCTGCCTCTCTCTCTCTCTCTCTGTGACTATCATAAAAAAAAAAAAAAAAAAAAAAAAAAAAAAAAAATTAAAAAAAAAATAATTATTGGAATGGCAAGCCTCTGTCTTCTTCCTATTGGGGGCTGGGAGTGGGGGAAGAAGCTGAAAATATAGACTGGCACTTTGGTAGGATTTCAATCTAGATTCTAGTAAGCCATCAGACAAAAGGTTTACAGTTGGCTTGGAATTTTTGTTAACCTCTGAGGCCTCCCCCAACCGTTTACTGAATGATGGTAGGAAATCAAATTGGGCAAATAACTTTAGCTCTAGACTCTCAAATGTGGTGAAACTCTAATTTTTTAAAACTAATCTGGAGGGGATCCCTGGGTGGCTCAGTGGTTTAGCGCCTGCCTTTGGTCCAGGGCGCCATCCTGGAGTCCCGGGATCGAGTCCCGTGTCGGGCTCTCGGCATGGAGCCTGCTTCTCCCTCCTCCTGTGTCTCTCCTCTCTCTATGTCTATCATAAATAATAAATAAATAAATATTTTTAAAACTAATCTGGAAATGTAACCTACAACTCAATAAAGAAGGGACTATAATTATCCTGGATACAGACAAGTCTGTAAGGACAATATGATTGGCTAGTCATGTCTTCTTACAACTTCCCATATTCCTAGATTTTTTTTTTTAATTTTTATTTATTTATTATAGTCACAGAGAGAGAGAGAGAGAGAGAGAGAGGCAGAGGGAGAAGCAGGCTCCATGCACCGGGAGCCCGACGTGGGATTCGATCCTGGGTCTCCAGGATCGCGCCCTGGGCCAAAGGCAGGCGCTAAACCGCTGTGCCACCCAGGGATCCCCATATTCCTAGATTTAACCTGAATCTGGAACCCATGTAGATCACTCACTCAACTTACTGTTCTACTTAGTCTGAAAAGTAGATACACGTAAGAGCATTCGAGATTCTGAACCGTTCTTGGTAACAGTTAAACTCAAAATAGGTCAATTCCAGAAAGGCATTCATTTCAAGGGGACTTTTGTCTGTGGTTATTTTGAAAACCACTGCTTTTAAAACTGACATTATGAAGCTTAAAAATAGACCCTCCTACTAAGGATCCTAGACTAAAATACCCTTTCCTCCCTTCATTTCCTTATTCCCTTTTCACTCAAACACCTAAGAGAATGGTGATAGAGAGGAGTGCCTCCACAAGACCTTCAGATTATTACATGAAAAAATTCAGATTATTTCTTGAACAAATTCAGATTAGTTTTTAAAAAATTGTTAGGATAACTGGATAAAGTTCTCAAAATTTGGTGTTGGGTAAACTTGGAAATTTTTCCAACCAAGTATCCCAAATGAAAACATGTAATATATACACCATAAAGAAACTGAAGTCTGAAAACCACCTCCTCCATTCCAGCTGTGTGAGCTCCCAGCAAGTTCCTTCTCTCTGGGTCTGGTTTAATCTCACAAATGCAGGCAGGGGGCTGAAGGATCTGTAAGGTCCCATTCAGCCCAAACAGGCTCTGCTTCTATAAAGCTAGGCAGCTGCTTCTTATTTTCATGGCTCTTTGGAAAAAGCAGAAATGTTCCTTGCCCAGAAGGTCCTTGGGAAGCATCATTATACTTAACAGTGTTCCTATGGGACACAAGAACTGCTATTGAGAGTAACGTAAGATGGCTATAAAAATATAAAGGTGTTCAGAGGAAAAAATAAGTTATGTTTGAAGATGACAATACTAAACCTAAAATGCATATAATTCTACCAAATATTTACTAGATATAATGAGTGAATTTAACAAGCTGTCGGATATAAACAATTCATACAAACCAAACCATGGTCAGAATGGAAAATACAAATTAAAAAATGTTCAATCACAACAGCATCAAAACAAAAACCAAAACAATGGCACCAAAATGTTAAGTCTTCGAAATATTAACTAAGGACACAGAAGAATTATTCAGAAGAAACTATAACACTATTATAGAAGAGAAAGGAGACATTAATAAACGGAAAGGTACACCACAAAAGTTATTAAAGTTTTCATTAGGGGCACCTGGCCTGCTCAGTTGGTAGAGTGTGCCACCCTTGATCTCAGGATTGTAACTTCAAGCCCCACATCAGGTGTGGAGATGACTAAAAAATAAAATCTTTAAAAAATATATTTTTAAATAAGTTTTCATTAACCCTACCAAATAAAAAAAAATCATCAAAACTACATAAGTTAAAAGGAAATTTTAGAAATACATCAAAATACAATAAAGACCAAATAAAAACAAACCTGAAAATACAACAGATAGATAGATAAATTATATTTAATAGACTCCTAAAAGATACTAGAACTCATTGTGGAGAACAATTAGACATGTTTCTCACACCAAACACATTAATAAATTCCGGATGGGACAGAATTAACCATATAAGAGAGAAAAGACTGTAAGAAAAAGAAGCCACATACTCCTGCGAAGTTGTGAAGAGATAGGTCTAAATACTAAAGAGAAGTAAACTGTCCCATACAAAAGACATGCTTTTAAAGACAAAAAAATAAAGATTTTTTTTTTCTTAACACAACATGAAAGGAAAACACCGACAGGACAATGCAGTAGCCACATAATTGATAAAATCTTAAAATACAAAGCACACTGACCTCAACAACCCACAAGTAATCATGTACAAATTAACAAAAGATGTGAATGAACAAATAAAAATACAAAGCACATAAAAACTATTTAGACGTATCTATTAAAAAATCAGCAGAGAAGAAAAGTTTGCATGTGACTTTTCAAAATGTCTAGTAGCTACCACAAAACCAGCCCACCTACCTCTCCGGCTTCATCTTCTACAACCTGCACCTATGCACCCAGAGCCCTCAACTATTTGTTGGCTCCTCCAGGCATCCCAGGCTTTCCCACTTATGTGAAGTGGCTCATCCTGTGCTCTCTTCCTGCCATGCCCTGCCCCCCCCCCACCCACCCCCACCACCCCCACTCCCCACCCATTCCCATGGAAATCCTAGCCATCCTTCAAGACCCAGCTCAAATGTCATCTCTTCCGTGATGGCTCTCCTAATCTCCCCCCCTGGACGTGCCTTCCTCTTCTCAATGAGCTCCGACAGTACTTTCTTTGTACATCAAGGCACTTTTCTTACCCTGCAGCCATTTGTTTCCTTCTTCTTGTGGCCCTGCAACCTCTCCCTGTCCTATGAGATTTCAAAATCCCTGGGCGCAAAATCCAAAGACAATCTTATTCAACTGCCTACAGCTTCTAGCATAGCAAATTGCATTAAGCATTCAATAAATATTAGTTTAAACAGAATTGGTAAAATACAGAAAATAACTTCATTTTAAAAATACAGCCTGGCTAACACCTAAAGTAAAGCAGATTGACCTTCAAAGTAGCCCTTTTCACCCATTAAACTATTAAAAAAAAAAAATACACTTAAAAATAAAAAACCTTCTGCAGCTTGAGGAAACAGTTGAAATATAATTGGTTCCATCTTTTTTTGGAACATATGCTGTTAATACGTAACAACAGCGGCAACATGGTTCACTGCCTCTGATTTGGTGTATGAATTAATCTAAAAGCAGAACAAAACAAATTAATTCAAAACATTTGCAAGACTATCTGTACATAATAAAAATCTGGGGGCACCTGGGTAGTACAGTTGGTTAAGTATGCGACTCTTGGTTTTCACTCAGGGTGATCTCCAAGTCTCAGGGTTATGAGATGGAGTGGCAGGCTCCACACTCAGTGGAAAGTCTGCTTAAGTCTCTTCCCCTCTGCCCTTCCCGTCCCCCTCCCCACAAGCCCCTGGGTTCTCTCTAACAAATAAAATCTTCAAAAAACAAAAATCTGGATACCACCTAAGTAATCAACAAAGTATCATTTATAAAGCCAGACCCTGTCCAATTCTACTCTTCAGCCAAAATAAATGACAATCATGAGGATTATGTCCAAGTGTCAAAATTGGGGAGGCAAGGGTTGGAGGGAAGAGGGGGTGCTCACCAACTGATCACATGTAAATAATGGAATGTCCAAAAAGTTACACTAGAAATTCGAATGTCTGTAGTTTCCTTCTTTAGAAGATGTTTAACACATTCAAGTTTTTTAAAGAGTTGTGCTTTAGCAGGCAAATATTCGAGGAAGGGGTGTGGTGGGGAAAAGAGGTCACATTACCCCTCTCTGCTTTTTCTTAACCCCCATGTAACCTCTTCTTAATCTGACTCCCTTGGTGACATCAAAGCAGGACCCCCTGGGGAATACACTGAGAAATCCGATGCAGGATCAGCTCTTTCACAGTCTGCCCAGAACCAAGACCCAGAGAACACCTGCTGCTTTAAAACAAAACACCATTCATCCTGGGAGGAGTTAACTTAGCAAACAGGTACAGGGGCCTCCAAACAGCTCTCATGGGCTTTCAGGCAACAGAACCAGGACACAGGACATGAAGTAAAAACACAATCAAGCAGCATTAAGACAGTAAGAGCATTTTTGAAAATTGGCAGCTTCTAGAAGAAAACAACAGAAACAAAATTGGGACCTTAAACTTTCTTCTCAGGCTCAACTTCATTTTCTGCCCCATCCTGTGGATTCTCTTGGTTTGTTTTCTCAGCATGTCAAAAACATTCACCATTGGGATCCCTGGGTGGCGCAGCGGTTTGGCGCCTGCCTTTGGCCCAGGGCGCGATCCTGGAGACCCGGGATCGAATCCCACATCAGGCTCCCGGTGCATGGAGCCTGCTTCTCCCTCCGCCTGTGTCTCTGCCTCTCTCTCTCTGTGACTATCATAAATAAATAAAAATTTAAAAAAAAAAATTCACCATTGCTTGACCTGTGCTTCCTGGGGAGGTGGTGCAAATACTAACAATTCACACACAGGAAAGCTACCAAGAAGGTTTTTTTGCTGTTATCAGTGTCTTTGATTTGTTTTGTTAAGATTTTATTTATTTATTTGAGGGCGGGAAGGAGGAGAGGGAGCAGGAGATGGAGGGGGCAAGAATCTCAAGCAGACTCCTTGCTCTGCCCACATTGGGGCCCAATCCCACGACCCTGAGATCATGACCTGAGCCAAAATCAAGAGTCCAATACTGAACCAAGTCACCCAGGTGACTCAGTCTCTTTGTTTAAACATGATTTTGGGGGTGTCTGGGTGGTACAATCAGATATCTGACAGCTCTTGGTTTCAGCAGGGTCTTGATCACAGGGATCCAGCCCCATGACAGTATCCGTGCTCATCGTGAAATGTGCTTAAAACTCCTTCTGCCCCATCCTACCCTCTAAAATAAATAAATCTTAAAAAAAAAAAAAAAACTTTTTTTGGTTTTGTCCAATCCACCAATAATGATTAACTGTATCAACAGTGGCATAGACCCAGGGGTCCAAAAAGGTATGGCCCCAAAACAAGTTAAGGGAAAAAAGACATATAAGCAGGATGCCTGGGTGGCTGAGTGGTTGAGTGTCTGCCTTTAGCTCAGGTTGTGATCCTGGGGTCCTGGATCAAGTCCCACATCAGGCTCCTTGCAGAGAACTTGCTTCCCCTCTGCCTATGTCTCTGCCTCTCTCTGTGTGTCTCTCATGAATAAATAAATAAAATTTTTAACAAAATAAAAATAAAACAATAAAACAATACTGCATTTAATGTGATGTTCATTACACAATATAGACCACAAGTACAAAAGAGGAAATAGAAAATGTGAGTTAACATTAAAAAGGGCATAAGACTCAGGATGAATTTTGTTCTTTGGGTACTTCTAAAATATTTATTATGGGGGCACCTCAATGGTTGGGAGTCTGCCTTGGGTTCAGGTCATGATCCTGGGGTCCTGGCATCAAGTCCTGCATTGGGCTCCCCCATAGGGAGCCTGCTTCTCCTTCTCCTTCTGCCGATGTCTCTACCCCTCTTTCTTTGTCTCATGAATAAAGTCTTTAAAATATATATATTTTTTATGAATTTTTCCATACAGAAAAGTGGAAAGAATAAAACAGTGAAACTCATAAACTAACCAACTAAGCAACTGTGAACATTTTGCCACACTTGCTTTATCTACTATGTATGTGGATTTTTTCTTGAACCATTTCAAAGTGAGTCTCATGTATCATCTATGGATAACATTCCCCTACATAATCATGATACATTACATCTAAAAACTTAGCAATTTTCTATTCAAATTTCCCAAACTGTCCCAAGAATACATTTGATCGCTATTTCATTTTTGATTCAGTATCCACCTGAGGTTCATGCATTACATTTGGTTGGCATGTCTCCTTAGTCTGTTATTCTAGAACCATACCACTAGCACCCTTTTGCCCATGATACTGACTTTCTAAAGAGACTGGGTCAGTTGTTATAGAGAATGTTCCACATCCTGGATTTGTCTAATGATTTCCTCCTGGTGTCATTTAACTTGTTCCTCTGTTCCTGCATTTGTTGTAAACAGGAAGTTAGGTCTCAAGGCTTGATTCTAGACACAGATCTGGCTTAGATTTTAAAAGACAGGCAGCATATAAAATGTCCAAGTTAATATGATTTATCAACACTTTTAACTTGGTATTAAGAGCAAAAGATAATAGCTTTCTGAGAAGGAAGAAATCAAAGTGGATTAACAACACTTCCCCTTTGAATAACATTCCGGTAATTATCAAGTGCTTTGATAGATTATTTCAGATGATGCTCACCTGCCCAGCTTCCCTCACAGGTTTGTTACATTATCATCCTTACTTTACTAATAAGGAAAACCAAGGCTCGGTGAAGTCAAATTACATGGCCAAGATCAACAATTAAGAAGTAATAAAACTAAGTCTAGAAGCCAAGTCCTAGAATAGCATGGAGTTACTCAGAAAACGCTATAAAATCTCAAGATTATGTAAATGGGAGATGAGATTTATGCTAGGTCTTGAAAGATGGGCAGCAGCATTCACTCATTCCAGACACTCTGCCAGATGCAAGGTAAAGATCAGTATACAAGACAGTCATGGTCCCTGCCCTCACAGAAGCTAAAGTGTGATGGCAAATACAAAACAAAAATACAGTAACATAGGAAAGCAGAGGAGGGCGTTCCAGACAAAAGAAACCACGTGGCAAGCATGGAGAAGTAGGAAGCAGCATGATGGGGTGAAAGGAGGACAGTAAAGGGGTCAGTGCAAACCACAACAGATGAACCAAAGAGAGAAAAATCAAACGAGATGGGTAAGGCAGCACCAGTAGCAGATACTCTACTAAAGTATTCTCCCTTTGTTTCAAAGACACATAAGTAAGTGAAAGAAGAATATTCTAAGTGTTTATATTCAAACAAGGGCCCCACACATCTCCTTGCTATGGACAGAGTCATCTTTAAGAATCTTTTTGCCTTTTCTGTACCTGCTGCAACAAGAGCAGGGGCATTCTTCCCAGGAACATGGGCTTCAGTTGGATTGAGTGTCTCCCTTTGGCTCAGGTCATGATCCTGGGGTCCTGGGATCAAGTCCCACATCTGGCTCCTGCAAGGAGCCTGTTTCGCCCTCTGCCTCAGTCTGTCTGCCTGCCTCTCTCTGTCTCTCGTGAACATATAAATAAAATCTTAAAAAAAAAAGGGGGGGTTCCTAGATATCATGGAGCACAGCCTGGAAAGGCCGTGGGAGACCCTCAAAAAGCACATCAACCTGTCTTAACCTTTCTGTCCCCTTTCTGAAGGGCCTTCACATTCTAAGAGACAGGTGTCCCTTACAAACCTAGCAGAAGTGCTGACGCTAGGAACTATGTTCCAAATGCAATCATGAGGTAAGTCTGTTTTTGGGTTACAGTGACACAGTTCAAAAGCCATAATCTGTGGATGCCACCAAGGCCAAGCAACACACCCTCCCATTTATTCAGCACCTTATGGACTTCAAAGCACTTCTGTATGAGGTACCCTTGTTTAATCTTCACAGTACTCTTTCAAGGTAGGAATGCTTCATTTCATCAGCAGGTGTCTACTGAAGAGCAGACACTGTTCTAGTCACCGAGCAAGAAACAAAGCCAAGGCCCCACCTTCGTGGAGCTCATATATTAGTGGGGCAGCAGATTGACACTTACAGTGCACTGTTAGTGGCAAGTGCTATGAGGAAAAACTGGGCACGATAAAGGGGCAGAGAGTGACAGGGAGTGCCGGGTTATAGATTAGACAGAAACAAAGAAAGATTAAGTATGTGCCTCATCATGGAAGGAAACACAAGGTACCCCCAAGCAATCCCATTTGAGTACATCCCACAGGGAACTCTCACAAGGGTACAAAAAGAGCTGTGCACAAAGATGGTCATGACTGCACTGCCTGATGTAGCAAAAGAAGAGTTGAAAACAGAGTTGTCTCATTCTGGGGGAATTGACATAGGATAACAAATAAAATGTGGTACATGCACATGACCACTCTGCAACCAAGAGAAATAACGAATAGCATAATGCAGCATCAGGAACAGAGGTCGGAAACATGGTATTTAGTTTAAAAAAAATAAAAGGAACTATTCTGTTTAAATATCCCTAGTTCTCCTTCCAAGAAGCTCCCACTCCTTTGAAGGTCAGCATGGCCATGTGATTTACTTCAGCAAATGAAATAGGAGCAAAAGTGACCTGTGTCGCTTCTGGCCAAAAATTTTAGGAGCCAGAATGCAGTTCACAAGACACCCTTCTAACATGAGCATATTTGAGATGGTGCCTCCATGAGCCTTGATCCCTAATGGAATCCAATGAACAGAGACTCCCACTGACCTCCAAGTGTGTTAAACAACTGAGATTTTTTTTGGTTGGTTGTTACCTCCATATAACCTAATCTATCCCAACTGGGGCATATTTACAGCACAAGAGCAATCTTTAAGGCAGCCCAGGTGGCTCAGCAGTTTAGCGCCGCCTTCAGGCCAGGGTGTGATCCTGGAGACCCGGATGGAGTCCCATGCTGGGCTCCCTGCATGGAGCCTGCTTCTCCCACTCTCTCTCTCTGTCTCTGCCTCTCTCTCTCTGTGTGTCTCTCATGAATAAATAAATAAAATCTTAAAAAAAAAAAAAAAAAACAAGAGCAATCTTTATAAAATTTGAATATATTTAGGGTGCACAACATGATGATTTGATACACAGGTAGGGAAATGATTACTACAGTCAAGCTGATTAACAAAGGTATCTATTTCCTTACAGTTACCTTTTTTTGTGTATGAGAGCACCTGAAATCTATAATCTTAGCAAACGTCCAGTATTCAATACATTAACTATATTATTAACTATAGTCACCATGTTGTACACTAGATCTCTAGACTTATTCACCTATGCTAACTGCAAGTTTGTACCCTCTGACCAACACCCCCACCTCCCCACCCATGGTAATCACTTCTCTAGTCTCTGCTTCTATTTATTCCCCCCCTGTTTTAGATTCCACATATAAGTGAGATCATGTAGTATTTTCTTTCTTCTGTGTCTGGCTTATTTCATTTAGTATAACTGTCTTCCAGGTTCATTCATGTTGCCACAAATGGTAGGATCTCCTTTCTAAAGGCAGAATAACGGCACAATCGCATTCAGCACTCTATGCACAGAAACGTACAGAACACCATCCACCTCCCAAAGGTACACATACCCAACAAATGGGTGGAACTAGAAGACCATGTATTAAATTCCCTAAAGTGGGTGCCTGTGAAAGAAAAGGAAATCGAGAGGGGGAAATGACAGCAAAGGGGGAAAAGAAAAGAAAAAACGAAAAAGTATAAAAAGGTTTGTTAAAAACATCATGCAAATAGAAAGTCACTCACTGATTTACTAAAATATTTTTGCACTTACTATGTGCCAGCTACTATATTCCAGAGAGTACTTACAAAACAATGAATCAGAAAAAGGCAGCTCTGACCTTACAATTTATGGTGTACAGAAAAGACAGAGATTTAAAATATCCTAGTAAGAAACTATAGACAGTGAATGAGTGTCATTAAAAAAAAAAAAAAATCAGGTGATAGGCACCTAGATGGCTCAGTCAGTGAAGCATGAGACTTTCTTGATCACAGGGTCATGTTTGCTCCACATTGGGCGTGGGGCCTATTTAGAAAAAAAAAAAAAAAAAAGAAAGGCAGGCACTCTTAAGTGCCCTGCCTTAAAAAAAAAGAAAAGAAAAAAGAAAAGGAAAAGAAAATCAGATGACATGGGAAAGTAACTTCCTTTAGAAATTAGGTGGTCTGTGAACACCTCAGGGGAAATGGTATTTAGGTAAAGATGATGATTGCTTCCTTCCTAGCTTGGGAAAAGGAAGGGATGATTCATCCTAGGCAAAGGAAACAGCATGTGCAAGGGCCTGGAGGGAGTAGAGACCATCCCAAGGAGGAAGTAAAAAAGGACTGGTATAGTGGAAGAAAGGGGTGGCAGGAAATGTGGTGAAAGAGATGGGGGTAGAGGTTCATGGTGGGCATATCTCTGGGTCTCATAGCCCAATAGGAGTTTGGATTTTATTATAAATCCAATGGAACCATGAAAACATTTTAAACAGGGGAATGATATGATCTCATTTCCAATTTATTTCATCCTAACACTTAGCACCCTTGAAGTATGCTCATATGTTTTTGCAAAATTTGCAAAAGAGGTATTTTTGCACTCTTCTTCTTCAAGGACCCCCACAACTTGTATAAACTTCAGGTCCCATGTAACCCAGCTCCGTTCAAATGCATTAAGTGCTAAGTTAAGAGGTAAATCCCAGAGTGCCAAGGAGCCACAGAGAAGCAACCTTGCCAATTTAGTACCAAGAGATCCTTAATGTCAATGGAGGTTTTTCTTTTTTCTTCAGTTTACATGACATGGTAATGTTCACAACTGTACCCTATCTAACCACAGAAATCAAGAGAACAGCAGCCTTGCTTGAGAAATACTCTCGAAGGTGAAAGATGAAGATGTGTACAGCTTTCCTCCCTTTAGTGCCAGGAAATGTAGGGGAACAGTCCATGTTTGTCTCAAGCAGCCTACACAAAGATGCCTCCCATTGTAACACAGTAATGAGTCATGGAGGTAGATGCAGATGGCACAAAAAATGAAGGGATTGCAGGGAGTCGCTTATCCAGAAGCAAAGGCAACTTAACATACATACCCACCACCACGAATGGAAATTACCTTCCACTTTCCTTCAGTTTTCTCAACATTTATCCAGTAACAAAGGCACCAGAAGCTAACATTTATGGAGATTTACTACGTATTAGCTCAATTAACCTTCAAGACTACCCTACATAGGTTCTATCATTAGCTCCATTTTTGCGGATGAGAAAACTAAATCTAAGCCTTAGAGAGAGACATCCCCGTTCACAAAACCACAAAGTAACAGAACCAGGCTTCAAACTTAGCCTGACTCCAGAGTCCAACTTCTTAAGCACTGTGGAGAATCTCCCAGTGCCACCAAATTTTTCTGCCACCAACTCCACAGAGTAGTTTATTCTTTTCTTCCTCATATTTTTTTTTTTAACAAAATTCCTCCCATTTGCAAGAATACAGCTGTGATGCCACAATTAACAAGAGAATGACCCAGTACCTAACTCCAAATCAAACAGGACCAGGACGGTCAGGCCACAACATTCAAAAAGCCACTGTGGTCAAAACATGTTCTGCCCTGTCCTGGGGGGATCAGTTTGTTTCTAAGGGGTAAAATTCTGCAAAGTCTTAACTGCGCAGAATCTGACCTGTACAAGTCAATACCGTGCAAAACAAACACTATAGTATTGAAGGACGTTTGCTGGGAGCAGGTCTGAGGTACCTAGCTGAGTTCACATCACAGGTCCACCACTGGCCTTGTGATCATTAGAGGGATGGACAGAGTCACCAAGCCAGCAGGTCCCCAGGCTATTAAAATCTAAAGAGAGAAAGGAAGATGATAGAAATCACCAAAGAGCAGAAGGTTCAGACCTACTCCACTCGTTTCATCAGCTAGCTTCCCTACATCTCCAAGTGTGCAGATAAAGATTAAGAACCAAATCTTTCAGGGATCTCTGGGTGGCTCAGCAGCTGAGCACCTGCCTTTGGCCCAGGGCATGATCCTGGGGTCCCGGGATCAAGCCCCACGTCTGGCTCCCTGCACGGAGCCTTCTGCCTCTGCCTGTGTCTCTGCCTCTCTCTGTGTCTGTCTCTCACGAATAAATAAATAAAATCTCAAAAAAAAAAAAAATCTTTCCTGGTTACTTCTCCAGGTAGCCGGGTCTCTCTCCCTCACAGTCTTGTCCCTTACTCCAGATGCTAACCGAGTTCTGGGAGCTCAGAAACACCCTCCCTAGGAAACAGCCTCGTCACCCGTTTAATGAGAGAAAGTGCTGGTTTGCGAGCAACACTGGAAGCTGCAGAGATGGAGCACCCTGTGCGTGTGGTTTTCACAGCTATGGGGTGTTCAGTGTATTAGGTTAGGAGTTTAAAGGCTCCTGATACAAGTACGGAGAGCCAGGAGAGTCGCTGGTGAGGAGCGATTTGTTAATGAATGAAGAGTCCAACGGAGAAAGGGGAAAGCGGCTCCCCTAGAGACAACACAGTTTTCCAGGAAGAAGGCCAAGGACCTGGAGCCCCCCCCCGCCCCCCGCCCCGAAGTCGGCAAGGGAAGGGCCGAGGGGCTCCAGGTGCACACACGCCCCCGCCAGCCCCAGCCAGCCCGCCGGTGGCCGCAACAGGGGCACTCCTGGCCCACAGGTGTCCGGCACAAAGGTGCGGACGCTGCTTGCTGGTCCCAACTCCACACTCCGTACTTCGGGCCGGCCTTCATTCTTTGCAGGACGCTTGCCTCCCTTCTCCGCTTCACAGGCCGGGCTCCCCGAGACGAGCTGGAGAAAACAGCTGGGGAGGGCGGGGGGCGGGGGTGGGGGGAGGTGAACCCGGTTTCATCCTGGGCGGGGGGCGGGGGGGGGCGGGAAGAAAGTGAATGGCCAGTGGCCAAGGATGACTGCAAGGGTCGGGGGGGTGTTACATGGGGACTCGCTGGGTCCACCGACTGGTCTGAGTCAGGAGCACGATCTGTGCTTAGTCACCGACACCTCGGCGGCCGGGAGTCCCTCGCCCCTGCCGGCCCGACTCGTGCGTGACGAGCCCGAGCGGAGCCCGAGCGGAGCCCCGCGCGCCGCGCACCCCGCACCCCCGCCTCGGCTCCGCCGCCCGCGCCGCACTTACTCCGCCGAGCTGGTCCCGTTCACCGCCGAGCCGTCGGGGGCCGGGTTCAGCTGGATGGGCGTCGGCTTCTTCTTGGGCATTTTGGACGCGGGAAGGCGCGTCCGGCTCCGAGCGGAGAGCGGCCCGTGTCTCGCTTCCTCCGTCCGCGCCGCCCCACGCCCGCCGCGCAGGGCCGAGCAGGGGCCGAGAGCCCGGGGCTGCCTTCGGCGGGGGGGGGGGGGGCGTCAGGGCCGAGGAGCCGCCGGCGGTCCCGGGGGATCCCCGCCCCACTCGCGGGGGGGCTCGGTCGGCGCGCGGGGAACCCAAGGGCTCCCCCCGCCGGCGCAGCTCGCAGCCCGGCTTCCCTCCGTCCGTCCCCCAGCCCACCGGTCCCTCAGGCTCGCCCCGCACAGCCGCAGCCCGGAGAGTACAGCCGTCGCCGGCGCCGCGCCGCCAGCCGCTCGGCGCAGCCGTCCCAGGGAGGGAGCGGAGGGCGGAGGAGGGGCGGGGAACAGGGAAGCCTCGCCCCTCCCGCGGGGCCGCGGCGCCTTCCACACACGCCCACTCGGCCCCGCCCCGTCGCCTCGCCGACAGCCAATGGGAGCTCGCCTCGGCGGCAGATGACGCGGAAATACGTCACGGGGGCGCGGCGCGCTGCCGGGTGGGGGGGCGGGGCTCCACAGCGCCCTCTGCCGCCGCGCGGCGCTCAGGTGGTCGCCCCGCCCCCCCGCCGCCCGCCCCGCCCGGGTCCCTCCTCCTCCTCCTCCTCCTCCTCCTCCTCCTCCTCCTCCTCCTCCTCCTCCTCCTCCTCCTCCTCCTCCTCCTCCCCCTCCCCCTCCCCCTCCCCCTCCCCCTCCCCCTCCCCCTCCCCCTCCTCCTCCTCCTCCTCCTCCTCCTCCTCCTCCTCCTCCTCCTCCTCCCTCCTCCGCGGGGAAAGGAGCCGTGCATCCTGGTTCCCGGAGCGGAGCGGAAGGTCCGGTGTCGCCGGGGCCCCCTCTGCGGGGACTGCAGCGTCCTGCTGGGGCCGGGTCGTGATGAAGGACGTGCAATAATCAGACGAATAAGGAAAAAGGCCTCATTTCTAGAGGAGAGGGAGCCTGCGGGGGGGGGTAGAAAACTTGTCAAGAAACTCCTTGCGCCTAACAAACTGGCAAATGGATACCTCGATTTATGCAAAATTGTTATGCACTTTGTTGATCTACTGGTGAGGGTACAGGGAGATGGGCACTCAGTACCCATGAGATTGTAACTGGGGCAACCTTTTTTGAGAGCAGATTGATAGTATTTTTTAAAATCTTGAAACCAAAAAAATAAAATAAAATCTTGAAACCTAAAAAAAAATAAATAATAAAAAAAATAAAAAATAAAAAAAATGAAATCTTGAAACCTTCCTTTAAAAAAAAAAAAGACCTTTAAACCAATGATTCCAGGTATATGAAACGTGAGGAAATAAGATGTAAATAAAGAGCTTACTAAAGTATAGGAAGCACCATACCTATTATTTTATTTTTTTTAATTTTATTTATTCATACCTATTATTTTTATTTTTTTATTTTTTTTCTATTATTTTTAAATGTAGATTCAGGGGTGCCTGAGTGGCTCTATTAAGCATGAGACTTTTTTTTTTTTTAAGATTTTATTTATTTAATCATGAGAGAGCAGAGAGAGGCAGAGGGAGAAGCAGGCTCCACGCAGGGAGCTGGATGTGGGACTCCATCCTGGGTCTCCAGGGTCACGCCCTGGGCGAAAGGCAGGTGCTAAACCACTGAGCCAGCCAGGGATCCCCAAGCATAAGACTCTTGATTTGGGCTCAGGTCATGATCTCGTGGTGGTGGCGTTACGGGATCAAGGGCATCAAGGTTCCACACTGGGCCTGGAGCCCGCTTGATATTCTCTCTCCCTCTCCCTCTGCCCCGCCCCTGCCTCTCCCTCTGCCCCTCTCTTACATACATACATATATAAATATAGATTCAGTCCTTCTCTTCCCCTTCACCCTTCCTATTCAGTCCTAAAGGTATTAAGTGTGCAGAACAAAGTCAGCCACCCAGCTGTTTGTAATATATAAAGAGAGTAAGGTTTTCCTTTTTGTTTTGTAGCCCTTGGTACTATTTGAATCTTATGCAAGTAACTTACTCAATTAAAAACATTTTTTAAAAAATTTTAACATTGATATGGGAATGTAACCCAGAGCAGACACTTTGGGAAACAGTCTGGCAGTTCCTCCAGTTAAGTATAGTTACCATATGACCCAGAAATTCTACTCCTGACTATATATTCAAGAGAAATAAAAAACGTATATCCATACAAAAACCTATACACAGATGTTTGTGGAAGCATTATTCATAATGGCCGAAGAGGGGAAGCAACCCAAATTTCCATCAACTCAAGAGCAGATAAACAAAATGTGACATAGCCATATGATAGAATATTACTCAGCCATGAAGAGGAATGAAGTGCTGATCCATGCTACATGCAGGCACGAATGACTTTAAAAAATATTATGCCAAAAAAAAAATATTATGCCAAGTGAAAAGAGTCAGTCACAAAATATCACGTATTGTATGATCTCATTTATATGAAATGCCCAGAATAGGCAAGTCTATAAAGACAGAGAGGTTAATGGTTGTTTAAGGCTTGGTAAAGCAGATGAACTAGGGATGGTAAGTAGAATGATAGCTAAAGGGCATAAGGCTTCCTTCTGAGGTAATCAAAATATCCTAAAATTGACTTTGGTAATGGTTGCACATTTCTGTGAATTTATTTAAACCATTAAATTGGGGCACCTGAGTGGCTCAGCGATTGAGCATCTGCCTTTGGCTCAGGTTGTGATCCCCAGGGTCCTGGGATTGAGTCCCACATTGGGCTCCCCATAGGGAGCCTGCTTCTCCCTCTGCCTGTGTCTCTGGCTCTCTCTTTGTGTCTCTTATGAATAAATAAATAAACTCTTTTTTAAAAAAGAAGATTTTTTTAAAAATTGAATTATATATACACTTTACATGAGTGAATTATATGGTATATATGTATTGTTTCTCAATAAAGCTGTTATGAAAGCAACAACATCAACAAAGAAATTCAGGAGAAGAGCCAAGAATAGCCAAGACAGTCTTGAAGAACAAAGCTGGAAGATCTATGCTCCCAGATACCGAGATCCACCTAAGATTGAGTATTTAAGAAAGTATGGCTCTAGACTAAGGATAGACAAGTAGCCCAATAGAGTAGAATAAAGAATTTGGGAACAAACCCATATGTAATCACCTGATTTTTTACAAGGATGATAATACATTGCAGTGAGGGAAAGGGTGATCTTTTATATAAATGGTGCTGGGCCAATTGAATCTCCACATGAAAAAAAGTAAGTCTTCATTCAGCCCTATATCACACCATCCATAGCAAATCAACTCTGGATGGATTATAGAACTAAATTAATCTTTTAGGGATGCCTGGGTGGCTCAGCAGTTGAGTGTCTGCCTTCAGCTGGGGGCATGATCCCAGGGTCTGGGATGAGTCCCTCATCGGGCTTCTTATGGAGAGCCTGCTTCTATCTTCTGCCTATGTCTCTGCCTCTCTCTGTCTCTTTCTCTGTGTCTCTCATGAATAAATAAATACTTTTTAAAGAAAAAAAGAACTAAATACAGCTTTTAGAAGAAAATGCTGGAGATCTCTTCATTACATTGGGGTAGACAAAGTTGGGGGGGTGGGAGGGACTGTTTGGTTGGCTTGGGTTTATTTGTTTTTTTGGTTTTAAGTAAGCTCTACACCCAACCCAGGATTTGAACTCATAACCCTGAGATCAAGAGTCACATGCTCTGGGATCCCTGGGTGGCGCAGCGGTTTGGCGCCTGCCTTTGGCCCAGGGCGCGATCCTGGAGACCCAGGATCGAATCCCACATCAGGCTCCCGGTGCATGGAGCCTGCTTCTCCCTCTGCCTGTGTCTCTGCCTCTCTCTCTCTCTCTCTCTGTATGACTATCATAAATAAAAAAATAAAAAAAATTTAAAAAAAAAATTAAAAAGAGTCACATGCTCTAACGACTAATCCAGCCAGGTGCCCCTAGGCAAAGTTTTTTTTTTAAGATTTTATTTATTTATAGGTGCTTGAGTGGTTGAGTCGGTTAAGCTTCTGCCCTTGGCTCAAATCATGATCCCAAGGTCCTGGGATGGAGCCCCACATCAGGCTTCTTGCTCTATGAGGCTTCTGCTTCTCTTCCTCCCTCTCCCTCTGCCTCTCTCCCCAGCTTGAGCTCTCTCTCTCTCTCTCTCAAATAAATAAATAAAATGTTTTTAAAAAATAAATATTTTTTGGGATCCCTGGGTGGCGCAGTGGTTTAGTACCTGCCTTTGGCCCAGGGCCCGATGCTGGAGACCCGGGATGGAATCCCACGTCGGGCTCCCAGTGCATGGAGCCTGCTTCTCCCTCTGCCTGTGTCTCTGCCTCTCTCTCTCTCTCTCTCTGTGTGACTATCATAAATAAATAAATAAATAAATAAATAAATAAATAAATAAATAAATATTTTCTAAAGGTAAAAATGGGGCAACCTGGGTGGCTCAGAGGTTTAGCACCGCCTTCAGCCCAGGGTGTGATCCTGGGGACCTGGAATCGAGTCCCATGTTGGGCTCCCTGCATGGAGTCTGCTTCTCCCTCTGCCTGTGTGTCTGTCTCTCTGTCTCTGTCTCTGTCTCTCTGTCATGAATAAATAAAAAAAATATTAAAAAAAAATTTTTAAAGGTAAAAATGTTATGTCTATTTTACCAGAATTTTTAAAATACTAAGATACTACACCCACTATTCTGGCTAAATTGAAAAAGATAAGTATTATCAAATGTTGTTAAGATGTAGAGCAACTAGGAGAGGACTCTCACCCCAATAGTGAAAGTAATAATGTATGAAACCAGTTGGAAAAATTGTTTGGGCATATCTACTAAGGTTGAACTTCTACTGCATGACTCAGAGATTCTACTCTCAGGCATATACCTCGAGAAATCAATATATGTTCATTAGAAAATATGTACAAGAATGTTCATAGTAACATTATCTGTAATAGTTGCTTTTTTTAAGATTTTATTTATTTATTCATGAGAGACACACAGAGAGAGAGGCAGAGACACAGCAGAGGGAGAAGCAGGCTCCAGGCAGGGAGCCCGATGCGGGAGTGGATCCCAGACTCCAGGATCACACCCTGGGCTGAAGGCAGCACTAGACTCCTAAGCCACCCAGGCTGCCCTATCTGTAATAGTTATTAAGGAAACAACCCAAATGTCCCTCAGCTGGAAATGGATAAATTGTGGTAAATTCCGACAATGAAATATTCTATAGTTTTGTGAAAATAGACTACAACTACTTGAAACAATATGAATGAGTCTCACAAACATCCTGTTGAGTAGAAGCCAAACACAAAGACACAAAAAAAGTAATACTAATATATATTAAATGTATATGGTGCAAAATGGGCAAACCTCATTTATGGTGTTAGGAATTGGGATAGTGGGTGTCCTTGAGGAGCTGAGCAACAGGCAGGTGAGTTAAAGGAGGCTTTTTGGGTGCTAGTAACATTTGCTTTCTTGATGTGGGTGTAGTTTATCCAAGTGTACTCCATTTACGATTTATATACTTTTCCGGATGTATGTTACCCTTTAATAAAACAATTACGAGAGAAAAGAAACAGAAATTCACTCAACATTACTAATCATCAGGGAAATGCAAAACAAAACTACAATGAGATATTGTTAGAATGGCTATCATCAAAAAGACAA
Organism: Vulpes lagopus; assembly: GCF_018345385.1. Taxonomy (NCBI): domain Eukaryota; kingdom Metazoa; phylum Chordata; class Mammalia; order Carnivora; family Canidae; genus Vulpes; species Vulpes lagopus. Next base: position 51,048,107 of record NC_054825.1, read on the forward strand.
GTGATAACAAGCATTGACAGGGTGTGGAGAAAAGGGAACCCTTGTGTACAGTTGGAGGGAATGCAAATTCACACAGCCAAGTATGGAAAACAGTATGAATGTTCCTCAAAATTAGATAAATTAATTAAATAAAAATAAAAATAAAACTACCATATGACCCAGCAATCCCACTTCTGGGTATCTATCCAAAGGAATTGAGATCAGGATTTCAAGGAGACATCTGTGCTCCCAGGTTCATTGCAGTATTATTCACAATAACCAAGATATGGGAACAATCTGTTTCTCAATTGATGAATGGTTAAAGAAGATGTGGTATATATACACAGTGGACTATTATTTAGCCACAAGAAAAAAGAAATGCTGACATTTACAACAATGAGGACGAACCATGAGGGCGTCGTGCTAAGTGACATAAATCAGACAGAGAAAGACAAATGCTATGTGATACCTCTGAGGTAGAATCTAGAAAAACTAAACTCAAAGCAACAGAGAGTAAAGTAGTAATTACTAGAGCCGAGGATGAGGAGGAAATACGGAGAAATTGGTCAAAGGGTACAAACTACCAGTTATAAAATTAACAAATTTCAGGGATGTAATATACCGCATGGTGGTTATAGCTAGTAATACTATATTATATGCTTGAATGTTGCTAAGGGAGTAAATCTTAAATATCCTCATAACAAAGAAGAAATGGTAATTTGTGACAGAATGAAAGTGTTAGCTAATGCCACAGTGGTAATCCTTTTGCAGTACCTAAGTGTATCAAATCAGCACCGTACACCTCAAACTAACACAATGTTACCTGTCAGTTGAATCTCAATAAAGCTGGGATTAAAAAAAGAAATCACAGTAAAACATTTTTTTCTCAGAAAATAGGTCAGACTGACCAAAATGTGTTTTGTTTTGCTTTGCTTTTTAGATTGAAAAAGTAATAAAGCCTTTCGTTGCATTAAAATATCACATCTTCTGAGCATCTTGTGTTTCTTGTTTCAAATTTTGTGGGTTTTAAAAAAATTATATAACTAATTCCAGTGTATTATATGGGGGGAAGCTAGAAGAGAATACAAAGGAAATTAAAAGCCATTCATGATATACTACTAAATGATAACTACTGTTTACATTACGGAGTCTCGTATTTATCTTAGCTATACTCACATGTGGTTACTATTATGGGATCAATGAACTTTATCAATTTATGAGATTTATTTTAGAGGCAAGTCTATATTTGTTCCTTACAAATGAAGCTCTTTTATCCTCTTATTATGAAAAATTCAGTTGGGAGATTCAAAGTAAAAAATGCCAAGGTATTGGGGCAGCTGGGTGGCTCAGCTAAGTGTCCAACTCTTGATTTGGACTCAGGTCATGATCCCAGCGTTGTGATATGGAACCCTGCATTGGGCTCTGCGCTCCATGGGTAGTCAGCTTGGAGTTCTCTCTCTCCTCTCCCTTGGCTCCTACCCTGGCTCAGGCACAAGTGCGCTCTCTCTCTCTCTCTCTCTTTCTCTCTCGTTCTCTCTCTCTCTCTCTGAAAGAAAAGAAAAAAAATTTTAATGCCAAGGCATTGCAAATAGAATATAGAATACATGAAAAAATTCAATCTTCCACTTTTTTTCTCATTCTAATACAACAGTTTTCTATTCTTTAGTCTTAAGTGAACTCTGATCCTTTTTTAAAAAGATTATTTATGGGGATCCCTGGGTGGCGCAGTGGTTTGGCGCCTACCTTTGGCCCAGGGCGCGATCCTGGAGAGAGAGCACTAGCTGGGGGAGTAGCAGAGGGAGAAGGACAAGCAGGCTCCCCACTGAGCTGAGGGAGCCTGAGGTGGGCTCCATCCCAGGACCCTGGGATCACAACCTGAGCTGGAGGTAGACACTTAACAGACTGAGCCACCCAGCTGCCCTTCTGATTCTTTGTTAAACGCTAATTTTACTAACATTAACTCTGTTTGCCTGTAATTCATTTGTCAGGGTGGGGCTAATTTTTAAACGGTTTAAAGAAATAACTAAGAAATATAATCCATTGTCTTCTAAGCTGCTCTGAGTTTGGCAGTTGTTCCTACTGAGTAATGCAGCGAAGGGTCACAGTGTGAAGGGTAACGCTACCCGACCCTCCCCCTTCTAGGGAGGTACATCCGCTTCCTCAATTCTGGATGTCCGACATTCCGGATGCAGTGAGACCACTGGGTTATTTTGGGAACCACTTTTAATGGTCACTTGCCCTCCATTTAAAGGAAAAGAGGCCTCAGCAAGGTGAGGAATGACGCAATGTAATTGCTCTCTAAGGATGTGGCTTCAACCAGACAGGATGTCAGATCCGGCACCTTTTTTTGGAGGGGAATGGGGGTAGGGACCTCACCCTGACTTGGCATCTGAGAGATGTGCTACTTTGCTTTTCACCCTTGGGTAGCAGAGTGAAAGAAGATATACTCGGGACATACCAGCTTCCTACAGGGCAGCTGTGGAAAGGAAGTCATGACTTCCTTTGGAATCACAACCCAGGATCCCGGATATTCTTTTTCTCAAACCTGGTCTAAGATTAAACAAATCTCTTTCTTGGGACATTCATTTGAATGCTTGTTGTCATTGGCCTTTTTTTTTTTTTTTTTTCCCTCGTGTTTTCTTCTATTCAATAGGAAACCCTGCATCACTTTTTCCTACCAAGTGCTTTGCAAAAATTACAACCCGGAAATTTAAAATGAGAGTGACTATTTGATCTACAGTGATCTGGGAGCTGTGATAAGAGGATATAGGGCTTCCACAGGCAAAACCATCCTAACCTGACTGGCAATCTTTTTATAATTCACACTTTGTCTCAAAGGCCAGGGCAGGTCACAGATAGCTGAAAATTTGCCTGAAAAGAGTTTCATCTTCAACAATGAACTGTGCATGACATCTAGTCCTGGGGTTACATATGTTTTATGATATTTTAAGCTATAATTATTGATACAGCAATGTATTTTGCAGTTGTATATATTCCAAAGGAGCAAGGAATCTCAGCAATGTGCCAGATTGTTTTAATTGTATAGCATCATAATATAAAAGTATTGTTATTGTTATTATAACGATAGCATTATAGTGTCATTATAATTACTACTAAACCAAATGGCTGTTTATCCTTGCTCCTGTGTATGCTTTCTCTGAATAGATAGAGCTTTATTAACTAGATCCTAGACTAGCATCTGATATAGAGAATGGGGGCTCATATTAGAATGTTAGCTGGACCATAAAAGTCATGGTGTCCAAGCATCCCCATTTTTTCCCTTTTATGAATGGGAACACGCCTCAGAGCGTTCAGTGGTATACTTCAAGGTCCTATAGCTAGTTCAGAGTAGAACAGGGACAAGTCTAATGATCCCCCAGTTCAACAATCTTTTAAAAGTCTTGGTATCTAGCCAAATAGCTAATAGGTAAAATTAGTTATTGTTGTCGTTTAAGTAAGCTCTTTGCCCAATGTGGAGCTTGAACTCAAGATTTTGAGATCAGAAGTACATGCTCTATCCTCCGAGAGCCAGGTGCCCCCAAATTAGCTTTGTTTAATAGTCATCAGGTAAGTTTGTTTGGCTGTGATATTTTCTTTCTTTCTTTTGTAGGCTCCATACCCAATGTGAGGCTTGAACCCACGACTCTGAGATAGAGAATCACAAGTGGCCCTGGCTGTGATACTTTCAATTACAAAGACATTAAAGATCTTGGTAGTGCCATAAATGACAACATATGATTATTTTTCCTTTCTCTAATATCTTTTTCTCTAATTTTGATATTTATCTTCAATTTCAAATGGTGTCAAATCCTATTTAGCATAAGTTCAATATTTGTACAGATCCATACTTTTTTGGGGTTCTGTGAATTTGAGGCTAAGGTTAGAAAATGACAAATCTAGATACCATTCAAACTCAGCTTATAACTGTTAAAAAAAGAAAAGAAATTTCATGTAAAGTCCATAATGCATACAGTCTAAATTCAAGAATTTAATTTAGGGAAATAAACAGAGATGTGCACAAAGATTTATGTACAAAGGGATGTTTGTTTCACCATTACTCATAATAACAAGATATAAACAGAAATTAATTATTCTTTTATATTCAACTTGCTTGCTCTTTTATTGAATTCAATTTTTTTCTTGGAAGAAATGATAAGAATTTGTTTATAGTGATTACCTTTATTTATTATTTTCTTTATGATTTTATTTTTAAGTAATCTCTTCGACCTCAAGATCTAGAGTTATATGCTCTACCAACTAAGCCAGCCTCAATAGTAATTGCCTCAATAATAATTGCCTTTAGAAAGACTTGCTGAATGGGAAGAAAAACTTTCACTTTTTATTGTGTACCTTTTTGTACTGAGTTTTCTGTCCATGTAAATGTACTACTTTATTTTCTTCAGAAACATCAACCTTGTATTTCCTAGGTGAGAAACTTATGGACAAGTTTTGCTTTCCTTCTTTGTATTTCTCTGTGTTAAAAAAGTAATAAATTGTATTATCTTAAAAATTAATGTGCAAAACTAGAAGATTTTATGATGTATCTTCATGATGAAATTCATTTTAGCTTAAAAATCTCTCTTTATGGTGTACCTGGGTGGCTCATTCGGGTAAGCATCTGACTTTTAGTTTCAGCTCAGGTCATGATCTCAGGGTCCTGAAGTTAAGCTCCATGACAAGTCCTGCATCAAGATCCATATGGAGCACTGCATTGGGCTCAACACTCAGCAGGAAGTCTGTTTGAGATTCTCTTCCTCTCCCTCTCCATCTGCCCCTCCATCTCCTTGTGTACTCATCCTCTCTCTCTCTCTCAAACAAACAAATTATTTTTAAAAAAAAACCCACTTCTCTTTTAAAAAGTACTAGTCATGGCATAGGAAAGTATTCTGAAAATACTAAGTGAATAAAGTATACGAGTATGTTAATGAGCACCACTTTATTATTAAAATACGATATAATCATCTGTGACAGAGATTGAAAGAGAGAAGACAAAGGATATAATCTCAAAATATTAACAGTGTTTGTTTTTGGAGGTAAAAGTATAGATTTGACTATTTTATTTGTTATTTTATGTTTTTCAGGATTTCCAGATTTTGTTGGTGAGCATTTATTAGTTGATAGTGCCACAGACACAGTACATTTCTTGTCTGCACTCCCTGCTTAGGTGAGCTCTATCACCTATAGGTTGATGAGCTCCTGATTTTATTACTGTTACTCTAGACCTCTCCCCCTGCATTTTATTTTATTTTATTTTTTATTTTTAAAAAGGTTTTATTTATTTATTCATGATAGACAAAGAGAGAGAGGCAGAGACATAAGCAGAGGGAGAAGCAGGCTCCACGCCGGGAGCCAACGCGGGACTCGATCCCGGGACCAGGATCGCGCCCTGGGCCAAAGGCAGGCACCAAACCGCTGAGCCACCCAGGGATCCCCCTCCCCCTGCATTTTAGACACAGCCAACTGCCCCCTTGGAACTTCTACATGGATGTATCAATGCACATCTCAAACTCAAAACATTTTTTTTAAGATTTATTTATTTTGAGAGAGAAAGAGAGAGCATGGAGGGGAGGGGTAAAGGGAGAGGCAGAGAGAGAAAAATCTTAGCAGACTTGATGCCCAGTGCAGAGCCAATGCAGGGCTCAAACTCACAACCCTGAGATCAGGATCTGAGCTGAAATCAAGAGTTGGGTGCTCAATCAACTGAGCCACCTAGGTGCCCCTCAGACTCAAAACATTTAAACTGAAGAGCTTGATTCCAATCCCTCATCCCCCTGTAACATATTGATTCCTCTCTTTCCAGCACCACCCACATCCAAACTGTCACAAAACTAGTGTGACAGGCTCCACTCTGGCCCTTGTCTGGCCACACCCTTTCCCACGTTGTGAAGAGTCCACAGGGCCAAGGGATCATGCCTGCATAGGGCCTATGCCCCCCACTTTCTAGACCATTCTTTAGTCACCCAAGACTCCAGAATTCCATGTCCAAACAGTGCAGAACTTGCTCCCAGAGCCTGCAGGGGCCTCTCCTCTACCCATCCTCCTAAGAACAGGGTGGTACACTGCACCCAGGCATAGACTCCCCTAGGCCCAAGGGGTGGCCAAGAATCTATTTGAAGAAGGTATAGACAGAGTTTGGCTGGTGGGCTAGATGTCCTTGTACCTCTGAGTGAAAGTCCTTTTTCTCTCTCTCTCTCTCTCTTTTTTTTTTAGATTTTATATATTCATGAGAGACACACAGAGAGAGGCAGAGACAGAGGCAGAGGGAGAAGCAGGCTCCCTGCGGGGAGCCCAATGGGAGACTTGATCCCAGGACCCTGGGATCTTGACCTGAGCCAAAGGCAGACGCTTAACCACTGAGCCTCTGATTAAAAGTCTTTGAAGGGTGGGGTGCAACTAGAAGTGGAAAGAGAAGTGGGAGCAGACAAAGGAAGGCCAGCAGCAACCCCCCCCCCCCCATTTCATTATGACATTCCAAGAATCTGGGAAATCTAAATCCCAAATCCCAACATGGACTTCCACCTTGTTATGAAAGTATATCTTTCAAGATAGGAGGATAGAACATATTTTATTTAATGATCTCCCCTGTAACTTTTACATAGGTGATCATTTGGTATTGAGCCTCCATTTATTCTCTTGCCCTGGGCCCTACAAACATTGTGGTGGGCCTGCCTGTAAGTTCTACCTCCCAAACCTATAAGAATCCTAACTGGATCTCCACTTTCCCTCTGACATCCTGATTGTCCATTTTTCATAGAGCTGCTAGGAGATCTTAAAAAAATAAACAAACAAAAGTTAGTTTACTGCTTACAGTCCACCAATGGATCCATCTCCAAAATGCTCATCAGAACTTTCCAGCTCTGCCTCCTTCACACCTCACATCCTACTTTCCTCCTTAGTCACTAAACTCTTGCCACTGTGACCTTTCCTCCTTCTGAACACACCAGCTGGTTCCTACCTTGGGGCCTTTGGACTTCCTGTTCACTCAGCATAGAGCCATTGTTACCTTAGTCCTTTGCTTGTTTGCCTACTTCTTGCCATAAGACTCAGCAAATGTCACTTTTTCATCCTTACTACCCTGTCCCTCCAGTCATTCTCTGTCATATTACCATTTTACTTTCTTCTTTACTATCTTCCTTGTTTTTTTTACTTACTTATTTCCTGGCTCCCTGATGGAAGAGAGGGACTCACCTGCCTGTTTACCATCTCTTCACTGGCTCTGAGAACTGTACCTGGCATACAGCCAATCCATAAATATTTGTTGAATAAATAAATCTCTGCCTTTTCTTTCTGACCAGATCTGGTCCACAATCTCTAGAAGCACATAGATTAAGTAGGATGATCCAGTGTGATTTCTGTTTTATAGGAGAGACTGGTAGCTAGAAAAGTTTAGATAACACTGTAAATCAGTAGCAATTATTGGCCAGGATCCATGTCTACTGTTTCAACAGCCCCAGGCTCTTTTCATATCACTGAGCTACCTACCTGAGAGCTCATTGAAACCAAAGAATCTATCCTCATGTGTCTTTCTATAGTCTTTGCAAAAATAACTACTAAATCATACTATTTTAGAGAAGGAAAAATCCTTACCAAGTTCTAAAAAACTCCATCTGTAATGTGCTGTGGTGCCCTCTTATAGAAAAAATATGCCTAGGCTTCTACTCAAAATTTCTTGTCGTGACTTTTCAGCCCTTGTCGGCAATAAAAACTGTCTGGGTTCTTTCCACATGAAATTATTTTGTTTTATTTCAAGCCATTTAACCAGTTTGCAATGTAAACAAAAAAAGAAGCATTCTCACCTTGAAGGGTTGAAGACCACTGGAGAGAACAGTTATAAAATTAAATAATCAGCTAATTCATGTGGCTCTTTTAATTCTGCACCCCCTCCCCCAACAATTGTCGTACTTCTTCTATTCATTTTTTCTGCTTGTTTTTTCATGCAAAAAAAATTAAAAGTGAGAAAAAAGCAATTACTCATTCAATTCCTGTAAAGTGAGAGGAATGCAGTGCTATATACCCTCGTAAACTGGGAAGTCAGTGAGTATAATGAAATCAGTTTAAATACTATTGAGAGTATTTTCTTCAATATTTTAAGAACATCTCTTATACTTTGAATCTTTTTTACAGATCTATTGGGACATTATCACATAAGACACATGGCACACATTGAAAGTATAAAATTTGGGGGTGCCTGGGTGGTTCAGTTGCTTAAGCATCCAACTCTTGGTTTTTGCTCAGATCATGATCTCAGGGTCCTGAGATGGAGCCCCATGTGGGACTTCACGCTCAGCAGGGAGAGTCTGCTTCTTTCTTTCTGCCTCTCCCTTTGCCCTCCCTCATTCATGCGTGTGCGTGTTCTCTGTCTCTCAAATAAATAAATCTTTAAAAAAAAAAGTATAAAATTTGAACACTTTTGTCGAATGTGGAGAAGCAATCAGTACAATCAAGACAAATGAACATACCCATCATCCCCTCGTAGTTGCCTTTGCCCCTTTAGGACCCTTTCCTCATCTGCCCATTGCCCTAGTATAGTTTGCATTTTCCAGAATTTTATATAAATTGTACATCTGGCTTCTTTCACTCGTCATAATTGCTGAGGTTCACTCAAGTTGTCATGTGTATCAGTAGTTCATTGATGGCTAAGTATTGTGCCATTTAATGGATATACCACAATTTGTGTTCCTTCCTTTTTTATTTTTGTTATTTATTCTTTAGATTTTATTTATTTATTTGAGAAACACAGAGAGAGGCAGAGACACAGGCAGAGGGAGAAGCAGGCTCTATGCAGGAAGCCCGACGCGGGACCCGACTCCAGGTCTCCAGGACCACACACTGGGCCGAAGGCAGTGCTGAACTGCTGAGCCACACGGGCTGCCCTTCCTTCCTTTTTAAAAAAATTTTATTTATTTATCTTTTTAGTAATCTCTACCCAGGATAAGGTTCAAACTCACATCCTCAAGATCAAGAGTTGCATGATCCATGGACTGAGCCAGCCAGGCGTTCCTCTATTCACCAATTTTTAAAAAGATTTTATTTATTTATTCGTGAGAGACAGAGAGAGAGAGAGAGACAGAGAGAGAGAGAGAGACAGGCAGAGACACAGGCAGAGGGAGAAGCAGGCTCCCTGCAGGAAGCCTGATGTGGAACTCGATCCCAGGACCCCAGGATCATGACCTGAGCCAAAGGCAGATGCTCAATCGATAAGCCACTCAGGTGCCCTCTATTCACCTTTTGATGGACATTTGTGCTGTTTTAAGTTTTTTTGGCTATTCCAGATACAGCTGCTAGGAACATCTGTATCTAAGTCTTTACATGGGTATTTTTCATTTCTCTTGGATAGATACCTATGAGTAAAATGGCTGGGTCATACTGTAGGTGTATATTTAACTTTTTAAGAAATTTCATATTACTTTCCAAAATATTTAAACTATTTTCCATTTCCCATCAGCCGTGGAGGAGAGTTCTAGTTGTTCCACATCTTTGTCAATATCTGTATGATCAGTCTTTTCAAGTTTTAGCCATTCTAGTGAATGCATAGTCTTATCTCATTGTGTGTGGGATGTTTTGTTTTGTTTTGTATTTTAGAGAGGGAGGGCGCGAGGGTGGGGGCAGAAGGAAAGAGAATCTCAAGCAGGCCCACACTCAGGGCTCAGCCAATGGGGGACTGAATCTCAAAATCCTGAGTTCATGACCTGAGCTGAAATCAAGAGTCGGACATTCAACCAGCTAAGCTACCCTGGTGCCTCTCTAGTCATGGTTTTAATTGCATTTCCCTACTGGCTAGTGATCCTGAGCGTCTCATTTATGTGCTTATTTAACATCCATATATTTTCTTTGGGAAAGGGAATGAGTGTCTTTTGCCCTTTGTGAATTGGGTTGCTCGTCTTATTGTTGACTTGTAAGCATTCTTTATGTATGCTATACAGTATGCAAGTCCTTTATTGAATACATGTTTTGCAGCCATTTTCTCCCTCCCTCCCTGTTTGTCTTTTCATTTTCTTTGAAGAGCAAACGTTTTGTTTTGATGATGTATAATTTATTGATTTTTTTTTTTTGTAGTTCATTTGTGTTCTCTCTAAGATACTTTTGCTATTTGAATGCACTTAGGGAAATTTTCTTCCATGTTTTGAATAACACCTCTTAAACTTTGAATTTTTAAAATGTGTTCCTTGCTCATGAAAATGCTTAAGGAACAGCTCCTCAGCTCCCTCACCTGGTGAGAGTGCTTCTAGAAGGCATCTGATCATAAAATATTTTAAAATTATAGAAGAGTCAAAAATAACCTGTTGTTTTTTCAAATATTTTTTGGAATTGCAAAATATCTTACTATTGGGAACACAGAAGAAATAACTGGAAAACATTAGACACGAAAATCACATAGACTGCTGAGTGCTTGCTTCTACTCTGCCTCACCTTGGGAAGACTTTCTGATCACTCTTCATTTTCATTTCCATTAAGTTCTATTTGGGTGGAGGTGAAGAACATTTTACTACCTTAATGGATAGCATTAATGTCCTCTTGGGGAGAGTTTACTTGTTGGGAAATTCTGTATTTTTTCCTCCAAGTTTTTTTTGAGGTTTTATTTATTTATTCATGACAGACACAGAGAGAGAGGGAGGCAGAGACACAGGCAGAGGGAGAAGCAGGCTCCATGCAGGGAGCTTGACGTGGGACTTGATCCCAGGCCTCCAGGATCATACCCCAGGCTGAAGGCGGCACTAAACTGCTGGGCCATGGGGGCTGCCCTTCCTCCAAGTCTTTATTTAAATTCCAGTTAGTTAACATATGGTATAATAATAGTTTCAGGTGTAGAATTTAGTGATTCAACATTATATACAACACCCAGTGCTCATCACAAGTGCCTTCCTTAATCCCCATCACCTATTTAACCTATCCACTCCAACCACCTCCCCTCTGGTCACCATCAATTTGTTCTCTAGAGTTGAGAGTCTGTTTCTTGGTTTGCCTCTCTTTTTCCCCATGTTTATTTGGTTTCTTAAACTCCACATATGAGTGAAATCATATGGTATTTGTCTTTCTCTGACTGACTTACTTCTCATAATAGCATAATTAGCTCAGAGCATAATTTGCATAGCATAATTCTCTCTAGCTCCATCCACATTGTTGCAAATGGCAAGATTTCATTATTTTTAATTGCCAAGTAATATTCCATTATATATATATATTCCATTATATAAATATATATGTTTCCCATATCTTCTTTTTTTTATATTTTATTTATTTATTCATGAGAGACACAGAGAGAAAGGCAGAGACACAGGCAGAGAGAGGAGAAGCAGGCTCCCTGCAGGGAGCCCGATGTGGGACTCGATCCCAGGACCCCAGGATCATGCCCTGGGCCAAAGGCAGACGCTCAACCACTGAGCCACCCAGGCATCCCTCCCATATCTTCTTTATCCATTCATCAGTTGACAGACATTTGGACTGTTTCCATAATTTGGCTATTGTTGATCATGCTGCATTGAGGTGCATGTATCTCTTCAAATTAGTATTTTTGTATCCTTCGGGTAAGTACCTAGTAGTACAAATGCTGGATTGTAGGGTAGTTCTATTTTTAACTTTTTGAGGAATCTGCGTACTGTTTTCCAGATTGGCTATACCAGTTTGCATTCCCATCAACAGTGCACAAGAGTTCCCCTTTCTCCACATCCTCCCCAACACCTGTTGTTTCCTGTGCTGTTAATTTTAGTAATTCTGCCTGGGGTGAGGTCATATCTTATTGTATTTTGACTTGCATTTTCCTGATAATGAATAATGTTCAGATCTTTTTCATGTGTCTGTTAGCCATCTGGATGTCTTCTTTGGAAAAATGTCTATTCATGTCTTCTGCCCATTGTTTAACTGGATTATTTGTTTTTTGGGTGTTTGAGTTTTGTAAGTTCTTTACATATTTTTTGGATCACTAACCCTTCATCAGATATATAATTTGTAAATATCTTTTCCCATTCCATAGGCTTCCTTTTAGTTTTGTTTATTGTTTCCTTTGCTGTGCAGATTTTATTTGGATGAAAGCCCAATAGTTTATTTTTACTTTTGTTTCCTTTGCCTCAGGAGACATATCTAGTAAGAAATTGCTTGGCTGATGCCGAAGAGGTTGCTGCCTGTGTTCTCCTCTAGTGTTTTAATGGTTTCCTGTCTCACCTTTAGGCCTTTAATCCATTTTGAATTTATTTTTATGTATAGAGTAAGAAAATGATCCAGTTTCATTCTTTTGCATGTTGTTGTACAGTGGGGAATAATGCTTGAACTTGTGAGCACCCACATACACTGCCTCCCACTGCTATCCTGAAGGTGTCAGTTGGTCTCAAGCTTAAGAAGATAGAACACAGATGGCATCTACCACACAGGAGATGGGAAGGAGAGAGAAAGTGGGGAAGGTGGTATGGAGATAAAGAGTTTTGCTAGATTTGATGTAACCCTCTCTTCAGGAACCCTGTAGAGTGTCTACGTCTACTAAATGAGTGACTTTTACTGTTGGAACTGGAGAAAGGTTCTAAGTTGAAATGGTTCAGAACATAAATAATATGTGAGATTCAGGGACTTGGAGGCCCAGATGACCCTGAGGACCTAGGTCTCACTGGGTATTTACAAAAATCTAGAGAGGGGGGCACCTGAGTGGGTCAGTGGTTGAGCATCTGCCTTTGGCTCAGGTAGTGATCCCAGAGGTCTGGGATCGAGTCCTGCATCCGGCTCCCTGCAGGGAGCCTGCTTCTCCCTCTGCCTATGTCTCTGCCTCTCTTAGAATAGACATTTTTTAAAGGATTGATAAATACAAAACTTAGGATAGTGGTGGTCTCAGTGGGATGGGAGATTCAGGGGAATGGGAGAAGGGATAAACATAGAGCTAGGAATAATTCTTAGATTGGATGCTATCAAGTGTGTGTATTCTATTGTTATGCTTAATCACATACATAAATATTACATATATTATTTTATAGGTATCAAAATTATATAAAAATAATACTTAAAACCTTTAGGGGCTATTAAAAAAAAGAAAAGAAAAGAAAAGAAAAGAAAAGAAAAGAAAAGAAAAGAAAAGAAACCATAATGAGACTTCTCTGCTCAAAACAGCTATCCTAATCTTGTTTTTCATTCTTCCTAACAACACAGTCTGAGTCAAGTAGATCAGTTTCTTTACTGAAGCTTAATCATTTTTAATCATTTAAGCTTAATCATGAAAAAATAAAATATTTTAAAAAATAAAACAGTACGGTGGGGATCATCTAATCCACACCTTTTTTATTAAAAAAAGTAATAAATTAATTTAATACCTTTTTTTTTGACATTTATTCTTTTTTTTTTAATTCATTTATTTATTTATTTATGATAGTCGCAGAGAGAGAGAGAGAGAGAGAGAGAGAGGCAGAGAGAGACACAGGCAGAGGGAGAAATACCTTTTGTATTAAAAAAAGCAAATTGGGGATCCCTGGGTGGCGCAGCGGTTTAGCGCCTGCCTTCGGCCCAGGGCGCGATCCTGGAGACCCGGGATCGAATCCCACGTCGGGCTCCCGGTGCATGGAGCCTGCTTCTCCCTCTGCCTATGTCTCTGCGCCTCTCTCTCTCTCTCTCTCTATCATAAATAAATAAATAAAAATTAAAAAAAAAAAAAAAGCAAATTGACTCAGCAATAGAGTGATTTGATCATGTCAGGCTTTTAGTTCTTAGTAGAGCTGATAATGTGGTTTAAGAATTTATTCTAGGAAAGATTCCAAAAGGCATAACACAATGCACAGTGATATAATAGTCTTATGTTGAGAACTGCTTGTGTGCATTATTGTGAAAGTACTAGGTATTCATGTTCTTAATATTTTTGGAAATACTCCAAAATTGTAGATTTGAAGAATTAATGTATTAGTTTATTATTTCTATTTGTTTTTTGAGGCAGTTGGCTATGTCCATCAACATCTTTTTACCCCTTCCACAGTAACAGAAACGCTGAATTTTTACTGGGCCATGGCCACTAACAATAAAGACTATATTCCCAGTCTCCTTTACAGCTGTGTGTGGCCATGTGATTACATTCTGCATAATGAGATGTAAACAGAATTGTATGCAACTTCTGGGAAATGTTCTTAAAATGTGCTGTTTCTTCCTCTTTGTTGCTGATTGGAATGCAGTTAGAGGTTAGAGTTCTAGAAGCCATCTTAGACAATGAGGTGAACTTGAGAACGAGATGCTTACATGGCAAAACAAGAAGACAGGCGCCTGGATTCCTAACACCATGGAACGTCTTACCAACAGGGGATTTATTACCTCCAGATTTCTTATACGTGAAAAACAAATAAGGTCTCTATTTTGCTTATTGCTGTTTTAGTTTATTCAGTTTTTTTCTGTTATTTGTAACTGAATCAGATCTGAATTTATTATTCCTGACCTGGCTACTGCAATTGCTAATGCTGATGTAGACCTGGTTTGGTGATATGACCCCAACTCAGGCATGTCACATACCAGCCAAGGGACAAATAGAAGCCACAATCTTGAGATGTAGTCCTCAAATACACAGCAGACCTGTACCACCAGCCAGACCAGCACTCAACTAAAGGTTAAAGGCAAATAACACCAATCAACAAGAACCCGAAACTTCACTTTCTAAATGTGAGATAGAAATAGTTTATGGTCTTTTGGTTATAAAAGATGTACTCAAAAATATAAAAAATAAAAAATAAAAGATGTACTCTATTCCTCTCTTTTCAAACCTCATCTCTGTACTGGGTGGGTTCTCGGCCTGCCAGAAAAACTTTTACACTCCATACTCAATCTTTGCTCTTTAATAGTCTACTTCTTTTCTTTAGTACTGTTCACTTTTAAAAACATTAAACTTTTGGGGTGTCAGACTGGCTCTGCATGCAACTCTTGATCTCTGCGTTGTGAGTTCAAGCCCCATGTTGGGTGTAGAGATTACTTAAAAATAAAATATTTAAAACAAACAAACATTAAACCGTTTTAAGAGTGTTAATGACATGGTCTATGGGAAAGCTATCGTTACATCTCTGGTGAAATTGCTATGGAAAATATATTTCAAGTATTCCCCACATATAAACAAAAGGGACAATTAGTCTTTGACAATGATACAGAGCGCTTTACAACTGTGTGTGTTTTTTAAGACATTATTTATTTATTCATGAGAGACACAGAGAGAGGCAGAGACACAGGCAGAGGGAGAAGCAGACTCCTCACAGGAAGCCCAACGCAGAACTCCATTCCCAGAATGGGATCACACCCTGAGCCAAAGGCAGACAGACACTCAACCGCTGAGCCACCCAGGTGTCCCCCAACTGTGGTAGTTATATTCACAGGGCTTACAATGACTTACCAAAGCCTTTACAAATTTTCTCAAAGGGTCAAACATTCTAAAAATTATATGGATGGTAACACGTCACATTCAGTACTATAATTTAATCCTCATAACCCTATCCAGTAGATAATGTTATTAATACTGAGAAAACTGAACCACAGTTAAAGGTCACCAAGTAGCAAATGATGAACCTGAGGTTCAAACCCTCAGAACTTCTGCTCTGGGCTTATGTGTGTTGTGTGTGTGTGTGTGTGTGTGTGTGTGTGTGTGTGTGGTGGGGGCTGGGTGGTGGTGGTGGTGGAAAGAGGGGGTATGTATAACTTTTTTTTTTTTTAATTTTATTTATTTATGATAGTCACAGAGAGAGAGAGAGAGAGGCAGAGACACAGGCAGAGGGAGAAGCAGGCTCCATGCGCCGGGAGCCCGATGTGGGATTCGATCCCGGGTCTCCAGGATCGCGCCCTGGGCCAAAGGCAGGCGCTAAACCGCTGCGCCACCCAGGGATCCCTTTTCTTTTCTTTTTTTTTTTTTTTTAACTTTTGGATTTCTCAAAAAGTGCTTTTACACTGGGACTCCTGGGTGGCTCAGTGGTTGAGCGCGTGCCTTTGGCTTAGGTCGTAATCCCGGGGTCCTGGGATCAAGTCCTGCATCAAGCTCCCTACAGGGAGCCTGCTTCTCCCTCCTCCTGTGTCTCTGCCTCTGTGTGTGTGTGTGTGTGTGTCTATCATAAATAAATAAATAAATCTTAAAAAACAACAACAACAACAAAAAACTGCTATTCCTCTTAGCCTCGGGGTCCAAGTCCCTGCTCTGCTGTGTCAGGTATACTTGGACCCAAGCTCAGGCTTGCAAATAAACCCTTGTGCGCTTGCATGGGTGTCGGCTCCTTGGTGGTTTCTTGGATACGTGATCTTGGGCACAACATAAAATCTTACCAAAAAAAGGTGCTTTTACATTTACTTTATTTGTGGGGAATATAGACCGTCATTTGGGTAACTGAAAGAATCTTTTTGCCTCAGTTATTCAGACACTTGAAGTTGACATAGTTCCCCTTCAAATTAATGTTACTTTTTCCTTTTTTTCTTTCTTTCCTTTTTTAAAAGATTTTATTTTTAAGTAATCTCTACAACCAACATGGGGCTCAGACTTACAACCCCAGGGATCGAGAGTCGCATGCTCTACCGACTGAGCCAGGGAGGTGCTCCAGTGTTAATTTTCTTAATATAGAGCAGCCCAGGTGGCTCAGCATCAGGCTTCCTGCATGGAACCTGCTTTTCCTCCTGCCTGTGTCTCTGCCGCCCGCCCCCCTGTCTCATGAGTAAACAAAATCTTTAAAAAAAATAATTTTCTTAATATATATTATCTTAGCATGTATATATATATACATAAATGCATTTATACATATTTTACATAAACAAATGTATAGAAATGAAATTAAGGGAAATGTGGTACATGTACATATTTGCATACATAATTTTAGATAATATAGCTTGCAATGTACTTTAACCTACCCTCACACGTTTATTTTTTTATACTTTTTAAAAAAGATTTTATTTATTTACTCATGAAAGACACAGGGAGAGAGAGAGAGAGACACAGGCAGACGGAGAAGCAGGCTCCATGCAGGGAGCCCTATGCCGGACTCGATCCCGGATCTCCGGGATCAGGCCCTGGGTGGAAGGCAGGCGCTAAACTGCTGAGCTACCCGGGCTGCCCCTATTTTTTTAATAATTTTAAAATACACCAAGCTATACAAAAGTAGAAAGAATAATGTAAACTCTACTCATCTTCGTGGTTTGTCAAATCTTGATGCTGTATTTGTTGCAGATAACTATTTTTTTTTTTTTTTTTAGTTTTTTGATAGGTAATGTTTTTATATGTTCAAAAAAGGTACAGGGGCACCTGGCTGGCTCAGTTGGTAGAGCGAGTGACTTGATCTCAGGGTCATGAATTCAAAGTCCAATATGGGGTAAAACTTACATTAAAAGAAAAGTATAGGGGATCCCTGGGTGGCTCAGCGGTTTGGCGCCTGCCTTTGGCCCAGGGCGCCATCCTGGAGACCGGGATCGAGTCCCACATCAGGCTCCCTGCATGGAGTCTGCTTCTCCCTCCTCCTGTGTCTCTGCCCCTCTCTCTCTCTCTCTCTATGTCTATCATAAATCAATCAATCAATCAATCAATCTTAAAAAAAAAAAGAAAAGTATAGGGGCACCTGGGTGGCTCAGTAGTTGAGCATCTGCCTTTGGCTCAGGTGGTGATCCTGGGGTCCTGGCATGGAGCCCGCATCAGACTCCCCCCGCCCCCTCCCACCCCCTGCTTCTGTCTATGCCTCTGTGTCTCTCATGAAGCCCAATATTTAAATAAAATATTTAAAATATATATATAGTGGGGATCCCTGGGTGGCTCAGCAGTTTCGCACCGCCTTCAGCCCAGGGCGAGATCCCCGGGTCCTGAGATCAAGTCCTGCGTCGGGCTCCCGGCCTGGAGCCAGCTTCTCCCTCTGCCTGTGTCTCTGCCTCTCTCTGTGTCATGAATAAATAAATGATATTAAAAAAAAATAGTATAGAGTATTTTTTTCCATCCCCACAACTATTAGTTATATATTTCCCTAACTGCGTGCGTGTATGCTTCACCCCCCCCCCACAAGTAAATATGAACGTATTTGGACTCTTTTTCTTTTTTTTTTTTAAGTAAATTGTTACCAAGTGGGGCTTGAACTCCCTACCCTAAATTCGAGTTGCATGCTTTATTAACTGAGCCAGACAAGCATCGCTGAGCTCACTTTTAAAAAGAAAGTAACGGAAAATAAATAAACAGATAAATAAATAAATAAATAAATAAATAAATAAATGTAACGTTTGTTTGTTTTTTTTTTTAGTAACGTATTTTTTTACATTTTTGTGTCGACACTATTCACCATCTCTTTTTTCAACAATGACGCTCAGTGTTCAAGGAATTGTTAAGTCTGAAGAATCCGTAGTTTCTCATCAAAATGCACTGCCTCTTTCTACTCCATTCGCAAGCCGGCGTTCTAGAAAACAGACCTTCCCCCAAAGTCCGAAGCGCCCGGGGCGTGAGGGATCCGAGCCTTTAGCAAACTCGGATCCACCCCATCCAGGAATTCAGGAGCGCGGAAGCGACCCGGGCTGGGGAGAGGCGGGCTCGGAGGCGGTGGGCGGGGCCTGGGTCTGGGGGCGGGGCCAGTGGGTCCCGCGGGCTCCCGCCAACCCCCGCGCAGATTTGGCGCCAAGCGCGCAGGCCCCTTCTCGCGGCGGGAACCTCCAGAATCTCGCGATCAACGCGGTTTAGCCGCCGCGCCCGGCCCCGCGCTGTGCCCGCGGCGGTACCCGGGAGGGTGAGAGCCGGCGCGGGGGGCTGGCGGGCTGGCGGGCGGCGGCGGCCGAGCGAGGGGTGGGTGGAGGAGCGGAGGTGCTGGCGGGCGTCGGGGAGCGAATGTGGAGGTTGGACGGGGATCTGGGCTGAGCGGGGCTGGGAGGCCGCGGCGGACTGGGGGGAGGAGGGCGGCGGTTTTACCTGTCGTTTCTCTCTCGGGTCCGCCGCTAGCCTCGTGCAGCCGGAAGGCGCCCGGGGGACTTGGCGGGCCGCCCGCGGTCCGGGGGCTTCGCAGGACTCCCCTTTCCACAGGCGCTGCTTCTTTTGATAATTTGGATGAGGTTGGACATTGGACCCCTAACGGTCTGGAAGTGACTTGCAGTTTGGATATTAAACCTGGTGCCTTCGGGGCGCCCGGGCGGCTCAGTTGGTTGAGCCTTGGGCTCAGGTCGCGACCCGCCCGGCCCCGCATCGGGATCCCCGCAGGGAGCCTGCTTCTCCCTCTGCCTGTGTCTCTGTGTCTCTCAGGAATAGATAAAATCTTAAAGAAAATTAGTTACTGTCACTCCTCTGAAAGCTGGAGGACTAGCGGCGGAAGCTTAAAAGAATTTCATCGATGTCGAAAAACAGTATATGCGATCCCCGCCAGGAAGTGAAAGATAGGTACTTTATTCACTACCACTTTACTAACAAACCCCACCCCGTGCTTGGCCAGATTTTTTTTTTTTTTTTTTTTGAAACAGAGACACAGGCAGAGGGAAGCAGGCTCCATGCAGGGAAGCCCGATGCGGGACTCGATCCCTGGTCTCCAGGATCAGGCCCTGGGCTGAAGGCGGCGCTAAACCGCTGAGCACCCCCCGGGCTGCCCAGGTCATCACTTTTAATCACAGTTGTTGGAGACTAAGGTTTGTATTGGTCCCTTGGGACTATCAGCTTGCACCAGGAGTGCAGCTGCCATCCTCACTGCCCCTGCTGAACCTGGGGATTAGAAGATGATAGGCAGGTGATTTAAAACACCACAACACTCTTTTATTGCAATGTAGCAACTTCTTTCTTTGCTAAGCCTTCCCTTGGTTGTTGGGAAAGGGTTTTTTTTTTTTTTTCTGTTTTTGTTTTTTAAAGATTTTATTTATTTATTTATGAGAGACAGAGTGAGAGGCAGAGACACAGGCAGAGGGAGAAGCAGGCTCCATGACGGGAGCCAGATGTGGGACTCGATCCTGGGTCTCCAGGATCACGGCCTGGGCTGAAGGCGGCGCTAAACTGCTGAGCAACCTAGGCTGCCCCAGATTCCTTACATTGCTTCTTGCTACACTTAATATAGTTTGTGCCCTGCCGCCAAACTCACAGCTCCCTGTTATCAAAAAGTGTGAACTTGGGACACCTGGGTGGCTCAGTGGTTGAGCATCTGCCTTTGGCTCAGGACATAGTCGTGGAGACCCAGGATCAAGTCCCACATCAGGCTCCCCACGAGGAGCCTGCTTCTCCCTCTGCTTGTGTCTCAGCCTCTCTCTGTGTGTCTCTCATGAATAAATAAATTTTTTTAAAAAAGTGTGAACTCCATTTCTTCCCAGAGAAACTTGACTAGAATTAAACTTAACTTGAATATACTTCTTGTAGATAGGAAGTGACTTAATATTTTTTTTGCTACTTAATTTTTTAAAAGATTTTTATCTATTTTAGAGAGAGAGCACAAGCAAGGTGAGGGGTGGAGGGAGAGGGAGAAGCAGACTCCCCCCTGAGCAGGGAGCCCCACACAGAGCTCTAGCCCAGGACTCTGGGATCATGACCTGAGCTGAAGGCAGATGTTAAACTGACTGAGCCCAACCCAGGAAGCTACTTTAGGTTAACTGCCTTTACAATTTTGAAAACCTGTGGTTGTTGAACCTTAGCTGGAGATAGGTGCGTCATCATCAGGAGTTTTGTTTTTATGTATTTGTGGTCACCAAGATTTAGAATTGGAGGGACTTTAGGTATCATTTAGCTCTAGTAGTTTTACAGTTTGGGGGAAGCTTTGGAATCTATTCCTTTTTTTTTTTTTTTTTTTAAGATTTTATTTATTCTTGAGAGACACAGGCAGAGGGAGAAGCAGGCTCCATGCAGGGAGCCCGTTATGGGACTCGATCGCCGGTCTCTCCAGGATCACGCCCTGGGCTGAAGGCCGCGCTAAACCACTGAGCCACCCAGGCTGCCTGGAATCTTTATTCCTCATTCAACAAATATTTATGGAGCACCTGCTGTATATCAGCTTTGGGGATACGGTGGTGGAACACAAAGACTCACCTGGTCTTTGCCTTTTTAGAGCTGCAGTCTAGTATGGAAGACAAACATTAGATAATGACAGAAATGGAACAATATTAAAACTGGGTAAGTGCTATGAAATTGGTACTTGACACGTTGAATGCTTATTATAGGATTTAATTCAGGGAAATTAGGGTAGATTTATATGAGGAGGTGAGAATTGAGATAGATAAGGAATCAGGGAGGAGCCTTCAAGATAGGAAATAGCCTTAGCAAAGGACCCATGCCTGAGGGATTATGGCTCTCTCAAGAAACTGGGGGGAAAAATGTATTAAGAGTTGTATGAAGTGAGGCTGGAGAAAGGAGGAAGCTGTCAAATCAGGCAGGGCCTTGGAGTTTTATCAGAAGCCCAAGAGCATTAAGAAGCCATTGAAATATTTAAACCAAGTGGTAATGTGTTTGACTTTACATTTGCAGAGCTTCAGTCTAGCTGTACTACGGAGAATGGTTTGAAAAAGGCAAAAGTGGTTATGAGTAATTGAGTAACCAAAACAAGAAACATTAGGAAGTCATTGTGGAGATAGGGAAAAATGGAAAGACTTAATGGATGAATAGGAAGTAAAATGGACAGGATATGTAGGATGGGGAAGGAAATATTGAGGTTTCTTACTTGCATGGCCGGATAGATGTCGCTCATTGGGAAAATTAATTAATTGATTTTATTTATGATTTTATTTATTCATGAGAGAGGCAGAGAGAGAAGCAGGCTTTCTGTGGGAAGTCTGATGCAGGACTCAATCCCAGCACCCCAGGATCACGCCCTGAGCTGGAGGCAGACACTTAACCACTAAGCCACCCAGGCATCCCTGAATTGGGAAAATTTAGAAATTTGGTTTTGGACATGAGAAGTTATAGATGCCTCTGCGAAATTTAAGAGCTATAAAATGAGAACTAGGGATTTGGAGCTCAGATTTGATGGCTCAGGTAGAGGTAAAAAATGGTAGATAAATATTCATCTATAAATAACTCTTAAAGCCATGTACATTAGTAAATGAAGAGGGCCTGGGATGGAGTCTTGAATACTTACTGCCAAGGTTAGGGGAGATGAATCTGCACAGGAGATCCAGGAGTGTCTGGAAAGGGAGGAAAGCCATGTGAGTACTGTGTTCCATCCAGAAGCCAAGGAAAATAGTTTTTCAGAAAAAGGAACCAATTAAAAGTGTCAGATGTTGCTCAGAGGTCAAGTTTGAAGGTACTGGATAGCGTTCTTTCCAGTTTTCAACCTGAGGATTATTTTCTTTTCTTCAGAGGAAACCTTAGAAGACGAATATGTTAACAGATTTTTTAAAAAGCTGCTTTGGTTAAAGTGGAGATGAGGTGCCTGAACCCTGCCTGTTTTACATCCATTTGGACCATGTTTGAAACTCTCTGAAAAGTCAGAATCATTTTATGATAGAGGAGACCCAACAGTTGAGGATTTGCTGAAAAATCATGTAGTTATTGATTGGCAGGGTCTACATTAGACCCCACTTCTGATTTCTAACCCAGTTTTTTCCCATAATTACTTTCTTCTACTTTTCATGATATGAATTTAAAATTTGGTTTAACTGACTGAAACACATGCATTTTGCTGCAGGTGGAACAGTTTTAACTGTAGAGAGACTACTTGCATAAATAAACTTCCTTTTTTTTTTTTTTTTTTTTTTTCTGTAGAGGAGAAGATGCTAGAGCCAGAGGAGAATGGCTTGATTGACTTACCAGATTATGAGCATATAGAAGATGAAACTTTTCCTCCTTTTCCACCTCCAGCCTCTCCACAGAGAGGAGATGGAGAAGGAGCTGAACCTGATGAAGGTCTGTAGAGAGTTCCAAAAAAGTGCCTGTGTTCAGTTATCCACTTGTCAGCATAGAAATGATACGTTTTACAAATGAGGCTTAAATTATTCAAGTAATATTAAATATTGGTATATTTCTTCAGAGTCAGGGAGAGGAGCACCTGTTCCTGTACCTCCAAAGAGAACAGTTAAACGGAACATACCTAAGCTGGATGCTCAGAGGTACACTTACTACTATTTCCTTAAATGTTCATAGTTTTTTATTTATTTATTTTTTTTGTTTTTACAATTTTCCCCCCTTATATTAAAAACTTTTAGTCGGGAATCATCTGGAGATCAGATATCTCTCTCTGGGAGAGGGGGAGAGAGAATCTTGCAGACTCCCCACTGAGTGTGCCCCCTGCCCCCATGGGACTTGATTTGAGGACCCTGAGATCATGACCTGAGCTGAAATCAGAATTGGATACTTAACTGAGCCACTCAGGTGCTTTTTTTTTTTTTTTTTTTCTTTCCTTTCAGTTCAGCAGATATTTTTCTTATGATCTTGCTTTGGCCTTGATGGCTCTAGAAAACTTGAAATTCAAAACATATTTCTCTTCACAGATTAGTTTCAGAGAGAGGGCTTCCAGCATTAAGGCATGTGTTTGATAATGCAAAATTCAAAGGTAAAGGTCATGAGGTAAGAAATGTCTGATTTTTATTCTTTGTTCTTTCAAGTATCAGTAGAGCTATGGGCCCATTATCCTATTCTGAAGAATATTAGAATGTTTCACAGATACTATGATTCATCATCATATCTGTTGAGAAACTAAGATGTAGTGGAAAGGGCACTGCTTAAACAATCAGAAAAAAATGTCTTATAGTCTTCTTTCCTAAAGCCACCGTAAGTCTTTAGGAAAATCACATCTAAGTCTAAGCTCTGAGTTTGTACTTTATAATTTCAAGGAATAAAATTGAGTTAGTTTACCTTAACGGTGATTTTAGGCTTCAGGAGAGCAAGGACTTTACCTGTATCAGTCACTTACATGTCCCCAAGATACGGCACATATATTGTTATATGTGTCTGATCCATAATAGGCATCATTTACGGTGAAAAATGAAGACATTTAAGAACTGTTGATGACTGTCCAAATGTATATTTTAAAAGTCTCTTACCCTTTTTTTTTTTTTTAAAGTAGGCTCCACACGCAGCATGGAGCCCAGTGTGGGGCTTGAACTCAGGATTCTGAGATCAAGACCTGGGCTGAGATTGAGTCAGATGCTTAACTGATTGAGCCACCCACGCAGCCCTAAAAGTCTCTTTGACTAATGTAGAGTGTAGATAAACTTTTTTGCGGATATCTTTGTAGAGCTTTGCAGTTGAAGTATTTTGAAATATATGCTTAATTTTTTAAAAAAGATTTTATTTATTTATTCATGAGAGACAGAGAGAGAGAGAGAGAGAGAGGCAGAGACAGGCAGAGGGAGAAGCAGGCTCCATGCAGGGAGCCCGATGTGGGACTCCATCCCGGGTCTCCAGGATCACACCCTGGGCTGAAGGTGGCGCTAAACCGCTGAGCCACCCAGGCTGCCCTCAAATATATTCTTTAATTCTCAAACCTGTGGGGTAGCTTTTGGTCCCATTATCTAGGTAAGGAAAGGATATTTTAGAGTTTTAAGAATGCCCCTTTCATAGCCCAGCTAGAGTAATATTAATGCAGCTGAGCACCATCTTGGTGTGCTATGCAGGATAATGGGAAAGACGGAAGAGGCTGGAAGCAGATGGCAATTCAGATACTGTCACACTACCAAGGTGAAGGTGAACAGGTCAAGATAGCCTGATATGGTAGTAGATAAACAACCTACACTACTTGTAGGCAGCTGGATATAAGGAGGTAAAAAAGGAGTAAAAAATAATCCCAAGAGAGGTGCCTAGTTGGCTCAGTCAGTAGAGCATGTGACTCCTGATCTCAGGGTTGTGAATCTAAGCCCATGTTGGGTATAGAGCTTACTTAAAAAAACAAAACAAAAACCCCAAACCATACCCATCTCAGTTAATTTATTGCCCTTGTTGAAATTTTCAGGTTGTAATGATGAATTGGTGCTTTGAATTTAATGAAGTCTTCATCATTTTCATAATAAGTACTTTATTAAAATAAATGAGTTTATATAACGGATAAAAATTTTGTGTTTCATCACTGGGTTTATGCTATTTAGTCTTCTGTACTTTGCCTTTGAAAATTTGTACTGTTTTCTCACAAAGTTGAATCCTCCCTGCTTTTTTCTCCACGTATGACTTGAAACGTCCCATTGTATTTAAGTGTTTCTTTTATGACTCTTTGGTCTAACATGACGTTGTAAGGTGACTGACCAGCTACCCCCAACAATTGGAAAATAGTCTTAGGTGATTGAATTAAAAACAAACAAATTTATCTTTATTATCAGAAGGAGAATGATAACACATGCTCTCAGTATTACTTTAACATATGTGCTGCCTCAGCAAGCACAGTGCTCTCAGTATTACATGTTTAGTTACTGGTAGAGTTGACCTTTGACTTCTTAGAGGAGATCAGTTTATAACAATAGCCAGTATTTGAGTGTATACTTTGTGTCAGGCACTTGTATTACTTATTTCTCATACCTTATAAAGTGTATATAATAATACTCTCACTTTATACATGAAAAAGAATGCACAGAGGTAGTGATTTGCATAAAGTCACACAGCTGTTAAGTAGCAGGATTCAGATTTGATCTATGCAGTGTGATCTATAGCCTGTGCTTTTGACTATTCTATTTTAAAATACTGTTGTGGGATGCCTGAGTAGTTCAGTCGGTTAAGTGTCCGACTCTTGGTTTTGGCTTGGGTCATGGTCTCAGGGTCCTGGGATAGAGCCCCGTGTGGGGCTCCATGTTCAGTGGGGAGTCCGCTTATGGATTTCTCCCTCTACCTCTGCCCTTCTCTCCACTCACGTGTATGCATGCTCTCTCTTACTCTCAAAAATCAGTAAATCTTTAAAATACTGTTAAGAGAAGAATAAAATATTTTACATTAAAACCAGGAATTTGGAATTTGTTATTCATTAGTCCAGTGTCTTAAAACTTTTTCATTTTCATTTTTAAAAATTTCATTGTGATGTTGGGACGCCTGGGTGGCTCAGCTGTTGAGCATCTGCCTTTGGTTCAGGGCGTGATCCTGGTCCCAGGGTCAAGTCCCACATTGGGCTCCCTGCTAGGAGCATGCTTCTCCCTGCCTGTGTCTCTGCCCCTCTCTCTGTGTGTCTCTCATGAATAAATAAATAAAATCTTTAAAAAAAATTTTTTATTGTGACATTGAAATTTCCTATATAGAGAGGTATTGTAAAAAAAAAAAAAAAAGAGAGAGAGAGAAAGAGGTATTGTGCCCTGAGAACGTTTTTTCTTTGTTTGTTTGTTTTTCCCCCGAGAACGTTTAAACAGTTGTTGCTAGTCTTTGTACTTTGCCCTTGGGATTTCTGACTGTATTTTCACAGTGTTGAATTCTCAATGCTTTATTCTTTATATATGATTAGGGACCTGTCATTTTGTTTCGTTATTCCTAAAAGATATCTTGACATATTTTATTAAAGCTTATTTTCCCATATTACTTTACAGTTCTGAAAAGATACATGATTATCTTTTAACTTTTATTAAGTTTTCATACTGGGCTTTTTAAAATCTATATCCAGTGGTCTTTTAGACTGCAATCCTCTAAGTTCAATATTTCTCTCCTTAAAGTTTCTTCAGAAGTTTCTTGACCTTATAAATATAAAATGACACCAGTGACTTTGGCATTACTATTCAATTCTAAAATCTGCTGACAAGGTCAGTTGTGAGAATGAGTCTTCTATTTAGCATTTTTATTTTTATGTGCCAGGCTGAAGACTTGAAAACGCTAATCAGACACATGGAGCATTGGGCACATAGGCTATTCCCTAAACTGCAATTCGAGGATTTTATTGACAGAGTTGAATACCTGGGAAGTAAAAAGGAAGTTCAGGTAGGTGTTGAGATTATTATGAATATCATTCATAATGTTAAATAGTGCCAAGGATAGATTTTAGTTGAGGCTAAGTCACTGTTTGGCGTTTTCATTTTGAAGTCTGTCATGGTAGAGAGAAGGAAAACTAAGAGTAGTTATTAACTTTTTTGAAACTAAGAATTGAATGAATTCTCATTTTCCCCCAAATGTTACTTACGAAAATGTAAAAATACCTCTTTATTTTCAGACCTGTTTAAAACGAATTCGACTTGACCTGCCTATTATACATGAAGATTTTATTAGCAATGATGGTAAGAATATAAGTTTATTTCTAATAATTTTGCTTTTAGAAATAGATCTAGTTGGGGCAAGGGTAGATTAAGCACTGGGTTCTTATCTATATTGAGTAGTTGAGTAAACATAATTATAGTAACTAGGAATGAGTTGAAATGCTTTGGTACATCCAGAATGTTGTTTGGTACTTGTTTCTTAAAGACATGACTGCAGGTGCCGTTAAGAGATGTAAAAATACAGTCACAGAACTTGAGCCTTTGAGAACTCTGATACCCATTATCCTTTGTAGTGGTTGGTTAATGAAACTAAATGACAAGATGTAGTGTAGTGTTCATACAAATATACACCATTAAAAGTGTGTATTAGAATCTAGGGAATTGGAATAATTTGATGATGAAATAGTTTACACTTAAGAGTACAGATCCTGTATATAGATGGTCCTCAGGTTAACAGTGGCTTGACTTATGATTGTTTGACTTAATGATGGTGCAGAAGTGATATGCATTCAGTGGAAACCATACTTAGAATTTCAAATGTTGGTCTCTTGTGACGCTGGGCAGGAACAGCCACACTGAGGGTAAACAACCGATAGATTGATAACCATTCTGTTTTCCACTTTCAGTACAGTATTCCATAAATTACATGACATATTCAACATTATAAGGTAGTATAATTGTGTTACATGATTTCGCGTTAACTGTAGGCTATGTAAGTGTTTAGAGCATGTTTAAGGTAGGCTAGGTAGATTAAACCCATTTTTTTTAAACCCATTTTTGATTTAAGATACTGTCAACTAAAAAAAAAAAATAAGATACTGTCAACTGATGATGGGCTTATCAGGATGTAACTTCATTTTTAGGTGAGGAAGGTCTCTTGTGACTGTTCCTGGTATTGATTGCATTTGTTAGTTGTACAGTGCAACCATAGACGGTCACACACATCAAAACATATGGTTCCTGCCGACAGGGTCTGTATAGTTATCAGATTCTCTGTGCGATGGCTCCATACATGTTTGTTTATTTTTGTTTTTTAAACTTTTAATAGATGTGATAGAAAATGCAGACCACCCCCCCAAGTCTTTATAAGTTGTTTTTAAAAATGTGAAGAATTATGACTTAAATAATCAATATCTAATATTTTGGTAAAAATGTATGTATCAATGGCGTGGGATTTGGTATATTGAAAGGAATTAATAACTACAGTAAATTACACGGCACATACCACTGGGTTAGTTTACTTGGCAGCAGTTTTTGAGCTGCATAGTGTGTGCTAGAATTTCAGGGATAAAGATGAGTAAGGTCAGACCCCTTGGTTCATGGCCTAACAGACTAGTGAATGAGTGAGACATCTATTCTGATTGGTGCTTATTAGAGATAAGAATAAGGCACTGGGTAGGATGCAAAGGAGAGCGTAGTTGCTTTTACCTAGGAGAGGGGAAAGCCTCACAGAGGACAAATCACGAGTACTTTGAGTGATAAGCAGTAGAGTTCAGGCAAAGGTGATTTTGGAGAGAGGGACTGACTCATTTGTGCAGAGGCATAAATTAACAGAGGACTATTGATGGAATTACAGGCCTGCTGATACACTGGGTACATAGCAGAGACCTCTATCTCGGCCCTGTTACTGAATCTGTCCTCTCTGTATCCTAAGAGAAGAGTCTAGATTTTTTTGGATAAGGCACTACAATAGTAAAAAGGTTTTGAGCATTTTATTTACTTTTATTTTTTAAAAAGATTTTATTTATTTATTCATGACAGACACAGAGAGAGAGAGGGGCAGAGACACAGGCAGAGGGAGAAGCAGGCTCCATGCAGGGAGCCGGACATGGGACTCCATCCCAGGTGTCCAGGATCACACCCTGGGCTGAAGGTGGCGCTAAATCGCTGGGCCACTGGGGCTGCCTTATTCACTTTTATAATACATGTATTACTTATATGATAAATAACACATTTAAAATATATATATTGAGAGAGAGAGAGTGAGCACACACACAAGACCAGATAGGGACAGAAGGAGAGGGAGAAGCAGATTCCCCACTGAGCACAGAGCTGGATGTGGGACTCCATCCCAGGACCTTCACATTATGATCTGAGCTGAAGTCAGACACTTAATGAACTGAATCACCCAGGTGCCCAATAATGCACATTTTTATTCTCACTAGAACATTACATGAGGTTTTAGAGTAAGAACAATGTGACTAAATATTCTACTGAATTTTTTTTTCCTCCAAAATTTTGGACTGCTACCTGATTGATGATTTGAAGATGTGATTGTAGTCATCCCTGCACCCCTCATCTTGATTTTACCTTACAAGATTCACCCAAATGGAAGAATAACATTAACTACACTTAATTTTTGATATATTCATTTTCTCATCCCATTCATAATAAATGAAGGATTTTTGCTGAACTTCATAAGCAAATTACCTTTTTTCAATCGTTTTTCTTAAAAGCCAGGGATTACATTAAAATTTAATATAACTCCTCTGTTCAGAGCTGTGTAGTGGCTCTTTATTTCGCCCAAAGCAAAAGCCAAAATCTTTATAATGTCCTCCTTGGCCTTAGAGTATCTATTCCTTACCCCACCTCCCTACCTCTCTGACTGTATCTTTTACAGTTCTCCACTCAACTGCCGGAGTGACACTTGGCTCCTAGCTGTTCCTTGAACCTCCCAGGCACATTTTTGTCTTAAGGCTTTTGCACTCTTACACTCTGCCGTGAACACATCTTTTGTCCTCCTTCCTGCCCCTAAGTCTGCAGGGCTCTCTACCTTTCAAACTGTGCTCAAATATCAACTCAGTAAAGTCTCCCTGACCACACTATTTTTTTTAAAATTTTATCTATTTATTCATGAGAGACACACATAGAGAGGCAGAGACAGAGAGAGAGAAGCAGGCTCCCTGCAGGGAACCCAACACAGGACTTGATCCCAGGACCCGGGGATCACGACCCGAGCCAAAGGCAGGCACCCAACCCCTGAGCCACCCAGGCGCCCTTGACTACTCTATTAAAATCATACTCCCACCCCCAATCCTGATTCTCTGATACTTTTTTCCCCCCACAGTACTTATTTCCCTTTAATTAGTGTATATTTGCTTATCTGTTGATGTGTGCCAGAATGGTGGCATCCTGTAACACATTGAATTAATTAAGCGCCTTTGCCAGTGAATGAATTTCACGTGTGGTTCTAATTTTTGTAATCCCATTTTTATCAGTCAAAGCTCCATCAGTGGTTATGTTCACATTGGTTTTCCATAAAACATTGTATTAAAGAGGCCATTTACTGTTGAAGAGATCTTTTCCTTTCATGGCTCACAAAACAGAAGTTCTTTATGTCATCATTAGGTCAGAATCCTGAATGCCCTGTAAGGTGAAGCATATTAGAAACCCCAAAATTGCATTTTTGGTTCTAATATTTGTTTCTGAACTTCTGTAGCAATGTTTTCTACCTGTATTCCATCTATGTTTCCTGATAAAATAATGCATTTTAGTTTCTTGCTAAATTTTTTGTTTCCATGTCAGGAAAAAAAAAACAAAAAACATTTTTTTCCCCATGTCTTGCTTTTTGTCTTTCACCGTTAAGGAAGAAACCTTGAAAGGGATTTGTTGTAAAATTAAATATCATAGGATTTTTAAACCTTACCAGAATAATTATAAAGGTTTGTTTTCTGTTTTAAATGTTTTGCTAGTCGTGTAGGACAAGGTTAGTGTGTGTAAATTCATATTTCCAGTGGTGGTCTTGGTAATACGAAATCTTGGGGTTTATTTTTGCCTGATTTTTGTCTGATCATATGATGTTATTTATAATTTTTTTCTTAGCCATGTAATGTGAATGATGTAGGGGAAGGTGAAGTGTCAGCTTTGCTGTTTTCTTAGTTCTTGCTTGTGTCTCTATTATCTTGTCTACCTTCTCTTCTATATATGGTTATTTCACAAAAATCTTTTTAAGCTACCCCTTGTGCATTTTGTTGGGGTTGTTTAGTGTTAAAACTAGACAGTCTGCTTAATTGGGTGATCAGAATCAGCTGTATGTCACGGTATGCTGAAATTTAAAAAATGACTGGGGCACAGCTTTCCCATCTTCTGCAAGGTGGAGCTGTCTGCCTTTAAGGCCACATACAGGCCACATAGTAACTGTCCTATGGATAAATGATAGTTTGTCACTGCCTGTCTTTAAGTTCAACAATTTCTCTCAATTCTTAAATATAAATAGAAGATACAATATGTACTTCCTGTACCACTGTGGATCATTTTAGGGGGCATCCTACTTTGAGATAACTGGCATTCAGGACTCTAAGAATTTAGTAGGACTAAAGTAGAGAGCATTTTTTAAAATTAATGTGGAAACATGTCCATAGATCTCTAAATTTCTTTTACCTTTTTTTTTTTTGAAAGATTTTTAAGTAATCTGCACACAATCTGGGTCTTGAACTCACATCCCCAAGATCAAGAGTTGCATGCTCTACTGACTGAGCCAGTCAGGCACCCCTCCTTTTTCATTTTGTGTCTGAGTTTTACCCCATTAAAAAATAGCTTATATAAAATTATTACTGTGTCATATAGACTCTATAGCAAGCCACTAATATGTTGTTGTTTAATGTAAAGCAAGAATATGGTTTGGATTCTTTTAAGTTCCTTAGCCCAAACAAAATATTTTTTAATCATAACTATGAACTTTTGCTTTCTGTTCATGCATATCATTGGTATTTGGAACATTCTCACACCTCAGAGCAATTTGAATAAACAAATAGTTTCTTCAGGTCTGGCACCTTGTTACTTTAGGCTGGTTTTTAAAGCTGCATTATGCCCTTTTTCTAACTACGCATGTACTAACTTTCTACCGCAGGTGAAGCAGGAGAAAATCATGGCTATGATATAACTGCTACTGAATTAGATCCCTTTTTGACAAACTCAGTGGAAAGTGAGAACTTTGTTTCTGAGCCAAGTAGAAGCCTAACAGAAGAACAACAACAGAGAATAGAGAGAAATAAACAACTGGCCTTGGAAAGAAGGCAGGCAAAACTACTGAGTAATAGTCAGTCCCTTGGAAATGGTAAATATTATGCTGGTTTTATGTGCTACCATTAATATTATCAGGGACATGTTAGAAATTTTAACTTCTCTACTACCTACAAAATAAAAATGCCTCTATGTATAGAAAAAATCTGATGTATTTAGTTTATATCTGAGAGAGAGCGCACACATGTATATATATGGGAGCTAGTTGGAATCCTCAAAGAATAAATGAATCCAACATGGTTTTCTGCATACCTGAGTACCTTTTAAAAAATTAATCACTTCACCTTGATTCTGAATCTGTCAAAAATACATTCTTTCCTGACTCCTTAAAGTATGTGACACATGTTTTATCTTTAGGATCATAATTTTGAACATTAATTATTATAGTACTTTCCTAAACATACAAAATGCCTTCTGTACCCTTTGAGGATTTTAGAGCTATTTGCAATGACTTAAATGGGTGTTTGCTTTTTATTGCTTCGTGTCACTTAGCCATCAGTTTGTTTATCTGATGCATTCTTTTAAAACTCTTGAAATTTACTGTTTTTAAAATAGACTGCGGGTAAAACTGTATTTAAAAATAATGCAAATTGGTTTTAAATGAAGCAGATTGCATGTCTTTTTCAATATCCAATATAGTTTTCCTTTTGAAATGGGAAAATAAGAATTATGGTTAAGTAGTCAAGACACCATGTTATAAGACAAGTTTCACCCAAGATAATAAAATTCTCAAGTGAAAATTAGTGTGACTACATTGTCATTCTTTCCGATTAAAATGAACTTAATCTTCAACTTTACAAATGGATGTTTTATTACTACCAGGTGAAAAATTACATGAGAGTCCAACTATCATTGATGGCAGTTCCTTTGCTGTCATTATCAAAGTATACCTGGCAATAAGCATTTTAAGGATCATTTTCTATTTATAATATATGACTTTAAGATTTGCCTACACAGAAATAAGGATCCTAAATTTTCTTTGCTAGAGGTCACTTTGATGTGTAGCTATTGAGCATTTGATTTTTAAAAACTTTCATCTAATAGCTGTGATTTTTGAATGAGAACAGTTGCATTTGGCTATGATTCAAGAGTTTGAATTCAGTACCTTTCAAGACTTGAATTTTTGAGTGGACTTTATAGGTATATAAAAATGACTATTTGGAAGAAAGTCATCATAGGTTTCATTTCTACTGATATAAGCTTGTGAAGAGTTGTATTTATCAGGTAAGATTGGACCAGGTGCTTATAATGAGTAATGACGATGATTTTTCTTTCAGACTTACTAATAAACACACCCAGGGCACCAACCATCGAAGAGGATGAGGATCAAGAAGAGTCATCAGACAGATTTCACAAAGACATTCTAGACAATCCACATAATGCTGCTGATGCTAATAGTGTAAATGAAGAGGAGGAATTAAAAATAGAGCACACACCACTGGACCAATCCTTTTAAAATGTACAATAGTAACTTTATGGTTTATCCAGAAATGTTACTAAGATTGGATAGGGTTCAACTAAGAGAAAATCTATTAGCTTGCTGTCCTCTAAGTTTTAGATTAGCATGTATTTTCTTTACTTGGAGTGAAAACACAGATTCCTGTTTAAAATCTGGTATTATTTATATTTATACTTGTTTCTTACTAACTTTAGTTGAGCCTATTTATTCTCTTTAGTATTCATTTTTATACAGATTTAACTTTGTAAAAATGATAAGTAGTTAATAAACACCTTCTGCTGCTAGTGTGCCATTGAATGTCTTGTTTTCACTAAATTGGGGATTTTAAGATATAAATATATATTGAATGTTAATGTCCATTTTTAAGAAATAAAAATCTTATAAACTATCTCTAGAGGCTTTATGAAAGTTTCTTACTGCTATTTAGTTCTGCAATTCACACTTTTGGTAAAATGTTTAAGGTTTCTCTATGTGTTTACATGTATTTTGAGGAGTCACTTTAATACTTAAAGGGTCACAAGAAAGGCTGCTATATTGCCTGGCCTGTGTTGGTGCTAGGGGAGTTCAAATGCTCATTGGTACATTACTGACTAGTGGGAAAGAAACTTGCAAACATCCTGGGGAACAGAGCACCTAGGGAGGATCCATCGGGCGCCTTTGAGTTGGTAGAAGAGATTCCAAGGATTGGGAAGGACATGTCCAATAGTGATACAGAAATGAAAATCTAGGAAATAAAGACTTGGGAATGGCAAATATGAGGCTAGAAGTGGTAGGGCCAGATGGTGAGAAGATCTGATTGGAGCTTGTCCTGCCTGAGTCTATCAGCTGGGAGGAGGAGTAAATTACAGATAAAATGCCATGTTGACAACCAAGTTTAAAGGTCTGATCCATGGCAGATTTCCACAGGGGACCGGGAAAGGCAAAGCTAGCTTTAACAAACTAGGAGGTGGGAAGGTTGCTTTTATTTTTCTCGCTTTGTTTTTAAAGATCTTATTTTTTTAAGTGATTTCTACACATGGTGTGAGGCTAGAACTTAAAACCCTGAGATCTAGAGTTGCGTGCATGATCCACCAACTGAGCCAGCCAGGGGCCTAGAGAAGGTGGCTTTTTGTGAGACAGACTGGCACAGTAATGGTGCTAAAGTGGCTTTTATCTGTGAAGCCAGGGCAGGTGGCCATCTTCATGCCATCAGGCTTGCTGACTTCTCTTGTGGATGGGGTGACAAGGATGGTTTGGCTGAAAGGCAGGAAGTTAATCTCAAGAACATAGGGGCTGTGTGGGCAGGCCTCTGGCTGGCTGTGGACTGGCCTAGTGGAGGACTGAAAGAAAAGTTATTTTTCCAGCGGTAGGAAAAAAAAGTAACAAGTCTTAAACAAGGGCAAGGCCACTGCAACTCCATCCAAGGAGAACTTGGCCAAATAGGGTGGAAAGGGAAGTTTGAGAGAACAGGCCGTACTTACCTGTGCACTCCACCCCACTCCCTGTGCCTTTCCCCCCCGCTGGTGTGGGGATAGTAGGGGAGGTTTGAGTCAAACATGGCATAGGAGTTTTAGAGTGGGTAGGTGGACAGAACTAAATCTTACCTGTAAGAAAGCAACTGAAAAGTCAATCTGACATGATGTCAGAGGGGCCAATGATCCAAATGCCCCAGAGGAGCAGTTAATAAGAAATATTAAAACATTTTGAAAGAACAGATTTGAGACAAGCTAATCAAAAATCAATTCTGGATTTATTAAAAGACTGGCAGTGTAACTTGCAGAGTCACCATTCATGATCTATCCATTTCTGAAAAATCAGTTTCCAAAGGGACTTAACTGCACCTCAATGCAGCTTTAATGATGAGAAAATGTTTTGTGCACTGGTGAACTATCTATCGAATCCCAATGGACTAGAACATTAGGTGACACGGAACATTAGATATTAATGTTAGAAAGAAGGTAAAGCATTCACAAAACAGCTCTTTTAATGAAGTAAAAAGAGTATTTCACATTACATAACTGTTGGAAACATCCAGGAGAGCTAGGTCCCTTATCTCCTCCAGGAGTGTGTACAGGCTTCTTCCTTTGGTTTGGCAGTATTTTTGATAATCTTCCTGAATGACGTTTACTTTGACTTCTTGGGCAAGCTGAGCCTCCTCCACAGATCTAGTTACTTCTTTCACTAAATCACTCTTTAACAAGAGGGAGCTCTGATGAAAAAGTTCTGTATCTGGTATCATGTACGGTTTGTTGCTTATTATTTCAAGCCTGATTGTATCTGAATGGCAGCGAGAGGCCTGTACAGATATTCTCACCTATCACAAAGGAGAAAATGCGTATTATCAAATCACATTCTTGATGTTAGATGTTGAAAGCAATGTTTAATATAAGTATGGACTTACTGTGACATGGTCAAACAAATGGAATGTAACAGATTCCCCTCCTGTTGTGGTAGAGGTGATTTTGTTTTGAAATCGTTGAAGGGATCCTGGTTTCCATTCCGAACGGCTATCTAAGCCGCATGAGATCACTAAACCATCTTTATTTCTGAGATAAGCAGCACCTTTAATCCCAAACCTGAATCGTTGCCAGAAAAAAAAATGCAGAGATAATGTATTCTTAGTATACAAATTTTGTACACTTATTAATCAAGAAAGCTAGTCTTCTAGATTAAAAATTTTCCCTCTCATTTACCTCCAAATATTTTACTGAGAAGATGGAAAAATATTTTGCTAAATAAAAGTAAAATCCCTATCTTAACACTGATGTAGATGTACTAG
The DNA here is from genome assembly GCF_018345385.1 of Vulpes lagopus. Lineage (NCBI taxonomy): Eukaryota > Metazoa > Chordata > Mammalia > Carnivora > Canidae > Vulpes > Vulpes lagopus. Next base: position 51,084,313 of record NC_054825.1, read on the forward strand.
ATGCTAATCTTTTATACTTTTTTTTTAAAGTAGGCTCCATGCCCAGTGTGGATCCCAACGTGGGGCTTGAACTCACAACTGTACCATCACAACCTGAGCTGAGGTCAAGAGTCAAATGCTTAACTGAGCCACCCTACTTTTATACTTACATAGTGCATTATTCTATTACATTATGTACATCAGTACCCAAATAGTTGTATTTTAGTAGTTTATATCTAATATACTGTTTGTGTTCTACACTTAGTTTAACTATGATTTTTTTTTTTTTTTTAAGATTTTATTTGAGAGCATGAGCAGGGTGTGTGGGTATGGGGTGAAGCAGAGGGAGAAGAAGACTCCCTGCTGAGCAGGAAGTCCAACTATATGGGGCTCTATCCCAGGACCCAGAGATCATGACCTGAGCTGAAGGCAGATGCTTAACCAACTGAGCCACTCAGACGCCCCTAGTGTAACTATGATTTCTTAACTATTAACGTTAGATGTATTAGATGTAACATACCTTGGTATAAATACAAGCACACCATTTGTTCTAATTGAATATATAACTCCATCAGATATGCAACGCTCCTCATTCTCTGGGTCTTTGTCTTTAAAATACATGCACTGGAAGAGCTCAGTAGATTGCTTCTGAGAATGCTGTGCTGCCTGTAAGAAGCACAATGTGAAGCATGCGGACATTCCTGGGGAAAACACAGAACTCAAACTCCTACAGAAACAATGTCTTTAAAAAGGTAGGCCTCTAGAAAACTATTCATACAAATATTCTCTATTATGAATTAAATCAATTTTGTGGGAACCTAACCATCGAACAATCATTCTCTCAAAAATGTCTTTTAAGAAAATAACCTGTTAAAAATAACAACAACAAAAAAGCCCTGTTTGTTATTTAGAATCCCTTACAGTTCATTCAGGTAGAGGAGAATATCCATATCCATGCCTCACCTTTATTTTCAAGGCTGTCCTACCACAAATCCTGCTGCTCTAAGTATAAATTAGTACTGCTATTCTGGAGGGCAATATAGTAATACGTATCAAAGTTTTATTTATGCAGCAATTAATTACTGCCAGGAATATATCCAGGCGACAATCTGAGAAGTCTGTAGAAGTGTATATACAAGGAGGGGTATAAACTGAATTGCCTAGAAGAGTACTGCCCAACGGAACTTTCTGCAATGATGGAAATGCTCTATAGATCTAGGTGGCCCCAAAGGGAGCCACTAGCCACATACATCTACTGAGAATGTGAAACGTGGCTAGTGCAACTGAGGAACTGAGCTTTTAATTTAATTTTTAAGAATTTAAATAGCCTACATACCTAGTGGCTATAATACCACACAGCAGTGAACTAGCATACAGGATACAAAAATTATATTACACATTTAGGTAGTTTCCAATTTTTCCTGTATCACCAAATGCCCTTATTCTATGCTGTACAATAATGTAGCCACTAGCAAACAACAGAAATTAAAATACAGAGCAGCTTTTAAAACAAAGATGTAATTACTCTAAAGTGGTGCTGTCAGTAACAGATATGTCAGGTGCAAAAGATTTCAGAGAGCAGGTATGGTGCCATATTTGTTAAAATAAAGCATTGTCTAGAAGGGTGAATAATGGCTATCTCTGGGTGGTAAGATAATAACTTGATCTTTTACGTTTCTACATTTTGGGAAAAACATCTAACTCATGGTTAAATCTCCTAAACCCGCATTAAGTGACTTCATAATATTTGTAAATGTATTGAGAGCTACACAAGAAACTTTACAGTTTTTCATGTTATCTCAATGGTTAGAATAATGCTAGAATTTAATTCACTAGAATATATGGCACTTTTTTCTACCATACAAAAAAGCTGATATATTCTCTTAGCAAAAGAGATGATGGATAAGAGAATTTAAAATCCCTTCTTACTCGGTTTCTGTTGTTGATATGTCTGCATAATTCCTCAAGATCTTTGTTGCTTAACAAATTGTCCTTAATTTCCATTTTCTTATCTTTTGAAATGGCTGCCATTAATAATCGGTGTACTACAATATCTGAATATCTTCTTATTGGAGATGTAAAGTGGGTATATTTATCTAATGCAAGGCCTTCAAAAAGAAACCAAAAGATGGAAATCAACAAAAAAATACACTTTTTTAAACAACCCGCTCAAGGTTATGGCCACACAAAAGAAAATGCTATCATTCACCATAATGATGGAACTCTTCCTCCGCACATGACCCCGTGGAGAAATACAGTGCATTAGACATGGCCTGTGTGGCCATGGTTCGCAGCAACCTGTTTACAATGGGATCGTTGGGGTCATTTGCATTATCCAGAGAATCAGCCAGTGTTTTATTGGACCTGAAAAAAAAAAAAAAAAAAAAAAAAAAGAAAGGAAAATATTAGTCCCCAGCAACAATTTGCAAGTCAATGCGCTCAGAGGGAAATCTTTCACTCATCACTCTGAAGAAATTTTATTTTGGATATGTTTTAGACACAACTCTTTTCAACTATAGAAATCTAGTTTGCTTTTGAGATTTAAACAAAGTAAGTGGGGGCGCCTGGGTGGCTCAGTGGTTGAGCAGCTGCCTCTGGCTCAGGTCGTGATCCTGGGGTCCAAGGATTGAGTTCCGCATTGGGATCCCTGCAGGGAGTGTCTCTGTGTGTCTCTCATGAATACATAAATAAAATCTTAAAAAAAAAAAAAACAACAAGAACCTTTATACACCTAACAGCATAGCTTTGAAATAAACAAATAAAATCTTAAAAAAAATAAAGTGTATCAATTTAAATACATTTCTGAAGTATGTACTGATACCTATGTGGTTAACACCCAGCATATAGTAGGTGGTCAAATACTTGAAATAAAGTATTGAAATAAATAGGATTACTTGGTGTTTGCCTGTGGGGTATATGAATTTAAACCAAGGGAAACAGGTTCCTTACTTCTGCATTACAAATTGTAGGAGATCAAAACTATGCCTAAATAAACTCATTTTAATTTTAATCTCTATACCTACATTATGGTAAATGAAGAGAGCCAAGAAGCTTTCTATTTTTGGTCAAAGATCTGACTGTCACATTTTAAGAACTACTGCAAGATAAATTAGTGTGCAGCACTCCTGCCATTGCTCTGCCCCCTTAGAGGAGTTACCGTGTATCTATGAAGAAGCCTTTGGCTTTAGCACATTCTCGCAGTTCAGAAAAAAATTCCTGGTGTGGAGGAGGGTGTTGGCGCAGCAAGGCCTGATGAGGGAAGCTTTCCCAGATCTTCCGGGCTACCCAGTGGTTGGCCAGGATCATGCACTCAGCCACGGTCTCATGGATTTCCAGGGGCTGCTTGGGGATGAGGTCATGGATGTTCTTTTTTTCATCCAGCTGAACACGAACCTCTACCCCCTCCAGCTCCAGGGCACCACAACGGTCTCGCTTAGCTCGGATGTGACGCGCTATGTCCGTCAACTTTCCAAGGGCCCACGCTAGCTCCTCTAGCTTGGCTTGTCTGCTCTTCGTGTCCAGGTTTTTGAGTTCTGGAATATCCTCAACCACGCTGACGTTTCCATCCAGCAGTTCCTGGGCCACTTCATAAAACAGTTTGTAGGCTGATCGGATGATGGTTCTGCCGAACCACACGTTCTTAATTTCATAGGAGGTTCTATCCAACTCCCAGATCACACTTACAGCATACCTACAAAACCAGTAATGCTGGCATTATCACTCCATTCTTCCACTTTTGAAGCAAGGAGAACTAGACCCTATATGTGACTTAAAAGAAATGACAATGCTACAGGTTTCTGGACCAATGTCTCAATCCAAACATTCCACTATTTACTAAAAAAACTATTTAAAATTAGGGATCCCTGGGTGGTTCAGCGGTTTAGCACCACCTCCGGCCCAGGGCGTGGTCCTAGGGTCCCCGGATCGAGTCCCACATCAGGCTCCCTGCATGGGGCCTGCTTCTCCCTCTGCCTGTGTCTCTACCTCTCTCTCTCTCTCTGTCTCATGAATAAATAAAATCTTAAAAAAAAAACTATTTAAAATTAAAACCAACTTTAGGTTCTGCTGAGCTCTGAGCAAATCTGAAAGGAGTTCACATGTAATGTCACACAGGCTATCTTACAGTTCTCCAGTTTAGTTAGACTAGCAAAGCACTGAGACAGCCACGTCTGGTGGGCTCTTTAGTAAAGTAGAAGAAAGCAAGCCTTTCAAATCCTATAAAGTAACACTGAATTATCATATCACTCTCGACGGTAGTTAATTAGCAAAAAAGTGTATTTGGTAAAGAACCACTTTACCACCAAATCACTGTTTAAAAACATATGCAACATTAGCGACTCGTATAAAAAACAAAAGGTTAATTTTCCTAATATGTAAAGAGTTCTTATAAATCAATTACAGAAATGGGAAAACTCAAAAAAAATGGGAAAGGAACATGAAATAGTTCGCAGAAAAGGATATATACATAAATGACTGTTAAACATACACAAAAATGCTTAACCTTATTCATAAAAGGAAAATGCAAATTCAAACCACCTAAGTAAGATACCATTTTCATCTCAAATTGGCAAAGATGAAAAAATGCAACATGTGTTGGCAAGACTTTTGGAGAAAGCATTCTCACACATTGATGGTGGGACTGTAATTGGTGTAACCCTTATGGAGGGCAATTTGATTACATCTATCTAAACACAAATGCATTTATCCTTTGACACAGAAATTCCACTTCTAGGAATTCATCCTCTAGGCATACTATACTTTTAAACATGTGCAATGACCTATGTTCCATGTAATTCGGTGTAGTTTTGTTTGTAATAGCACAAGTCTGAAAATAATCCAAATTTTCATAGACAAGCAACTGTTAACATGGAATGGTCTCCACACTGTATTGTTGAGAAATAAAAAAGCTGCTGAAAGCATGCACGCGCACATACGCATATATATTATATAAAATGTCACCAGTTGTGTATAAAACAAAGATCATATGTCCATTTGTGTGTATATACATTATATCTAGAAAAATACATGAGATATTGGTAACTGGGGCCAAGTGATAGGAGGGGAGCCTTTCACTAAATATTTTTTAGAATCTATGAATTTTGGACTATATAGTCTTATTACATATTCAAAGGTAGATATAAATGTTAATTTATATATAAATGTTAATTTATAAATGTTAATTTGTTACAACAAATAAAGAACTCCCCAAGTTCATGATCCTCAGGCAAAATAGCCTCAACCAGGGAATCCACGTGCATAAAGTCCTATGCATTTGTTCCCAGACTTTAGCTGAGTTTAAAAAGCCAACAACAGAGGGAGAAGCATCCTCATAGCTAGACAGAAAAGACAAGAAGAAAAGGGAGAGCTAAAGAAATAAAACGGCCTACAAATAAGTGGCACAGAGGGTCCGGGGTGGGGAAACAAGGGTGGGGAGCAAGGGGTAGAGTGTATTCAAAAGAAGAGGAGAAAGAGGCCAGAAGCAAGAGTGCTAGGCATCACAAAAGAGCCAAGACATTCTGGTGCTAAAAAAAAAAAAGTCAGGAACAAACTCACCTATCAACGCCTCCCAGGAGGGAGCACAGATCAGCGCTGAGGATGGAGGGCAGCATGTCATAGCGACGGTCTGCTAAATAGTACGTGGTGGCCCTGTGAATGACACATACGCGGGTGCGTGACCTTCAGCAGTGAGAAGCAGAACTGCTGACTGCAGGGGCTGCAGGGAGGGAATTGGCCAAGTCCTCAGTGCAGATCCCCCAAGGCTGCTACTTTTTCATAAAGTGCAGCAGACTGGGTAATCAAGCTATTCCCAGGTTCCCACTTTTCTAAGGGAGACTGCCTTGGGCTGAATACTCTTCCACTGACATAAAAAGGAAAGAAAAAATGACATGAATCTTCGTTGTCCAAGAAAAATGAGAGTGTAATGAGCCAGTGTTTATAGAAAATAGCATCCACACGCAGAAAATTCAACTCATGGCAATTTAGAAGGGAAGTGGGTGGAAAGGTTCTTGGAAAGAAAGGAAAGGTAAACTGATCAAGGAGCTATTTCTCTAAAGGCAAGGCGGAAGGAAGTGGACCTCCTCCGTTTTTTTTCCTCTAGGAGGGATTTTTTTCTCTAGGCAGAGTTGCACAAAAAACTGAAAGCCCTGGTTTGCAAATCTGAAATGAGGGAGTTATGGAACAGGTTCGCATCACAGGGCTGCTGTCAGATGGCATCACCTGGTTCTAGCTTCGGTGTCGATGTAAGAACTTGGCGGCACGAAGTGTGTCACGTCTGCAATATGGACCCCAAGCTCCAAGCTGCCATTAGCTAAGGTCCTGACCGAGAGCGTGTCGTCCACATCTTCGCAGCCTTTCGGGTCAATGCTGAACACCAGATGGGTTTCTCTCAAGTCTTTACGTTCTCGTTCCTCTTCAGGACTCACCTTCCAGGGGTTTCCAGGAGTGTTGACTGGCATCTCGCACATCTGCACAAGAGTCAGACATTCAGTTCTCACATCACAAGCTGCCTAAGGAAAATCTGCTCCCAAATATTCTCACTGCAGCCTTGTGGAAATCCCATTCATTCCCCGGTACCTTTTTGCAATTAACCTACATTTGCTTCTTTCCATCAGTGATTATTGCTTAGGTGCCTAACGTGTGTCAGGAATGGTGCTAGGCTCTGGAAAGGTCAGGAGCCAAGAAGAAGAGGGTCCCCTGCCCCTGAAGACCCTTACAGTCTGGCAGGAAACACGCTAGTTCCCAACAGCTTCTTTTGTTACGGAGGCCAGAGCAAAGATGAAGGGTGGCACATAAAGAGCACAACCTCTACCCCATTTTCAAATGATCCACTTGTTTATTTATTTATTTTTTTTATTTATTTATTTATTTAAATTTTTATTTATTTATGATAGTCACACAGAGAGAGAGAGAGAGAGAGAGGCAGAGACACAGGCAGAGGGAGAAGCAGGCTCCATGCACCGGGAGCCCGACGTGGGATTCGATCCCGGGTCTCCAGGATCGCGCCCTGGGCCAAAGGCAGGCGCCAAACCGCTGCGCCACCCAGGGATCCCTGATCCACTTGTTTAAATGTAGTTGAGCTTTTAATTCAAGTCAAGCCCTGAAAAAAAAAAAAAATCAACATGTCCCAAGTACTAAGAGAGAATTCCTTAAAGATAATTTAAGCAGGACCAATCTAGGGCACTTTCTATTATTATCTGTTTAGGCCATCAATTTACAGTTAAGTAGGCTAAATGGGAAGAGAAAATTCTAGTCCTGGGAAGTCTAATCCATGCTTTATTTTATTCTAACATTTTCACTAAGAGCTGTCAAAACAAGTCAACAAATAATTTCCAGAAACTAATGTTAAACATAAAAATTTAATAATGTAAAATATTCTAAAATATTTTTCTTTTATAGCTACTGTTCTGTCAAAAACTATAATGAAAATAAGAACACCCGTACACTCTTGATGGCAATGCAAACTGGTCCAATTTTTCGGGAGAACAATCTGCCGATACATAATAAAAGCCACTTAAATTTTTTATGCCCTTTGACTTGGTAATCTTACTTTAAGGATTACATCCCAAAAAAATGATGGAAAAGGAGGGTGGGGGAAGCATTGTTTATAAAAATGTGTGAAGTAGCATTTCTTACACTAGTGAAAAATTAAACAGTCCAATGCCCAGCAACTGAGGAAGACTTAAGCCAAGCAGAGTACATTGATAGGCAATAATTTACCATAACTACAAAGATGTCGCTATACCAATATATAGAAATAATTTTACATGAAAGAATCAGAACAGGAAATAGCATGGGGACACTATAGGTATAGTTGTGCAAGAATAATAAACAGGATTTATGAGCATTTTACAAGATCACAAAGTGATGGAAATAGCTAATGTTTTATATTTATTGAACTTGTATTTTCTGAAGAGGTTACAAAAACTGTTTCATGAGCATGATTTTTTGACCCGGGGGTCAGAGATGTATAGAACCCCAAAAGCTGCTCCCTGCGGCTCTGTGCAGGCCTCTGGGTGAGTGATTAGGACAGGGAGTGGAGCCCAGTAGGGTCTGTAACTAGGCACTCTTGCAGCTGCCGGGGATGGATGTGTACTGACAATAAGACACTGACATATCATTTTTAAGCACAGTTGGAAAATGTAAAAATTTGAGAGCTTGTGAGGCTCTCGGAAACTAACTATGCACTTGGTGCTGACTTCGATCTGGTCCAAACCCAGAATAGAGAGGAGTGAGATTCTTCTATTATCTATGGCTTTAGTGAGTGGCTACACAGTACAGAGGTTTTTCTTCTTAATCATGAAACAAACAACAAACAAATGCAAAGAGAAACTGTACAGGATGTCTTTAACCAGACCAAAGGACTCTGGGAAAGCACACCTGAGCTTCGGAGAAAGGGACAACTGAAATACTGTTTTCCACCAAGATGGTTGCAATTTCTCCTTCTAGGTCCCCAATTCTTCCTAAAACGCGCACAAAATGTCCATTCGGATACACGGATGTCGACTCCCAGGAATCGATGCGTACAACCACCCTGAAGTCCTGCACGAAAAGAGAAAACAAACCCCAGCAGCCCGGCACCAGGAATTAAGTGGGTCAATGAGAAGCACCAGACAAACAAGACAAACAGCGTCAAGCTCCAAAAAGAGTGGCCAGTTTAATGGTGGGTTTTTGTTTTTGTTTTGTTTTGTTTTGTTTTACTATATTGCCAGATGGTTATGTAACTGGTTGGCCTGGGGCTTTAGCAGGAGGCAAGAGCTCTCCACATCACAGAAGAAGGCTGGAAATTTTAGTCTCTTAAAGAAAGCCAACTGTAACCCATTCTAGTTAACATTTGCAACGCAAAGGAACACCCCATCGTGCACAGTACAAAGTCATTTTCAAAACACAAATCTCAATTTTGCCAGTGCAGGAGTGACTTTCTACTTTCTTGGAAGTTACTTTCTCATTTTTAAGGACATCTTTTGATGGGGAAGGAGGGGTCAGTGTGAAATAAACCTCACTGCCCCCAAATTCCAGTAAACCATGGGTATGGAAGGCAATGGTCGAAGCTGGCCTCCGAGAGCCTGCGGAAGGCCTCAAAAGATGTAAAGGGTGCACAATGACCCAGTTATTGGCTCGGTGCACAACAACACGGTTATTGGCTCGGGACATCCTGCTACAAGGTCTCATTTACAAACTGTAAAGCATCAGGCAAATCAAATTAGGCCATGCCTGTACTCTTCGACACCAGAAAGGTTAATTTCTAACTTCCTTGTTTATGTCTTCTCTCCAGTGTTATATTCCTTTATGGATAATCGATTCGGTAAAGTACCACTATATCATCCCTACAGGGCAGAGTGATCGTATTTCTATATCGCTGGCTGGAAGAAAGCTTGTTAGTGTTGGCAAAGCATATCTATTGAAAGTTTCTGTGTTGGACAGCTGGATAATGTATGTACTCTGTAGTTGTCCTACACAGCTCTTTCTAGGACAGTTTCTCTCTGGCCTTCATTTATTAACCAAGGACTACTTAACAGATGGTTCTATATATTTAGAATTTTCATTTGTGCTGCTGAAGTGAGCACTATATATTTAGAATTTTTAAAAAACAGGATCTCGAAATGCCAGATGCCATCAATAATTCACCCCTTCTTATGCAAAGGAACTAACAATGCTTTCTGGGATAGCTCAAGAGCTGCCAAAGGCAGGAGGAAAACCGGTAGAAGTACGAAGTCAGCTACCTGGAGGGCTTCTGCTTGCTGAGTGCTAATTCGGATTTTGGGAATTCTGTAATCCCAAGGTGTAACGAGGATTTTCTGGGCATTTCTGCCCTGAGACTGGACCTCTTCTTTGGATGGAAATGTCACCACATAATCCCGCCAGTTCTTCTGAAGGATGCCCACCACTCTGCCTTTGGGAAAACAAAACAAAGTAAGGCCTTAGCTGGTGAGATGTTACCTCTCTAGACGCTAACTGGTTCACCAGTGAGGAAGAAAACAGGAAAACACAACATCCTATTTGTATCAAGCACATCCATACAAGTCGACAGACGCTTAAACACTTGCCTTCCTAGCATTTTACTATTAAGATGGTTAATCTTTTGAAAGAGAGATAATTTTTTTAAATAACATCATCAGTTTGCCCTTTCTGCCATGGGGTCTGACGTGACACTTAGGATCTATCAGTCCCACACTCTCTTTTGCCCTCTCCTTATCTTTTTTTTTTTTTTTAATTTTTACTTATTTATGATAGTCACAGAGAGAGAGAGAGAGAGAGAGAGAGAGAGAGGCAGAGACACAGGCAGAGGGAGAAGCAGGCTCCATGCACCGGGAGCCTGATGTGGGATTCGATCCCGGGTCTCCAGGATCGCGCCCTGGGCCAAAGGCAAGCGCCGAACCACTGCGCCACCCAGGGATCCCTGCCCTCTCCTTATCAATCTCAGGTTTCGGTGCATTGGGAAAAGCCAGTGATTTCACTTTTTTTTTTTTTTTAAACTCATGCACTCTCCTGTGCAATTTCGCTGTCTTCCTTGCATTTTCCCACCAGCCAAGATCATTTGAGCCACCACTGCATACGGTGAAGTATGCAAACCGTTAAATCTCATATACAACACTTGCCAGCATCACTGACCAGGTCAAGAAAATAAGCCAAACTCTAATAGTTAAAAGGGCTATCTTTTCACAAATATTATGAGGCCTTGTTCTAGGTGCAGGGAATGTAGCAGTATCAGAACAGACAAAGTCCTTGATTTTCTAGAGTGGATATTCTAGTCTGGACACCTGGAGGGAAAAAGGCAATAAAAAAAATACATGGAAGGTGGTGATTTTTGCCAAGAAAGATACAAAGCAGGTAAGGTAACCCAGAGTGATACAGGGCCAGGACTGACAGCTATTTTCAATGAAGTGACAATCTGAGCAGAGACTTGAAATGAGGGAGGTTGGTGTGAGGAGGTTTGGGGAAAGCTCATTTTCAGTGGCACAGAGGGCAAGATGGTCAATGCGGCAGGAGGACAGTGATGATGAAGACAGTGACAGAAGGCAGCCCGAGCTGGCAAGACTCTAGGCCACAGTAAAGACTCTGGGTGTTATTCTTAGAGAAATAGGAGGCAGCCACTGGAGAACTCTGAGCAGAGATATGACAGGACCCAAAGACCTTTGAAAGGACCCCTGTGGCTGGCTCCTGTGTGGAGCAAAGGCCACTGGGAGTAGGGGCGGGAGCAGGAGACCACTGAGTGAGGAGGTGGCTGGGATAATAACATCAAGGGGTTCTAGTGGACCACATCAGGACAGGAGCAGTGGAGCAGGGGACCCGCCACATACAGGCCACACAAGGTAGAGCTGCCAGGACTCGCTGATGAGTGAGAGAAAGAGGCAAGGGCAATCTCAGGGGCTTTGGGTTGACCAACTGTAGAATGAACCTGCCATTTATTGAGAGGAGGAATACTCGGGGAGGAGCAGGTTTGGGAGCAGAAGTCAGGAGTTTGTTATTAGGCGTGTGTTAAAAGGGAGGTGCCCACTGGACATTCAGGGGCAGATCCAGGGAGACAAGTGAGGAGACGACCCTGGCGGCTGGAGCAACAGAGTGAGAGGACTGAAGGAGACTCAGCGAGGAGCCCAGGCACATGCCAGAGGCCTAGAAGATAGGAAGCTCTAGCAAAGGGACTGAGAAGGAGCCTCAGCAGGGGAGCCGAAGCACCCAGAAGCCAAAGATGAGGCCGTGATTTGCTGGCCAAAGGCTGCTGAGGGTTACAGGTGCTGAGGGCTGTTGGCAATGAGGTACCGGTGCCCTTGACAAGATGTCACAGGTTTCTGCGGGGTGGGGGGCGCCTGCATGTAGTGGCTTCGGGAGACAATGGGCAGAGAAGAAGCAGAGAACGCAGGGTGAGGGGTTCCACTGAGGCTGGCCACACACCGAGGCAGAGGAAAGGGCAGGAGCTGCAGGGGACACGGGACCTGAGAGGATTTCTGGTCTTGTTCTGTTCTAGGATGGGGGGTACGACAGCACATTTGGATGCTGAGGAGAAGAACATAAATCTACAGAAAAAGGGAACTAGTAATGGAGGGAAGAGATGATACTGAACCTCGATAACCGTAGTATTCCTGGGTTGTTACAGAGAGGGCTGATACACGTCCCACGGGCGAACTGGTGAGTTGGGAGGCCGGCTGGCAGGCTCACCTGTGGGCATGGGCTCACTCGGGGGGTCCCCCGAGGCCTTGTCATCGCTGTCATTCTCACACAGGGCGGTGGTTCTTCCCTTCCATTCATTTTTAGGGAGCAGTTCCACGACTACCACATCGCCGTGAATGGAGCGGTTTCGAGCCTTCATCCCGTGGATGAGGATGTCACTGACTAAACCTGTGTTTGGGCGGGCACACAGAAACCCCATAAAGCCACGAGGGATGCCACACATCATGAATCTGACGTCTCATCAGCGCCCCTGCAAATAAAAGCTTCCTCCCCCTTCAAAGGTGAAGCCAAACCTCATTCCACAGGTTAGGAATGAAGAAATGCTGTCACCGTGTCCTATGACGTCAGGTGCTTTTATAAGGCCTACCTCACCCGTCTCTCACGGTAGGTAACAGGCCCCTGCGTGAGGCTATGTGAGCCCACAGAATTCCACTGGAGGCCACGCAGCCAGGGAGTGGTCGGCAGGCCGATGAACCACGGACACCAGCCAACTCACGAGCAGCAGCCGGAGAGCCACTGGGTGTTTTCCACCCTGCCATCAAGGCCCTCAGAACTATATTCTATTATGATACAACTTACTTCCACATCTTCTTCATTTTTTATCACTTTTACAATTATTCCAGCAAGACCACATAGGGCAGTGTCTTAAAATCAAAGCCAAACTGCCTCAGCAGCAGATCTAGCCCCACCACTCACCAGGTGTGTGAGCTCGGGCAAGTGACTTTGTTTCCCTATATTACAGTTTCCTCATGTGTAACCTTGTGTATCTTCATGGATAAAAGGTGCAAAATAATTATAGTATCTACGTTAAGTGCTTAGAACGGTACCTGATGTGTATACAGCAGGTACTCAATAAAATGTAGCTGTTCTCATCTTTAAAAACTGATTGCAATAAAATCAGAAACTATAAACTTCGAGGGGGAAAAAACACCAATCTGTGACCCCACACACCCAGAGTGGGAATACCTGACATGGCATACATGACGGCAGGTTCAGCTTTGCTTTCTTCACCGTGTAATATCAGAATAAAGATGTAGTACGGAAGTTTACGGAAGGCTTATACTGAACCTGAATCTTTGCAGCTGGCTCCTTGAAGTCGAACGAAAGCTTCTATCTGCGCCCTGTGTTTGTTGACATTCAGGATTCCCTACAATCATAATAAAAATCAAGAGAAAAATTTCTTTACTGCTCACTTTGCCTCCAAAGGTACAGTTTTCAAAAAGTATATGAAAATAACCCCAAAATATTCTTTTAAGGTCTGTGATCCTTTCCTTTAGGAAAAATATTCATCACCAAGGTCTCTTTTCTCCAGAGAACATACCATCATTTTGAACTATTCTTGGCTATACCAATAAAGGATGTATTTTACTGAAGTGATGAGTAGTCCTTAAAAAATCTTTTTCCTCAAAATATCCTCCCAGGAATGCTGTAAACTTTACTACCGAGTTGGAAGCATCAGAGTCTCTAGGCATACTCATTTAAGATGTCCATACTTTAGGGGCACCTAGGTGGCTCAGCTGGTTAAATATCTGACTCTTGATTTCGTGCTGGGCATGCAGCCTGCTTAAGGTTCTCTCTCTCTACCTATCCCTCCCTAACCCCTACTCCCTTGCTCTCTAAATAAATAATAAATAAATAAAATTAATAATAATAATGATAATAATAATAATAATAATAATACCCACACTTTAGGAGGGACTTTGGCATGCTATTCTCAAAGTTTGGCTTGCATGAAAACTGTCTGAGCTGCTTGTCAAAATGTAAAATTCATGATGGAACAGTGCTGTATCTCAATAGTGGTGGTGAATACACAACTCTACTGATGTGATAAAACTGTACACACACAGACACACATGTAAAGCTGTTGAAATCTGAAAAATAATCTGATTCCTTATCAACACAGCTTAACAGCTTCTGGGTTCTGGGTCCTGGAGGACTACAAATGACCCCCTTGAAAGAGGCAGAGACACTGCCCCCCCCCCCCCTGCGTCTCTCATGAATGAATGAATGAATAAATAAATAAATAAATAAAAAGAAAGAGGCAGAGACACTGCAAAGGAGCCAAGAAGCCAAATTTCACCGATTTCACAATTTTGTCAAAGGCAAATACCTTGATTCAAAATATAGTCTCTTTCCCAGAGACCAGAGACATTAGAAGGCTTGTGTGATCTCAATATGTAACCTGATTAAGAAGATTACAGAGTAGCACCAAACCAGGCAGCAAGGTGTCCATAATTAAATAAGCATGTAGGAAGAAAGACTCTCAAATCATCTGAAACACTGACAGCTCTGGCTTACTCATGCCCATTTACAACTTTTGAAATTAAAGGCCTGTGATGGCCAATAAAGCAGAGAAGAAAACATGCGGGCTGGTCCCAACGCTGATGCTTCAGGACAACCCTCACCTGGATGTAGCGTCCAGATTTAATGCCGGCTTCTAATACTTCCAGGGGAAGATGTTCTGCGTACTCCTTCCCGTGGCTCTCCTGACTCTCATTCTCTCTCTCCCGTCGAGACTGAAGGATGGAGTCACAAAGCTCATGGGCGGCCTTTAAGTCAGGCCAAAAGTTGTCCAGGTAATTCTGCATTTAATAAAGGCATTAGAGAAACATGGTCAGAAAGATAGTGGTTTGGGACACGTGGGTGACTCAGGCGGTTAAGTGTGTGCCTTCGGCTTAGGTTATGATCCCAGGGTCTTGGGATCGAGTCCTGCATTATCGGTCTCTCTGCTCATGGGGAGACTGCTTCTCTGTCTCTCTGCTACTTTCCCTGCTTGTGTGCTACCAAATAAATAAATAAAATCTTAAAAAAAAAAAAAAAAGAAGATAATGGCTCTTCCTTTTGGTAGTCTCACAAAAAGTCCTGGATGGGAATTGCTGGCACGCATTTTTGAAGAGCTGTTAAATGAGCATTACCTCCCCGAGGCTCACATTACTGGCTAGTTTTTTACCATCTCACTAATCCCTGAAGCCTTGCCAAGCGAACCCTAGTAAAGGCCCTTCCCACCATGGAATGTTTACTTTGCACTTTGAAATCTCCTCCTCTCTCTGCAGGCATGCACACATCCTTGTCCTGCCTGTCTTTACAAGCATCTCATTACTGCAGACAATGGCCTGCGGTGAATGGAGAAAAGAAGCTCTTATGTGTGAATTCTCATCTTGTTTTTTGTTTTTTTCATCTTGACATGTTTGAAATTTATAAGAGACTTAAATAAGCATGTAAAAATGGCAAGGAGCAAAGTGTCTATGGAAATGCCTCCTTTCCCCCCACCTACTGGCTATGTCAAATTAGCAGAGAGTGGCAAAGTGAAGGTTTTCGATTCTTCTGAGGCCTCTGCTTCCCCAGCTGCCAGAGGACCAAGTCCTTGGTGACCATCCACAGATGTGGTTAACAGTCCTCACACAGACATACGTATTAAGGTGATGACCTGGTACGAAATAGGACTTTGAAACAGGTGGCCAGGGTCCCCTTCACACAGTGTTACTGCACCTTTTGGTGTAATTCTGTCGGAGAGACCCTAGGCCAAACACCAAGGCACCACTCGCAAGAGGACAGTGTGTTGACGTTGGCTGTGCTACGTCCAGACTACACTCCCTCAGGGGGTTGGCTCTCACTAAATAACACCAATTTTACCTGTGTTTTTCACTCGACTTTAAGTCTAAGGTAGAGTCTAGCACGTTCTCTTTTTTCTCGAATTAAAAAGAAAATATATTATCCTTCTCGTCACCACCAGCATTTCTCCCACTGACTTAAGGGAACTGTTCAAATCACTTCCCTTCTTTCCCTAGTCCTTTGAGAAGTTCCGTCTCTGCTAACTCACTACCCACATTCTACGGTCACTTACCACCACCAAGCTTCCACCAACTCTTCGCGAGGATATATGGTCTCCACTCTTCCCAGCTAACTTCAAGTCCCCACAGAAAATTCTGGCCTTCCCTCTCATCTGAACTCCACAGTACCTCTTTTTTTCCCTGCTATCATTCGCCTTCATGAAGCCCTCAATCACACGGTCTGCTTAGGAGATGCTATACACAATAAAACGGTACTATAGTGCTGGACTACAAAGAAAAGTAATTTTAACAAAAACTAGAAAAATGTAATTTTAGTCAACTGTCCTCTGCAGGAACAAGACATGATGTATTGCCACTGAAAAAACAAGTGACACTGCCATTAATACCCAGCGCCCCCAGAATTCTCTGGCATACCAGAACACTTTTTTTTTTATAGCAGGGCCAAGAAAATTCTATTGGCAAATCTTTAGCAATACATGCACCTGGGAACTTTTATAGAATCTACAATTCAAAATCCAACTTGACTTTCTGTAAACTGACAGGGGTAATAGAGGGCCTCACTCTAGGTTCTGAATCAAAAACCAATATCAACCACTGGAACTTGATTGGCCAACTGGGCAAGACAGACGAGACCAGTAACCTACTGAGAGATTAACAGCTTTCCCCCCTTCCCAAAGGGTATCCCCAAAATAGGAGAACTGTGTTGCTAACATAGCCCAAGAATAGGTCACTGATAACACCATTCCTGTCTGTGATCTGATGTGACAGCCTTCATATATCACATCTCATCACCCCGTCCTTTATCCTTATTAACCCCCATGCACATTCCTAAGTGGGGAAGAGCGAGGAACAGCAGAAAAACATGATTGGCCTTTAAAAACTATGTTGCATGTGTACTCAGAAAAATAATTTGAGGGAATCCCTGGGTGGCTCAGCGGTTTAGTGCCTGCCTTCAGCTCAGGGCATGATCCTGGAGTCCCGGGATCGAGTCCCTCATAGGGCTCCCTGCATGGAGCCTGCTTCTCCCTCTGCCTGTGTCTCTGCCCCTCTCTCTCTCTCTCTCTCTCTCTGTGTCTCTCATGAATAAATAAATAAATAAAATAATTTGGGAGGCAGCAAAGCAGGGTGGGTAAGAGCTTTGGAGTCAGAATGCCAGGACTCTAATCTCAGTTCCACCACTTGTTGCCTGGGTGACTTTGTGTGAGTTGCTTAACCTTTCTGTGCTTTAGTTTCCTTATCAATAAAATATAGACAATAACATCTACCTCGTGGGATTACAGCAAGAATTAAACAATACGCTTAGAATAGTCCTTGGCATAGATAAACAGTGGCTATTACTATTAGGGGGAGCCATGTAAAACTGCCATTTTTTAGGTCAAAAACCTATTGACAATTTCATAAGATCCAACCTATTCTCATCATCGTCATTACTAAGATTGTTATTGTTATAACGACACACGAGTTCACTGTCAATAGGGGCTTATTGGGCTGACGTCTCAGATGCTATGGGTCTTCTAGTCACAGAGTTTGCCCAAATTTGCTAAAGCTAAGATTACTTAGTTGGGGAGAAACAAAGACATGGCACTCGTTGGTTGAAGTGTTCCTTCACTCTTCATTGTCCCTTTTCTGTATTACCACCAGGACAGAGAGCTTTGTGGGTGCCACGGAGTAAATGAACACACACAGACACATTTACGGACACAACAGATGTAAGTACCTTGAAAGAAATCACAAACACTCCTTCTGTTTCACTTCCATACTGCTGAATTGCCTCTTCATCTTCTGTCACCATGACGATAGGCATCCTATCCTGGCAATGGTGATAGTACCAAACGGCTGCATTGTATATGCTCCTAAAAAAGCAAAGGGCATGTGAGCCCTCCCAAGACAAGCTACTGTTCAAAGCTTCATGCCTGGCTTTTAATATGCTCTCTCCTTCAGTTTATGTAGACAACTATTCATTCACTCAACAACTAATTCTCGAGCACCTGTTATAAATATGTCCTGAGTTGGGTCCTTGCAGGGATACAAAGATGAATTAGACAGCACCTGACATCTCTTCTTCCCGAAGACATCCAACCATTTGCAGCAACCTCTTTCATTTGTTGATGTGGCCCAGAAACCATGAGGCTCTGTCATCTTTTTTTTTTTTTCTAAAGATTTTATTTATTTATTCATGAGAGACACAGAGAGAGAGGCAGAGACACAGGCAGAGGGAGAAGCAGGCTCCATGCAGGGAGCCCGATGCGGGACTCGATCCTGGGTCTCCAGGATCATGCCCTGGGCTGAAGGAGGCGCTAAACTGCTGAGCCACCAGAGCTGCCCTCTGTCATCTTTTAATACCTTTTAGTTGGAAAGCTGTGACACACAGCACCACACAGGTGACAAGCTAAACTATGTTTAAAAGAGGTTTAAAAGATGAAGAAACAAGTCTGGCTAAGAGAAAAACTAGGCTGCAAATGGCTGAAGATCATAATCCATTAAGGTATGGAATCACATGAAATGTCTGAAAATGTTCCTGAAAAGAATCAAAATTGGAAAAAATAACCCAGGCCTGAAGACGTGTGTTCCAGACTGGATTATGTTTCCAACGATGTGTATCAACTTGGACAATCGGTTTCTGTAGGCATCTGTTTTCCCAGCTGCAAATTAAGATGCTAGGTAAGGTTCCTTTAGTTTTAGGGGTGCCTGGGTGGCTCAGTTGGTTAAGCATTTGACTTTTGGTTTTGGCTCAGGTCATGATCTCAGGGTTGTGAAATCGAGCCCTACGACCAGCTCCATACTCAGCATGGAGTCTGCTGGAGATTCTCTTTCCCTCTGCCCTTCCCCTGCTCTCTTTCTCTCACTCTCTCTCATATAAATTAAATTAAAATATTTAAAAAAGATTTAGTTAAAAAAAAATTCAGCCAACATATACTGAGTATCTATTCTGTGCAAGCCTGTGTAGTTGGTAAGTATGATCATTTTAAGTACTCACATGTGACCTAATCTAGAGAAAGATTTGCTTTTCCTTCCTGGTATTAAGCCCTGTGGGAACTTAGTACTATAATTAAGGATTCAGTATGCATCAGTGCTTTTTTTTTTTTTTAGAGGATTTAAATATTTAATGGCTACACAGATAAAGAATCACAAGGAAAAAGACAATTTTATTTATTTATTTATTTATTTATTTTAATTTTTATTTATTTATGATAGTCACACAGAGAGAGAGAGAGAGAGAGGCAGAGGGAGAAGCAGGCTCCATGCACCGGGAGCCCGACGTGGGATTCGATCCCGGGTCTCCAGGATCGCGCCTTGGGCCAAAGGCAGGCGCCAAACCGCTGCGCCACCCAGGGATCCCTATTTATTTATTTTTTAATTTTTATTTATTTATGATAGTCACACATACAGAGAGAGAGGCAGAGACACAGGCAGAGGGAGAAGCAGGCTCCATGCACCGGGAGCCTGACGTGGGATTCGATCCCGGGTCTCCAGGATCACGCCCTGGGCCAAAGGCAGGCGCGAAACTGCTGCGCCACCCAGGGATCCCCGGAAAAAGACAATTTTAATATTTTGTATGGATAAGACATTTGAAAGCTTAAGGTCTCCTTGGCCCTCTGCAGAAGAGTGCAGCAGAAGCTATGGGTGCCCAGCCCCTGTGCCCCTGACTTTAGCTGCAGCTGGGCAGCACTTCTAGCCCACCCTGGGCCCAATGAGTGGAGTCAACACTCCTGTAGAATGATCCTCAGCTAAAGGTGGAAGTCTCTTTAACACCTTCGCCTCCACTCTTCTAGGTGACTTCTATGGCATATACTATGCAGCTTCTCAGAGGTTCCCAGTAGGACTGAGCCTCAGTTTCCTACAGTGGTAGCATATCCTGAACTGCTTTCCCTCCTTCTGTCTCACACCAAGGCACTTCCTCACTCCTTTATTTTTTTATTTTTTATTATTTATTTATTTATTTTTTATTTATGATAGTCATACAGAGACAGAGAGAGAGAGAGAGGCAGAGACACAGGCAGAGGGAGAAGCAGGCTCCATGCACCGGGAGCCTGATGTGGGATTCGATCCCGGGTCTCCAGGATCGCGCCCTGGGCCAAAGGCAGGCGCCAAACCATTGCGCCACCCAGGGATCCCCACTTCCTCACTCCTGTTTCAGGGAATTACCTCCCACATCAACAACCCATACCCAACTCCTTGCTTCAAGCTCTGCTTTTAGGCAGATCTAAAAGGCAACAGCATACTTCCTAAAACAGCTTTACCAGCCTTAACCTACACGTTTCAGGTTAATAAGACTGGTTGGGATATTAGAGCAACCTGTACCAGAAAAATTGAGATGATCTTCACTTAAAAGTGGGCCTCCTCCTCCCTCATACATACACATACACACACACACACATAGACATTAAAATGATAATGCCAAATGTTAAGATCTGGGGCAAACTCACTCTGAGTATCTGTAGCTCCCTAATGACAATTTCTAAAGCATATATGTATTCAAACAATATAGCTAAAATAATGACACATTATTTCAGTAATGATCATAGTTCCAGAATAACTAGTTTATTCTAGCAAACCATTTAGATCAACTCCCAGAAAACCAGTGATAAAGAAATTAAAAAGAGTCATGCAAAACTCACAGCCATTTGGTGGTGCCATACCTGGTCTGCCACTTTTCCATGGATTCTCCTCTTTCCCGAGGGAGATAGCAGTACTGCTGGAATTCATTAGCAAAGAGAATGCAATCATGACGTGCATCCTTTAGGAGGTTTCGCAATTTGTTGTACTGTCTGGGACACAGAAGAGAAAAATAAATCTGACATAGCAGATGCTCATCTACTGCCAGCTCCTGCTAAGGATCAAAGAAGACGAAGCATTTTAGGACAAAAGATTGATTCTTTAAAACCCAAGAAACACTTATATATATTGGCCTTAGTATGTGTAGTACTACTAGGTTGTTGTTTCTCAATTTTGCCTGCTTGAATGTGCTTATGCAGGACCTCATTAATTAGCTTGTGGATCAATCACCCCTGCTCTTTCCCCTTCTAGACTTCTGGCCATTAATAACGGAATTATATGAGCCTGCGCCATACAGCCCCCTCTTCAAAGGCTCTCTGAGGACCAGAGGCAAGCAGGGTTTAGCACTTTATTTCTGTACCTCATTTTGTTCTACAAATGGCATTAGGCATGAGTGTATTTTATATTTGCTTGCAGCCTGGAAAAGGATATGGGAAAGGGAATAAGTTTGGGGATTTATCTGTGAATTTTATTTATGCAGCTGTCTCATTTACATGAATGAGGGCCAGCTTCATCTGTCAGATAACTAACAAAGTTTTAAGGTTTGTCCCATCAGGAGATCCTTCCAGTGATGCCAGACAAAATCTCACATCAAATACGCAGCTTCCTATGGGTTGGTTTCTAAGACGATGCTTTTCTTTTTTCTTTTTTTTTTAAGAAGGTGTTTTTCAATAGACTGGGTAATATGAAATACAGAAAAGGTTCACAGTTATCTTAAAGGAAGCCAATTGTTTATTTAAAAAATGGATTGATATTAAAATCAGATGATAAATTAACATATAAATCATCCAAGGTAGATGATTGGCATTTAACATGTGTTTTAATGTAATAAAATTTGTGCCCTTCCATTCCCACCTCCAGCCTGCTGCCATGGATTCTTAAAAAAACAGATCTTTTCATTAAAGCACTAAAACTCTCCAACTTCTCTTCTTTGAATAAATGCTCATCACCAATATCTGTGTCGTCTTAATGCTTAATGAGAAAACAAGAAACACTGATTTTGTTTTCTTGGTGATTCTAATTTTGAGTTATTTTTAAAAGTATCATCAAGTAATGGCACTTCTACAATTTCATAATACACAAAAGGGTTTAGTTTCAGGTCTGTGAATGGCAGCTTTCCTTAAGGGCATCCTACTTATACAAATGAAAGCTGCCCCGCCCCCAACTCAGAAGGGTCTAGAACATATCTAATTGGTGATTTTCCCACTTTCACAGAGATATATTTAAAGTCATTTTTAAGACCTCTTAGAGTAGGCACAGAAGAGTCTACACAACCCTGCTCACAGCAGCTGTCCCTGCACGGGGGTAAGGGGAAGACTCGCACTTTCTGCTTTATACATTTCTGTAATGCATTAATGTTTTTTTTTTTTTAATTTTTTTTTAAATTTTTATTTATTTATGATAGTCACACAGAGAGAGAGAGAGGCAGAGACACAGGCAGAAGGAGAAGCAGGCCCCATGCACCAGGAGTCCGACGTGGGATTCGATCCCGGGTCTCCAAGATCACGCCCTGGGCCAAAGGCAGGCGCCAAACCGCTGCGCCACCCAGGGATCCCTGCATTAATGTTTTTAAATGAACACTTATTTCTTAAGCAATAAAAGATTTTTTTTTTACGTTTTTAAAAATTATTTTATTTTTTTAGGAAAGACTTTATTTACTTATTCTTGAGAGACACACAGAGAGAGGCAGAGACACAGGCAGAGGGAAAAGCAGGCTCCCTGCAGGGAGCCCAACACAGGACTCAATCCTAGGACTCCAGGATCACGCCCTGAGCCAAAGGCAGATGCTCAACCACTCAGCCACCCAGGTGCCCCTCAAAGAGATATTCTTATCCTGATGTTCATGGCAGCATTCTTCACAATAGCCAAAAGTAACCGACGAAGCAACCAAAGTGTCCAATGATGGATGGATGGATAAACAAAATGTGCTGTACACATACAAGAGAATATTACTAAGTCTTTAAAAAGTAAGTTCTGAGACATCCTACCACATGGATAAATCTTGGAGATGTTAAGTGAAATAAGCCAGACACAAAAGGACAAATACTGTATGATTCTACCTACATGAGGTATTTAATCAAATTTATAGAGACAGAAAGAATGGTTGTTGCCTGGGGCTTGAAGGAGGGGTAAGTGGGGAGTTAGTGGTTGGTTAATGGGAGAAAAGTTCTGGAGGGGATGGTGGTGACAGTTGCAGGAAATGTGAATGTACTCAATGCCACTATACACGTAAAGATGGTTAAAATGGTAAATCTTACACTATATACATTCACCACAATTTAAAAAAATAGGCTAGGTAGAAAAAAACAAACAAACAGGACCACCCATTGCAGTGGGAGAAGTGCTCTGAGGAGAAAAGTGCAGGGTGTGACAAGACCATGGGAGGTCTAGGGAAGGCATCAGGGAAGAGGTGACACCTGAGAGAAGGATGAATGAGAGTTAGCTAGACAAAGGACTCAAAGGAAGAGATGGGACAGAAAGTTCAGGATGGTAGGCAGTATGGTTCATGCGCCCAATAAACATTTTCCAAATGCTTAAGTGAATTCCAATTGTTTTTTTTTAATTATTATTTTTTAGATTTTATTTATTTATTCACAAGAAACAGAGAGAGAGGCAGAGACATGGGAGAAGCAGGGTCCCTGCAAGGAGCCTTATGTGCCGGACTTGATCCCAGGACCACGACTTAAGCCAAAGGCGGATGCTCAATCATTGAGCCACCCAGGCATCCTGAAACTCCCAACTTTGTGACAACAGCGATCCAGCTACAAGACATTGGTGTGTCCAGACCAACCCGGACATTTTTGGAACCTGGTGACTGTTTTGCTAGCTCCACAAACACCCCTGGACTTGTTTAGGGCACCGGTACTTTGGACCCAAGGATTCTCCAATCCCATCCTCCCCAGATACTGACGTTTCACAAGCCAGACTCAGGGCGTTTACCACCAAATTATAGGAATGACACAGCAAAATATAGAACTTAACAGAAAGAAATGTTCTCAATTTAAAGTTTCGTTCTCATATATTTTCCATAGACTTGTCGTGCATGCTTCCATTTGTCAGCTACCTATCAGCCAGATAAGATGAATGAACAAATGGTACAAGAATATTAATGGAGAAAGCAGGAAAAAGTGAATCACTCTGAGTGTGACAGTTGGGTTTTCTTGTAGGCATGTGGGCTTCTGGCTGTAATTTAATAGTGCACACATACAATATAGTCATATTTTTTGCTAGTCAGGGCTGGTGGTGCATACGATGGGGTTAGATATATGAGTATCCTCCATAGAGCCAGCACAGAGCATCATGGTGCCTTGGACAAGTTTGGCCTGAATGATACGAGAACAGCAGTTTCAGACAGTCAAGTACAATAAAGTGATCTGAAGGTTTAAAAATTCCAGTCTTGGGTGCCTGGGTGGCTCAGTGGTTGAGCCTTTGGCCCAGGTCATGATCCTGGGGTCCTGGGATCAAGTACTGCATCAGGCTCCTCGCAAGGAACCTGTTTCTCCCTCTGCCTATGTCTCTGCCTCTCTGTGTCTCTCATGAATAAATAAAATCTTAAAAAAAAATAAAAATTTAAATAAATAAATAAATAAATAAAATTTCCAGAAGAACTGTAGTTTCCCTGGACTTGCATTCCCCAATTCTCTATTATTTGAATAGTTCAAATAATTTCTTCAGGGTATGGCCACGCTTACCTTCCTTAGATTGCTTTTTGTACTATTTTCATTCAAGGATGATCTCACCTACCGATGCAATGTCCTCTCTTCCTGCTGCTTATATTCTCTGGGGATTAGAAGTGGGCATCCCACAACCAGTTGGGAGATGTACAATGCTGTGTTTCTTCAACCAGTTTTTGCAGAACCCTGCTAAGGTCTCTTATGTAGACTTACCCTCACAGGTCTCTGGATTTTGTACAAGAACTTTTTTCTAGAGACATCTGGGTGGCTCAGTGGTTGGGCATCTGCCTTCTGCCCAGGGCATGATCCTGGAATCCCTGGATAGAGTCCCGCATCGGGCTCCCTGCATGGAGCCTTCTCTCTCTGCCTGTGTCTCTGCCTCTCTCTCTGTGTGTGTGTTTCTCATAAATAAATAAATAAAATCTTAAAAATTGTTTTTTCTGAAGTTTTATGTATTTAAATATCTCTACATCCAACGGGGGGCTCAAACTCACAAATCTGAGATCAAGAGTCACATGCTCTTCAGATCGAGCTATCCTGGAGCTCCAGAGTTTCCCACAAGAATTTTGAAAGTCTGTGTAATGCTTTTTTTTTTTTTTTTTTTTAATTTTTTTTTTTTATTTATTCATGATAGTCACAGAGAGAGAGAGAGAGAGAGACAGAGAGAGGCAGAGAGAGAAGCAGGCTCCATGCACCGGGAGCCCGACGTGGGATTCGATCCCGGGTCTCCAGGATCGCGCCCTGGGCCAAAGGCAGGCGCCAAACCACTGCGCCACCCAGGGATCCCTTTTTTTTTTTTTTTTTAAAGTAAACTCTATACCCAGTGTGGGGCATGAACTTATGACTAAAGATCAAGAGTTACACATGGTACTAAGCCAGTCAGATGCCCCTAGGTGGTACTCTTAAAACATTTTCAAAGGCATATATTTTCTACCTTCTGAATACCCTCTAACTGCACTGCCATTTGGAAGCCTCAAAGACAACCTCAGACTCACAACCTCTAGCTCCAGCCCTCCACTTCCTCCAGCGCTCCCTTTCTATACAGTCAAACCAGAAACCTTGGTGTTAGCCTTGACACCACCTTCTCCTTCCCCTTACACATCTAACTCCATTACTGAGTTTTATAGGTTTTACTTATTTTATTTTATTTTTTATTTATGTATTTATTTTTAAAGATTTTATTTACTTATTACAGAGAGACAGAGACAGAGACAGAGACAGAAAGAAAGCGTGCGCACACAAGCAGGGAGAGTGGAAGGCAGAGGGAGAGGGAGATGCAGGACCCTGTCTGTGATCATGACCTGAGCCGAAGGCTGAAACTCAACACCAACTGAGTCGCCCAGTGCCCAGGTTTTATTTGTTTTAAATAACAGCTTAACTAAGAGATATAATTCATATACCATAAAATTACCCTTTTACTTATTTTATTTTTTTAAGCTTTTATTTATTTGATTGATAGAGAGAGAGTGCAAGTGAGCACAAGCAGGGATAGCAGTAGGCAGAGGAAGAGGGAGAAGCAGGCTCCCCACTGAGCAGGGAACCCAACATAGGACTCGATCCCAGGACCTTGGGATCATGACCCAAGCTGAAGGCAGACGCTTAACCAACTGAGCCACCCAGGCATCCCTAAAATTATCCCTTTAAAACATACAATTCCATAGTATTTTGTATAGTCACGGAGTTATGCAACCATCACCACCAAGTCCAGACATTTTATCACTCCAAAAAGAAACTTAGGGGATCCCTGGGTGGCGCAGCGGTTTAGCGCCTGCCTTTGGCCCAGGGCGCGATCCTGGAGACCCGGGATCGAATCCCACATCGGGCTCCCGGTGCACGGAGCCTGCCTCTCTCTCTCTCTCTCTGACTATCATAAATAAAAAAAAAAAAAAAAAAGAAAAGAAACAAAAAAGAAACTTAGATCCATTAACAATATTCCTCATTCCCCTGCCCCTGGCAACCATGAGTCTATTTTCTGTCTCTTGGATTTACCTATTCGAGGCATTTCATATAAATGGAATCATACAAAAATGACTTTGTGTGGCTGGCTTCTTTCAGCAAGCATAATATTTTCAAGATTCATCCATGTTGTAGCACATGCCAGTGCTTCACTCCTTTCATGGTTGACTAGTAGCCCACTATATGGATAAAGCACATTTTGTGTAATCATTATCAGTTGTGGACATTTGGGTCCGTTTCCATTTGGGGGGCTATTATGAATAAAATTGCTATGAACATTATAGTACAAATTTTGCATGGATACATTTTCAATTCTCTGGATTAAAGACTGAGAAAGATCTACAGACTTTTACCTACTAAGAGGCTGTTGGAAATATCTATTTCTTTCCAACATCTCTCATGTGAACTAAAGTCATAGCCTCTTCAGGGCACCTGGGTGGCTCAGTGGTTGAGCATCTGCCTTTGGCTCTGGTTGTGATCCCAGGGTCCTGGAATCGTGTCCTGCATTGGGCTCCCCATGGGGAGCCTTGTTCTCCCTCCACTATGTCTCTGCCTCTCTCTGGGTGTCTCTTATGAATAAATAAATAAAAACTTAAAAAAAATCACAGCCTTTTCTCCACCAGTCTAGTCATCTTTTCAAATAAGGAATTTGATCATACATAGGATCCTGCCCTGCTTACAGCCCTTCACCAACATCCCTGAGACCCATTATCCACCCCAGGGTCTTCTTTTAGTTCCCTGAATGGAGCAAATCTCCCTCCCCATGACCCTGCACAGCAGCCCCCTTACGTGGACAGCTTTTCTCCTTTGCCTGGTTTACATCTACCCACCCCTTAGAGCCCGGCGGAGGCATCTCCCTCAGGGAAGCTTTTTCTTGCCTGACTAATCTGGGCTCTTCTGGAACCAAGCACCTATCCCTCAGAGCTTTTGGCACAGCTGCAGTCCCCCACCTGTTTGCATGATTATCTGAGTACCACCTGTCTCCCCCAACACCACGTCTGCTTTTGTTCACCATGGCATCCCCACTGCTAGCACCGTTTCCAGCATGTCTTTCGGTAACTATTTGTTGAATGAACAGATGAACACCTACATACGGGCATGAATGCAGTGGACAAGACTCACAGAGTCATCAAATGATCCCTCACTGAACAAGCGTGTGACGACAGTCAGTTACGCAGAAGATGTGCTCATGCTGAACCATCAAAAACGTGATTTTTTTCACAATGTTTTCTATAATATACTTAGAACAGGCATTTTCTGCATTGATACTATTGAAATCATAATGTAAAATCATATTAAATACAGAACCAGATTAGAGGCCGTGTCTTTTTATTATTGTGAAACTCAACTCCGGTGATTTCATTTCAGTAGAACAATGTCACCTGTCACAGTAAATTAGTGTTCATTTGCAGTTTTCTTATTTTGTAAGCTTTGTTTATTTAATTTGAAGGTCCAATTTGGGTTTAGGGCTGCAGTAAGTACTTAAGCATGAGGACTTTACATCTAGATCTATGTTTAAACATGTTTAAATAACAATACAATAAAGCAAATTAAGACTGGGTGTCCAGGAAAAAAAAGTTGATAAAAATTCTTTTAGAAACAAAGGCAATAACATTACTCATGCTAAGTTACAATGATATATTGGAGGGGAGTCAGATCATTTGATCTCTTAGATCCTCTCCAACTATAATATTTTGTATGTTATATACTGAGAAACAGAGATGTTAACTGTTGAGACTCTAAAGCTATAATGAAGGAATTCAGGAGGGGGTCAAAAGGAGAAAGCAAGGCATCCTTATACCAGACACTAGAGCAACCAGGTATTTTAACTGACAAAGCTTTTTTTAAGCACAAATGTTCCTAAAAGCATATCAAATAGAATGAATTATTGATTAGCATCACAAAAATCTCCAAGGAAGGAAGGAAAAACAAAAGAAAACATTTTAAATAAAGCAAAACACCAGAGAGCCTCCTGTAGGCCACTTATGATTAAATATAAAAAATCCAATGAGGATCCCTGGGTGGCACAGCGGTTTAGCACCTGCCTTTGGCCCAGGGCACGATCCTGGAGACCCGGGATTGAACCCCATGTCGGGCTCCCGGTGCATGGAGCCTGCTTCTCCCTCTGCTGTGTCTCTGCCTCTCTGTGTGTGTGTGTGTGTGTGTGTGTGTGTGACTATCATAAATAAATTTTAAAAAAATTAAAAAAAATCCAATGACTTACACTTAACACTTAATGAAGTTCAAATTAATACAGCAAATTCCCTGGATCTTCTACATTCAAGGGCTGTGATCAATTATAAAGTTAGCTTTTGATATATGACACTTTTTAGGGTTTAGGTAATTTGGTCATTTAGCTGTTTGAACCTGAATATAACTGCTGGTTGCTTACCAGGTAAACAAAGGATGAAGTCCCAAACTTGTTGAATCCTTTTCCTGTCTCTCCTTTCTCTTCAGTTACATTCATGACCCCTGCTTTAAAAATCGATCTTAAACCTACTTCCTTCAGAGGGCTTTCTGGCTAAACCCTCACACCCCATATTTACCTCTGCACTTTGCACAGTCCACATTAAGTCATACGGCCTGCGTGTAATGCGTGCCCCCTTAACCTCATTGCATTTGACCCCAACAAGACAACAGCTTTGTTGAGAGAGGGACTGATACAGTTGATCCTTGAACAACCCTCGTATGAACTATGGGGGGTCCATTTATAGGTGGACATTTTTTGGTAAATACAGTATAGCAGTGTAACTGTTTTTTTCTCTTCATTATGGTTTTCTTTCTTTTTTAAAAAAATATTTTATTTATTTAGGGGGTGCCTGGGTGTCTCAGTTGGTTAAGCGTCTGCCTTTGGCTCAGGTCACGATCCTGGGGTCCAGAGATCAAGCCCCCCCCCACTAACGGCTCCCTGCTCAGTGGGGAGGTCTGCTTCTCCCTCTCCCTCTGCTCCTCCCCTTTACTTGTAGTCTCTCAAGTAAATAAATAAAATCTTAACAGAAAAACGATTTTATTTATTTGAGAAAGCTGGTGCAAGAGAGCATGAGTGGGGAGGGGGGCGCAGAGGGAGAGGCAGACACCTCTTTGAGCAGGGAGCCTTCTGGGGGGGGGGGCTCAATCCCAGGACCCAGGGATCATGATCTGAGCTGAAGGCAGATGCTCAACCGACTGAGCCCCTCATGTGCTCCTTCATTATGGTTTTTTAAAATAATGTTCTCTCTAGCTTACTTTATTGCAAGAATATGGTATATAACCTGTAATGTACATAACATATAAAATATATATTAATCGACTATGCTGTCGGTAAGGATTCTGGTCCACAGCAGACTGTTAGCTAAGTTTTGGGGGAATCAAAAGTCATACATGTATTTTCCCCTGTGCAGGGGTCCAAGCCCCTAATCCCCACGTTGTTGGAGGGTCACTAGAATTTCTTTTTGTATTTCATAAAGCCTAGAACTATGAGCTCACAATGTGCATATCAGATGGGAAAACCAAGGTGTTATCAGACCCATCTATTTCACAACTCCTCATCCTTTGCTCTCACATTTAGTTTATTTAGGTACAGAGTAAAGCGGTGGAGAACCAATAGTTTTTCATCAAGTTAACTACTTTTGAAATGTTCAGGAGAAAAGACATTTAAATTCCAATTCTTTGCTTTTGAATGTCCCAGGAATTGGCTTTTAAAACAACTCTTAATATTAAAAATATTTCAGAAAACAGAAGTTGAAAAGGCTCGGCAGAGTGCTTGCAATCCAAATGATAGCAACAAATTGATTTTAGCAGCAGAAATTGAAATACGACACCTGGAACAGCATTCAAACCCGAACGTGAATAAACATCTATATCTTTGTGTCTCAGCAAAATCAACTTCAAACTCATTTAAAAATATTCTATCTGAAAAATCTGCAATCTAGTTAATGTACATTTTTTTGAACTGAGCATGTAAGGACAACTCATCATTTTCACACACAAATAAACATACTTCATCTTTTACCACCAAAGTCTGAAGAAACCACATTTAAAAAAGAGTAAACACACAGTTTCTTCTCTTTAAATAACTAGGGGTGTTAAGAGGTTGGATGTATAATTCCAATATGCTGTTTCCATGCAGTCTTCATGTTCGAATCATAAATCCTTTACCAATGTTAAATGAGGCAAAGCCATGTTTTAGATATTTGTCTAAAAGGTGAACAATTGTTCTTCATTTAGGTATAAGGCAATCATTTTAGAGTGATTTTAATCGGAAGTCCTTTATTTAGCAAATACAATGAGTATGGTTGGTAGTTATACTAGTAATGTAAAAATAAAGCAAGTTATTTCTGCTTTCCTTAAATAAATAAATCACTACAAGTACAATTTACACCCATAATAAACAGTTTAAAATGTAAAAATAAAATAGTCCCCTCCCCCCCCCACACAAAAGGGTAGGCTTTTGAAACAATACATCTAAAAAATAAATGCAAACCCAAAGCCAAGAATCTTAAATACCCATATACCAGGGACACTGCAGTTTATTGATCTATAGTCAGATCTCTTGGCCAGGTGTTGAAGCAGAAATATAAAATAATGTCACTGCATTCCTCACCAGCGAAGAGAATACCAAATTAGCTCAAAAAGTCCTTTCTGACAAAATAACGAATTCCTCCCCATTCCCGCCAACAAGGGACCTTTTTCTAAAGGGGAAAAGAAAAATATGCTGTATAGAAATAAAAAATAATGCAAAATGGATACCTGCGACCTCTTTGATGCTGCACGGTTTGACAAGCCGTCTGCATGAAAATAATTCCCTTCAACTCTGGGAACTCAAGGATCTCCAGGTAATCTTGAACAACTTTCCAATCTGGGATCATGTAATGAGTCACGTCACTAGACAAGAGTTTCCCATCTAAAACATAATTCAAAAGGTAAGCGATTAGACAACATTTGCAAACTTGGCTTATTCCTATTTCAGCGTCAAGGTGCTCCACTCTACAAAAATAACTCCCAGTCTCAACTACACCTTGAAGTGGTTTTTTTTTTTTTTTTCCACCTTGAAGTTTTTAAAGGACAGGACACATCTGCTTTGGGAGAGGTCCAAAGTTCAGGTGAACCCAGCAGCTTCATTTTTCTGAAGCTGCGCAAAGCAAAAGCTCAGCGTGGTTTATGGTGTTGCCAGTGGTGCAGAAGATGAAATTTTTTAAAAGCAAACATCTTCAGCACAGCTTAAATATGTATTTGTTTAAGGGACTGACATACACTCACATTCAAATGGGGGGGGGGTAGGTCCCCTGAAATATATATGTTAACCACTTGTTTCTGCCTAGCAATTTCAAGTGGGTTCTGAATCAAGCCCGTGTACATGCTCCGAAGTCTCCAGGGGCCAGAAAGCCGGCATCGACTAGAAAAGGTGCTCAGTGCTGGCAAGGGCAGGGGTTAGGCTTTCCGCGCGGCCTGCATCTCCGGGAGCGGGCTGAGCCAAGCTGCAACCGAAATGTTCACCTTGACCATAAACTGAGGATTCCAAATACTCTCCGAGAAGGACCCCCTCTCCCCCAAACACACACACATACACACGGCCCTGCTCCTCTCCCACCAGGGAGGGATCTTCCCAGCTCAACCGGGGCCACCCTTGCAGCTGAGAAACCAAGCGGGGGGTGGCTGGGAAGGTTAGCGCACAGCGGCTCCAAATCCAACGTCCCCAAGGCCTTCCTGTGCAACCTTCCGGGCCCAGACAGTCGACACATTTTAGGGCAGCCGGCTGTCCCCCAGTCTGAGGCATGCGGGCTGGCTGGGCGGCTCAGCCATTTGGCACCACCTTTGCCCCAGGGCGTGACCCTGGAGACCCGGGATCGAGTCCCGCGTCGGGCTCCCTTCGTGGGGCCTGCTTCTCCCTCTGCCTGTGTCCCTGCCCCCCCCCTCTGTGTCTCATTAATAAATAAATAAAATCTTTAAAACTGGTGGGGAGTTGGAAGCGTGGAAGGAGCAGCAGCACGGTGCCTCGCCCCGCCTCTCACCGCTCGGCACCCCCCATTCCACCAGTGCGCCGTCCCGAGGCATTAGAGGCAGGCCCTGCACCCGCCCCCCCCCCCCCGAGCCTCGGTCGCCAGGCCCCTGGGCCGTGGGGGCGCCGGGCTCTCGGGCCCTGCGCCTGATGGGGCGCGGGGTGCAGAGCCCCGGGAGCAGCGGCCTGGCCCCGCGCCCCGCGCCCCGCGCCCGCCCGGCCCGGCCCCGGACCGTTGCGGCAGGCGGCGGGCTGCGGGCAGAGCGGGCTGTGGCAGGGCACGCTGGGCCGCAGGTAGTGCTCCCGCACGATGCGCAGCGTCCGGCCCTGGAAGGTCCTCAGGAGCAGCACCTTCTCCCGCTTCTGCAGCATGACGCCGGCGCTCGGCGCGGCTCGGCCCGGCCCGGAGGCCGCCCGGGGAGCTGCCGGGAGGAGGCGGGCGCGGCGCGGGCGGAAGCGAGGCCGCGGCTCCGGGCCCGCCCCTCGGCCCGGCCTGGTCTGCGCGGGCTCCCGGGCGGCGCTGCAGCCGCAGGAGCGCCGCGAGGGGCCCCGGAGCTGCAGCCGGCCCCGCCTCAGTTTGCCCCCTGCCCACCGATGCCCCCGGAGGGGGGGCGGTTAGGGAGAGGAGGAAGCGTCCCCAAAATAAAACGCCCTGGGGAGACAACATATGTAGACTGCGTGGAAGCAATCTGCAAGATTGGGTGCAACCCTGAAGGATTCTTGGACATTTATTTCCACCCCCCCTCCAGGTCCTTATGGGCATAGGCGCTGCAGGGTGGGGGAATTAACTAGTTAGTGTCCTCTGTTCCTCGCTCTTGCTTTCTTAAAAGAGCTAAAAGATTCCGCCGAAGAAGCCAGAAACGCTGCCAGCCCAGCATTTTTATCCCCCCCCCCCTTAAAAAAGTATTTATTTTTAATTCCATGTATTTTTATTTTTTTTAATTCCATGTATTTTTAATCCAAATAAAAATTCAAACAATGCAGATAAAATGAAAACCAATCCCATTTCCTTGAGGTCAACACTATGTTCAGTCCCAACGTTAATGGCCTCGCCAGCCTGTGGCAAAGGAGTTTTGCTTTTTTTTTTTTTTTTTTAGATTTATTTATTCATGAGAGACAGAGAGAGGCAGAGACACAGGCAGAGGGAGAAGCAGGCTCCATGCAGGGAGCCTGATGTGGGACTTGATTCCAGGTCTCCAGGATCACACCCTGAGCCACCCAGGGATCCCCAGGAGTTTTTGCTTTTAGGCTGGGAGACCCAGGCCCAGTTTCTTCAGGGATCACACATTCCTCGCTGGCTAGAAGCCGCTGCTCTTCCAAGCACTCACAGAGACCTTTGAGCTGTACCAGGGGCATTACATACAAGTGTCACATTTGATTTCCACAAGTCAGTGGAGTCAGGCTTATTATCCCCATTTTACAGGCGATGAAACAGGATTAGAGAGGTTAAGTGGCCAAGGTTATCCAGTTATTAAGTGGTAGAGTCAATATTCGAGCCAGAATCTGGCTGAATCCAAAGCAGGCTCTTAACTAATGACTGTGTTATTCACAGATGAGTAAAATAGAGCTCCTGCATCGAAGGACTTTATGATGCTGAGCTCTGGTTAAGGCACCTCAACCAGCTGGCTGGGGCTATCAGAGCTTCCTATTGTTAAAAAAAAAAAAAATTTCAAGTAAATCTAAAGATCAAATTGGCTTTATTTAAGGATTTATGGATCGCCCAGCATCCTATCTAGCAAACAAAAAAGGAGCTCTGAGGAGCTGTGCAAAATGCAAGGGCTTTTTAGGCAGAAGGGAAGTTTTTTAATGGAGTGGATTGTTTCAGACAAGGTTACCTTCCTTTGGGGGAATAGAAGGGGTCTGTCACGAGGAATACCTTGCTAGTGTTGATCAGATAATTCCAGATAGTCTGGCTAAGGTCACATTCCTGGGAGAGGCTGAAACTGCAATTAAGTCTGGTTTGCTGTCATGGGGGTGATTTGGGGCCTATTGTTCCTTTCTTTTTTCCTCTTCCCCCACTGAAACATGTGATCAAAATTGAAGGCATTAGCACACCTCTCAGCTGCCACTCTGAGTTCTCACAGCTTTTACTGATCCTCTTTGTAATCTTCACAGGTCAGGATTTTTTTTTTTTTTTTTTCTGAATCTCTGATATTCGCATATCATGACTCCAGGTTCCCAATTTTCTAGGTGGTCATTTTCTTCATTCCTTTTTTGGCGTTCCAGTCTTAGGGAGATCATTTGCTTGGTGGTTTGTGGCCACACACCTGCATTTAAAGCTTTTGAAGGAATATAGTGTGCCAGGAAGACCATGGTGATTATTATAAGCAGAATAATTCTCAGTGTTTGGAGTGCTCTTTGGAGCCATTGGTCCCCAGGACCCAACCCAATAAAAATCAAGTAAGTCAAAGAATGACCCCAGCAAAGCAGTCAGCACGTGGCATGGATAGTGATCTTATGTGACCGTTTCAACTTCTCCAGAAGTGTGAATCCAGTACAGCAGGTAGTGTTGGCCACAGCA
Organism: Vulpes lagopus; assembly: GCF_018345385.1. Taxonomy (NCBI): domain Eukaryota; kingdom Metazoa; phylum Chordata; class Mammalia; order Carnivora; family Canidae; genus Vulpes; species Vulpes lagopus. The sequence goes on from NC_054825.1 coordinate 51,119,152, forward strand.
CGGGCACTTCCTTGCTCAGCTGAAAGATCTTTGAGGGTTATCTTATCAAGAGCAACTTTGGCTGCAGAGTCTAAGGATCTTTGTTGGGTAGCTGTTGTCTTAGCGGATTCTGCAATATTTTCAAGAGTTAAGGGAGGTTCCTGATCATATTTTTTTTTTTAAGATTTTATTTATTTCAGAGAAAGAGCACAAGCAGGGGAAGGAGCAGAGGGAGAGGCAGAAGCAGACTCCCCACCAGAGCAGGGACCCCCCCCAAGCAGGGCTCCATCCCAGGACCCTGGGATCATGACCTGAGTCAAGGCAGACTGAGCCACCCAGGCACCCCCCGATCATATTCTTATTTATATGTATTCCTAGCCTAAGAAATAGGGCCCTGTGAAAGGAAGCAAATCCTGAATCCTGAAGGTTTCCTGGAAGGTCCTTTCTAACTTGATGATGTAAATTCAGTGGAGCAGACTAGTGAGAAGTCTTAGTTTGTGAATGATTGGGGCACAGTTAGGGAACCTCCAATATCGACCGCTGTGTGTTAGCCATCCAGGCATTTAGAGACCCAAGGAGAATGATAGCTGCCACAGACAAAGATAAACCATGTTGTGGCACAAACCATTCCTGTTGAGGTGTTACCATCAATGGATTCACTCACAGGGATTGTTGCATTTGCCTTTAAGCCAGCACCCAGTTTGATTTTCAGTATTTGGGAAGTAAATTTCCTAGCACCGAATAGTTGTTCTAATACCATGCAAAGATGGGTGCTGCTGGTAAGACATTTTTGCGACTGGGGGCAGATCTGACTTAGACAATCTTGAGAATGTAGGGGTGCAAATGTACTGAGACTTGCATAGGTATTTGTGTAGGTATTTGTGTCTGCTTGAGTAGGAACAGTTATAAATGGAGAAAGATAAAAACAAGGCACTGGATTTCTGGCCATAAGAGTTGAACTTGATAAGAGACTTCTAAGGGGGGTATCTATTGTGGTGGTGGCATTGGGAATAAAAGAGAAATTGGTCATGGGGATGACCAGAGGAGTCTAGCATCAAGGACAGACCCAAGTTTTTGGTGACAAATTCAATAATTTGAAAGCTTACTCTCCTTAACAATGATCTCCTTAACAATGATTAACAATGTGAGATACAGATGATGGCATTATCTTTCCAGGCCAATGCCAGAGTAAAGGAAAGAAAGAGAAGAAAGGATTTCCTGTCTATTTAAAGAATGAAGTCTTGCGGCACCTCGGTGGCTCAGTCAGTTAAGTGTCCAGCTCTTGATTTCTGCTCAGGTCATGATCTCAGAGTTGTGAGACCAAGCTCTGCATTAGGCTCCCTGCTCAGCATGGAATCTGCTTAAGATTCTCTCTCTCTCTCAAAAAAAAAAAAAAAAAAAAAAAAAGATTCTCTCCCAGGGTGCCTGGGTGGCTCAGTCAGTTAAGTGTTTGCTTTTGACTCAGGTCATGATCCCAAGGTCCTGGGATCAAACCCCTCATCTGGCTCCCTGCTCCTCGGGAAGCCTGCTTCTCCCTCTGCCTGCTGCTCCTCCTGCTTGTACTCTTTCTCTGTCAAATAAATAAATCTTAAAAAAAAAAAAACAAAACAGTATAAAGTCTTGATTTGGCATCTTGGGTGAAAGCAGTCTACCTCGATGTCAGCTACTTGTCTTCCTTACCAATTTGATTTGGAGGTTTCCAGCATCTGCTTGGGACCAGATATCAGGTGGGGATTTCTTTGCCTATGAGATGTGCACCCGAGGCTCAATGCCTTCTAGTTTCACAGCAGTGTCAGGAGCACCTGGTAAGGTCCCTTCCAACAGGGTTCAAGAGCTATCTTCTCCTGATGACATTTCCAGAATACCCAGTGAGCAGGCTCTGGGTTGTGACCAACAGGACCCTTTGAATTGGGATCTGGGAAAGCTTCCTTAACCTGTAGTTGCAATAGCCAGCCAGGCCTAGCTTTAGCATAAGACATTAAAGATTTACAGTAACTGGTCATCCTAGCATGAGACCAGCAGACATGGTTGACTGGTGACTATCTTACACGAAGTGAGTTTTTATGTTTCCCAAAGGGGGTCTGCAAATAGTCAGCAAAACCAGAGCCAATACCTTAGGCCAATGGAATCCAGTAGTTTCAGCAAGTTTAAAGGTTTTTGTTTTTTGGATTTTTTTTGTTTTTTTGTTTTTGTTTTTTGCTGGGCAGCGAAGCAAAGTTTATTGAGTGATAGAGTATAAAGCTCTCAAAGAAGGATGGGACCCAACAGGGTTGCCAAGTTTAGAGGATTTTAAGTTTGAGGAACCCATTTGTTCTCAAGACCTTGCCTGATGATTGAGGGTGATAGGGACAGTGATAATTCCCAGAAGTTTGTAAGGTTTTTGTTAAAGCTTATAGATATGAGGTGGGTGCCTGATCACTGGAGACTGTGGAAGGTATACCCCCGAGTGGGAAATATGTTTCTACTAACAATTTCTCTGCCTCTGTGAGGACATTGGCCTGGAGGCGGGGGAAGGCTTCAACCCATCCAGAAAACATAAAGAGAATAACAAGGACATATTGATAACCCATATTGGGTGGCAGTTGAATGAAGTCCAGCTGTGGGGTGCTCAAAGGGTCCCCAGGGAGTTTTGAGGGCCTCTGGGAATAAACAGTTTTTCCAAGATAATGGACCCGTTGGTTTCCATAACATCCCCAAATCATGAATGACCCCAAAGGCATACGGGTTATCAGTATAAATATTAACAGTTGGCCCTTGTGATGATAAGTGGCATGCTCCAGTAAGGGCGTGGAGCTCTGCTGGATGGATTTAACTCGTGGGAGGTGATCTCTTTCAAGCAGCTCATATTGGATAGTAACAGCATAGCCAGCTTGGAAAATCCCTTTCTCATTTTCATAGTGTGACTCATTGGGAAACAGAATTAGATCAGGATTAGTCAAAGTGGTGTCTTGTAAATCAGGATGCAGTGTCACAAAATGGGACATTATTACCTCAGAGTCGTGGAGCTTGCCTTCTTCAGGCAGGGGAGGTAGCGTGGAGGGATTAAGAGCGTGGCAACATTTAAGAGGTAAATTAGGTGGTGAGGCAGAAGGATCCCAGAGGAGGAGTTTGCTCTTATATTTCTGCAGAGAGATATTATGTCAATTCAGAGTTAAGAAGACTTAGGGCAGCTTGTGAAGTGTATGTGTAAATGTCATTTCCTAGGGGTCCTAACCCAGTTGGGATAGGCAGGAGCAATTGAGTCAAGCTGTATGCTATCCTAGGCAATAGGTCTGTGTTTATTGCCATGTTCTTGCATGAGCATTTCTAGGGCTTGTTTTTCTTTTTCATGCACAAATCGGGTGAAGGGTTTTTGAATAGTTAGGTAGCTCTAAGACAAGCGGTTCTTTTTAGTCTTATAAAAGCCTGCTCATGTTTTCATGTTTATCCTCCCAAGGCAGGCATTCAGGGACTGACATTTTAGTAAGTTCATGGCGGGGGGGTGGGGGGGAGCCAATAGAGAAAAAATTGGAATCCATGGTTGTGATAGCCGGCCAGGCCTAGAAATACATGAACCTAAAAGAGTATAAGTAAAGACAAATGGTTGTTTGGGTCTTTTTTTTTTTTTTTTTTTAAGATTTTATTTGTGAGAGACACAGAGAGAGGCAGAGACATAGGCAGAGGGAGAAGCAGGCTCCCTGCGGGGAGCCCGATGCGGGACTCAGTCCCAGGACCCCGGGAACACAACCTGAGCCGAAGGCAGGCGCTCAACCACTGAGCCACCCAGGTGCTCCTGTTAGGGTCTTTAAGGATGAACAAAGATTTACAACAGTGAACCATCTTGTGTCAGGTAGAACTTGTAACAAAGGATGTTTGGGCTTGGAAAAGCTGAGAAACAGTGTGGGGAGTTTTTTTCTAAGATTTTATTTTTAAGGAATCCCTACACCCAATATGGGGCTTGAACTCAGAGGCCCAATATCAAGAGTTGCATGCTCTACTGACTGGGCCAGCCATGTGTCTTCAATAACTGCCCTGTTAATAGCTGTCAAGTCCTGGAGAAATTGCCATCCTCCTCATTAGGTTTCTGGACTGGCAAGATAGGCATGTGACAGGTGCTGGTACAAGGAATGGTTAGGTCTTCTACTATTGGTGTGAGGCTTTGTATGGCCTCAAACTTTAATAGATATTGAGGCAATTTGGGAAGAAGTTGTCTATCTGACTTTTTACAGGCTCTGAACTTTTTATTCTCCCAGTGTCAATATTGGAAGTAGCCCACAGAAGGGTGCCTGGGTGGCTCAGTTGGTTAAGCAGCTTTCAGCTCAGATCACAATCTCAGGATTGTGAGATTGAGCCCCACGTTGGGCTCCATGCTCAGTGTAGAGTCTGCTTGAGATTCCCTCTGCCTTTCCCCCCACTCATGCTCACTCACTCTCTCTCTAAAATAAATAAAATCTTTTTTAAAAAAAGTGGCCCACAGATTTTTGGACATCTTGATTAAATCAGGAGCTTTGTTGAAATTCTTCCTTTTCTGTGTCAAGGACATTGTAGAGAACATAAAAGACCAGGTGCGGGTTGGTCAGGAAATTCTAAGTTGAGGTCTTCATTGGAGGCAAAACGTATTATCCCTTTTATTTTTATTTTTTTTGTATTATCCCTTTTAATTTAGAAAGGAGATCTCTACCTAATAGATTAACTGGAGCTGTATCACCAACAGCAAAAAGGAATGGTTTTCAGTGAAAGGTCACAGGGTCATTTGTACTGCTTGAGATAGAAACTCTTCTCTGAATTTTATTAGATAACCTTACTATGGAAACCTTCTTTTCACTCTGAAGGATTTGTTGTCCTATGAGAGTGGGCTTAAATAGAAAGTGTAGCTCTAGTAGCTACCAGAATTTGGCAAGTTTTCCCATTAATTATAATTTTAGTCTCCCATAGGCCATTTAAGGGGATTACCCATAGCAGTTTACTGGAGGGTCCATCAGAGTCCCATCTACTCTGGGAGGGGACCATATGGAGGCCTCCTTCGGGGGGTAGCTATAAAAGCATTTGAGTTGATTTGGAAGAATTTGTATTGGGCCTTGGAGGACAATCTCTTTTCTAGTGTCCCACTTGATTACAATCGAGACATTGATTTCTGGGCCAGTGTTTTGATAATGGACCCCCTAGGAAGGTGTAGTGTGAGAGGCCCAGGTATCATTTTAAGTCTCTGGCCTTGGAGCTATTGTAGCTGTACAGTCAGTAGTTCAATGAACTTTTGTCTATGGTCTTGCTTCAAAGTCCTTCCAAAGTGTTCAGCTGTGGTCATGATGTCAGTCCCACCAATGGCTTCCTGTCCTATTTTCTGCCTTTTTATCAATCCACTAATCTCAAGAGATAATCCGTTTATAAATAGGGCAGCTAGAGTGACCTAGTTTATTGCAGGGAACCCGGAAGCCTAGGAAGAGAGCTTCCACGTGGGCTTTACAGTCTGCCACAGGTTCATCTTTCTTTTGTTTGCATGTTTGAATAATAAACTAATCAATGTGGCCAAGGAGATTTCTAGGAACGACTTTTTAAAAAGATTTATTATTATTATTAATATTAATATATATTTTTTAGAGAGAGAGGTGGTAAGGACGGGTCCAAGGAGAGGGAAAGAGAGACTCCCAGGCAGGCTCCATGCTAAGTGCAGAGCCTGCCACAGGGCTGATCTCAGGACCCTGAGATCACAACTCAAGTTGAAATCGAGTTGGACGCTCAACCAACTGGGCCACCCAGGCACCCCTAGATTTTTAAATTAATTTTAAGTAATGTCTACACCCAACGTTGGCCTCCAACTTACAACCCTGAGACCAAGAGTTGCATGCACTACCAACTGAGCCAGCTAGGCACCCCTAGAAATGACTTTTAAAAGATCAGTTGCTACATTGAAAGCATTGCAAGGTTTTTCTGGTCCATGAGAGGAACATATTGAAGGCTGAGGGTCTTGAATATCATCGTTGAGGTTTTGCCATCTTGCTTCTTGCATCCATTTTCCAGCTTCACCAGGTCCTACCAACGAAGTACAAGCTCATAAAGATGTGGCTTCTTGGGTCACAGGCCTCAATAGTGACCCTAAATTAAAAAAAAAAAAAACATGTGGGGTTATCCTCACTAGGGTTAGGAAATTTCTTTAACTATGGCCCTTAGTTTGGCCTTTGACCAAGGAGTAGGAGATATCTAAAGAAGATTGCCTGCGATCTCCGGTGGCTTTATCTTAAAGGGGAACTGCTTAATAGTCTCTTCAGAGTGGAAAGGCAATTTAGACAGAGAATTAGTAGAATATGAGTACTCAGGTAAATGAGGGGAGAAGGGGGCAGTAGGAGTCATGTTGTATTGTCTCTTAAGCTACCTCTTGTGTCTTTAATTTTTCATTAGCTTTTTGTGATGAATTTTTTAACGAAGCGATTTTGAAATCTTGAAGACTTTTGCAAGCTTCTACATTACCAGTTAAAACAGGTATCCCATTCTATTTGTTTAATTCAGGAACCCCTGCTTTTGAGTGCACTTCTTAAATGAAGGATCTTGTCTAATTGGAACATTCTCCATAATGGCCATGTAATTCTAGTTTGTTTTTAGAAAGATTTTTGCCATTTTTGTAGATATCCACAGCTTCCACGGCTATAGTTTCTTAGACATAAAATAAATAGGTGTACTGGAAGGTGGATATGTTCAACTTCTTAGAATTTAAAGATTATTCTTCTCCTTCTCCTCCTCCTCCACCACCTCCTCCTCTTCTGTCTCCTTCTCTCTCCCCTCCTCCTCCTCTTCTTCCTCCTCCTCTTCCTCTTTCTCCTTCTTGATACATTTTTGGTTCTATCAGAACTAAGCCAGTATCTAAGAGGGATGTGCCACGGAGTTGGAGATTGTGTGGTGTTTTGCAGTGTATTTTATTTTCCTTGCACAGAGATTTTCATGAGCTTGGTGGGTAATCTAATGTCAGTCTAACTCATTCCATGACTGACTTATCCTAACACAAGAGCACTAGGAGGGCCCATAGGCAACCAACAGTACAGGGGCTCCTCTGTAATTCAGGTCAGTTCTAGATATCCCAGAGGGCAGGCAAGCAGCCCAATTTGTGCCCTACATAAAAATACTTCAGACAGCTGCCCAAACTTCCCTCCAGAGTTCTCCCATTTTCATTTTTCTTTTGCTTCTGATTATATGTCCTTAACATCTCTCTTAAGTGTTTTGTAACTTTAAACTTCCTCTAGATTGGGACTAGTGATCTTCTCTTTTTTTTTTTTTTTAAGATTTTAAAAATTTATTTATTCATGAGAGACACAGAGTGTGAGAGACAGAGGGGGAAGCAGGCTCCTTGCAGGGAGCCTGACGAGGGACTCCATCCTGAGTCTCCAGGATCACAACCTGGGCTGAAGGCGGCGCTAAACCACTGAGCCACCCAGGCTGCCCCAGGGACTAGTGATCTTCTAAGAAAGAGAGTGTATCTGGGGCTCTCTTGAAAGTTGATTTTATCAATATTTAAAACAATGCAAGGCCCATAAAACACTTCCTTTGCTTGCATTGAGGCAATAACATACAAATTATGTTCTTTTTTTTATAAATTTTTATTTATTTATGATAGTCACAGAGAGAGAGAGAGAGAGGCAGAGACACAGGCAGAGGGAGAAGCAGGCTCCATGAGGGGAATCTGATGTAGGACTCGATCCCAGGACCCTGGGATCATGACCTGAGCCAAAGGCAGATGGTCAACCAGTGAGCCAGCCAGGTGCCCCTGCCATCCCAGTCCCTTGAAAGGCTCACCTGATTCCGTCCAGCCCAACCTGAGGATAATCTCTGATCCTTTAAGGTCAACTAATTTGGGAACTTAATTGCCTCTGCAAAACCCCTTCACAGCCCCATCTAGATTAGTGTTGGAATCACGGGGAGAAGGGGTGTGTCCACCAGGGCACAGGACCCTGGAATTTTGCCCGCACCTTAGTCCTTCTAGGTGCTACAGCAAAATACTATAGACTGAGTGACTTACAAACGATAGAAATTTATTTCTCACAGTTCTGGAGGCTGGAAGTCTGAGACCAGGGAGCCAGTATGATCTGCGGAGGCCCCTCTCTTGGGTTGCAGACATCTCCTTGTATCCTCATAGGGCAGAAGGGGGTAGTGAGCTCTCTGGAGCCTCTTTTATAAGGCATTAACCCCATTCATGAGGATCCTACCCTCATGGTTTAAGCACCTCCCAAAGGCCCCCACCTACCACCAGCACCATCACCCTTGGGGAACCAGGTTTTCAACATACGAGTTTTGGAAGGACACTAACATTCAGACCCTACCTAGCATTGCCATGATGATTTATAATAAACATTGAACTCAGTAAATTATGTTTAAAACTACAGTATTAAATGTCTGAGAGCAGCATAGATGATGTTCTTAAAAAAGAAAAGAACCAAGACTGCAGTCTAGAAGCTATGCAGAAATGAATGAGATAACGACATAATGAAATGCTGCCTTGGTTACTTCAGCTAAGGAGGGAATAACTCCACCAGTCCAAACCCACATTCTATTAGTCTTTTTTTTTTTTTTTTTAAATTTGTGAGAGACACAGAGAGATAGAGAAGAGGGAGAGGGAGAGGCAGGCTCCCTTAGGAGAGGCCAATATGGGACTGGATCCCAGGATCACCACCTGAGCCAAAGGCAGACGCTCAACCACTGAGGCACCCAGGTGCCCCATTCTATTAGTCTTAAGTAGCACGTATTTACGGTAGACCCAGAATTCACTCAGGAATCACTGCATGGAGTCCAGCCCCTTCTGCTAACACAGGATCAGCTTGGAGGGGGCGCTGTGTCTGGAGGGGTCTTGTGGGTAAGAACCATCTTCTTCTATCTTTGCCTTAGTTCCTGCCTAAGAGGAGTGATGCTGTATCCCCTAGATTAAGATCCTCTCTCTTTTATTTTTTTCATAATTAGGATCCTCTCCTAAAACCCCACTATGATAGGTGATAGGAGGCTCTGGCATTTTTTGAAGATTAGAATTTTTTTTTTAAGATTTTATTTATTCATGAGAGACACAGAGAGACAGAGACACAGGCAGAGGCAGAAGCAGGCTCCCCACAGGGAGCCCAATGCGGGATTCGATCCTGGAACCCCAGGATCACCCCCACCCCCACCCCCCGGCGCTGAAAGCATTCAACCGCTGAGCCACACCAGGCATCCAGATTAGAATTTTTATCAAGCCCAGGGATCCCTGAGTGGCGCAGCGGTTTAGCACCTGCTTTTGGCCCGGGGCCTGATCCTGGAGACCCGGGATCGAATCCCACGTCAGGCTCCCGGTGCATGGAGCCTGCTTCTCCCTTTGCCTGTGTCTCTGCCTCTTTCTCTCTCTCTGTGACTATCATAAATAAATAAAAAATTAAAAAATTTTTTTTTTATCAAACCCGGGAGAGAGTTTGCAGCGTTGCTTCTACGTAGAATTGTGATCGGGTCAGAGCCATGATTAAGGAAGCTTTTCTGGTTGCAGTGTTTGGGTGGGGGAAAGCAGGAGGGTTTTCTTTTCTTTCTTTCTTTTCTTTCTTTCTTTCTTTCTTTCTTTCTTTCTTTCTTTCTTTCTTTCTTTCTTTCTTTCTTTCTTTCTTTCTTTCTTTCTTCTTTTTTTTCCTGTTAAATCTGACATTTTAAAGAGATATCATTAAAAAATACTCTTCTGCCCAGGAGAGAAAAGGCTTGGATCTTCAATATCTTCCATTGAAACTATAAGGCTCTTGTTATGTTTACCATTTTAGTCTTCAAGGCCTTATCTTTTCTGACTTGGAGAACTGAAGGCGTTTTGATCCTCTTCCAGTTCTACAAACAATGTTCTTTAATCAGCTTGAGGCATCACTGTTGATCAGAGAAAGCACTTCCTCCCTCCCTGAAACGGGCAGCACCTGCCAATCCCCCTATCCAGAGGCAAGAGAGAAGGGCTGTTCTTTGAGCCCACAGAGCACTGTTATTTCAAATGTACATGAAACCATAGAAAATAACCTGAAACCCCTGGCCTCATTAATAGATGCAGAGCATAGTGGCATTTATAGACTTAGTAGCAAGGCCATGGACTCCTATAACCACCAAACATTTGTTAATTTATGGCTAGTGCGATATTCATGATATTGAAAACATGATGTTTCATTTCCACTGGCATTAAATTCATCGTCTTAGTGAAAATGTAAAAAGGATAAGTAACTAAACAGGGGGTAGAAGTATATTATTAGTCACATCATTGATTACTACTGAGCAGACTGTAACAAACCACACCTTTCTCTCTAGAGACTTGTTTTAATCTTTCTTCAGTTTTAGAAGGACAGGAAATATATAGAAATATATAGGATAGACACTTCACATATATGATACGTACATCACGTATACGTAAAATCAGTTATGATTGTCTGGGTTCTGCTGCAGTAACAAATAGCCCTCAACTCTCAGTGGTTTAGAATGACAAAGGTTTATATTTTGTTCAGATCATATGTCCCTCTGCTCTGTGTTGTCCTTACCAAAAGACCTAGGCTGATGGGGCCTCCCTGTAGTGCTTCTGCAATTGATTGGCAGAGGGAAAAGAATCAAATTCTTTACTTGCTCTTAAAGCTTCTGGTTGAAAATGTTGTAAGTGACTTCTGCTAACATATCACTAGCCAAAATGAGTCACTTGATCATCCTTAATTCCCATGGCAAGACATAGACTGGAACTAATGACAAACAGACACACACACACACACATTTTATTTTATTTTAAAGATTTTATTTATTTATTCACGATAGACACAGAGAGAGAGAGAGAGACAGAGACACAGGCAGAGGGAGAAGCAGGCCCCATGCAGGGAGCCCGACGCGGGACTCGATCCTGAGACTCCAGGATCATGCCCTGGGCTGAAGGCAGGCACCAAACCGCTGAGCCACCCGGGCTGCACCCCCCCCCCCCCATTTTAAAGTGTACGTTGTGAAGGAAGAAATAACTTCTGTTGTAGCCAAAAGAAGAGAGTCAACTTTGATTTATCACTGTAATATGGTTACATCAGTAGATTTAGAACCAGTGAAAACAATGACATAGACTGTATTCATAGAATATATTGCAGTCACTGAGAAGGGTAAGTCAGATCTTTATGTACAGACATGCAAATATCCCCAAGAAATACTGAATTTAAAAAACAGTGACTAGCTGTATACTGTGATCTCATTTATTTTAAAAGACACAAAAACATATAAACATGTTTGTATGTGTGTGTTAAGTGCATAGAAAAAGGCCTAGAAAGGTTGTTCCCAAACAGCTCCTATTCATGGGGAATACAGAGGGATTTGTGTAGCACATAGGGGACTATCATCCTTTTCACTTTACATAATCCTGCATTGTCTGACTTAATGACATCCATTTATTCATGTATTACTTGTTGTATTAGTTTCCTAAGGCTGTCTTAACAAATTACCACACACTTGGCAAAACAGAAATGCACTCTTTCACAGTTCTGGAGGCCAGCAGTCCAAAATCTGTCAAAACCAAACTCCCTCTGAAGGCTCTCGGGAGAATCCCATCCTTGACTCTTCCAGCTGCTGGTGGCATTGGCATTCCTTGACTCGTGGCCACGTCATTCCAGTCTCTGCCTCCACGATCTCATTGCTTCCTCCTCTTCTGTGTGTCTCCTCTGTGTGTGTCTCATAAGGATGTTTGTCATTAGATTTAGGAGCCACCTGCCCAGAATGATCTCATCTCAAGAGCCTTAAGACTCTGTTTCCAAATAAGGTCACATTTACCAGTTTCAAAGATTAGGAGGGGGACATATTATTTTAGGGGGGAGAGGGAGAGCATCATTCAATCCACTACACATGTAATAATGAAAAAAAAATTAAAAGGAAAAGATTTTTTTTAAAAAAGAAATTATTCACAGTGATTACTTCTAGAGGGAAAAAGTTCCAAATTTTCTATAGTGAACTTATCTAACATTTATACAGAAAACCCAGTCAAAATGATAGAGCAATAGTAACGACCACTATCACAACAAAAGCAAAATGTGTCAGGTCCTAACTTGCACAGACCCTATTGACAAATGACTCTGACACATCAGAAAGGAGTAGAAAGACCCTATCCTGGGGATCCCTGGGTGGCTCAGCATTTCAGCACCTGCCTTTGGCTCAGGGCGTGATCCTGGAGTCCCGGGATCGAGTCCTGTGTCAGGCTCCTGGCATGGAGGCTGCTTCTCCCTCTGCCTGTGTTCCTGGCCCCCCCCCCCCTATGTCTATCATGAATAAATAAATAAAATCTTTAAAAAAAAAAAAGAAAGGTCCTATCCCTAAAGTCAGTGATGGAGCCAAGTGGGGCAGCTTAGATTTCGGACCAGAGACATTAGCCTTGTCTCATGCGAGGTAGAGACTGAACCTGGGACCAGTACCCAGGTAGAGCCATCACCCATCTCACCAGAAGAGGGTGAATACCTTCCTGGTGTTGGCTTGTAGAAATAATTTTTTTCTTTTCCCCAAAGAAGCAACCTTGTTGAGTGAGGTTGGATGGGCCAGTTTCAGCCCACTGGTAAATCTTGTTTCATCTGCACTGTATATAGATTTTTTTCAAGTCAGTTGCCAACTATTTTCACCCAAAATTGTGGTTTCTGGTTTCTCCTGATCTGCTGTATAGGGTTGTGTGTTCTTACATGGCAACCATCCACAGGAGCTGGGGAGTGGCTGTTCCCTTTAGGTGGAACATGCATAACACAGTCTCTGTCATTCTGTGTTTTCCTGATTGTCTTCATTTCCATTGTCCACTACAGGCATTTGAGCTTGCAAACCCGTGATGGACAGCATAAAACTTGCTTTGTGGTATCACAGTGTAAGACATTACGGGTTAAGTGGGCCTGTACACCCTCTTGCTTCTAGGGAAAAACGTGTTCTAAGTTCCAAATAGCCAACAAATGAACTTGAAGCGCACAACCTGTTCATAAATTGGCAACTCCTCTACAGTGATGTTTTATAGTCTGCCTAAACAAGTAATGGAAAATGCATATCCATATATGCACTCAGATTTCAGAAATTCAATTCCATGGGCTATTTGGGAATGAAGTTTCAAAATTCTGCTGAGAATGATTATGTTGTCTGAGTCCACAAACAGGGGTGTTGTGTGTGCATCCATGGGAGCACGATGTGCTTTCAATCCACTTGGCTGGACCCTGTCCAAACCCCAACAGTGGGGATTACTAAGTCATGAGCCCAAAGTAGCTTCATCATTACTGGGTCAGAACCCAGGATTGCTATTTAATCTCCTTGCTGGGATCTGCCATTGACTCATGGCAGGTGTTTCCAAGTGAAGTTCCTGAATTTTTAATTTGGGTTGAACTATTGGGGTAAGAGGAAGTGGGTTGGAGGGAGTGTTGCTTTATCCAGGGCTGGAGTCTTTCGGGAGGCAGTCGTTTTTTTGTAACTTCCAGAACAGATTGCAAACTTTCAAGACCTCCATAGAGAGAATGTTCTTAAGGCTCCCCTCTCTCAAATTGGGAAGTATCTGGTGGTGAGTGCCTACTCGGTTCAGAACACCAGGTGACGGCAGCAAGAAAGTGGAGACCTGAATGGAGCTTGCAGACCAAAGATCTTTCAAACTGATCAGGAAATGGAGACACAAAGTGGCAAAGCGTTACATTCAAGCACAGTGTCATGTAAAAGGGATGGAATGTCACGGGTAGTGACCTGTAAATTGCCAAGTGGATGGTGGAGACTCTAAATGTATTTTATGTACCTTCAGGAAAGAGAAATATTGTTCGGGGCCAGGTGATGGCCAAGCAGTGGAGGTGGTGACTGAGCTGAGTCTAAACAGAGAAGAAGGTGAAACACTAAGCAGACATGTGGCAAATGGAAGGCTTTGGGCCCTAGAGAATTAGATCAGAAAGGTTAAGACAGCAGGACTGTGGAGAGACAGGATACTCAGCTCTGGGCTTTATTGTATAGACACAGGGGACCCCGGAGCAGAGGAATGGTATGATCCGAGAAGTACATCAGAAGATCAATCTGGAGGTGATGTCAGGATGGTTTGGAGGTAGAAGGAAATGAGAGCAGAAGGGAGGCCAGGAGGGAAGCTCCTGGGGAGTAGAAATGGCTTAACCTTGGATAGGCCAGAGGGGCTTGAAATGAAGGGAAAAATGGGGAGAGTCTTAAAGGGCTTGGTGGCAAACAGATTGCAATGAACAGGGAAGAGGAGGAGGAGGAAGAGGAGGGATGATTACAGGTTTGGAACCAGAAACCAGGATAGCTGGAGTACCATGGGCTAAAAGAGCCACATGGGGTGGGAGGCTCCCTGGGAAATGACCAGAGGAGAAGAATGACTTGAGTCCTATGTAGAGGCTCTGATGGGGCACCCAGATGCAATGATCCAGCTCTGGTCCCACACTCTCAGCTCTCACTGGTGGTTTCCACTTGCATGCGTTCATCTCTTTATTCATGCTCTACAGGCTCAGCCAATAATCACATAGGACCGACTGTGCATGCTGAAGCATGTGGTTGATCTCCATGGCCCTCGTGCCTTCTCCAGCTGGTGGCCAGTAGTCTCTGACCCAGCAGAACACCCACCATGTCATGTTGCCTTCCCGAGTTAAGTGTTTTGTATCTGAACAATTTGTTTTGTATCTGAACAATTTGAAAGACATGCAGTGTTTATTCCAGCCCATGTCTCCACCTTTGGGAAGATCCACACCTCTGAAATTCAATAAGCTCTTTTGATTCTGCTTCCACGGTTCACCACTGCCACTGTCAGGAAGTCCTTTCTTTTCTTTTCTTTTTTAAGATTCTATTTATTTATTTGATAGAGAACAAGAGAGCACGAGCAGGGGAACAGCAGAGGGAGAGGGAGAAGCAGGCTGTCCGCCGAGCAGGGAGCCTGATGTGGGGCTTGATCCCAGGACCCTGGGATCATGACCCGAGCTGAAGGCAGATGCTTAACCAACTGAGCCACCCAGGTGCTCCCAGGAAGTCCTTTCTTATGCTTACTTTCCATTGCTCACACGGAGCTTTGACCTTCACAATGGACTTCCAATGTATCCCCCCCACATTTCAACTAAGCCCTTTCAAAGTCTATGAGCTCGTGTATATATGGGGCGTGGGGTAAGTCAGTTAAAGGAAATACCAGCAGTGACATTATTATGTTTCTGCTGAATACTCATTAATTACTGCCAAGCCTTCCCCACAATGGGAGGGAAAGCAAAGAAATGGCACCCTGACTGTTTGAGATTGTCGCTAAATGCAAAGGCAACATCACCAAAGCCACACCTGTACTTCAGTATGGTCGGGGATGTGTTGTTCCACAGGATTCAGGGTAAAGCAGTCCTCATTCCTTTCTATGCTTCCTATTCCTTTGTCCTCTTCAATTTTTCCCTTGTCAGGCAAGTCCTTTTTTTTCTGCCCTTTGTACCCCCTCCACTTCGATCCGCATCTCCCCTCTTTGCCCCACAACCAGTCTGTATAGATACTGATTCCAGAAGAATTACCCAGCCCATTTTGTGGTGGGAAGCAGAGACTGGTGACTGGTAGAACTGTTGGAATATATAAACATGACTCTTTTTTCAGGTAGCATCTAAGATGCCAGTCTTAGCAGCCTCATTTTAAAAACTATTTATATTCACAAAAGTCTATAATAGCATTTTTATTGTGTACGCCTGTGATTTGGGCACATTTTTTCCCCATCCCAGTTTCTTATTATCGTTCAACACCGACTACAGCCTTAAATGATAATGAAAACAGAAACACTCCTTTTAAAAGGCAATGACTGCTTTCCACGTCTTTCAGGATATACATGCTCTCCTGCCTGAAGGTTCGGTGTTTAAACCGTCCGAACCTGACTCCCCCAGAGCCTGGGTTCATATCCTTGCTGCCTAGACCCGATCTTTTATTCTTCTGCAGAGAATAAATTGAATACCAGGCTATTTAGTGTGTGGGTGTCTTTCAGGGGGAGACCTTAAAGCCCAAAGGCTTTCTGTGGCCCTTGGGGACCTTGGAATACTTGTCCTCCCGTCCTTACCTTGGGTTCCAGAACCTGGCGTGGCCCCAGATGTCACACACTTGCCTTTGAGGAGAGATGTGTTTTTGGGCCTTTCTTCCCTCGCCTCCTGTTTCTTTGCTTTTGTGATGTGACCTGCTGTTTTTATCCCGTAGTTTTCCAGGGTATTAGAAAAAGAGTAACAAAAAACAGTTTCCCTCAGAGTCAAAGTGCTACAAATACAAGCTTGTTATCTGTATTCCATTCTGATGAATAACTTACCGACTCTCACGCCATGTGCATGATTGACTTGCAATTATGGGTTGTGTTTTACAGCAGCTCTGAATGGTATTCTCCTCTGGCTGTTCCTTAAACCAAGTCTGGAACCCCCGGGTCACATGAGAAAGGGTGGATTTCATGGACTCCACCCTATCGTCATTGTTGTTGTTCTTCTTTTAACCCTAAGCCTAGATATTGGATCTGTAATTAGTGATGTGGTAATAATACCTTCCATTTGCCATTTTGTGCCTTTTCAGAAAGGCTTTACATGTTTTTGCGCTGGTTCTCATAAAAACGCTCTTGGCACAGGCAGTGCAGGTACTACGGCCTGATTTTATAAGGAATCAGGTAAGCGAGGTTCAATGACTTGCCCAAGTTCTTACAGCCGGCCTAAGATGGACCTGGGGCTGAAACTAGATTTTCCTGACTTCAGGGTGTGTGATCTTCCTATGGCCACTGCATGTGTGACAAACTCAAGGTGGTTGGTCTTCCATACAAGATTTCATCTGATCCTAAGATGACCTTACAACAAAGGGTGAGCAGGTATTATGATCTTCGTCTTCCAGATCAGAAAGGAGAAGCTCAGAGAGGGTGAATGCCCCAGGTAAGATGGTGATAAACAAAAGAGGCAGGATGTGACCCCAAGGCTCTGAGCTCTCTGCTCTTGGTGATGCTTTGCTGGCTGATTAATGACACCACCACTCACTCAGCAGCCTTGGCCAAAAACAGACTCATCCTTCACACCTTTTCTTCTAGTGCATATGTGAGCCATCAGCACATCTCACTGATTCTACCATTGAAATATAGCCCAAATCAACCATTGCTCACCATCTCCTCTGCTATTGTCCTAAGCTAAGCCTTTTTTTTTTTTTTGTTCTCACCTGAACTGCTGCAACCACTTAGTCTATAAAGATGGTCCCCAGTGAACCAGGCCTCCTGGGAGGCATGTCCATCTGGATCTATAACATTGAATCCTGAGTAGCTTGTGGCTCATTTTAATCAATAGAATGTGGGAGAAACGATTCAGTGAGTTTCTGGACTAAGCATCAAGAAGGTGTCTGAACTTCTGAGAGTGCTGAGCCACCTGTGAGAAATCCAGCTACTCTGCTGGAAGGATTCAGTGATGAGGCCCTGTGAAGAGGTCACATGAAGGGGAGAGGCCCCAGTCAGTATCCAGCTGAGCTCAGCCTTTTCACTGTCCCCCACAAGGGTGCCAGAAATATGAGTGAGTGTCATGGACACATCAGACAGTTGTACCCTCATATGACAGCAGCCCAATTAATCTCACTGGGAGCAGAAGAGCCAGCCAGCTGAACCCGACTGACCAACAGAGTCATAAGAGACAATGACACATCTGCCATTCTATGGCACTAAGTTTTGGCTTGGTGTGTTATGAGGCAGATAATTGAACATCTAAAAGGGTCTCTCTGCTTCCACATCTTCTTGCCACCAGTCTATTTGCTACACAGAAGATTTTTTTTTAATTGTGGTAAAATATACATATCATAAAATTCATCCTCATAGGGGAGCCTGGGTGGCTCAGTTGGTTAAACATCCAACTCTTGATCTCAGCTCAGGTCTTGATCTCAGGCTTGTGAATTCAAGCCCCACCTTAGGCTCTACACTGGGTATGGAACCTACTTTAAAAAAACCATCGTCCTAACCATTTTTAAGTAACCCATCCAGGAGGTAGGTACATTGACATTGTTGTGTAACCAATCTCCAGAACTGCTTTCATCTTGCAAAACTGAAGCTCCGTATTCATTAAACAGTAACTATTCCCCCTCCTTTGAGCCCTTGGCAACCACCATTCCACTTTTTGTTTCTATGAATCTGACTCTTCAAGATACCTCATGTAAGTGAAGTCATACAATATTTGTCTTTTGTGGCTGGCTTGTTTCACATAGTCGGGCATCCTCAGTGTTGCACTATGTTAAGATTTTCTTCCTTTGGTTGCTTCCACCTTTTAGCTATTGTGAATAGTGTTGCTATGAATATGGGTATACAAATCGCTCTTCAAGACCCTGCATTCAATTCTTTTCAGTATATATCCAGAAGAGGAATTGCTGGATCATTTGATAATTCTGTTTTGAATTTTTTGAGGCACCATCATACACAGAAGATTTTTTTAAAAGATTTTATTTATTTATTTATTTATTTATTTATTTATTTGAGACTGAAAGAGAGGGTGGGGCAGAGACACAGGCAGGGGGAGAAGCAGGCTCCATGCAGGAAGCCCAATGTGGGACTCCATCCTGGATCCTGGGATCACTTCCTCAGCCAAAGGCAGACGCTCAACAGCTGAGCCACCCAGGCATCCCAAGTGTCCAACTCTTAGTTTAGGCTCAGGTCATGATCTCAGGGTCTTGAGGTTGAAACTTGTGTCAGGCTCCACACTCAGCACGGAGTCCATTTAACACTCTCTCTCCTTCTGCCTCTGCCCCTCCACCACCTCAAATAACTAAATAAATCTTAAAAAATGGATATGTTTAAATATATATGCATCATGTATGTGGTTGTTTATTATCTGTTGCTCCCATCAATGTAAGCTCTATAGGGACAGGAACTTTATTTTGTTCATTGTTCTCCAGGGCTTAGAACAATGTCTGGTGTATATTAGATTTTCAATGAAAATGCGTTGAATGAATGAATGAACATATAGGTTCTTTGTATTAGATGGCCATTGACACTTGTCAGTGCCTTCAGGATCCAAAGATCTGTGTAGATAGAATTTTATGATAGTGTGGGTCTGATGCTTAAAGTATAAGCAAGAGGGCAGCCCTGGTGACGCAGCAGTTTGGTGCTCCCTGCAGCCTGGGGTATGGTCCTGGAGACCTGGGATCGAGTCCTATGTCGGGCTCCCTGCATGGAGTCTGCTTCTCTCTCTGCCTGTGTCTCTGCCTCTCAATCTCTCTGAATAAAATAAATAAATCTTAAAAAAAAAGATTTAAAGTATAAGCAAGAATTTAAGTTCTCAGTTGCTTCCCCCCACATATTTGGTCATACCTGAAAGGTACGGCTAGCCAAATAGAGTAGGTACATATAGTAGATGCTCAATAATTATCATTTATTCAGTGAATGAGTTCTGAGATTTTGAGGACTAAAGACTGGTTTCTATTTTATCTCCATATCCCTCCCACCCCTTGGCCCGCTCCTGGGCTGCCCAACCTTTGTTGCTGTTCTGGAAGAGAAGAATTTGCTGAGTGGACCTAGCCTACTGTGTTGTGTCAGTGGGTAGGTGCACTTGTTTTGGGAGAAGTAGCTACCAGGGTGCAAGTTCCAGGCCAAAGACTATGTGGAGGACACACTATTTGCAGAATTTTTTTTCTTTTATTTCTTTCGATCCTTTCCCATCAAAAACATCACTCTTCCTAGGATTTAGTGTCAGCTTGTTTTAGACACCGAAACAAAGTTTTTAAAACAGAATTTTAGAAAATACCCACAATTTCCTTCGTCCTTCTCCCCCTAAGGAACTCCCATCATGTAAAACATACCTCCTTTCCTCAGCTTTTGGAAGAGCCAGGACTTCAGAAGTCTACCTGGTGCTTCGCACAGAGAAATTGCTCTGTAAACAAATCCTGAATGAATGAATGACTTGTTCTCTTTAGAGAGAACTACCAAGTCTTCAGTTCCACAATTGGTTAGCTTTCACCTGGGGTCCACTTGTGGTTCAACAGATTATTTGTGGTGCTCTCTAGTTTCAGATATACTTAGAGGTCCTTCCAGAACCTTTTCCATCAGATTGTCATCGAAATGTAGGTCAGAAGTAAAGAAGACCAGCATTTATTGAAGTGTGGCATCAATGCATTAAAAGGTACCCTGGTGGCCTTAAAGACTTAATGTAGCTTTTTAAAATGGCTAATTTATACACTAGGCTACTCGGGCTCACCCTGGTGCACTAGATCGCATTATGCAGAAAAGTAGATGGAACACACATATAATAGGCGGTGGCCGGGCTCAGTTATGACCTTATTTTCACTGATAAAGACAAATCTCATAATTCACTGGTGGCAGTGCCAGTCTTTTATCTTTCCCCCGGACTCATGAGGATACAAGTCACATCCACTGAGCCTGCTCTGTGTGTGACAAGGAAACTCAGGCAGCCAATCATCGCAAAGGTGATTCACTCATTTGCATTCAGATATCCTGTTGGTTAAAAAGCAATAAAAGTGTTTGGGGCTTTTTTTTCCCTCATGCTATAAAAAGTGGCTTACTGGTAAAATATACGCCTTCACTCATCTTGCAGAGCTGCTATAAAAAATAACATTTGGCAGTGGGAAGAGGGACTTTGCTTGAGGAACTAATGTGTATAGATAATATTTATACATTTCTTAGATGGCCATGGACACTTGTCAAGGCTTTCGTGTTGCAAAGACTCATACGGATAAAATTTGCTATGGTGTGGGTCTGGATTTTTAAAGTGCATGGATTTATAAAATGCAAGATTGCAGAATTAGGTGGTAAGAGGCACAAGACGCCTACAACAGTAGGGGGTGACGTTAGGTGCAGTATTTAATTTGGCTCTCAGGCCAGTCATGAGAAAACACCGTGCTTTCTTCCCTCCACATTCCCTGCCTGCTCTAGCTCCCTCTCAGATCTGCTTGCCCACACCTGCTTCCACCTTCAGCCCTGTTCTTTGAGCCCTGACTTTGGCCAAAGAGGCCAGCTGAGGGCCAAGCAACCGAGACAGGGCCTCAGAACCTGAGAAGATTCCAGAAGATCTGAAGTTGCTCAAGGGAAATGAAGAAATAGTATCCGGGGAGTGTAGGATGGAGTATTCCAGTATTGCTGAAGCTTGGTTCCCCTGCTGGGGTGTAAATCCAGTAAGGGAGCCTAGCTGTTTATTTTCAAAGCAGGAGCTGCGTCTTCCTTTATGCTCTGCGCTGTGCTAAGTACAATGTTGGTACCGGATAAATATTAATAACAGCAGCCATAATGATAATGACAATACAGCATGGTCACCTCCTGCATGCTCAGGGAGTTCAAGGGATTTAACCATTTCTTGTGACTGATGTCAGAGTACCCAGGATCTCCGCCCCCTGGTACTTTTCCTGTTCTCCCATCCGTTTGGAAAGGCTCTGGGGAGGTAGGAAAGTGGTCCCAGAGGCCAGTGCTTCCTGCGTGTTCCTCTTCAGGACAGTCACTCTGAGAACCAGCAAATGCTCTTTGTGTGTCTTATCTGCAAATTGGACCCCTCTGTCCACAGAGACTCTTTAAAAAAACAATAATGATACCTTCATTTTAATTATTCTTTTTCTTGGTCCCACTTCAGGACTATGCCTTTTAAATGAGTTACACCAGAGTTTCTTCCTTCTCATCTTGCTCCTAATTAAGGACGGTGGGGGGTATCCTTTGGTCTAATTTTCTTATAATTTTAATTACACTGATCTTGGCTTAAAACAGGACCCATTTAAGTGCTGAGAAGAAATGTATTTTCTGGTTCAGTGAGTTTTTTCCTTCACACCTCTTAGAAGAGGGCATTGTTGATAGACGGAGCTTCTCTGAACATCGAATCTCAGTAAAACTGGCCTTGTCCTGGATGAAGGACAAGGTGCTCTGGTCGGGGGGGTGGGGTGAGGTGGCGGTGGGGACCTCCAGCTGCTGCAGGGGGTGCTTGGGTCTTCAGGAGGTTTGGCGTTTTACCATAAGCACTAGCAATCATGATGAAAAGTCAGAGTTGGAATGTTAGCCCCAGGAAATACTCCAAGGGAATGCAGTGGTAGCCACCTCTAAAAAGTGAATGATCTTAGTTGTGCTAGTTGCTTTCCCTGGCTCTCCCTAGCTCTTGGCCTTGTCATGCTCAGAAGGGCAGTCATCGTACCATTTCTCTTCCTCCTCCTCTTCCCTCTAGATCCTAATCTAGAATGGCCTTCTTGGAGAACTGCCATTCTCTACTTCCTGGAGTCCACATGATTCAGTGGTAAGAGATGATGAGCATTAGTAGACCAAGGCCAAGGTTTGAATCCCAGCCTGGCCGATACTGGTCATGTGATCTCGGGCAAATGATTTTTCCATTGAGCTCTGGGGTTCTTTCCCCCCAAAAAGGGGGATTGCGAGATCTACTTGGAAGGGTGGTTGGGAAGGATGCAGATGACAATGAATGCTAAGGAGGAATGCCTCCTGGCATGAGCAAGGTGTCCCCTATACCTTTCTTGTCCCTTTCCTTTGTCGGATAGGTATGGGTGAGGACCTGGAAGGGTAGGCAGATATAGGAAGGTCTGAATGATAAAGACAGTAATTCCTGATTGCACACACATGCACACACACACATAATCTCTATCTTGCCCTCTCTGCTTGGTCCCATTCTTTTCTCATGCCATTTTTTTTCTGCCTCTGCCTTCACAAAGTTTGCTCTGATTGCTTCCAGTCTACATCACTCCTGCCCAACCCTTTTGTACATATTGTTCCAACCACAGAGCTCAACACTACATTATAAACCATTAGGGTTTGTATGTTAAGACCTTGTCTCTCTAATCTGGTAAGTTCCTTGGGAAGGGACTAAATGTGATTCTTTTTCCTGTGGCTTTGCAGCATCCAGCACCGTGCTAGGCATGCAGTAGACATTTAATAATTGATTATTAAGTGAGGTACCACTATTGGTCCTATCTAAGAGGGGGAACTGTATTTTGTATGTTTTTTGCATCTCCATAGCAGCTTAAGTGCGATACATCTAGACACTCAGGTACTCAATTAAACATTTGTCAGGTTAAAATTACCTTTTGTTTGAGAGATGGCTTTGAAGGATGCTTAGCCATTGATATGAGATGTGCAGCCAGAGACCAAGGAGTAAGTGCACAGCCCTGAATCTGTAAATAGTTCTAAAATGCCTGGAATTTAGGGAAGATGTTACCTTTCTTTAGGGCAGTTTGTAAACCATGTCCTGGTAGAGCATCGCATAGGCAGTTTGGAGACTTGGCTTCTGGTCTCAGCTGGGGCAATTCACCTGATAATATGGCCTTATAGGCCAGCTCTGGGTGGAACCAGGTGGCCCTCTGGCTTTTGGTAAAAAAACAACTTTCTTCTTGACTTAGGAGCCCTTGGGACACTTGTCACCTCTTATGGACCTTATTGACAGCTCCAAAATTCTTCTGATAGTTTGATCTTGGCCCATAATCCTTAAATAGACAAAACTTCCAAGGAGGCCGATTTGCATTGGATTGAAAGTCAATTGGGCTGCAGCAAGAATATGAAATTAGGCCTTAGGAGAAGGCAAGACAGTTCTTTTTCACTTATCCACAGGCTCAGAGGCAGTAGTGGTGCTGTTCAGCTTGGAATGGTCCTGAGAAGGTGACCCTCTGTGTCCCCTAAGTGTGACCAGGAAACTTGGCTAGAGGCTTCTGTCTATCCCCTGGCGTGTCATGAAACTCATTGTCCTTATACCTGTGTGCCCAGCCCTGCCTCCATTCCCGTTTGGGGCCCTGGGTGAAGGACTCTGGCAGCTGGTGGCCTTCTTGTTCCCTGATCTTGGGAGCTCAGCTCTGGAAAGGCTTTGTGCCTTCAGGTGTCCACTTACTGTGCAGGATGCTACAGGAACTGTGAGACAGAGCCCTGGAGCCTAAAAAATCCAGCAACCACAATCCCTAGCAAAAACACAGCCCCAAATCCTGACCTTGAGCTGGTTGCAGAGGGGTTCTGCTAGCAATACGCTGGGGTGGCTTTACACACACAGACCCAGGGAGCAGGGTAAATTTTGCTTTGTTAGCATTTCCCACCGCCTTTTTTCTCTTTCACCCAGCTTGATTTCTTTCTTTCCTTTGCACTATTCCTGCCCTTCCAACAGTGAAGGGCAGGAATCCTTCCCAGCCAAACTTGATGAGCCTTCCAGAGCAGCAAAGGAGCCATCCTGGAGGGGGCTCTCCAAGTGCAGAGAGCCCGCATGCTTCTATTAATTCACAAAACGCTCTCCAAGAGGGAGCCAGACAAGCAGCATTATTATTATCATCAATCACCCTGCACTGAAGAAACTGAGGCAGCTAAGGGAGAGAGGGCCCTGGAGGTGGCTCATTCACTGGGGCGGCGGGTGGGGGGTGGGAGAGGAAGGCGAGGGTGTACACAGCTTGGGCCTGGCTCCCTCCGCTCAGAGGTGAAGAGGTGAAGGGATGGCAAGCCCTGAAGAGCTGCCTTTCAGACCACGCACCCTGCCTCCACCATTTGCTTTTCGGGTCCCTAAATCGAATACATTCTGATTCAATTTGGATGTTCTGGATTAGTGGAAGGGAACGAGGTTTAAAAGAGGTCAGCTCCATTACTCAGCATTATTAATGATGTTGTCGACTGTTAAAATCTCAAAAAACTAGGAAACTAATAAATTTTACATATTGAAAAATCACGGATGGATCAGGCAAATGGATAAATTCTTAAAAGTATTTAATATCTGTTAAGAGGACAGAATGATAAATTCAATATTGAAAACCAATATCAGATTCACAATTACAGGCCATTTATCATAACCAACTGCATGGACAGCATCTTATTGCAGGGAGCATGGTGTGATTCATAAGCAGAGACCCGGAACAAGTCCATACCAAACGAGAAATAAATCTGCTTTACATATTGGAAACTTATTTCCACTTCCTATCTTTATTGCCAACAATAATGTTAGCTTTCAAGAACAAATTGTTACACATTAAACCCATGCATAATGAGCCCAATTGAGTAAAAAACTTCCCTAAAAAGAGCTTTAAATTATTCCAAATTGGGTTATTAGCTTTAACTCTAATTCCTCTGAGAGGGCTCACCAATCTTAGAGTATGTTTCAGCACTTAAGCAGACAGTTGGTTTCCCAGGTTGGACCCCAAAGTTCTGGCTCTGTTCTTTCTTCTCCTTCCCTCCACTTCCCCTGAAGATGTGACACCGTCAGGCTAAAGAACAGACATGATAGTATTTAACAGAAATGTTAATTAAACAAATTGTAAGAATGTTGCAATTCACATTTTTGATTTTAAGATGAATGATTCTGCATACTTTGAATATTTGTGTACCTATGCATAAATGGAATGATTTGAATTCGGACCCTTGAATGTCCTGATTGGGACACCAGCTCCGTCAATGTTTTAATCTAAAGACATTGTAGGCTCAGTGGCAGGAAGGTGATTTGGCTGTGACATCTCTCATTTCTCTGACTGACCAGGCTGGCCCAGCTGACATGTATTTAAAAAACACACAGGATGGATTTAAATTTTTTTTTTCCTGATCTTGAGAATGAGGGGCTCAAGGGGAGCTTGGCTCAGTCAGTAGAGCATGCAACTTTTGATCTCAGGGTTGTAAGTCTGAGCCCCCCGTTGGGTGTGGAGATTACTTAAAAGTAAAATCTTTTTAAAAAAAAAATGAATGAGGTGCTCAAATGTAGAAAATCTAGAATGTGTTGGAGGAAAAAAGTCTAGGCCCCTCACAGAGGTCACCAATTACATTTTGACATGTGTCTTTGCATTTTTTCTCATATAAATACACACACACATATATAAAATATGTTCAGCCCATGCAATCATAATCTTGATGCTCATATACTACTCCATAATTTTATAATGAACTCTTTTCCTAATGCTGAGCACTTAGATTGCTTCACAACTTTTCTCTAGTATAAATAACTTTGCAATAATCATCTTTGTGCATTCATCTTTGGGTGAATTTCTGATTATTCATTTAAGATTTATTCCCAGAAATCTCATTACTGGATTAAAGACTGTGAACATTTAAAACTTTTGATATATATACTAAGGCAGGAAAGAGAATTTTACATAAACCTCTCATTCATGAGTTTATTAATCGTTTAGGCAAGCTGCTGCCACAGCCCAGATGTTAAGTATGGGCTTTGGAGTCAGATCCACCCGCGTTCAAGTTCCAGGTCTGTTAGGGACTAGCTGGGAGACTTAACCACTTGGAACCTTCGTTGCCACGTTTGTAAAATGGGCATGGCGATACCTCCAGCTCAGGGTTGTTGGAAAGATAAAATGTGACAGTGCCTATCAGGTGCTTAGCCCAGCACCCCTCACTGGACACACAGTAAACGCTCCATAGGAGGCAAATAGTATTGGTCTTTATGCATTTTTGTGGCCGGATATTATAATGCCTGTCCTTGTAACATGTATATACACAATATATACACAAAAATCATATAATTAAAAAAACCTTTAAGCTTTGATAATATTCTCCATTATCTCCAGAATAAAATTCTAACTGATGGATGAGTCAATATCCTTCACCATCAGAGCCCAGCTCACGTTTCCAACCTTCTCTCCATTACATTTGCTCCAGCTCCCTATGATGTGTACCCTTCTTGAGTGTGTCATGTACCTAATATCACTGTGCCCACATCCCTTCTCTTTCTAGCCTGTCCTTTTCCTTCCCCCTCTTCTTCTTTCTTCAAATCCTCCTCCTCCTCCTCCTCCTCCTCCTCCTCCTCCTCCTCCTCTTCCTCCTCCTCCTCCTCCTCCTCCTCCTCCTCCTCCTCCTCCTCCTCCTCCTCCTTCTTCTTCTTCTTCTTCTTCTTCTTCTTCTTCTTCTTCTTCTTCTAGGATTTGAGAGAGAGAGAAAGAGATAGCAGAATCAGGGGAGGGGCAAGGGGAGTAGACTCCCTGCTGAGTGCAGAGCCCTTGGATAGATCCTAGAACCCCGAGATCATGACCTGAGCTGAAATCAAGAGTTGGATGCTTAACCATCTGAGCCACCTAGGCACCCCACATCCTTTCCCTTCTTTTCTCTGTTTGCCAAACTATACTCAAGGATTCAGGTGTGGCTCAGGCATCACCATTTCTGTTAAGCCTTTCTGATACCTCCCCCAGCAAAATGAACATGCTTGTCCTCTGTGCTTGCATGGCATCTTGTGTATACCTGGGTTGCTGCATTTCCCAGTCTCACGTGTTACAGTAGGTAAGGTGTATTTCTGTCTCTCCCACCAAACTGGAGCTCTTTTAAGATCATGTCTTATTAATCTTGGTTTTCTTTCAGGCCTACTATAGTGCCTGACACAATAGAAGGATTCAATAAAAGTTTGTTCAATGTAACATAAGTAGTGGGTAGGATCAAAGAAATCAATAAATGACACTTAAAGGGAAATTGAATTTCAACTGAATTGCAAGCTGATTGGACTTTAATTTTTTATTTATTGTGGGATTTAGATTATACTTTGTGCAATTGTGAAGTGTTTTCTAAGCCTTGGATTACTTAATGCTATTTGCAAAGCATTTCCAGGCAAATTATTGAGATTTAAAAATGTGCAAGGAATTTCAGAGGACCCTGTATAAACTATATCAACAAATCTCTTGGAAGGTTACAGCATCTATCCATTATATAGGTGGGGATACTGAATCATGGGAAAGAGAGACTGTGGAGTTCTCGGGACCCTGAATTTCTTGCCTTAATTAAATCATACTATGGTTAAAGCGGAAATTTGAAGCCATTTTCATATTGACTCTATACACCACTTAACTGGTTTGAGAGATTTTGGTAAAGTATCTGGGTCATGTATAATTGACAAGTATTATCATTATCATTATTTTTTTCTGTTTGGCTCAGTGCTGGATCTCCAGGACCTAGAACAGTGCTTGGCACATCATAGGCACTCAATCAATATTTGCCAAATGACCAAGCGAATCAGCAATCACATTTGGTATGACCCAATCTGCATCCACTTGGGGTTGTTTAGTTCAACTTGACAAATCATTATAGAGTGCTTTCTGTGTTCTAGACACTTTGCCAAGGAGGTGAGGGTATGAAGATGAATAGCGTATGGTTCTTGTCTTCACGATCTCAATGCCCAGTGTGGGGGGCAGATGAATAACAGATCAATGCTGCATGCTGTGGTTAGTGATGAGAGAGACCTTTTCAGGAAACTCGAGGAAGACTGTTTGGTCCAGCTCAGGGGCTTTCAGGAAAACTTGCTATGGGACAATATGCCTGAGCTGTTTCACTGGATGAGTAAGAGTTAGGTTGAAGAAAGGTAGAAGGGCACTCCAAACACTTCACATCACTAGTGAAGACAAAGATACGACATCTCATTCAGTAGTTCATCTAAGAAACATTCTTGATGACCTATCATGTCCCAGATGTTGTTCTAGGTACTAGATTTGTGGCAGCAAACCAAACAAAGTCCCTCTCGTCATGTAGCTTGTTTTTCAATAGACGCTAGGCCTGCAAGCTTTCAGCATTGCTGGAGAACCAAGAGCAGAGCAGGGAGTGGTGGCAGAGGAAGTTGAAGAGCCAACTGGCAGTTTGTTTTATGAGAGTTGGGTCGATACCCTACCTACTTCCACAAAGAATTTGAGGCATTTATAAAAAGCTAAGGATTTGCTAAATCAAGCTACCACTGGGCAGGAGTCCCAAACCCCCTCCTGAGGTGGAGATTCTTTTGCTTCCCCCAAAGTCTGTTGGTCACTGTGGGGGAACTGCTAACAATGCAGGAGAAAAGAGGCTGCCCCCAGACCCAGTGCACTCTTAGAAATCCCCTTGGGTTGGTTCAATAATTTAGGTTGTGACTCATGACAATGAGTGCCTGGCATGGTAAGAACTTTATAAATGCCGGTTGAATGAAAACATGAGGGTGATGACTTTATCTGTAAACAAAGGAGTAACCAATCCCTTGAGTTTTGACTTGAGTCGACAAAGGAGTAGCATCATGAGCTTCCCCAAAATGAGATGGCTCCTACACCAACACCTTGATCCATTCAAGTCAAATGATAAACAACCAAAACCAAAACCCACGTGCTTGTGTCCAACTATCCATCCATCCAACATTAGGCCAGGCACTGTCTGAGACACTGGAGATATTGAAATGCCTCTGTGGAATTCACTGTCCAATGGGGACAGGTAGACCTGTGACCACATAATCGTATGACAGCAAGGAAAGTACTAATTGAGGTAGGTAAACAGACTAGAGGGCCAAGAGAGGTCTTGTCAATGAGCAGAGTTTTAAAGGACAAGACTGGAGTTTGCCAAGCTTGAAAGAGGATAGAAAAGGTGTGCAGGTTCTGAGAATAGAAGAAATAAAGTTGGGGAGTGGAGGCAGGAGGGGGGAGGAAAGAAGGCTATGGTCAAATTCAGGACATTCAGATAAACTGGTGTGGCTATCAGGTAGGATGTAAGGGTTGGCAGGCTGTTGAAGATGAGGAGAGGGGGAAGTGTTTAGAGGTACACTTTCCTCGATTATCTGCTGCAAAGACAAGGAAAACAGTTCCAAAAGGTAGGATTACACAGGTTCCAGTCAGAGGCTTACTTGCCACCTAATGGTTTTATTATCATTACTATTCCTTGGACAGCATTCATTTACATTTGCTCAGGACCCCAAATCAAAGCAAATCAGAATATGACAAAGGTGTGTCAATGAGACAAGGTACCTGAGGAGAATGCATTTTCTCTCTTTTGTGAGTAAGCAGTTTACATCCTACCGGGCTGCAGCCTGCTGTGGCATCAGGACCATTTCCAGTGATTTAACTTTGGCCCCTAACAAACCACATTTTATAATTACCTCGTACCTGGACAGCACCGTCAATATAATCATAACTTACATAAAATCTACATATGTGGATTTGCTAAGTTCATTCGTTAACTTCCAGAATTTCAAGTCTTCCAAGGACTTTCAGAAATCTCCATGATGCCTCTGAGAGCTGCGTTTTGCATCCGATTCTCTCGTTTCTGTAAAAAAAGATTCAGAAATTCATGTTGCTTCTCTGCAGTCCACAGAGTTCCTTCTCTTGGACAAATTGATTGTGGACAATGTATACCCCATAAATTATTTCCAGATCATCTTGTGCCTGTGGGAGGACTAAGGGCTTAAGACGAGATGCATTTCACAGCATCACATTTGGTCCCCTTCCCTGGTAAACATGGAGGAAAGAGAACAAGAGACCCAACCCAAGTTTGCCTGGATGCAAGGAAATATGGTGTCTAAATGCCACATTATTGGGACTGTGTAATAATCGGTGAGAAGAGTGGAGCATCACAACAAAATAATAGTGTCATAACGTCATGATGATAATCTGTAATTTAAATAACTCTGTGAAAATGTAGAATGGAGAGATTTCTGGCTCCGGCTTCTGAGAACTCAAATTCCACCCAGTTCCCAGTTCAAAGCAATTGGCACTTCTGATGGTTATACGTAAATAGATCTCTACCAATCTCATTAAATATTCCATCCGTATTCAAAGTTATTAAATATTGAACACAACCTAATAAATACAACCAAGTTAATCAAGACTTTGATTGGTGGCTGTGGGTTCATAAAAAGCTTGTGAAGGAAGTTATTCCATTTGGGTTTTATTCTGATCCACCACTTCCCCCCCAATTTTTAAGTGAATGCAGGAATTGTATTATATGCATGTGCAAATGTTTTGAGTTGTGTTGGTGTGGACAGAGGTGTGCTGGGTTGTTCTCTCCCGGTAATTTGTGTGCTGGGCCGGATTGCTGAGTGTGGATATGCTGGAGGATGTGGCTGGTGTACTGTCAGTGTGTGTTATGTGGGCAGAGGTAACACAGTGGCGAGTTACCTTGGATGCTGGCTCCTCCGTGGTTTCCTCTCTGCACCTCATCAATGGCTTGGACACCAGGACACCACAATTGCTATAATTCTTTGGAGGATATCCGAAGGTTGCTTTTCCTCAGGATTGTATAAGACTTGGTGCCTGAGAGCGAGTGGCTCCTTGTGTTTTGGCTCTAGGATTTTTTTTCAAGCACGTTAGTATGGCAGCTCTCAGTGGAGGAGTTGAAATCTTTCTGTCACATCCCTAATGTGTTTTCTGTGGATGTTCCTCCTGGGGCTTTGAGCTAGGGCTCTGCAGAAAGTGGGTAGGGAAAAGAGGCTCCCTCAGCAAGGAGAAGAAGGAGAGGGAAGGAGAACAGAGTGAATTCCTCATGTACCTGAGTGGAGGGAAGGAGGGGGGAGCACTGTGGCCAGAGTCCTGGACATTCCGCCCTGTGTCCTCGCCTTCTGATAATTTATTTCTAAAAATGAGAAGGCCCTCCCACCTCAGTCACCAGAGCTTTGCCTCCTCACCTTCCATCCCCATCCAGGCTGAGTGTTTAGAGGTGGAAGTGAGCTGGGTGTCCGATGCCATTTCATGGGAGAAGAGACTCTTGGGAGCCCTGTAGGAAGATGATAGGAGAAGCCAAGGAGGAAGGCAGCGGGTGGGAGCAAGGGCAATGACGTCCATTCTGCTTGGGCTCTACTTATTTTGTATGTGACCTTGAGCCAGGTGATTGTTCTCTCTGAGCCTTGGTTTCCTCCTCTGTAAGATGGGGCTGATAGGAGTGCTTATCTCATCATCACTCCCATTTTGCAGATGAGAACACTGAAGCACACAGAGATTAATTCACTCCGCCTCACATAGCTAACAAGTGATGGAGTCAGGACTTGAACTCAGGCATCTGCTTTGGGGGCCTCTGCTCTCAATCTCTTCACTCCACACCTGTGCCCTACTGTCTTCTTGCCCTAATTAGAGGGCAAGCTTTTTGAGAGCAGGGCTCATCGTTCGGAATAGCGGACTTTTGTCTCAGATTATGCATTTAGAGGAGTAGCCTGGTCTTAGATGTTATCAAAATAAACTTACAGCTGGGTTGAACATATCCGCAGCAGTGGGATGTGTGAAGCAGCGCTCCTGCAAGCAGGCTCTCAGGGACTGGCAAATGAATGATGGATCACGGGCTCCAACGTGACCCCGAACTGACCCTCAGAGATGTTTGCTAAAAGTGTTTCTGGCTCTGTTGGGACCCATGTCCTTGGAGGCCTGCCATCTGGGTGGAGAAGGTGCTGCTTTATAGATCCGTGTGGTTTTTTAGAATATGCCAGAAAACCAGGCAATCCCCAGCCTGGCCCAGAGGGGGCCGGCAACCCCCAGCTGCGTGCAATTCACGCCTGAGAGCCTGGCAGTGTGGGAGTGTGTGAGAGGGAGGGATGGGGGTGCTTCCCGTGAATTGGGCTGTTGAGATGGGGTGGAAGGGGTTACCCATTTCCCCAAACTGGGGTTTGAGAATTATAAAAGGATGTCTACCATAGAAAGGTGAGGGGGAGAGGCATGGCGGGAGGTAGAAGGTATACTCCAAAAGGCAAGGTGGAGATGAAGAAAAAAATATGCCAATACCTACCTACCATGTATAATATAATTGCTCACAGCTATCCAGTGCCCCTATGTGTATCATTTGATTTCATCCTCAGAGGGTCACAGTGCTGTTATCATTCCTATCTTACTCACAGGGTAACTGAGGTTAGTGAAGTGAAGTGGCTGCCGCGGGTCACGGTTAGTAGGTGGTGGAGCAGGAGTACAAACCCAGAAAGTTGGGACCTCTTCTCTTAGTCTTTGGCATCCCTGATACCCACAAACTGCAGCATATCAGAGCCGGAGAAAGCCTTGGAGAGTATCTGTTTCAGCCCCTTCATAGTCAGTTGGGGAAACTGAAGGCTAGAGAGGCGTAGCTATGGTCCAAGGTGACACAGCTGGTTAGTGACAGCCCTAAGATCTGACCAGGATTAGAGTGAGGCAGGAAGATGCCCAGGATACCGAATTTAAGGAGGTGCTCCCTCTCAGATGCTGACTCTGCACATGCATGACACCGAGCGTCAGCACCTCTTTAAATGCAATGCCCTAGGTGCCTCTCTTGCTTACCCCAATCCCAGCCCTGGCTAGATGCGTCTTCTGGTTTTTGTGGTATGAACAACAGAGGCTCCAGCATGGGTTTATTTTTTGCACTTGATGTCCTAAAGCAGGGGACTTGCCAATATCCCAAGGCAGGTTTCTACCCAGGGTTGGATGGAGGGTCTGCTTCTGGTTGGTACTGTGGAAGGGACAGGATTGAAGGGGGGCAAACTCAGAGCCCAGCAATTAGAGGTGAAACTGGGAGAATGTTGATCCTGATTGAGGAAGCAGGGCTGCAGAATGGGATCTGCAGGAATCGGGACCCTGCAGTTCTCCTCCGATTCCCACAGGGCTGAGATGAGGAAATGCCAAGGAAAACATCTTGCCCCATCAGATCCAGGACGAAGACGATAATCAGTGGTTCATCTTTGAGGGTTACAGACACTTTTCTCAAAGCTTCAGACAACCTGTTTGCTTTATTTGTAAGAAATTCCTGGGGGAGAGGTGTGTATGGCACCAGTCTGGGCCTTGCTGCTCTTGTTCTAGTTCAAGGAGAAAGGGAGACAAATCACACAAGCAAAGTACCCCGCTGCTGCTTTATCCCTAATAAACAGAAGTAGGTTGGCAAGTCCCGCATTGCTCAGAGAGGAGTGGGGCTGGAAAGGGGGGGTTTGACTCTCTACTGCTGTGCCAAGTCTTCCACTGGGGCTTAGCACCTCCTAGAGTGGTGTGGGGCTAGCCAGGTGGCTAAAAGTGGGAGAAGGCTTCCTCCTAGTGGCCCTGGGGACTGGGGGCTTGGGACAGGCAGGAGGAGTGGATCATCTTCTGGCATTCTCGCCTTTCCAGGGAGGAGGAGGGGTGGTCCAGGCCTTGCCTCCGGAGGAGACCTGAGCAGGCAAGTCTTGCTCTCTCCCCTCTGGAGCTCAGTTTCCTCCTCTTCCCAGGCTTGGCTCAACCCAGCTTGCTCAGGGGTTTGACATTCTGCACGTTGTGGCTTCTTGCTTTTTCCTCTGGGCCCGGAAATTTCTCAAGCCGGTTTCTGGAGTTCCAGTCTCCAGCCCTGGCGGGTCCCTGTCTATCCTCAGCCTGTTACCAGCTGGCCTGGGGGGTACCCCCCTCCCGACAACCCCGGGGGGTGATCTCCCATCCCGAGGTACCCGCAGGTGCAGGCGTTTTGACCCACCCGGAGGGAGGAGGGAGGAGGGAAGATGAAGGACAGTAGAGGAGGGAAAAGGTTAAAAAGGAAGAGAAAAAAGAGCGAAGAGACACGGAGAGAGGCCAGAGGGATGGGAGAGGACCGAGCCGAAGGGCGAAAAGGCGAGGCGGACGGCAGGCTGGTGGGAAGGGAGGCTGGAAAACCCAGAGACCCGAGGAGAGGGGAAGCCGGAGACGGGCGGAGAGGAAGAGGCAACGGGCGAGCGAGGGAGAGAGCGAGGGAGAGAGCGAGGGAGGAGAGCGAGGTCTGGGAGCGCCGGGCGGGCGCAGGGGGGAAGGGGAGCGGGAGGGGCCGCGCGCGGGGGGCGGGCGCTGGGAGGGCTCCGCAGCGGCGGGCGGCTCCGCAGCGGCCGCGGCTCGTGCGCCCGCCGGTCGCTCGGGCGCTCGGTCGCTCGGTCGCTCGGTCGCTCGCCCGCGGGGTCCGCGCCCGCCGCCCGCCGCCCGCCGCCCGCGCCCGCGCCCGCTCTGCGCTGCCCGCGGCTCCGGCTCCTGCCCGGCGCTCGGCGGCTCGGGCTGCGGAGGACGGGACCGCGCGCCCGGGCGGCCGCGGGAGCAGGTAGGTGGCGCAGCGGGGACGGCGGGGGGTGGGCGCGGGCCCGGGGGCCCGGGGGCCCGGGGGCCCGGGGGCGGCGGCGGGGGCTGCAGCCCCGGGGAGGGGGCTCTGCGGCCCCGCGGCCAAACTTTCCAGCGGCTCCGCGGGGGCCGGGCTGCGGGAGCCGGGTCTGCGCGGGGAGGCGGCGGCGGCGGCGGGGGCGAGGGATGCCCGGGCGTGGGCGAGCGCGGGGGTCCCGGGGTCGCAGGCGCCCGCCCTCCGGCCGCGGGGGGACCCCGGGGCACTCCCGCCCCCGCCGCCCGGGGCGCGCCCCTCCCGCCGGGAGCCCGCGGGGCGCAGCCAGGTCCCCCGCCCGGGGCCCGCGGGGCGCCTCCCGCCCAGCCCAGCCCAGCCCAGCCCAGCCCCGGCCCGGGCCCTGCGCGCTTTTGCTCATTTTATTTTATTTTTTTTGGAGGCGCCAAACGGAACGCGCGCTCGCTTCGCTCCTTCCCATCCCGTCCCTCCGATTCTCCGATTCTCTTCGGGGCAGCCCGGCGGGCTGACTTCCCGGGCGTCCCTCGGGTCCCCCCCCCCGCTCCCGAAGTTAAAAGCGAAGCGCGACGCCCGCGGGGAGCGCCCGGAGCGCGGGCCCCAAGTTCCCAACTTGCCGCCCGGCCTGCGGGGGTCGGAGCTGCGGCGGCGGCCCCGGAGCTGCCGAGCGCCAAAGCCGCCTTCCTCCCGGACTTTATTACCATCGTCTTTTTCTTCTAATGAGTTAGGGGGAAAAAGAAAAAAAAGACTCAAGAAAGGCGCAGCATTGGCCCCCGCGGGCGTCGAGGCCCGCGAGGGAGACGCAGCCCCGGCCGGTCGGGGCGCGCCCGGGTTCCGAGGCCCCAGCCCCCCCCAGCCCCGTGCCGCTCCGGGCCGTGCCGCTCCGGGACCTGCGCTCCGGGACCTGCGCTCCGCGCTGCGTCCCCCGCGGCCGCCCCCGCCCCCGCCCCCGCCCCGGATCCGCCCGCGCTGGCCCGCGTGGTCACGTCCCCTACAAAAATATGTCAAAGTGGCTGCGCTGCGGGATCCCCCGCGCACGGCGCGGGCCTCAGGCGGGTCGGAGGGGCCCTGGGGTGGTTTGGGATCCCGGCGGTCTGGGCTGCGGCGCGGGGCCATCGGGGTCCCCTCCCCCTCCCCCTCCCCCTCCCCCTCCCCCTCCCCCTCCCCCCCTGCGCTCTGCCGGGGAGGCGGGGTCAACTCCCGGGCCGGTGGCCCCCAGCGGAGGCCGGGGCGGGGCGGGGGCGCCCACCGGAGCCTGCGGGGCGCGTGGGGTCCCCGAGACCGCAGTGGCCGCCCGTGCGGCTGCCTCCCCGGAGCTGGCCGCCCCAGCTCGCACCGCCTTTGCCGGAGCGCTGCTCGGGCGGTTCTCCCGAAGGGTCTGCAGCGGGCTGGTGCGGCCCTGAGCTGGGGGCTCTGTCTCGGAGCTCCCCGCAGGTTGGCCGGGGTCCCCGGAGGGCGTGGAACCCACCAGCAGGTGCACCCCTCAGCTCCTGTGGCGGGTTTTCCCTCCTGCTCGCCACCCACCATCTCTCTCGGTAGCTCACAGATTGCTTAAGGCCCTAGAAATTCAAGGTCTCCTGGGTCTCCATCGCTTCCTCCCAGCTCACAGATCAGCACACTGAGGCGGGGAGAAGTGAAAGGACTTGCTTAGAGCCGGGTAACGGGGTGGAAGGAAATGTCAACTGGGGCCTCCTGACTTGACTCCTGGTTCAGTTTTTTTTTTGTTTGTTTGTTTTATTTTTCCCCCCAATACTCTATGCCGGCATCATTACTTTTTTAGCATGGGGCAGGTGCTTTCTGGCAGGACACGGTGTGGAGGACTGGTCCTGAGTTTAGAGGCAGAGGACTGCAGAGGAAGGGGCTCTTGGTAGCTGCTGTGCTGGGATCACCTCCCAGGACACATCACTGAGGCAACAGTTTGTTGCAAACCTATCCTGTGCCTGCACTGAAGTCTGCAGGTGAAGGGGGCCCTTAGCCCTGACCCAGCCCCATAAAGTGCAACCCAGGAGGAGAGCAGTCATTGTCTTTTAGCCACGGAAGCTAGGCGATCTCAGGTGAAATCGCTCTGGGAGGGGGGCAGAGTGATGGATAAGTCTCTGGAGAAGGGAGGATTTGGAATGGAGCCCTGGATAGATTCCAGTGTGGGGAGGAAGATTGTGGGGCACAAGGCTGAGGCACAAAGAGAGGGGCAGGAAAGCTCATGACTTGTTCAGTGACTGGTCAAAGGACAGCGGAGTCAGGGGGGATGAGAATTTGGCTTTTGAGAGAAAAGCACTAGGACGGTTGGAAGAGCCAGCTCCTCAGACAGCGAATTCAGAATTGTGTCCCTAGAGTCTTCTAGCGCAAGGTCTAGGGTGAGCAATTGGCTGGGAAGTCAGCACCCCATGAGGCAAGGGCTATAGTCAGCTTTTTGCTTCTCTTTTACCCTTTTCTACTTGTTGCTTAGCTTTCAAATAGTTCCTTTGCCTCTTCCCATCTGTAACTTTTAGAATTTAGATACTTGAGGGTGTGGAACATACCACTGGACCTACTATGGGCAGGGTGTTCGCCGTGCTTGGAATATTTGGTCAACAGATAGTTTTTAAGCTCCTCCTTTTTGCCAGGCACTGGTCTAAGTGATACACCGATGAACCAGACAGGCTGAGTCCCAGACCTCATGATGCTGATGTTCTAGGTTCCAGTTCTCCATGAGGTAAAGTGTAGATGCGGAATGGAGGCAAATACACAAAAGATGTCTGAAGAAATGGGACAATGTAACAGAGAATTCTGAGCCTCTCCAGTGGTTCAAGGCTCTGAGGTGTAATGCTGGAAGCTGTTGGCTATGAGATGTGGAGATTCTGTGGTCTTCCATGACCCCCGGCTTCTGGTTGCCAAGGGTAACCCAGAGGCAGCTGCATTGAGGACCTTAGATATGGCATTGGGGAACAAACGGCTCTGCAGAGCTCCTGCCGCCAGAGCACAGGGGGAGGGAGCTGGTGAGTGCTGGCAACTGTGGTCTTGCTAGGTATCCATAGAGACTGGTACCAGGTAACCGTGTACCTCTTAAATTCCAGCATCCACAGCTACTTGAACTCCGTAGCCCCATTGTACAGATGGGTAGATGGAGCCCTGACTCTGCAGATTTGGGACAGCTATGCAGAAGGGAGCCCAGTACTGTAGAATCCAGGTATTACTGATCTCTGATTCGATTTAAAATAATGCTCTTTCCTTCCCATTTTGTAGACTGGCGGTTCTTAGACTTCACTACAGGAGGCTTGTTTAAACACAGATTGCCCTGAAGTTTCTTTTTTTTTGCCCTGAAGTTTCTGATCCAGTGGGTCCAGGGCGGGTCCAGTAATTAGAATCTGTAACGAGTTCCCAGGCGATGCTGATGCTCTTGGTCCAGGACCACACTTTGAGAACCACTGTGGTAGAACAAGGGAAAGTGAGAGATTTTCTTGAGGTTATGCAGTGGAGGAGCCTGGGACAAAGGCTATGATTTAGCTCTAGGAACTCCCAGAATTTGCCTATGCATAATCCCCTCCCCCGGACCCCCCAGGAGGCCATAGAATTAAAAGAATATTTTATCTTCATCAGCACACACACAGAGAGAATATATTGCAATGTAATTAGGGAATAAATAGGTGTCGTGTGTTGGATGTAGACTCCATGCCCTGTGGCTCTGTGGGGGTTTATTATAGCAGTGGTTATAATTGAAAAGGTGTCATCTGCTTCGAGAACCCCTCATGAAACTTTCATGACCTGGGTGGTCAGTGTCCAAAAAGGCAGGTCTTCTTCATTTAAAAGACAGAAAGTCAGAGGGATTGCTTCTTCTGCTAATGGGACTATCTGTGTTTGACAGTAACTATGCAATGTGTTCTCAGAGGAGAGAGGAAAAAAAAAAACAATCGAACAGCCAGTGTGAATGGAGAGGGGTTGGAGGAAGTCCACATCACGGGTTTACAGATCTGTTTGTTGAACATTTTGGAATGTTTTGAAACTGTTTCACCTATATTTCTGATGTGAAGCTGTATCTCAGCAGGAGGAAAGGAGAGTTTGTGTTTCAACTTCCGCTGGTTGGGTAAATGTAACAGCACATTTTATCCCCAACGTGTTAATTAGACCCCAAAGAAAAGAACCATAAAAGGGTTGTTTTCCTAAATGCTGGCATTTTTCATCTGGATCCTATTTATTGATTATTTTACAGTTAAGAAGGAGCAAAAAAAAAAAAATCCATGTTTTTATAGCAAATAAAGCTGGCTGCAGTAATTATGCAGGCTCAACATGTCTGTTCTGGAGCAGGAAGTTGGAATTTAGCCTGACTCTCAAACATTTGGGTGAGATCTAATTGAGAAAGACATTTCAAAGAACAAATATTTAGGAATGCGGAGTTTCGCTGATGGTCTCTCTGGGCCAAGCGCAAGTACCTTGCTTCTAGCTCCTTCGTCAGAGGTGGAGGGATGCTGCAGGGAAGGACCTGGTCGGTAATGTTAAGGCCATAGTCAAATTGTGAGGCTGAAACCTAGAGATAATTAGTGAGGCTTAGGAAAGGGAAGAAAGATGCTTTCAGGGAATATATGTCCCTTGGAACTGATGAGCAAAGGGAGAATCAATCAAGTATAGATCGAACACTTATCGATTGTCCAATCTCGGCACAGGCACAATGAGGGGAGGGACCAGGACTTTTACTTGTTCTGTATCTCCCATAAAGCTTGGCTCAGGTATCTTTAGGGACTGGAGTCCTCTATTGGGGTGAGCATCAGTCAGTGCTGCAAATAGCAGAAAACTTTTTTTTTTTAAATTTTTATTTATTTATGATAATCACACACACACACAGAGAGAGAGAGAGAGAGAGAGAGAGAGGCAGAGACGTAGGCAGAGGGAGAAGCAGGCTCCATGCACCGGGAGCCCGACGTGGGATTCAATCCCGGGTCTCCAGGATCGCGCCCTGGGCCAAAGGCAGGCACCAAACCGCTGCGCCACCCAGGGATCCCAATAGCAGAAAACTTGAACTCAACTGCTTGAAGCAGTAAGGAACTTGGTATCTCTCATTGTAAGAGGTGTGGGTTATGTCTTCCTCGAGTTTGGTTCTTTCAGTTGTTCAACAGCATCATCAAGATCTAGATTCTTTTCATCCTTCCTTGTCCATAAGGTCACAACAACAGTTCTGGCCGGGTATTATACCCTTACAATAAGAAGCAGGGGCAGGAAAGGCGGGAGGGGAACCTTTCTCGAAGGTCCCAGGGCAGACTCTCCCTTGGGTCTCATTGGCTGGAAATGTGAATCACATGACTGTGTACACCAACCACAGGCAAGGGAAGAAGACCATCCTCACTGGCCTAGAACAATCTTGATTTGTGTGTTGGGCGTCAGAGAGGAATGCTCTCGGAAAGAAGTAACCAACGGCACCCGCTATAGAGTTTAAGACTTGGGTTTGAATGGTCTGCCTATTTTTAGCCTTGTGACCCTAGTCAAAGCCTTTTACTTCTTTGAGCCTCAGTTTGCTCATCTGTGTAATGGAGATATATTGGGATGATAAATCCAAATTAATAATTACAGTTGATTGAGATACAAGAAGTAGGTTATTTGAAGATCTGATCTCTGACATCAAAGAATTATGATCTAGTGCAGGAGGCATTGAGAGGACTAGGCTATCAAATAATCAGAGAATAAAGGGTAGGTAAATAATAATGACTTGCAGACCAACCTTGGTGGGAGGAGTATGACATCAGTGGGCAGCACAGTACCTAGGGAAGGCTTCCTGGAGGAGGTGGTTCATGTGCATCCTGGAAATCCCGCATGTACGTATGGATGGGTTATTAGCTCCTTCTGCCCAATATGCTTCCTCTTGCTTTTCTCAGTGGTAAAATGGGGTCATTAGGCCAAGATGAGATCTCATCTCTGTAGTTACAGTGTCTTCGAGAGTCCGAATTCAGCCAGCCGTGATTCTGGCTGGCAGGCAGGTCACGGCTGCTTCCTTACCATCTTGGATTCATGGTTTCTGCTGACCGATCAGTCTCCACCTCTCATACTACCTTTCAGTCACTGATTAGATATTATTGTTATCACTGTTATTATTTGGATATCTAGTTGCCATTGTAAAACTTACATGCCTAAATTGAAATCCGATGTCTTCCCATGTCTCAAGCCATCTGCTCTTCTGGATTCTTCATTTTTGTTGTTGGCACCACCGCCTTCCCAGCTGCTTGGGCTCAAAACCTCAGCTATGCTCTTGATGCCCACCCCCTTCCTCTACTGCCAATATTCATGCACTAATTTTCTCCCTTACATTTCTGGGATAGAAGTCCTCCTTTACAACGGGAGATGTCCTCTTCATTTGGGTTCTTTCTGCCTTGTGCTGGGCCTTGGCACTGGCCTCCTGCTCCTGTCTCCCATCCTGCTCTGGGCACAGTGCATGGGAGTGCACAGGGACATATGTCACAAGGAGCCGTCTGCAGGGCTTTGCAAGTGGTATAGTTTGTAATTCGAGGGTAGAGGTGGCAATGAGTCTGGAATCTGCAGACACGTCGTGTGGCTTGTGGGGGGCAGGGGCAGGGCATTTCCCAGCCTCATATCTCTCTCTCTCCTTTGAGCCATCCTAAGACATTGGTTATTCTCCACTTGTTACCTTACATTTTTTTCTGTAGTCTTTAGTTGATGAAGCCCAAACTCTTCAAATGGACATTCCAAAGCTGTGCTGCCTCACCAGCCCTACCTGCTAGGACTCACCATCCCTGCCATCCCCAAGCCTGCTTCAAATCCTGTCTTTCTCTGTGTTTAAGCTGAGCCACCCTCTCCTAAGGCCGGTGTTAGAGGGACATCCCCGACCACCAGAGGCCACAGTGATCTCAGAAGCATTGATCTTTCCTTCTCCTGAACTTGTGTAGTAATTACACTATACCACCAATTCCGTACATGCTGATATGATGCTGGTGTCATTGTTCTGCATCTGGCTGGAATGTTCCTTATCTTCCCGATTGGACGTGAGACCACGGAGGTCCGAGGTGGGGTGGGGGTAGATACTTCTTCGCATCCAGCATTGTGGCCAGCAGGCACCTGGCACCTCCATGTGTTTTTATTGAATTAATAAATCATACAAGGGATCCCTGGGTGGCGCAGCGGTTTGGCGCCTGCCTTTGGCCCGGGGCGCGATCCTGGAGACCCGGGATCGAATCCCACGTCGGGCTCCCGGTGCATGGAGCCTGTTTCTCCCTCTGCCTGTCTCTGCCTCTCTCTCTCTCTCTCTGTGACTATCATGAATAAATAAATAAAATCTTAAAAAAAAAATTATAGCATTTAAAAAAAATAAATAAATCATACAAATAGAGGAAGTAAGATTATTTACCTGAGTCGTCAATCTTTACTGTTTTTTTTTCTTTCTTTTTTTAACTTGAATTTAGGGAAGGGACTAAATTTGATGACTGTCTGCTGTCTGCTGGGTACTACTTTAGGTGATTTTTCAGAAACTGTTTTAGATCGGCCTTGGAAGACCCCTGGGAAGTTGGGATTATTGTTGTCATTTTACTGATGAGAAAAATGGAGGCTGGGAGAGGTGAAGCGGCTTGCCAAGCTTGCTCAGCCAGCGGGAGGCAGAGTGAGGGCCAAGGTCAGGCTCTTTCTTCTGTGTCTGTTTCATATATCTTTGTGAGGTTTTCCTGACCCTATGGTGCTCTGTTCTCTCAGATTCTTTTTTCTATTTGCTGTGTCCCCCTGCCTCCTTCTGTCACCTGTCTCTGATGAGACCCAGACCCTGTTTTGTCCGGAGAGTGTGTTTGGGGACTTTTAAAGCTCTGATGATGGGGCACCTTGGGTGGCTCAGTGCTTGAGTGTCTGCCTTTGGCTCAGGTCATGATCCGAGGGTCCTGGGATCAAGTCCCACATCAGGCTGCAGGGAGCCTGCTTCTCCCTCTGCCTGTGTCTCTGCCTCTCTCTCTGTGTCTCTCATGAATAAATAAATAAAATCTTTAAACAAAAAAACAAAATAAAACAAAAAAACTCTGACGTTTCCTGTGACTCTTCCTGAGGACCTGCTCCTCCTGTTAGTTGTGGCTCATAGTGATCACTCACCTTTTTACCTTGACTCTCTTTCCGGCCACCTGCAAGCCTGGGCTAGAGATTTCTTTAGAGCATAAAACATCCTGCTAGTGGACTCAAGCCGGGCTTGAGCCAGGTTTTCTGAACTCCTCCGCCCTTCCTCTCCCCCATCCCACCCTTTGTGTCCATCCACCCTCACCTGCCACCACTCCTATTCTTGTGTCTCGGGTATCACCTGTGGAAGGAAGACACCGCTGATTTCAGCAGGAGTATGGTCTGTTGGAGGAGTCTCCAGCTCCAGGACTTCTGACAGGCATTCTTCTGTCCTCTGGTTCGTTTGTTCGTTCACTCATTCATTCATTCATTCATTCTGTAAATACTGCATATTGACCACATGTTGAACATAGCAGAGAATGAAACAGTCTTTGCCTTCGTGGAGCTTGTATTGAAATGAGGGGAGACAGATGGTAAAAACCAAACACATTATATAATATACTTTGTGATGATTATAATGAAGAAAGATAGCAAGGGAAAGGGGTATATGTGGCAATGGGATGCTGCTGTCTTATACAGTGTGGTCAGGGAAGGCCTCTCTGATGGTGACATTGGAGCAGAGACTGAGAGGGAGGCTGCCTTGTGGACATCAGGGGGCAGGGAGCACTGAGCAGAGGGAAGAGCCAGTGCAAATGCCCTGAGGTGAGAGCTTGCCTGGTGAGTCTGAGGATCAGCAAGAAGGTGGCAATGGAGACACAGAAGGGAGCTTGGTAGGGTGTGAGACTCCTCATCTGCAGCCTCCCCCTTGTCTCAGAAAACTGTCATCCTTCTCACAGCTGTTGCTACTGGCTGAAATAACCGCTCAGCAGGTCCCACTTGACCAGCACAGCTCAGCTGTGGCCCCCACCCTGTAGAGGGCTCCCGTCTCTGCTATCTCTTGTCCGTCTACCTCTGCTCTGAGTTCCTACAGCTCTTTCCTCTTCACTGCACAGCTGAGCCCTGGATTGCCTGTCCGCTGGTTCCCTTCCCCTGGGGTGTTCTGGTCACACCTCCCCAACCAACTAGCCCATCAAAACTGGTTTCTTTCCCCACCCTAGAAGCCAGCCCAGAGTGGGGCTCTGTGTCTACCCATTGGTGATGCTGGTGTCAGAGGCGGGAAGGAGGTGGAAGCTTCTTTGCACTAAGCCCAGTGTCCCTACACGATAGACAGGAAATCTTTTATTCCAGGCATTCTTGGGGCACTTTGAGCTGGGACCCTCTGGTGCTGCTGCGAGCAGGAGGAGGAATCTACCTTTCCCATGACTTGGATGCAGCTTTGGCTCTGAATGGGGGAGGGAGAGGAGCTGAGACGTGGAGGAAGCCGGCTTTTTTATCAGCCTTTATTGCTTGTTTGGGTGAGGAGTAAGATGTTTCAGGAGCAAACGAAGAAGGAGTTCATTCACCCCGGGTTTGGGAGACCTCCCTGCCATCCGGGGCAGGAATTCTGGGTGCCGTGGTTGACTTGTGAGTGACCTTGGGTGAGTCATTTAACCTTTGCCTGTTCTATTACAGTTTCTTTTCAGCCAAGCCACCCATCTCCCCACCCATTGTTGAAAGAAATGACCAATAAACCTGATTTTAATTTATTCATCTACACACACACACACACACACACACACACACACACACACAAGTGGGGGGGTGGGGAGGGAGAAGCAGGCTCCCTGCTGAACCAGACCAGGGCTCCATCCTAGGACCAGGGATCATGACCTGAGCTGAAGGCAGGTTCTTAACCAACTGAGTCACCCAGGCACCCCTCAATAAACCTGATTTTTTAAGGACCTTAATGATTCCCTTGGTTCTTTCTTTTTCTTTTCTTTTCTTT
Source organism: Vulpes lagopus (assembly GCF_018345385.1). Classification (NCBI taxonomy): domain Eukaryota; kingdom Metazoa; phylum Chordata; class Mammalia; order Carnivora; family Canidae; genus Vulpes; species Vulpes lagopus. The sequence continues at coordinate 51,163,572 of NC_054825.1, forward strand.
TCTTTTCTTTTCTTTTCTTTTCTTTTCTTTTCTTTTCTTTTCTTTCTTTCTTTCTTTCTTTCTTTCTTTCTTTCTTTCTTTCAGAAAGAGAGCCTGGGTGAGGGGGGCGGGGGCAGAGGGAGAGAATCTTCAAGCAGAGTCCCTATGGGGGGCTCAGAGGGGCTTGGTGGGCTCGATCCCGTGAGCCATGAGATCATGACCCCAGCCAAAACCAAGAGCCACATGCTCACCTGACTGAGCCACCCAGGCGCCCCTCCCTGGGTTTGTTTCTGCCTTAATTTTCAGGCCAATGGTTTTAAAACTTCAGAAATGTGCAGATGGTTGCACTTTAAATGGGGAGAAAGCTTCCCACAGACCTCTAATATTGTCTTAAATTATTAATATAATATTTAAATATATAAATACAAAACTGGGCATAAATAACCTATGCTTATAACTCTTACACAGTATTAAATTCCAAACAAGTTTATAAATTAAAATGCAAACTACAGAGCCAGTAATACTCAGATTAACAATATTAATTTGACGTGATAGACACTGTTTTTCCATTAAGATTAAATCACCCCTTGCTACAGATTGTGGTTTTGGCTGCATGGAGCATTTTGGCTGCTTCCTCCGCCGTGTGCCCTGTGGTGACTCACCTGTCCTATTACATTTCTCAACTGGAGTGACTGTGAAACCTTTGTCCCTACAGCCTGCTGAGGGGTCATTCGGCTGGCCCTTGGCACAAAAACATTTGTGTGTTAGGATGCTGCTTTTTTTCTCATTAGCCTGCACAATTAAAGGAGCTCTATTTAATTCTAGTGCAACAGCAGACCCTGGTGCAAAGCTGAGCATTGAGACCCAGTGTCCCTGCTTGGTCTTTGAAATAAAAACACAACCCTGATTGTTGCAGCGCCTGGAGAACCCCTGCTTGAGAACAACTGTTGAACACTCTGAATAGCGCCCCCAGTGGTCTGCAAGTTAATGCGAAAGTTGCTGCTGATTTTTCAGCAATCATAATAACAGAAAACTATGTCCTGAGCCTTTGTTATGTGCTGTTTTTTCAAGAGGTACATAGACTAGAGGTGGGTAGATAACTCCATTGTACAGATGAGAAGGCTGAGGCTCAGAGAGATTTACTCACCAGGGTCCCATTGATCATTGGCAGCATCTGGATTCCACTCAAATCTGCAAAACTCAAAACCCATGAGCTTCCCACCAGGCTGCACTGCCTCCCCATCTACAGGCCCTCACCAGGTTTCAGGCACTTTGAGCAATCAGAGTACAAGGACTCTGGAGTAATCGGGATCCTCTGGATTCTCACAGTGGTAGAGCAGTTAAGACATGTTATTTGTGCAAAAAGGAGAAGTGAAGCCAAGGAAAAAGCAAGATAGCACTTAATAATGGTCCTCAGATCCTTAGGAGGCTTTAGCTGGCAGTGCCAGGGGATAGAACCTTCCCTGAAGGCCCCTGGGAGGAGTGCATGCTGGTTATTGCAGGAGAGGTAACTTAACAATGCTTACCTTTTTTAGGACTTCCCATTTGAGTGAGCAGTTTTTTTGGTGCATTTATTTTCAAGTTTGTGAGTTTTTTAAAAAAATTATTGTGGTAAATACATATAACATAAAATTTACCGCCTTAACTATTTTTAAGTGTACATTCCTAATATTGCGTGGTCAGTGCTACCATTCATTTCTGTAGTTATCTAGTTTGTGTTTTATAACAACTTTGCAGGTTATTGTCAGAAATGGGGGCCCAGAGAGTTTGAGTGACTTGCCCAAACTCCTACCCTAAACCTGATGCCTGCCTTGCAACAGTGACTTTGAGGGACAGTGGCAGGCTTGGTTTCCTGGAGGCTTGCGTGGGGACATGTGAGGTGGTCAGACTTCCTGAGATAAAGGCTAGATGGGTTGACCCCAGAGTGCTGTTCTGGTATTGATTCTGTGGGTCAGGGTAGGGGCGACTTACTCCTGTTGATTTAGGACCCACCCACCTTTCATCAGAGCAAAAATTATTTAAAGATTTTGTTTATTTGAGAGAGAGAGTGTAGATAAGTGGGGATGGGGAAGGAGGGGCAGAGGGAGAGGGAGAGGGAGAAGCAGACTGGCTGCTGAGTGTGGAGCCTGAGATGGGGCCTGATTCCAGGTCATGATCCCTGAGATCATGACCTGAGCTGAAGGCAGATACTTAACTGACTGAGCCCTAGAGCCCTAGAGCAAAAATTATTTAAAACCCACTTCTGCCCTTCCCCTGCCTGACCTGCCTGGTTCATCATCCAAGCTTAGAATAAGTACAATAATTAAAAACACCCCAAAACTTTTTTATCCTGCAGGATATGAGCAATAATCTACATATGCAAATAAATGGCATGCTAGTCTCCATGAATATTAATTTGGAAAGAGACTCTGAGGCCCTAAATACACTTAAAACCAACAATTTGTCATTTTGTAACTCCTCCTGGCTCGCTCCGATAATCACGGCCTTATTATATTTTAAGATTCCTCTGCTCTCAGCTGACCTCCCTTCTGAGACCCTTGAGGTTACCAGGGGGATGTCCTCAATTGGCAGATCAGAGGGCTGGGGGTGATGGGTGATTCGTGACCCTGGAGCTAGTGTGATCCTTGTCCTTCCCTGGTGGAGATTCAGGCACTGGCGCTTCTCGGATCCCAGCATTAGCAGCGAGTCCCCCAAGGCCAGGGAACAGTTTTGGGGAACACTGTGGGACAACTGTCAGCGTCATGCTCTTGTGCTGTCAGGGAGATGGAAGGGGTCTTGGGAATCAGCTTGTCCTACCTCTCACAGGCAAATTAGGAAACATACCCTGGGATGGGGGCGGAGAGTGGCCTGCCCAAGGTAACATAGTGACTTAATGGCAGGCAGCAAGAAATCTTACTCATTCTTGCCCTGAAAAGTGTATTTCTTCTGGAGTGTGTTTTTGTAGGATGGGGTGGGTAGGGTGGCATTTAAAGTTTGTATACTTTGGAGGAGAGAGTCATTCTTCTACTGTGAACGTTCTCTCAGAGATAGGCAGCTACTAAAAATCTAGTCTTGTCTCCCATTTGGGTGGAAAGAAAGGATTTCCTTCCAACCCCAGTAGATTTCCAGAATGAATGTGAGGTTGCATCCTGGAGCATACCCCAGCTGAAGTGATGGAAGTGGGAGGAATATCTCTGAGGGAGCCAGATGGGGTTAAGGACTGGCTGAGGAGGACAGAGAGGTGGAAGGGGGTGGGATTGACAGGAATTTCTATGTCCCACCGTGCAGGGGAGGCTCCACTGGGCCATAGGGGGAGAATGTTGCAGCATCATGGTTCTACAAGAAGTTATCAGTTCACCTTTGGGCCTTTCTTTCTTTGTCTCTCTCTCTTTTTCTCCTCCTCTTCCTCCTCCTCCTTCTTCTCCTCCTTTAAAGATTATTTATTTATTTGACAGAGAGAGCCAGAGAGCACAAGCAGGGGGAACAGCAGAGGGAGAGAGAGAAACAGGCTCCCCGTTGATCAGGGATCCTGATGAGGGGCTCGATCCCAGGACCCTGGGATCATGACCTGAGCTGAAGGCAGATTCTTTTTTTTTTTTTTTTAAATTTTTATTTATTTACGATAGTCACACACGCAGAGAGAGAGAGAGAGAGAGAGAGAGAGAGAGAGAGAGGCAGAGACATAGGGAGAGGGAGAAGCAGGCTCCATGCACCAGGAGCCCGACGTGGGATTCGATCCCGGGTCTCCAGGATCGCGCCCTGAGCCAAAGGTAGGCGCTAAACCGCTGTGCCACCCAGGGATCCCCTGAAGGCAGATTCTTTTTTTTTTTAATTTATTTTTTATTGGTGTTCAATTTACCAACATACAGAATAACACCCAGTGAAGGCAGATTCTTAACCCACTGAGCCACCCAGGAGCCTCTGGGCTTCATTTTCCTTGTTAGTAAATATTGAGATAATTAATCACCTCCCCCCCCCTTTTTTTTTTGAGAGGGCACAAGCACGGAGAGGGGCAGAGGGAGAGGGAGAGAGAATCCTAAGCAGCCTCCAACTCAGCATGGAGCCCACCGTGGGGCTCCGTCTCTCTACCCTGAGATTATGACCTGGGTGGAAATCAAGAGTCAGATCCCTATCGGACTGAGCTACATAGGTGCCCCCACCCCCACTTCTTAATGTTGCTTTGTAAAGATTAAATAAGGATTTTAAGTTCCTTCATCACTCCTGGCACAGAGTAGGTGTTCAGCACATGTAGACTCCTTTCTTTTCCAGATGGATGGTCTTGACTGGCTGCACTGGGTCAGGATGGGTATGTGTGCGTCGGTGCATGTGTGGGGGGCTCCGTGTCTGTGATGTGTGTGTCTGCGTGTGTTTGTGTTTTAGAGTGTGGGGTGTAGTAGGTACGTATGTGTGTGAGCCTGTGTGCCTTTGTGTTTGTTAGTGTCTGTGTGTCCGTGTGTCAGGGTTTCTAGGAGAGTGTGCTGCGCTGTAATGAGAGACAGAGAGGCAGAGACACAGGCAGAGGGAGAAGCAGGCTCCTCGCGGGGAGCCCGACGTGGGACTCGATCCCGGGACCCCAGGATCACGACCTGAACCAAAGGCAGACGCCCAACCCCTGAGCCACCCAGGTGTCCCCTGGCCCCTTCCTAATTGCCCTCCGAGGGTCTCCCTCTACCTCCCTCTAGAGGCACTCTGGCGCCTGCTCTCTGAGTCATTTGCATTAAGTTCGCAACATTTGCATATCATTTACATGGTCTACACAGACTCTGCTTTCAGTCCTGCAGTTTTCTAGGTAAAATGTAGCTGCTCTTCTTGAAGGGTCATTATGTTAAGAATTGCGGCGTTTTCTTTTCTCTCTGGTCCAGAACTCCCTCTCAGAATTGCCGCCCCCCCCCCCCACCGGAGGATGGAAGCCCCAGAAACCTGTTTTACCCTCCGTTTGCAAGGGGGACCGGTTCAGTGGGTACAGGCCCTGGGGCCCTGCGAGGTGTATTTCTGGGGAGAAGACTTTCTTATTCTGTGGGTAGTGGCTTCTGAGCAGAGTCCACTGTGTCATGTCGCACCAGGGACAGATAAGAGTCCAGCTTGTGCCCTTGTGCCTGCTTCTCAGGCTCCCACTGACTCACCCTTGAGGGGATGGGCAGGAAGGGCCACCTTGGGTTTTCAGCACCCCTATACCTGTTCCTGCCTGGGAACGGACTGTGAGACCAGGCTGAGTGGGAGACAAGGAGCAAAGAATGTCTTTTCTTTCAAACGCGTGTTGTATAATTAATGATATCTCTATGCCGCAGAAACTACCAGCCCAAAAAGTTTCCCCAGTTGGGGCTGTGCCCCTAAAGTGTCTTCCTTATGGGCCCTCACTATCCTTGACATTCCCTCCCTTAGATATGGGTTTGAGTCCTGGCTGCATGGTTTGGGGCAAGTTACCTACAAGTTATAGATTGTCTGAGAGCCCTTTTTCTCATCTGCAAAAGTGGAAATGATACTAGTACTTAATACTAATAATAGTACCTGGGGTTGTTGTACAGATTAAATGAACAATGCAGGTAAAGGGCTTAGCTTAGTGCTTTGCACATAATGAAGATTCAGTGAGTGTTAGCATCTCCAGTCCCCATGGGCTCCATTAAAAAAACAGAGGTTCTAGAGAATGTCTTTTACATTCTAGTATAAATCGTTCATCAGATACTTTTTAGACTGCATACAGACAACAGGCTGCAGCCTTGAATCCCTTCAGTGCCTTTTAGGGAGTCGAGTCCCCAGGACACTCCGGGGGAAACATATGCAGAAGCAGCATGGACGCAAGAGATTCCTTGTCTGTACCTCTAAGGATCCAGGTCCCCACTGTCCCCTGATTGAAGGGTCAGCAGTATCTGGTTTCTTTCTCAAAATCTTCTCTTGTATGTCTTTACTGTAAGCAAGGCCCTGCTGGACATCAAAAGCCATCCATGGCTGAGCAGACCTGGGGTTTCCCAGAAAACAGACTTTGAGGCAAAACTTGGTGCTAGTGCTTTACAGAGGCCAGGTAGGGGAGCAGTCCCAGGGCGAGGAGAGCGCAGGGAAAGGGGAAGTAAGACAAGGAAGGAGGAAAAGCAAATGTCCGGGGCCACAGCTCCTGGAGGACAAAAAGCTGGTTGCTTAGACAGGAGGGATGTCTCTGGAGGCTAGGTGGTGCCACTGTGACCCAGAAGAGTTTGAGGGTGGGAGGGAGAGTTTATCTGCCTACATCGTGGTTTTTCCCACACGGCATTAATCTTCTCGCACTTCTGGGTCATCTCCTGTGGGTAGCCACTGGAGAAGCCAATCTCATGCCCCGTGGCATGGCACTCAGCTGAGTCCGGGAGTGGTGAGAACAGCCAGTTCCTTCGTGTGTCCAGTGGGTCAAACCTGGGCAGCGGAGCTGCTATGGCTCCCGTGATGCATGCAGTGAAGGCTGTGCCAGGGCCCAGCCTTCCCCTTGGGGGAGGTTGAGATAACCCACGGCGTTGGATGAGACCCTATGGGGGTGGCGGCCCTGCCCACCGTGGAGAAGGCTGATGGTTCAGGGGGCAGATGGGACCAAGCAAATCTGGGAAGGGACCTAAACGGGGTCTGATCCAGCCACTGTTAGTTAATTACTCCACTGTGAGGGCCAGTGCTGGAGTCTGGCCCTTATTCTGCAGGCAGCAGGGAGCCAGCAGACACCTGCTTAGCTAGGACAGGGTATATATTAGTCTGCCCAGGTGCCATAACAAAATACCGTAGCCTGGCTGGCTGCAACTACAGAAATTCATTTTCCCTCAGTTCTGGAGGCTGGAAGTCCAAGAGCAAGATTCCAGCCAGTTTGGTTTCTGGAGCTCTCTTCTTGGCTAGCAGATGGCTACCTTCTTGCTGTGGGCTCATATGGCTTTTTCTGGGATGTGTTCCCTCTCAGGGAGGGAGGAGATGGAGAGAGAGAGAGAGTGTGGTGTGAGCTTATGCTGATATCTTTTCTTATAAGGACACTAATCCTATCAGATCAGGGCCTCACCCTATGACCTCATTTGACCTTAGCTACTTAGCTTACTCCAAATACAGCAACACTGAGGGTTAGGGCTCCAAGACGTGAAATTTGGGGGAACACCCTCAGTTCATAACACAAGGGTTATTTGGAGAAGGTCTGCTTTCAGGTCTACTTGTCACTGAACACAAAGAGTCAGGCATGAGCTGTTCCCAGAAGCCCTGGCGTTCCCAACTCAGGGCTTACTGTGGAGTTTCATTCAGTGGCGGGTCCCCCTATAACACCCATACATGTCTTAACCAGAGGGGAGAATGTTCCTTCTGGGTGAGGCATGGTGATTCAGAGCACCAGGTCAGGGACGGGAGTGCCTGGGGTGAACCCCAGCTCTACCATTTAAAAGCTGGGTGACCTTGGGCAGGTGATGAAATGTCTATTGAACACTTGATACGTGCCTGGCTCACTTGAGCTGGTGGGGATGTAGCAGTAAACAATACAAGACAAGCAGACTGAACTCTGTCCCCCGTGGAGCTTACATTCTAGTGGAGGGAGCCAGGCTAAAACCAAAATCAGTTATAGGTGACGGAGCATATTTGAAGATGACGAGCGATGTGGGGAAAAGCAGGAAAGGTGAAGTGATGGCGGGGGCGGGGAGGTGGCAGCTTAAAATGGAGTGGTTAGAGAGGATCTCAGCAAAGAGGTGGCATTGAAGTAATAGCCTGAAGGCGGTAAGGGAGTGAGTAATGCTGGTCTGTAGGGGAGAGCTCTCTGTGCCTCAGTTTACTCACTTGTACAATGGGTTGTGATAGCACCTAATGCACACAGCTGCTTTGAGACCAAAGTGAATTAATCCATGCAGTGGGCTTCGAGCATGTTCTCATCATCACCGCTGCTCAGGTAGGAGCCTGTCCTTGCTGCCTCTGGGAGGCACACCTGGGCACCAGACTACAAGGGCTTTTGGTGGCCTTCATCTCTCCAGGGGTGGGAGCGGCTCTTCTCCAACTCTCTCTATCTCCTCATTAAAAGGGGACACACCGCCTGCAGTTTGCGAAGCAACATGTATTTTCTTTCTACTCGAGCATCTAACTCCCAGAGGGAATTGCAGAAGAGCCTTTAGCAAAATCCAGGTTTGGGAAGCAGCTTCAAGGCTTTCTCGGGTGGGTATATCTGCAGACTGAGCGGGGCAGGTGTTTCTAGTCGGGCTGAGGGGATGGGGATGTGGGGATGGGGATGTCCACCTGGACAAGCAGACCCACAGCAGGTGGGACCCGGGCCAGGCTCTGCTACCCGGTTCCTTGCTGTGTGGCCGTGCGGCCCTCATCAGCAGGCACGGACAGTCCCACCAGCAATCGAGACACCATTATTTACTATTGCAGAGATTTTTGTGGCTGTGATTTACCACCACCGTGAGGCCTCGGGACCTAAATCCCAGTAGCCCTCAGTATAGATATTGCATCTAATCAATCCTCTATTACCATGCAAATACATCCTATAGGCTACTGATATCTTTTCCGTTCAAACACTTAATACATAATTAATGAGACATCTAATGCCATAGAAGACACCTACCCAAGAAGCTTCCTGCTATAATTTATACCCACCCAGACAAAAAAGATTGGTTCATTGGTTCACTTATCATTCAGGAGTGTGCCTCTCCCTGCCGTCCCTGGGCAGGGGCCACGGAGTCACTGGAGGCAGGAAGCGCCGGGCGGACGGCCTGCCCTCCAGACAGCATTGAGCCATGCGGGCTGATGGCCATGCCGGGCTTCTTTCAGGATTGTCTCACTCGGTTCTCACAAACCACCCTATAAGGGAGGTCCTCCTGTTATCCCACTAGCCGGATGAGGAGACTGAGGCCGGAGAGGGGATGTAACCCAGGGTCATACTTGGGTGTCTCTGCATGCTGGTGCGCTTTGCAGGCGAGCGTGGGGTTCCAGGCTTGAACTGTGAGTTGTGCAACTGGGGTACGAGGCTCAGCTTCTCGGAGTCCCAGTTTCTGACCCTGTAGAATGTCAGCAACAGTGCTACTTTCGGCAGGATTATTTGAGAGTTAGAGATAATGGTACTCGTTCGGCACTGAAGACATGCCTGCTGATTTCCTCATTTGCAGGTGCAGTGGTGAGAACATCACTTTTGAGTGATGGTATCATTTTTGGCAGCGGGGGCGGGTAGTGACGTGGAAGGAGGTCAGGTTTCAGGCACCCCACTTTGTCAGGAAGGCACCTTCTCTGGGTAGACTGGGCACTGTGAGGGGGAAACGCTGTTAAGGGTCCACACTCGAGGAGTTTCTCTGACCAGGCTTCAAGTAGCACCAGTCAGGAATGAAGGAAACATGGTCCCAGTCCTCGAGGCACTGTGTCTGGTGGAAATGAGCAGACTGAACGGGCAGCGTGATGAGGAGGGGTGGAGACCAGCACCCAGGTGCTGGGCCCCTGAAAGCCAGAGGGGGGCACCCAGATGGTGTTGTCAGTGGACAAAGGAGGGGGTGCCAGGTGGTGGGTAGGGTGTTGCACATGCCTTGCACATGGAGAGGACTGAGGTGGATTTCCAATATGAGATGATGGGGACAACACCCCAGTCCTTTCTGGGGGGTTGGGGTGGGCTCTCTGTCTTTGCCCAGCCCCTCTGCCCCTCCATTTTCATGCAGAGGAAAGACTTTTCTGCTGATGAGGTAAGCACCCAATGGGGTCCCCAGGCTTCTGCCTCTCTCTACTTTGCCCTCCAGACCCATCCATGGTATGAAGGGCAGACATAGCTAGTGCCCCAGACCAAGGAGCTGCTCCTCCATCAGAAGCTCTCTGCCTTGCCTAGAACCTTCTCCATCTTCTTACTGTGATGACCTCTCTCCTCCCTGTTAGTCCCTCCCTGGTCCATCCTCCCCAAGGCAGGCAGAGGGATCTTTCTAAAGTGCAAACTGGACCATGACCCTGTCCTATGGAACCCTTTAATGGTTCCTCATTGCCTTTGGGATAAAGTCAAAGCTCAAAAGCACCTCAGTCAAGGCCTCACTGCCTCCCTGGATCTGCTACCCATAATCTACCCTGTACTTTATGCTTTGGTAGCTCCAACCGGCTTCCAGCCCTCCTCTCCCCCAGAACACACAATGCTGCTCTGTACCTCCATGCCTTTGCTCTTGCTGTTTTCTGATTCTTTCTGATTCTTATCTTTCACAATTCAGCCCAGACACTGCCTCCTCCAGGAAGCCTTCCCTAAATTCCCCTCCGTCCTTTGAGCTAAGTGACCTCTGTTTCTGCTCCCCTGACACTCGGCTTATGATAGTCTTCTAGCTTTAAAACCATGGTGAGAGCCTCAGGAGGAGGGACCTGGTCAGACAGGTCATCCCTGGCATATTGTCGGGCTAAAGATATGTTGTTCTCCTAAACTAGGAGAGTCTTTGCCCTTGATATGAGACCCTGATGACTGCTTGTGGCTCTCTCTGACCTGCAGGGAAGAGATGGGATTTGGCAGCCAATCTTGAGGTGGACTGTGAGATGTAGGTGTCTCGGCAGGCAGCCTGGAGACCCATCCAGGGTTTCGTTAGGAGGATCCAGGCTCTGCTGGATTTTGGAGACCATCTGTGTTCTGGGCACCTGGACGTGTCTAGGGAGTATTGCAGTGATGCAGTATTGAAGTGTCCTTGGAGGCTTGAGAAACGAGGATGATCCCCGGCAGTTGAGGCACCTGGGTGGGTAAAGTCATTTAATACAAACACAAAGTGCCCATTTCCCTTCCTGATCCTGCCTCTGGATTTGTCACATATTTTGGCATTTCAATTGTTTTAATCCGCTCCCCTGCCCACACTTTCACATGTAAAGCAGAGGGATTTAAGGATAGGAAAATCTTCAAAAAGTAGGAGACTCTGAAATGGGTTTTAAATTTTTTTTTTTAAATTTTTATTTATTTATGATAGTCACACACACAGAGAGAGAGAGAGGCAGAGACACAGGCAGAGGGAGAAGCAGGCTCCATGCACCGGGAGCCCGATGTGGGATTTGATCCCGGGTCTCCAGGATCGCGCCCTGGGCCAAAGGCAGGCGCCAAACCGCTGCGCCACCCAGGGATCCCTGAAATGGGTTTTAATGGAGACAGTGGTGCCTCCTGTCCTGCCTTGTGCTGAGTAGGGGACAGGAGGTGTATAAGGACAGAGAAGAGCCCCTTAAGTCCTGGCTGTGGGGGAGGGCAAGGCAATGACATCACCAGATCCTGAGCTCTGAAGGTGGGAAGGGCAAGAGAGGGCCTGGTTCGGGGCCAGGAACTGCTCTGGGGCTCCCCAGTGGAGGCTCTGTGTCCTTCTGGGTAATTTCCACCTTTAATATCTCAGAGTTTTATGAACAGGGAGTAAATCAGGATCCAGCACCAACTGCTTCATGTAAAGGATTAATAAACTGGAGATTTATGGGGCAGCAAGCGGAGGAAGGCGGTAGGAATGGAGAATGAAACGAGACTTGTTTCCCAAGGGGCAGGGCCTGGCTCCAGGATCTTTCCTCCATTACGAGGTGTCCGCTGAGCGTCCCTGCTTAGATCCTGGTTCTTCAGGGCTTGGAGTCACACTTGGATGGCCAGGCGGGGCTTGGGGCCTGGCTTGTGTTTTCTATCTAGGATTGAACCAAGCAGGCCCAAGGTCAAGGGGACAGAACCATGCTGGGTCTGTCTAGGTGCACGGTCTGATAGCTAAATATTTATATAAATATATTTATTTATATAAATATATATTTATATAAATATATTATGTATGTATTATATATTATATTTATATAAATAAATATAATATATTATAATATATATTATGTATGTATTATATATTATAATATTTTTATATAAATAATATATATTTAAATATATATTTAAATTTATTTATTTTCCTGATGTCCAATCTTTAGAGTAGCCCACAGATACAAGTTCTGGGCTTAACTTCAATCTAGTTTTGAGTATAGAGCCAGAGAGACGGACGTTCACCTTCCCTTTGGCTACATCAGCTCAGCCGTGAGTAACAGAAAAGCCTGACATCAAGGGTTTAAACAAGAAGAAGCCAGGTCCTTTCTACCCCTGTGGCGGCTCTCCTCAGCATGTCGGCTCATCATCGTGCTTATGCCTCATGGTGGTGAGTTGGCTGCTGTAGTTCCAGGCATCACATTCACAAATGACAATATCCAGCGGAAGAGGGGGGTATCCATCTCTTACTGGGCATCTCCTTTTAAGAGCAGCGAAACCTTCCCCAGAGGCCCTCCAGCTGATTTTCCTCTCCTCTTATGGGAAGAACTGGGTCCTGAGCTCCTTCCTAAGCTAATCACTGGCATGACGAAAGGGATTACCAGGATTGGCTCAAGGAATGAAAATTCACTTGGGGTATATTTTCCTGAGTCATGTTGGAGAGGATGGGCAGGGCCCTGGACAAAACTGGGCCACTCTGGGAATGAAGAGGGGGGTATGGCTACTGGGCAGGCATTTAATGCAGTGACTTCGGGTAGTTGCTTTTACTTCTCCATCTGTAAAGTAAGAAGAGTAATAATGGTGTTTCTCTTCTGGTGTTGTGAGGATTGAATGTGATGATGCATGCTCAGTGCTTAGTAAGGGGCCTGGGACATATCTGTGCAAAGCTGGTGTTCGTATTAGTGGTAGCTGAGTGTCAACCATGTTTGAGTGTCAGCACCATGTAAAACGGAGGTGGCATTCTCTCTCCCAGGGTCACACCTGCCTTTGGTGGCACTCGAGGTAGTGTTACTATTGGACATCCTGTCCCCTCTATGTGCCTCACTGTGGCATCCTCGTTAGCAGCGTGAGCTTTCAAGTCAGGCCAGGGGCTTCACCTTATCTCTAGTACAGCTTCTGTGAAGTTACTTAAACTTTCTGAGCCTCAGTTTCCTCATCTGTAAAATGGTTGATACTATTGCTCGCCTCATAAATTTGTTGGGTGGTCAAGGAAATCAGACAAGAAGTATGGCACCTTGTGGGCTCAGGGCCTGGCCAACAACTCCTTTAATAAGACTCCCTGTCCATCCTTTCCCATCCTGGGTGCTCATTTCATTTGGAGCAAGACCCTCCCTGGAGACTGGAGGTGTAAGGATCAGAATCTACTCCCCTGGGGGCAGTAAGGTGAGATGGGCACTTTTAGAGTACAAGTCCCCAAGGGCCTGGGGTGCCAGTCAGGTAACATGGCCCAAACCCTATCAAAAGATAAAAAAAGAGGGGCCCAACAGGCTGGAGTGAAGGGAAGGCCAGAGCTCTCTGGGGACTTTATATATTTATTTATTTTTAAAAAGATTTTATTTATTTATTCATGAGAAACACAGAGAGAGGCAGAGACACAGGCAGAGGGAGAAGCAGGTTCCCTGCAGGGAGCCCGATGCAGGACTCGATCCTAGGACTCTAGGACCATGCCCTGAACCGAAGGCAGATGCTCAACCACTGAGCCACTCAGACGTCCCCTCTGGGCACTTTAGATGCTAAGTCTCTGACAGCACAGCTGATTCTAGCTCCCACTGTCTGTGGAGCAGGGTGGGTTCTGCTGAGGGTACAAGGCCTCATAATGGCAGGTGACCAGGACTGGGGGCAGGTAGGGGGATGGGGTGGGGGCGGGACACAAAGGCAAATGCTTATCAGTGGCTCTGGGAATTGCTGGGGTTGTCAGGGATGGTTTCTCCAGCCTCGGGGTCTTGCTGTGTCCCAGCTGGCTGCCAGTGGGCCATCCTGGCCTCTCAAGACAGGCCACTGGGGAAGGTTCAGCTCTGCAGGCTTCCGACCAGGAACTGCCCATTGGGGGCAGCTTAGTGTAGTGGTTCTGGGCAGGGTCTCTAGATTCCCCCCGCTTGGGTTCAAAGCTCACTGTCACTCATCACTTAGGTGACACGGCTGAGTCCTGTCCCCTCTATGTGCCTCAGTTTGTCCATCTGCAAAATGGGATGTAAATAAAACCCCTGCCTCTTAGGGTTGTTGTGGGGTTTGTCTGCGGGTAATTACCTAGCACAGGGCCCGGCACACAGTAAGGGCTCCATGAGGATTCGTTGCTATTTGAGGATAATAAACAGATGCATTTCCAGCTTTCACCAAGCAAATCATATGTTTTCTTCCTTGCTTTTCTATGGCCTGAAGCCTCACTACCAAGTGGGAGAAGGATAGAGAGGAAGATGGAAAAACCCATGCTTCATTAGCGATTAAGCATCAATAGAGCCACCCAAAGGGCCCGTGAAGCTGCCAAAGAAGCTGGTGTGAGCACAAAAGCGTCCGGGGTGGAGGATTAGCAAGGAAGGCAGAGAGAGAGAGAGAGAGAGAGAGAGAGAGCTTGAATCAGCAGCTCGATTCATGGCTCAGGAGAGGGTTGGAGCATCTGTTCTTGTAAAGTGCTCAGGGGCAGCCTGTGTAGGAAAATTAGCTGTCTCCTGCCTCTAAAACCGAGTTTCACAGGGCTCTGATGTAATTTGGGAGGCTGGAGGCCCAGGTCCAGGAGGGCCTCGTCTGTCTCTTGGCATTGTTGACAGCGACTGTTCTGATCCAGTCATTGTCCAGAGGCCTTAACCCCCCCCCCCCATAGTTGTCCCCAACTCCCTTGGCAGATCATATTTGATCTCCTTTTGTCACCTGGCACACACCCAGCAGGACTCATGTGCAGCATATTCTTTCTTTCACTTGGATTTCACTCGGCCAGGGTTCTGGAAAGTCCTGTCCTGGGGGCCAGTGGGGGTTGAGATACCTAATCGGGCTCCTCAGTGCCTGTAGGTCTAATGTACCTTGATATTTCTCAACTGTGTTCTAGGGAACACTAGTTCTATAGAATGCCCTATAAAGGCTCTGACAAGTCCTGTAGGAAATGGACTTGATTGTTTTGTTTCATCCTTTGTTGCATTTATTTAGCCATGGGATCTTAGTCTCTGTGGAATTCTTTGAACATTCTGAGAAAAATAGTGTCTGTTGGAACCCCTGTGGGCAACAGTGACGTAGGAAAGAGCACTCGACAGGGGGTGGGGATGCTGCTTGTCTAGTCTTGGACACGTGGGTCCGCAGAGTGACCGACTGAGCTTCAGTTTCTTTAGCTTTAATAAAACCCTGGTAATGCCTCTTACTTTATTGACATACTAGAGTGTTTTTTAAAGACTCTTTATAACAGAAAACTTCAAACAGATCCCCAAATAGAGAGAGCAGCAGAGTGCACCCCCATGTCCACACTGTCCTGCCTCACTGGTAGTTGGCACTTCACCTGTCTTGTTTCATCTCTCCCCCTCCCCCCCTACTTTTTATAAGGAGGATTTTGAAGATGATAGAAAATTAAGTCTGTGAAAGTGCTTTGCAAACTTCAAAGTGCTACACAAATGTACGACATCTGTCATTACCATTGTTAGGTTTATGATTTCTTCTTCCTAAAGTTCAAAGTGGTGTGTAAATGCAAGGCATCTGTCATCATTAGTATTATAGTTATAACTCCTTATTACTTTCCAGTTACATCACCCCAAATGCCCAATCGTGTGGATATTAATGGAACTCCATTAGTCAGAAGCTAGATCAAGCCCTAGAGGGGGTGTAAAGTTTTATACCCAGCCCGGCTGCCGGGGGGCTTGCAATCTAGTGGGGTGACCCCCCCCAAAACAGGCTCATATACCCGGTGACTTGAGCAGTGCCACGTGAGGGAACAGACAGTTCTGACAGTTCAGGGAAGGAAAGAGGCCGAAAGCTGAGGACTGTCCTGCTGGAGGCTCTTCCTCAGTGGAGAGATTTTCCTCTTTCTAGCAAGTTTGGGAGCTTGGTGGGTCCTGGAGGCAGCTGGAGGGACAAGGTGCCCTTTCTGGGACATAACCACCTAAGCATCTAGTGATTTGATGGCCCTGAAGGAGGACAGATGCTGGGCCTTTGTGAGAACCTGATTTCCCTCTCTCCCAGGTCTAATGGGGCGGCCCTCACCTCTCCCACCGGGATGGGGAGTATGAGCTGCTGTCACTCTCAGATAGAACTTAGTGCAGCCTCAAAACAGAGCGGGGCACCTTGGTAGCTCAGTGGTTGAGCATCTGCCTTCGGCTCAGGTCCTGATCCCAGGGTCCTGGGATCGAGTCCCGCATCGAGCTCCCTGCATGGAGCCTGCTTCTCCCTCTGCCTGTGTCTCTGCCTCTCTCTCTGTGTCTCTCATGAATAAATAAATAAAATCTTAAAACAAAGCAAAGCAAACAAAGAGAGCTTGGTAACCAACCAACAAATGAACCCCAAGCCCCAAATAACCCCAAACTGTTACAGGCCAGCTCACTGTCCAGCGGATCCCCCTCTTCTGATCACCTCAGTCTAGTTCTCCATCTTGGCCAGCTCCCTGTCCCTGACCTGGGGCCGTTGACCTCACAGCTGCCAGCTGCCCATCTCTCCCTGTGGTCTGGGCTCTGCCAAGGGCCCGCTTCCCTGGAGGGCTCTTGTCAGCCCTCTTCCTTCCCCAGGGCAGAGACTCAGGGGTTCAGGGTGTAGAGCCTTGGCGGGGCCACCAAAGCTGTCATCCCTCTGAATTGTCTACGTCGAAGATGGAATTTCAGTCTTAGAGCCTCACTGGTGGAGGAAAAAAACAACTCTCTGTTGGCTGTAGTTACGTTTGGCTGACATTTTGCTTTTAAAACATGTGAAACAGGAGAGGATTTCACATAAAAACATGTATTTCCAATTTTCTTTGAATACTTAGAAGACTGGCAACTCCAGGCCCACGTTCCTGCCTGGCAACTGTGGAGGGAGCTGAGTGGCGGCCTCCTGTTCTGCTGGGTCACGTGCTGTCTGGGTTGCCATGGCCCCTGGGAATCTTGGACTCATTCACGTCTTGGCTGGATCCTGGTGGGGCTGGGGGGTGGGGGTGGGGAGGGGAGGGGCTTTTGGGTTGGAGACCTCACCACTGAGTGCTCAGCTGTACTGGGAAGCCACAAGGCCAGATAACCCCAGGGCTGTTTCTGCCTGACTTTGTCATTTCTGATTGTGACAATTTTGTCATCATTCCATGACCAGGAGGACTCTCCTCCTGAATGTATTGGGGTCCTGGCAGGAAGCAGGTGGCACACTCAAGCTGGGGAATTTGATGAGTGTTTAATAAAGGGACTGTATGGGCAGCCCGGGTGGCTCAGTGGTTTAGCGCCGTCTTCAGCCCAGGGCGTAATCCTGGAGACCTGGGATCAAGTCCCACGTCGGGCTCCCTGCGTGGAGCCTGCTTCTCCCTCTGCCTGTGTCTCCGCCTCTCTCTCTGTGTCTCTCATGAATAAATAAATAAAATCTTAAAAAAAAAAATAAAGGGACTGTTTATGAAGGTGTGGGCAGAGTTTAGGAAAACCGACAAAGGATAGTATAGCACCCCAAGGCTAGGAACTGGGGGATCAGTTAGCATTCCTGGGCCACGGACACTAGGGGACGGTACTATATAGAGAGGGCTGCCTGGCAGGAATGTGGCTTTCCAGAAGGGACAGGCCAAATTGCAATGATCCTGCTCACTCTCCTCCTGCTGTGCAACTACCGTTGGCCAAAGCCAACTGGAAGCCAGAGATCACGGGAACCCTCTGGTATGACCTATCCCAGGAGGGGCCCAGATGGAGGTGAGAAGTGTAGAAGAAAAATCTGCAGGAACAAATGGAAAATATCCCGCACAGGCATCGTTGTACTGAGTTGACAAATCCTGGTCCCTCGGCTGGCTGTGCTAGGAGATGCTTTGGTGTGTGCGGGGCAGCTGGCCTGATCATGGGGAGCAGTCCTCGTTGTGGTTTTGGGGAGCTGTTATTTCTGGGGGTGAGGGGCTCCTCCCCTGCAGGCCTGCCTGGCCTGGTTTCCCATCCTGTTGGGTATGGCTCCTCACCAGTGTGTGTCTCCGTGTGCATGTGAGTGGCTGGGGACTCCCACCACCAGGCTACCCCTTTCTCTGGAGCTCTAGACACTTCTGCAAGTAGCTCTAAAAGGAAACCTAGGATTGGAAGAGGAGCGGGTCTGTCTATGAGGGCCCGTGTGGGAACAGCCTTGCAGTAAGCCCCAGGGCAAGGCAGCGTCCCTTTATTGACTATGATTTGAACATCCTCTGTACACAGCATCTTTTCAAGAGCCTTTCTGCCATGATATGATGTAAAAGGTCCTTCACCCCAGATTATCTTCCTTGCTACCCTGCCTTGGATTTAAAGATTTTCATTAAATTAAATTAATTAATTAATTTAGATTTTTAAAAAAGATTTTATTTATTTATTCATGAGAGACAGAGAGAGAGAGGCAGAGACACAGGCAGAGGGAGAGGCAGGCTCCATGCAGGGAGCCTGACGTGGGACTCCATCCAGGGTCTCCAGGATCAGGCCCTGGGCTAAAGGCGGCGCTAAACCACTGAGCCACCCGGGCTGCCCCAAATTAATTTAGATTTTATTTATTTATTCATGAGAGACACATATGCACACACAGAGGCAGAGACCTAGGCAGAGGGAGAAGCAGGCTCCCTGAGGGGAGCCCAATGTGGGACTCTATCCCAGGACCCCGGGATCATGACCTGAGCCAAAGACAGATGCTCAACCACTGAGCCACCCAGGAGTCCCAGATTTTGAGATTTTATGCAGCTCCCCCGCCTCAGTGTGGTAGCTTGAAGGCCTTTCCCATCCTTCCATCTAGCATGAGCAAACTGGGGTCCAGAGAGAGGAAGGGACTGGCCCAAGATTACAGGGTGATTGAGGGCTAGAGCTGAAACAGGAATCTGGGATAGCTCCTGGGTTTTGAGTCTTGTGTCTCCACCACAACTACCCTGGCGGGTGTTTTGGGGGTAGAGTCCGTCAGGAAGGCAGGGGCAATCGCAGAAGCTGGGTGGCTGGCCCAGGGTGGTCTTAAGAGAGGGCAATCTGGAGATAAGAGGGTTTGCTGTCTAACTGGGCCAGGCTGGGCCTACCCTGGGGGTGTCAGGCCGAATGAGGATGAAGAGATAGACGAGTGGGTCCAGAGCACACCCCAGACAGCAGGACCCAGACCGCGTCCACGTGATGAGCGAGGGCAGGAGATGCTGTCTGCACCTGCCCTGCGGGGAGATGTGGAGAAGCAGGGAGATGCTCCAGTCGTGGGGCCAGGCTGGGGGGAGCAGGTCCCAGGTGCCCGGTGGGCGTGGAGGGCTGGAAGGAATCCCTGGGAGGTGGAAGGCCTGACTCCAATTTTGCCACCTGGAGATGTGATCCTGGGCATAAATCATCTGAAGTGCCAGGCTTTTGTTTTCATTTGTACCAAATGAAGAAAATAATACCTCACAGGATTGCTGTAGGATTTATTGATATTAATATCCAATATTAGTAATACCAAGGATAAAAGGTATCATTTATTGAGGCTTACTATCGGCAGCCACTGGGTTCGGCAATTTCCATGCATTATCTCATTTAATCCTCCCAGCGGCTCCGTGAGGAAACTGAGGCTCGAGATGCTTCGGTGGGTTAGTGGCGCAGCAGGGGGGTGATGAGGTAGTGTGGGAAACATTCTGGATAAACCACAAAGCCCTGGCATGTTTTCTGACAATCCTGAGAAGATGCAACCCACCGCTGTCAACAGCTATTCCCCGCGGGCTGTGGACGTCCTTGGAACCTTCATCCAGAATGGGGGCTTTCAGAGCTCTCTGTGGACTCGTGTGTTTTCTGCTCTTCTGCCACCTTCCTGGGAATCTTGCCCAGGTAATAATTTCCTGAAGGAGGAAAAGAGCCTGTCAAATGGGAAAACAATCTTCTGACTTAACCGTTGGCCCCCTGCAACCTGTGCTGTCAGCAGAGCCTGAAGCCCTGGCGGGCTGAGGGCTGCCTCGGGGTACATGTAAGTGTGCGCGTGTGTGAGCGTGCACCTGTGTGTGTGCATGAGTGCATGTGTGACTGAGCGTGCATGTGTGAGCGTGCATGTGTGTGTGGGACTGCATGTGGGAGGGTGTGCGTGAGTGCATGTGTGACTTGCTTGTGAGTGTGTGTGCGTGTGTGAGTGTGCGTGAGTGTGCGTGTGTGACTGCAGTGTGAGACTGCATATGTATGTGTGTGTGCATATGTGAGAGAGTGTGTGGAGTGTGCATGTGTGAGTGCGCATGAGTGCATGTGTGACAGTGTGTGTGCATGTGTGTGCATGTGGGAGAGCATGCGTGTGTGAGTGCATTGTGAAACTATTTGTGTGTGAGCGTGCATGTGAGCAAATGCGTGAGTGTGCGTGTGTGAGTGCATGTGTGAGTGCGTGTGTGCATGTGAAAATGTGCATGTGTGCGCACGCATGAGTATATGTGTGAGAGTGCGTGTGAGTGCCTGTGAGTGTATATGTGTGTGTGAATGAGTGAGTGTATGAGTGTGTGTGTGTATATGTGTGCGTGTGTGAGTGCCTGTGAGTGTGTGTGCGTGCGTGTGAGTATATGTGCGGGTGCGTGTGTGTGTGCGTGTGAGCGTGCATGTGTGAGTGCACGAGTGTGAGTGCGCATGAGTGCATGTGTGACTGCATGTGTGAGAGCATGCGTGTGCAGGATTGTGCATGTGTGAGTGCATTGTGAAACTGAGCATGCATGTGTGAGCGAATGCTGTGAGAGTGTGCGTGTGTGAGTGCATGTGTGAGCGTGCATGTGTATGTGTGTGCACGCATGTGAGTGCGTGAGTGTATGAGTGCGTGTATATGTGTGCGTGTGATTATATGTGCAGGAGTGCATGTGTGCGTGTGTGTATGAGTGTGCATGTGTGAGAGTGCACGTGTGAGGGTGTGCGTGTGAGCGTGCATGTGTGTGATTGCGCATGAGTGCATGAGTGAGAGCATGTGTGCGAGTATGCATTGTGAGTGCATTGTGAAACTATTTGAGCATGCATGTGAGAGTGCGTGTGTGTGAGTGCATGTGTGAGTGTGTGTGTGTATGTGTGTGTGCATGTGAAAGTGTGCATGTGTGCCCACGCGGGAGTGTATATGTGTGAGTGCGCATGTGAGTGTGTATGAGTGCATGAGTGTATGTGTGAGTGTGAGTGCGTGTATGTGTGAGTGCGCATGTGAGTGTATATGTGTGTGAGCGTGCATGTGTGAGTGAATGTGTGTGAGAGTGCATGTGTGAGTGCGTGAGTGCGTGTGAGTGTGTATGAGTGCATGAGTGTATGTGTGTGTGTATATGTGTGAGTGTAAGTATATGTGTGAGAGCGTGCATGTGTGAGTGCATGTGTGAGACTGCATGTGTGTGTGAGCATGCATGTGTGAGTGCATGTGAGTGTGTGACAGTGCATGTAAGTGTATATGTATGAGAGTATGCATGTATGTGAGTGCATGTGTGGGACTGTGCATGTGTGAGTGCATGAGTAAGCATGTGTGAACACATGTGTGATTGCCTGTGTGAGCATATGAGTGTGTGCACGTGTGCTTCTGCAAGCGTGAGGATGAGTATCGATGTGCATGTGTCTGAGTGGATGTGTGTACACGAGCCTGTTTGTCCGTGAATGTGTGTGTGGCTGTGTGCACATGTCTGTCTACATATGTAAGCTGTTTATGTGCATGCATGTGTACTTCAAGGTGTGTGTCCACATGTGAGTGTGTTTGCAAATGTGTATGCCTGTGTGTGAGTATATCTGCGTGCTTGTGTTCTTGTGGGCATGATAGTGTATTGTGTGACTGTGTACGTGACCGTGTGTATGTGCGTGTCTGTGGTTGTGTAGGTACGTGAACTATTTATGGGAGTGTGTGTGTCGCGGTATGTGAGTGTATGCTGATGGATGTGTGCCCGTGTATGAGCGTGTGTACACGAGCTGACCAGATGGGTCGAGCCCACTGCGTCCCTGCTTCCAAAGGTTTTTTTTTTTTTAAGATTTTATTTATTTATTCATGAGACACACACACACACACACACACACACACACACACACACAGAGGTGGTGACACAGGCAGAGGGAGAAGCAGGCTCCATGCAGGGAGCCCAGGATCATGCCCTGGGCCGAAAGCAGACGCTCAACTGCTGAGCCACCCAGGTGTCCCCAAAGGATGGTCATTAATGAAGAATTTTGATTATCCAAACCTGGTGGGGGAGCCTGGTGGGGTGCAGGGTGGGGTCGCCATGGGGCGCTCGCCTCCGCCTTCTCGCCGGGGCCTATGACAGCGGGCTGCTACCCAGTGGGTCCCTCCGCTCCCACTTTCCCAGGGGGGCGGGGAGCTGGTGTCTGTGGCCTTTCTGGGACAAAATGGAGTATGGTCTCGGGGCAAGGGCGCTGCAGAGGACTCTTTAGGGCAGGCTGCTCCTGCCTCCCCCGTGACAGGAAATGGCTCCTGCAGGCTGGGCCTTGGAGCTGCCCCCCATGGGCACTTGGTAGAGGTGCTGGGCTGCGAGCAAGTGTGAACCCTGCCAGGCCCCGCCCCGCAGCAGGGAGAGCTCCACTGTCCAGGCCTGTCCCTGCCGCACACCTGCCTCCCTGTCTCGGCCCCAGGACAGCCAGAGCGCGCTGCCCTGTCCTTTCTTGTGCCCACATCCTCCAGCAGTCAAGGAGCAAAGACCCTTTTCCATGGGGGAGTGGAGGGGTGACGCGCTCTGGCTGAAGGGAGAGAGGGCTGGGCGAGAATTTTGTAATTCAAGGAGAAATGGGTGCCTGGGGGTGGAGTTGAACTTTGTTAAGACTTGCCTTTCACTAAACCTTTTCCTGAGATTCACTCCCCAGTCTTGTGAAATAGTCCTAGCTAATCCTTTTTACTTTTTTTTTTTTTTTTTAAAGATTTTATTTAGTTGGGGGAGAGAGAGAGAGAGAGAGCGCGCACATAAGCAGGTGGAGGGGCAGAGGGAGGAGCAGACTCCCCACTGAGCAGGGAGCCCAACACGAGACACAGGGCTTGATCCCAGGACTCTGGGATCATGACCGGAGCCAAAGGCAAAGGGAGAAGCAGGCTCCCTGTAGGGAGCCCGATGTGGGACTCGATCTCAGGACCCTGGGATCCTGACCTGAGCCAAAGGCAGATGCTCAACCATCTCAGCCACCTACGCGCCCCCTAGCTAATCCTAGTATAGAGTTTACACTATGACAGGTACCTTAAATGTGTTAATTCACTTAATCTACGCAACAGCCTGATGAAGTACCTAGTATCCCTTCATTTTACAGGTGACAACACCAAGGCTCAGAGAGGTGAGCTCACTTGTCCAAGATCACCCAGCTGGCAGCTGGCAGAGCTGGGATTTGATACTAAGTGGCTTTGTTATAGAGACTGCTCTTAATTGCTATATTCTAAGTAGAGAGTTATCCTGCTGTTGATTGAATTCACTCCACGCTGACTGATTCAAGGAAGGAGGTCATGGTCAACGTTTCTTGTGCCAAGTAGGGAGCTGACATCTCGAGGGAGGTTGTAATAGTGGAATAAAGATGCTCCAGAAAAAAAAAAAAAAAGATGCTCCAGGTAAACAAGCCTTAGTAGAGGGGTGTCCAGGGGCTCAGACTACTGGGGCTCAGCCCTTCTTGTGCTGCCCCCTCCGCCACATAGTAAGTGCCCAACAAGTGATTTTAATTTTTTTTAGTTATTATTATTAAAAAAATTTTTTTAAAGATTTGATTTATTTATTCATGAGAGACACAGGGAGAGAGAGAGGCAGAGGGAGAAGCAGGCTCCATGCAGGGAGCCCGATGTGGGACTTGATCCCGGGTCTCCAGGATCAGGCCCTAGGCTGTAGGCAGCGCTAAACCGCTGAGCCACCTGGGCTGCCCCTATTATTATTTTTAAAAATATTTTATTTATTTATTCATGAGAGACACAGAGACATAGGCAGAGACACAGGCAGAGGGAAAAGTGGGCTCCCTGTGGGGGAGCCCGAGGTGGGACTCGATCCCAGGACCGTGGGATCACGACCTGAGCTGAAGGCAGGCACACAACCACTGAGCCACCCAGGGATCCCTCAACAAGTGATTTTTAACATGAAAATACTTTTGGTAACATCTTTATTGAAGTATCGTGCACATCCCATACAATTCACAATTTAAGTATACCATTCAGTGGTCTTTCATGTATTCACAGAGTTGTGCGACCATCACCACAGTCACCCCAGAAAGGAACCCGATATCCACCCACAGTCACTCCTATTCTCCTTTTCCCAGCCCCTGGTGACCCCTGATTTACTTTCTGTCTCTGGATTTGTCTGTTCTGGACATTTCACATTGAATGGATTCATATAACACGTGGTCTTTTGTGACTGGCTTCTTTTGCTCAGCCAAACATTTTCTTTTTTCTTTTTTTTAAGATTTTATTTATTCATGAGAGACACACACACAGAGAGAGAGAGAGAGAGAGAGGCAGAGACACAGGCAGAGGGAGAAGCAGGCTCCATGCAGGGAGCCCGATGCGGGACTCGATCCAGCATCCCGGGATCATGCCCTGGGCCAAAGGCAGACGCTCAGCCGCTGAGCCACCCGGGTGTCCCTTAGCCAAACATTTTCAAGGTTCATCCATGTTGAAGCACAGACTAGTACTTTGCCCCTCTTTTAGTCCCGAATAATATTCCACTGTGTGGATATGCCACATTTTTAAATCTGCTCATCAGTTAGTGGATGTTTGGGCTGCTTCTACCTTCTGGCTACCATAAATAATGCTGCTATGAAGTTTTGTGCACATTTTTGCATGGATATATGTTTTTATTTATTTTGGGTATGTATGTAGGGATAGAGCTGCTGGGTCATATGGTAACTCTGTGGTTAACATTTGAGGAAATGCCAAATTATTTTTTTAAAAAGTGGCCGCACCTTTGTACATCCCTACCAGCGGTGTGTGAGGTGAGGGCTCCAGTTTCTCCACATCCTCATCAACGTTTGTGTTTTTCTGTTCTTTTGGTAGTGGCCGTCTTGATGGGTGTGCGGTGATAGTGCATTGTGGTTGTGATTTGGGTTTCCCTAATGATTAGTGACATCGAGCCTCTTTTCATGCTTGTCAGCCATTTGTTTTATCTTCTCTTGGAAAAGTCTGTTTAGATCCTTTGCCCATTTTTTTTTTTAAATTTTATTTATTTATTCATGAGACACACAGAGAGAGGCAGAGACACAGGCAGAGGGAGAAGCAGGCCCCATGCAGGGAGCCCGACGTGGGACTCAATCCCGGGTCTCCAGGATCACGCCCTGGGCCGAAGGTAGGCGCTAAACCGCTGAGCCACCCGGGCTGCCCCATCCTTTGCCCATTTTATTTATTTATTTATTTGCCCATTTTTAAATCAGGTTCTAACAAGTTGGTTGAAGGAAAGAGTGTAGGAGTGGGTGAGGGAGGGAGCCGGCCTTACCACATATCAGTGGTGGTGCCACTGGGGCTGCCAAGCTGACTTAGGACCAGTCCTTGCCCTCGGCGAGCTCATGGCATAGAGCTGGAGACAAACACACTTGTGGAATCAGACAGACAGACAGACAGGTGCTTGAACAGCAGTAGGCAGAGAGCCTGGGTCAGGTAAGGAAGCCTTCCTTGAGGAGGAGCCATTCGAGCAGGATTTTTAAGGGAATGGGGAAGTGCAGGGCTGAAGAAAGGCCACGCAGATGGGAGTACTGGCCCTGGGATGAGCGGGCTTTGGGATAACTGGGCAGGTCAAGGCAGCATGAGCCTCTGGAGCTGGTTTTGGAGACAAGGGGAAAGAACCAAGGGAGGTGCCTGCCTGTACGGCTGAGGGATATGGAGTGGCAGCAGCTCGACATGGATTTAAATTTGCCATCAAAACCCGGCTTGTCCTCAAGCCCTCCTAACAGATTTGCTGAAGCTGCTGCTGTGGTACCGAGTGGATCCTTTTATGTTTCAGTAATTATCCTGTCACCCACCAAAAATAATTTCATCCCGGGAAGAAGGAAGGTTTGGCGGTATTGAAAACTGCTGCCGTGGAAGTGCGAGTGGCCTAATTGGGATTCATAAATCCACTTTTTAACAAGCACAATTAGGAATACTTATTGCAGGCCAGCTTGAAGAAATCAGGAAAGTGCTGTTCGCGGGGGCATCTTTTATGTGGCTTTATTTAATGGGATGGAAGACTTAGTTTGATCCTGGCATCTCAATTAGTCACAAGGGGAGGAAGTCTCAACTTGAAAGTGGAATTTTACCCTAAAGTTCAATTCTGAGTAGTTTATTAGGCAATGTTATGATGGGAAGAGAGGTGTTCTACATTGTTCTTTGAGGGGGGAATGCTAAATCCCCTTAAGTTTGGGGAAGGATGAGAGAGATCCCTCAAAATCAGACTTATGGTATGGGCAAACACTCAAATAAGGAGGGTTCTATCCCTCCCCCCTTTGTCTGCTTTATTTTCACTCTGCTACACCACTGCAGTGGGGAGGGTGGCAGTCTGATGAGGAAGGTTGAACTAAGGCTTAGGATGGTTATGAAATTATGTGAGATCCAGAAGTAGCAGGGGGAACGGGGGTGGATGCAGCAGTGATCAATGGAAGGAGAGACCTTTGTGGGTTAGAAGAATCTGGAGAACTTTCAAGGGAGAAGCAGGGTTGAGTTGGGGCTGGGAGGATGGGTAGGATTTAGGAGTATAGAAGGAAGAGAGAGTGCTGGAACTACTGCGGGCTCCCGACCCAGGCAGCCTTCTCCCCAGAGGAAGGCAGGCACAGCCCTCAGCTTTGATGGAGCTCGGCTGTGCTGGGACCCATGCAGAGATGGCCTGATAGGAAATGGGAGGCCTGGAAGCTAGTCCTGCCCCTGCCTCTGTCTCACTGTGGGACTCCAGGCAAATGCCTCCCCTGCTATGGACCCCAATGTCCTCTTGAATGTGTCCTTCCAGCCTTGGCACTGTGGGGTATGGAATAAGACTCTGGCTCTCTATTGAGTTGGGCAGTTGTGGGAGGGACTGAGAGAGTGAGGTTAAGAAGGGATGTTGGTGTTATTGCCTAAAGTGGGCAAAGGAGGCTCAAATTTCCAGGGTGGAAACATTACACAGTATGAAAAGGTTGAGCCTTTTGGGGATGCAGAGTAAAGAAGAATGTCTGAAGATCCTCACAAGTGTGGGGCCAGAGCACTCGCGTGTCTGATCAGGTCGATTCAGGAAACCCCCATGGAGAGAAAGGATTTCCAATTGCTTCTTGTTAAAATGAATGAATGGGTGGATGGATGGATGGGTGGATGGATGAGAGCATGATGGGCTTTGTGCCTGGTGCAAAGGCAACATGCTGGATTGGAGTCAGGAAGTCTTAGGTCTGATCCCCATTCTGCCCTCATTGGCCATGAGTCATTGGGTATGTTACTTACCTTTCTGAAATGAAGAGGAAGAGGTTTTTTCCATCTGAAAAATGGAGATTTGATACTGCTCATGTCATAATCTTGCTGTAATGATCAAATAAAAGTGCTTGGCACAAGTAGGTTGGTTCCCTTCTCTCCTTCCTATTCCTCACCCACCTCCTTGCCTGGAAAGTTGGGATTCTTACCTGCTACGCCCCCAGCTGGGGTCTTGGGGTGCTAGGGAGGTATAATACATGTATGAAAAGTACTTTGTAAACTGCACTTTGCAACCATAAAGGTGTTTTTTGCAAAGCCGTTTGGAATAATGCTTGGGGTAATGAGGAAGGGGAAGGCAGGGAGGGGTAGTAAATGGGGTCTCAGAGCAGGAGAGACGAGAGTTTTTGCTGCTCCCTATTAATAACATAGAGGGCTGGATAGTGGGGGAACTTTGCAGACCTGGCTGGGGCTCCCAGAGGGTGTGTCTGTTTTCCAGGAGGACTGAGCTTCAGGTGTAGCCCAGCCCTTATATGAGCCCAGGTAGGGAGGTCTGGAAGAGCTGTATTCTAGAGGAACCTGGGTTCCCAGGAGAACCCTGTTTGACCTTGAAGGACGGAATCAAATGCAATGGAAGGTCCAGAAGACAAATGGGAGGAGTCTCACTGGTTGGAATGAGATTGGAACCAAGGTTTACTGTGCACCATCCACATTCTCGTCATGGCTTCATCTCAGGTGGGGTAGGAGTGTGGCCTGTCATTACTCCCACATGAGAATTTGCACGCGAGGAGCCTGAGGCTCGGGAAAGGGAAGTGACTTGCTCACATGGTATAAGTATGGAAACCAGGAATTGACACTGGCACCACACTATTAATTCAACCACGGATCTTGTTGGCATTTCATCAGGGTTTATGTGCACTCACTTTGGGCGTGTATCTGTGAATTTTGTCCTATGTTCAGATTCAGGGAACCACAACACAATCGGGATACAGAGCTGGTGGATCACCACCTCCGCCCTGCAAAAAAAAAAACAACAACAACAACAACAACAAAACTCCCTCATGCTCTCCCTTTCACAGTCCTAACTTCCTTCCTGACTCCCCTGGTGACCGCTGATCTGGTTGCCATCACTCCCATTTTGTCATTTTGAGAATGTCATATAAATGGAATCACAGAGTATGTAACCTTTCGAGGTTGGGTTTTTTTCATTCTGCATAATTCTCCGGAGATTCATCCAGGCAGTTGCGTGTATCAATTTGTTCCTTTTTATTGCTGAGTAGTATCCCGTGGTGTATTAGTGTCCTAGGGCTGCTGAAACAAAGAACCACAAACCAGGTGGTTTAAAACAATAGAAATTTATTCTCCTGTAGTCTTGGAGGCCACAGTCTGAAATCAAGGTGGCAGCAGGGCTTAGCTCCTTTGAAACACTCTAGAGAAGAATCTTTCCTTGCTTCTTCCTAGATTCTGTTGGCTGCCAGGAACCCTTGGTGCTCTTGGCTTGCCAGGTGCATTGCTCTAATCTCTGCCTCCGTGGCCATGTGGCCTTCTCATGAGGACATCAGTCGTTGGACTTAGGGATCACCTTTAAAAACCAGATTTTATTTATTTGGGAGAGAGAGAGCATGAGCAGAGGAGGATGGGCAGAAGGAAAGGGAGAAGCCGGCTTCCCTTGGGGCTCGATCCCAGGACCCTGGGATCATGACCTGAGCTGAAGGCAGACGCTTAACCAACTGAGCCACCCAGGTACCTCTAGGGTTCACCTCATCTTAATTAATTATATCTGCAAAGACCCTGTTTCCAAATAAGGTCATATTCTGAGGTTCTGGGTGGATATGAATTTTGGGGGACATTATTCAATCTAGTATATGTGGTATGGGTGTACTGTGTGCGTATAATCATTTGCCATTGAGGATATTTTGGTTGTTTCCAGGTTTGGGCTATTACAAATAAAGCTGCTATAAACATTCTTGTGTAGGTTTTTGTGTGAACATAAGTTTTTATTTCTCTGGGATACATGCTTGAGAGTGCAATTGCTGGGTCATATGGTAGTTGCGTGTTTAGTTAACAACAACAACAACAACAACAACAAAAACCTGCCAAACTATTTTCCAGAGTAGCTATGTCACTGTAAATTCCTATAGCAATGAGGAGTGACCTAGTATCTCTTGCTCTTTTTTAAAAATGTATCATTTTATTTTTATTTTATTTCATTATGTCCCGGTATCTCTACCGACCTAGTATTGCCAGAATTGGGTGTTATCACTAATTTTTATTTTAGCCATTCTAAATGGCATTACATTTCGGCCTTAATTCTCATTCTCCTAATGCCTGATGATGTTAAATATCTTTTCATGTGTGTATTTGCCATCTGTGTATCCTCTTTGGTGAAGTACTTCAAGTTTAAGCATTTACCTATTTTTAACATTTTTTCATATGGATATCACATCGTTCTAAAACCATATGTTGAAAAGGCTATCCAGTCCTTGCAAGCTTCATTGTGGTGGAATAAATAGATGTTTAAGACCGCTTTTGCTGGTAATGAAGCCACAATCCAGGGAGGATGAAGGACTTGAAGTTAGGCTGCACATTCTCAACAGAGTGGGAGCTGACATCCAGGTTTCCATGGTCCATGGTCATACCCATTTTAAAGATGTGAAAGCTGAGGCTAGTTAGTAGCACAACAGGCCCTGGCTTCCCACCAAGGGCCAAAATCAGCAGACAGGTAAAACAAGAAGTTTAATGTTTTGTTTTTTTTTTTAAAAAAATTTATTTATTTGACACAGAGAGAGAGCCCAAGCAGAGGGAGAAGCAGGCAGAGGGAGAGGGAGAAACAGACTCCCCACTGAGCAAGGAGCCAGATGTGGGGCTGGATCCCAGGACCCTAGGATCATGACCTAAGCTGAAAGCGGAGGCTTAACCAACTGAGCCACCACCCCCTAAAAGTTCAATGCTTTAGAAATAGAACTTGTATTTCTTGTCCTACACCTCATCCCCCCATTGAGCCTCATCTAGCAGAGAGGGGCGATTGGCTATCAGCAGGGATCAGAGAAGTTGGTCCCAAATGGGAAGGGCAGATGTAGGTGCAGGCTCCAGGGATTCCCTCCTCTTGGCTTTGGGAGCATCCGACTCTTGCTGGAGAGCCCTGACTCTTGCTGAGGGGCCAGCCGTGTTTGGGAATGATCACTGTGGCCCTGAGAGCAGGCTTTTAGCTTAATTGAACCAAGTGTCTTAAAAAAGGCAACTCATCAGTCAGCTTTCACTTTGTCCCTTTCATTTAATTGTGTTTTCCTCTAGGGATTAACCAAATCACTGTAAATGCTGGGTGATTCTGGATTTTTTCTCTATTTAAAAATTTTGGGGGTGCATAGACAGGTGATTGTCAACTGTAACAACGCAGCTGAGAATGATGAAAGTCTCTTTCCTTACTTGAACGAGGCTCTCAATAAATCTTGTAAAATGGCAGCACTTATATCCTGTTCTGAGAAGGATACTGGCAAGATGCGCCAAGCGATGCTGAGAGCCCAGGGAGCCTGGTTTTTGGCATAAGGGCCCACAAAATGACAGAGTTAAAGCTGGGGCCAGTCGGGATCGGGAAATGATCTTTCTCAATTACTCATCTAGGGCCTTGTGATCCAGAGTCTTGCCTTTCTGGAGGCTTCCTGGGGAAGCATGGCACCAAGAGGCCTAAGTTCAGGGACAGCTTTGCAAGACGGGACCGCCTGCACAGAGGCAAGTCTTTTCCCCTCTCTAGGTCACTTTGGGCATGAAGGAACAGGCTAGACAAGGGATTTCATGTCACCTTGACTTCTGTGGCACCTGCCACATCAGGGCTTGTCTCCCTTGTGCCCTGGTATCAACACCTGTGGGGAGTGAGGGCGGTGAAGTGGGGCAGAGGGAGGAGCTGGATGGTGATGCGGTCACACTGGAGGTCTCCCCTCTGCAGGGAGCTCTCATGCAGGGGTGGCCCACACAGCTGTCTCAGTGTGAGGCAAGGGGCCAAGCCTTGATAGCCACCCTCCCTGTGGCCAACTAACCAATCATTGGATGTAGCTGCCTCTAGGTTTGGGTTGTGACCTTGACCCAAGTGGCTCTCTCTGGCTGAGGGTTATTCCTAGAGAGGGACTTGGAATCCCCCAAGTCTCTGAAGGGGGATCCCGGTGGCCCACCGTAGCCTTCAACACATCCCCCCTCTGGCCTCCCTGTCCAGGTACCCTGGCTGCAGATACGTCAGTCTCGGTGGCAGATAAACAACCTCAGTGTCTGCACTCCTGACTGTCAGCTGGCTCTGGCCCAGACCAGGGTCTGAGCAGAATAGAGTTGTTGGTACCTGTCCACTGCTTCCTGTCCTTGGCTTACCTGGGGCTTGTGCTGTGCCAGGGGAGGATGAGGCTGGGGTGAATTTGCCCAGTAGGGCCCGAAAAGATAGGCAGCATCTTGTCTGGTCTTCATAAATGTTGCTGAATGCCGACTAGGTACCAGGCACTGGGCACAGTGTTAGCGTGGCAGGTGCAAGGAGTCTCAGTGTGACCTGACTTGTCTGTGACGTCTGTGACCCCGTGTCTCCTTCCTGTGGTGATGGAGTGTCTCTTAGGACCAGAGCCATAATCCTGGTTATAGATCCCCCTCCACTGGACAGCGTGTGATTTTTAAGGGAAATCTGGAGTCCTTCCCCAAAGACCCCCACCAGGCCAGCGGCTGCCATGGAGAGCTATCACTCTTATCTTAGCATCAATGGAAATTCCAATTTACGGACGATGGTTTTGGAGAGACTTGATGACAGTAGCCATCAATCTTTGCATTTCAAATTTATTTTATTTTATTTTTCCAGCCTGGGTGCCTGTTCTGCCGTGAACTCTCTGTCTAATCAGCTTGCAGGCAGTCGAAGGAGAATGGGTGTCCCCTTGATCTGGGGGGGTTTATATGTATAATTCCCTTTAATTCATCCCAGACAGTGCTTTGAGAGCCAGATTGGAGAGTGATTTTCAAAGTCTTTTGCTGGAGTTCAAAGATGCATCTCTCCAGCCGGACCAGTAAAGTATAAGACCAATTTGCCATGAATTGCCAATATGGAGTGATTCCTAGGACTTTCGGGGGCACTAGCCCTCTGCCCTTCCTTCCCTCCCCCAAGCAGAGGCTGGGACTGTGGCTTAGTGTGTCCAGAGGGTGCCTCTTCCTCATGCTGCCTGGGCCCCGTGCACCCCAACACACTGGCCTTCACCGACCCCTGGTCCCGTAGACTGTCCTGCTCCCCATTTCAATCTTATTTTGAACTGGTGCTGATGCCTCATTTGCTGGGGGGACTCCAGGTCAATTGTGCACTCTGGTGCTGACAAAACCTTTATCCTGAGTGTATGTCTTCGCACTTTATTTGCCTGTATGATAAATGCAATTTCCACATCAAGACTATCAGTCATTTTCTGATGTGATCTGTGCAGCTCTGCCTGAATTGAATCAGCTCCTGTATTATTGTGACAGTTTATTTGGTGAAAAAATGAAATAAGATGTATAAATTAAAGTGGAGGTGTGCTTGGTGTAATGTGGAGACTCCAGGGGCTCAGGTGCCCCTGCCGGCTGGTGTCCAGCCTCCCCAACTCCCTGCACGGGGCTCCCGGCTCTACAGCCCCCTAAGCTCAGGAGAGAGGCCAGGGCAAGCCCCCCCAAGTGATGGTTGGGGGGAGGTAAAGATGCTGGGGTATGTCCAGAGAGGAGCAGATAGAAAGTCAGGATGCTCTGAGACTGGAACTCAGGCTTAGCATTCAAGTCTTAATGCAAAGGGCTAGAGGTGGGTAGGGAGGGAGAGGCAGGAGAGAGAGGAGAGAGAGAGAAAGAGAGAGAGGAAGAGAGGGAGAGGAGGGGGAGAGAGGAGAGAGGGAAAGGGGAGAGAGGGGAGAGAGAGAGGAAAGAGGAGAGAGGGGAAGAGAGAGGGGAGGGAGAGAGGAGAGAGAGCGGAGAGAAAGGAAAGAGGGGAGGGAGAGAGAGAGAGGAGAGAAGAGAGAGAAAGGAAAGAGGAGGGAGAGGGGGGAGAGAGGAGAGAGAGAGGGAGAGAGGAGAGGGGAGGGAGACAGGAGGAAGAGAGAGAGACTGACTCCTGGGACTCCCCATAAGTCTGCCTCCCCACTGCTCTTGAGCCCTAGACAGGCGGGATCCTGCTGACTCAGGGTAGAAATCCTTCTCTTTTTCCTCCTCTCCCCCTCCCCGCCCTTGCCTCTTCCTCACACCCACAGCGCTCCAGCCCTGAGCTGGGCCCTGGGCACGGCTGTGTGGGAGGGAAGGGCAGCCCCCCCCCCCAGGCCCCATTTATGCAGGAAGCGATGCCCACAGTGGAGGTGACAGGGAAGGAGGCAGACACAGCAGGGCGGCGAGGAGGGTGGTGGAGGCCTGCAGGAGGAGGGGGTCCCTCTGCCCGAGGAATCCTTGGCAGTCCTGGGTCCTACCTGGCCAGCTTTCCACACGAGAAATTTCAGTCAATGGGGCCACCGGGTCTCCCCCTCCATGCTCTGTCCCTGTTACTCCCGCTGTGTCATTTCCAGCTGCCATTGCCGAGGCCTCAGCCAAACCAGGGAAACCAGGGCCTCCTCCCTGCCCAGGACCCCTCAGAATACGTAGCCAGAGTGTTTGCCTCCCAGCCCTGGGAGGGCTCAGTCACCTTTGGTCTGGGGGCAGGACCTGCCTGAAGCAAGGACAGAGACAAAGTTTTGCTCGGATGTCACCACCTCCTGCTTAGTCTCTGCCCCTGGATACATCCAGCTGCCTCAGTCTCAGGAAGGGGGTGGGGGGCATGGTCCATTTTCTCCACCTTGGACAGTGATGAGATGAGGATGGCTCCCCCCACACTGGGGAACAGGCCTGGGGTCTCTGAATTCCATGGGATACCGGTAGTGTTCCCCTGGGGGGAGGAGCTGGTCCACTTGGCCCCTGGCCCACCGGAGGCAGAACTGAGCTCTCCAAAATGGCATTGTCCCAGATTAATAGCTATTAGCTGCGCGTGGTTATGTAAATTAATTAAAAACAAATAAAATGAAAAGTTCAGTTCCTGGATGGAAAAAGAGACACCCCGCAAACATCGATCAGCGGAAAGCACGAGTGGTGTATTAAAATCAAAGTCCGCTTCAGAGCAGGACAGTTACCAGGGGCGGGGAGGGCCTTGGCCTAGTGATAGGAACGTGGGTCCTTCCTGAGGACCTGGCAATCCCAAATGGCATGCACCAAGCAGCATGCTGCAGAATGCATGGAGTACAAGTTTTTTCTGGGATCCCGACAGCCACATTTCAGATGCCCCCAAGCCGCGTGTGGCTGTGGCCTCTGTATTGGAACATTTCATCACTGCACAAACTAATGTTGGGCCGCGTTGCTCTACGTTGTTAACCCTGCGTCTGTTTTGTTTGCTGTCGTATCCCCGCCATCTAGAAGAGTCAGTCCCCAGTGCATCGTAGCAGGTTCTTGACGTTTTGGAGACTTGAGGAGCTCCTACCCTAGCGCTGCCACCGTCTGGCTGTGTGACCTTGGACATGTTGCTTCACCTCTCTGGGTCCCTTCATCCATCAATCAAAGGATGGGTGTCATCTCTGAGATCCCTTTCAGCTTTAATAAGCTATGACCAGAATTTATCTAGTTGGCTTATTTCATTTATTTTATTCACAAGGAAGGGTCAAAGAGAGCCGGAGAGGACAAAGGAGCAAGTTTGATTTTTAATTTCAGGCCTGAGTTAGCTGCAACTCACCAGCAAACCATCTCCTCTCCCCCCGCAACCAAGGGTAGGGATTTGCAAGGTCCTGTGACTTGTCCTCCCTGCCCTTCCTTGTGCTACAATTTCAGACACCAAACAGCGTTTTGGCTCTCCCCAGCTCCGCCTTAAACCCCAGGCAGATCTGCAAAGCTGGGAAGCCAGCAGGCATATGAGGGCTCACCCCTCTCCCAGAGCTTGGCCCTCCCTCCTGCTGTCCAGAGCCTGCAGCTTTGCCTGCCCAGCCTCAGTGGAGTCCGGCCTGCTCCCCATGTGGGCTGCGGGAGTCCCTGGCCGTGGGGATCCTGGGCCCGCTGCTGCCTCTCAGCCAGCAAGCCTCTGGGGGCTGGCTCAGCCATGGCAATGCCACTGCAGGTGGAGACCAGGCTCAGAGCTGGCAGTGGGGAGTGGGGGGAAGTGCTTCCCCGTGTGCCAAGAGGAGGAAAAGAAATGTAATGATCTCCAGTACTGGGCCCCAGGCAGAAGGAAGGGCCGCACTGTCTGGCTCTAGGGCTCTGCGGCTGAGGGGTTGGCCATGCCAGGAGGAGAAGCCCTCCTTTGTCCTCTGTCCTTTCCCTTTCCTGGGGACCTAGGGCAAGGGCAGAGGCAGGGAGGGCGCTCTGGCTTCCCCTTGGCAGTCAGTCCCCCCAGGACATACCTAGTCAGTGCCACTGGGAACAGGAGGATCCGAGGGGGGGATGGCAGGGAGAGGGAGGCGGGTGATCCTCCAGCTGGGTGCCAGGTGTGTGCTTCTGGGCCTTGGTGTGCAAGGGACACGTGTGATAGGTGTCCTCCACCCTTCTGGGCCTCCGATTGCCTCTCTGTGCCCCTTGGATTGCCACATGTGCCCCCCACACCCATCTCTGCACTCCGTGGCATGAGGGAGCTCACTTTTGCAGGGGCCCCAGCTTTCTACCTCCTGGTTGGGTTTGGCCACTGGGAGGCACTTGGTGCATGAGAAGGTGGGAGGAGAGAGGTTGGAGGGTTTCTTCCCCTTTCCCCCCCACCCTGTTGTGGGGCTCTGGTCTGGCAGGAGCTGCACCCCTCCACAGCTGTGGTCCCCCCCCCTCTGCTTTGGCTTTCAATGGGCTCCTGCCACCATGCTCCTCACTGTGCCTGTTTGGGACTTGGGGTGATAGTATCTTCCCACCGTTGCAAGTCCCGGAGTGTTTTTAACATTCTTTGTGGATTCCCTCAATCCTGCTCACGCCTCTGCAAATAGTCCCCTTCAGTACACTTTGCTCAGTCCAACGCCTTTGAGTGGAATTCTGATGGTCTCTTTGAGTCTATATATATCTTAGGATGTCTGATTCCGTTTCATGAGGTCTGTGCCATGGGTCTCTACTAGTGACTTGGATCCTTAGGACAACAAATCAGTGTGTTTTTCTCTGACTTCTCTGGCAAGAAGATTATTGTAGGGAAAAGGACATATCCAGGCATTTTGAATATACCCAGAGGAGGGCAAGGAGCTGCCTCTAAGAGGCTCCCTCACGTACCATGTTGGTCAGGAAAGCATCTTAGCCAGTGTTGTAGCCAAAATATTTGACAATTCATACATCACAGAACCCGCCAATCAGAGCAGGGCACTGAGTGCTGGGACCGGGCTCCTGGCAGAGTCTAGACCAGATGCTGATCTTAGCATAGCTGTTGAGTCTGGATCAGTGTAAACTGCTGGTGGTCCGTCCTGGAACACATCTCAGCTTTGCTCTCTCTCCTGTAACATGGGGCTGGGTTGCACACCAGCAAGATGCTGCTCATATTGGTCTGGCTATAAAGGTCCCAGGGAAGGGCATAGCTGAGGAGATACACAGGGACAAAAGAGGGCACAGGAGGTTATCCCATCATCCCACAGCCACCCTGGGCTCTAACGTCCCCAAGATTTGGGCACGCAGCGAGAAGGCCCAAGGTTGCCTAGTGCCCAGCACCTCAAAGGATGACAGCCAGAGCAAACTTTCTTTTCTTTATTTAGCTAACATTAAAAAAAAAAAAGATTTTATTTATTTATTCGTGAGAGAGAGATAGAGGCAGAAACACAGGCAGAGGGAGAAGCAAGCTCCATGCAGGGAGCCCGACGTGAGTCTCCATCCCGGGTCT
The DNA here is from genome assembly GCF_018345385.1 of Vulpes lagopus. NCBI lineage: Eukaryota > Metazoa > Chordata > Mammalia > Carnivora > Canidae > Vulpes > Vulpes lagopus. The sequence goes on from NC_054825.1 coordinate 51,200,399, forward strand.
CCAGGATCAGGCCCTGGGCTGAAGGCGGCGCTAAAACCGCTGAGCCACCTGGGCTGCCCTGTCATTTCTTATTGCTCCAAAGAGAGTATCTTCACCCTGGTCTCTAGAAAATAGAATCTGAGGCCAAAATGTGTTGATGCTTTATGGAGGAGTGCAGTCCTGGGGAAGCAGGAATGAGGGAAAAAGGATGTGGGCCCAGGAAGGAGGGAGAGCAAGTATGAGCAGTGCATCACGGAGCGAGCTCTGCGTGTGGGTGCTGAGCTCAGCGTGCCTCACCTTGTCTTCAGACAAGCTGAATGCACACCTGCATCCAGGGCAAGAAAGGAGAAGAGATTAACCCCAGCTCCTGTCTCCCCATGGATACCACCTTCTTATGCTTCTGAGTTGCCTGTGTGTGGGTGCTGAGTGGTTCCTGGGGTTTATCACATCTTGGTGGCAACAGGAAAGCCCCAGGGCAGGAGCATGAGACCAGGTACTGGGGGGATGTGCCCAGGTGAGGTCAACAGAGGCTGGACAGAGCCCACACAGCGCCGGCAGTGGCTGGGTAGAACACGTGGCCAACTGCTGTGAAGACAGGTGAAGCCAGAGAGTCTGAGAGAGTGATTAGAGGTGGCTGATACAAAAGCAGTCTGACTTGGCTGGCTGGGAGACCCTTGACTTTCTGGAGTGCAGCCCACAAAGGATGATTTCCTTTCTTGTGGTCTGATGGCAGAGGCTTGTCTTGGAGAAAAATATATCTGAAGAGAGAGCAATTTACTGTGTGTATAGTGGCTCCGGGGAAGGGGTGATGGCAGTGGGAGAGGAGGTGCCCAGGAGGTCGTTGCATAAGGGTGGAAGAGCACGCACTGTGCTCCAATGTCATCCTCGACTGCTCCTTCTTTCTCACCAACTGTGACTTGTCCCTTTCGTTTGTCCTTTGTCTAGTTCTTTCTGGGCCTAGTGGCCCTGGAGATGTTTGTTGTTGGGAATTATCTGGAAGGTAGAGATGTGGCCATTTTTGCCTTTCATTTGAGTGTGCATCCTGCTCATGAGAGGAAGACGTGGCATTGTGGTGAGAACTATCTGGGTGGCCTTGGGAGAGTGTGATGTTTTCTTTTGGGACTCAGTTTCTCCATATATGAAGCCAGATGATCTTGAAAGTCCCTTCCTTCTTTAAAATTCAATCTATACAGCATGCACTTGATTCCCCTTGATTGTAGTGGATTGTCTCACTCATACCTCCCTACCCTGGTGTCCCCCATATAGCCACGGTTCCACGTCACAGCAGAGTTGGAATGTTTGGGATGTGGGTGGTATGGAACATCATGATGATTTCTGGTCCCTGTAGGGATCAAACTTTGGTCCTCTGGTTCTAGCACTCTCCAGGTACGTCTGAGAAGGCATCATTCCCAGGCAGGGCTGGGACCAGTGAGGTAAGTGAGAACCCTAAGGTTCACACTTATGGAGGTGCTCTCTCTTGGGTGCCAACCCTGCACTTGCACACGACTCTGAGAGCCAGTGTCTCCTTATTTCCTTTAAAAAAAAAAAAAAGATTTTATTTATTTATTTATTTATTTATTTATTTATTTATTTATTTATTTATTCATGAGAGATACAGAGGAGAGAGAGAGAGGCAGAGACATAGGCAGAGGAAGAAGCAGACTCTATGCAAGGAGCCCGATGTGGGACTCGATCCTGGGTCCCCAGGATCATGCCCTGGGCTGAAGGCAGGCGCTAAAGCACTGAGCCACCCAGGGATTCCCTCCTTATTTCCTTTTTTGAATTAAATTCCTATTTTGAGAGACTTGTAGATGCACATGCAGTTGTAAGAAATAATATCTTTTACTCGTAAGAAATAATATCTTTTACTCAGTTACCTCCAATGTTAACATCTTGCAAAACTATATATAGTACAATATCACAACCAGGGTATTGACATTGGTACAGTTGAGATACAGAACATTTGCGTCACCACAAGGCTGTTGCTCTTGTATAGTCACATCCACTTCCTTTCCATCCCCCCAGGTAATGACTAATCTGTTCTCCATTTCTATCATTTTGTTATTTCTTGGAATCCTATAGTATGCAACATTTTGTGATTTGTTTTTTTCACTTAGCATAATTCTCTGGAGATTCATCCAGGTTGTTGCATTGCATAGTTTGCTCCTTTTTATTGTTTAGTAATATTCCATGGAATGGATGTACCATAGTTTGTTTTACTGTTCGCCCACTAAGGACATCTGGGTTGTTTCCAGTTTCAGGCTATTATGAATAAAGCTGCTATAAACATTCTTGGGTAGATTTTGTGTGAACACATCTCTATTTCTCTGCATGGTTAGTTTTTAAGGAAACTGCCAAACTGTTTTCCAGAGTGGCTGTATCCTTTTATTTTACCACAAGCAATATATTAGTGATAATTTTTCTACATCCTTGGCTGCATTTGGTGTTGTCACTATTTTTAATTTTAGCCACTCTGGTTGGGGTATGTTTTTAAACCACTTTGCCAGTCTCAATCTCCCTGCTACCTTTTTTTTTTTCAATCTCTTTTTAATTCGGTGTATTTAGGCCATTTACATTTAACATAATTATTGATTTAATAGCTCTTAAGTCTACCATTTTATTTTTGGTTTTTGTTTGTTTTTGTTTTTCCTTTCTCTGTTTTCTTTTTCCTGCTTTCTGGGCATTACTTAAACACTTTTTAGAAATAATTTTGATTTATCTATGGTGTTTTTGTGTGTATATCTTTCTATAGCCTTTTGTAGGAGTTGCTCAAGGCATTTTATTATGTAGATATAACTTAGGGCAGTTCCTGGTGTCATTTTACCAGTTTGAATGACGTATAGAAACCTTGCATCTTTTTCATCCCTGTAACCTTATTTATAACATAGTGCTTAATATCAGCATCATTTCAATGGTATACAAAACTTTACTTCCATATACCTGCATTCTCTCTCTCTCTTCAGTGCTATTGTTTGTCATACAAATTACATATTTATACATTGTGTGCCCATCAACACAGATTTATAATTCTTGCTTGATGCAGAAGTTGCAAACAAAAATAGATTTAAACTGTCTTTTAAAAACCCAGGGAAGTCCCCATCATGTGAGGTCTTGAGGTCCCTTGTTGACCTGTTTCCTCCTTCCAGTGTTCCCAGTCTTCTTATGATTGTTTTATGTATAATGTCCAGACTTTTTAGTTGTACCCAGCAGGAGGAATAGGGGACAGTGAATTTTTGCTATCTTTTGGGAAGCAGAAATCCTTAAATTTTGTATCTTGTTGTCTCATGCTAGACTGACTCTCTTCTGAAGTAGGGGAGATGCAGAGAAAGGACAAGACTGAACATTTATTGAGGACCCACTGGGTGTTACATACTTCCACATGTAAAGGTTCATTGAGTTCTCAGAAGTTGGTAAGGATAGTTTTATTATTTCTCTTTTATAGATATGAAAAAGCTGAGGCGAGGGGAGCCTGGGTGGCACAGTTGGTTAAATTTCCAACTCTTGATTTCAGCTCAGGCCATAATCTCAGGATTGTGAGATTGAGCCCTGCATTGGACTAAGTGCTGGGTGTGGAACCTGCTTAAGATTCTCTCTCTCCCTTCGCTCTGTTGTCCCCCCCTCCCCCGACCTTGTGGGCATGCACACACGTGCCTATACTCTCTTTCTCTAAAAAAACAAAACAAAACAAAACAGAACAAAACAAAACCCAACAAACGTGAGAGCCAAAGAAGATCTTTTCATGCAGATAGGAGGGACTATGCTGGTTTTGAACTGAGGCTCTCTGACATCAGTGCCTATACGCTTTCCACTAGAACACACTCAGCAGCTAAAATCTGTGTCTGCCCCTGGCACCATGAGGCTGGGAAACATTCTTTGTGACTTCCTTTTTAAAAGAAGTGTTTAGTTTTTTTATTTGTTTTGTTTTACTTTTTATTAGGAAAATCTTCTGAGGCATAGAAAAATGGAAAGAATAGTACAATTAAAAATCCATATACTGTGACCAACATTCAACAATTGTTAATGTTTTTGTATATTTACTTCATCTATTATCTTTTTTGCAGACTCACTTTAAAGTAAATTACATCATGATATTTACTCCTAACCGTGTCAGGATACATCCCCCCAAATAAGCACATTTTTCCGCATATTCACAAGAGCATTATCACAACTGGCAAAATTAGTAATTTCTGAACATACTTTTTTTTTTTTTTTAAAGATTTTATCTATTTGGGAGAGAGCGAGAGAGAGAGAGAAAGAGAGAGCGCGAGAGCGAGAGAAAGCATAAGGGGGGAAGAGCAGAGGGAGAGGGAGAAGCAGACTTCCTGTTGAGCAGGGAGCCTGACATGGGGCTCGGCTCCATCCCAGGACCCCAGGATCTGATCTGAGTCTAACAGACTGAGCCACCAAGGTGCCCCAGTAATTTCCTAACATCTTTTAATACTCAGTCCATGTGAAAGGGGATCTGAGAGGTCATCCTGCACGTATGCATAGTCTATGTTGAGGATGACCTAGGCCTTGTGCATGAGTTCCTCCCCTGGTACCCCAGAGTCTGACCTGAGTGCCCTGCTTCCTCCCTATTTGACAGTTCCAAATGAGAGAACAAAAGTGGACTCGTGGCCTCCTGAGCAAGCAGACAGTGGTAGGTGCAATTCAAAGCAACTTTTCCCCTCCATTGCAGAGGATTTATCATGTTCTATAAATATGGTGTGGTGGCCTAAACGAGAGGAAGACCCTCGGACCTAATGGGTCAGTGCTCTGATCCCTGATCTCCACCAAGGTCTCTACTGCTGCCCTACCAGAAAGTGGCAGACAGGCTGGTGCAGGTGGGAGCTTTGCAGAAGGCAGAGGAACAAAACAGAGGTGCTTTGGGGTTGCTGGCATAGGCAGAGAGGTAGGGGGACTGGGGCTGGTGTTTGGGGACTAAGGCTCCAGGAGCCTCTCTCCCTGAGGTGTGAACCAAGGATAGGGCTTTTTCCAGCCAAGACTGGTGCTGGCTGGGTGCGGTTGGGGAATAGCACTGTTTTACGTGGCCAGATGCATTTGGTGAGTTCCATTAGGCCCTTGAGGGTAGAAGGGCCAGGTCAGCAAGGCCCTGACCTGTTACCATTCCTACGTGGCCTTCATATGTGTGCTTTGATGCCAGCAGCCCCGGCTGTCCCCCTCTGATGAGACGCTCACCTCCCATTGGGGACCAGAGCACCAGGGGAAGGGGCACAGCCCTGCCAGGTGGTCAGTCCTGAAGGAAACCCAACCACAGGCACAAAGGGTGGTTTCCAGAAAGGAAAGGACATCCTCAGCATTCCGTGTTGGGTTGCTGGTTGGGGCCTGAGGTGTTGCTGCTCGGGACACAGAGGGAAGAGAGAGGCTGGGTGGGCAGGATGTGGGGGAGGCTGGAGGCAGGTGCATCGGGGAGAGTGGTGGGGGGATGGGGGGGCAGTCTGCCAGGCCAGCTGCAAGGGCAGGAGCACTCCCCCCGCTTTCTCACTCTGGCTGAATGGCTGTTACGGGGAGAATGGAACTTGACCTTACTGACGATTGCTCAAGTGCCCACTCACCGCGGACATGATTGCTCTTCATTGCTAATAAATCATTGTAAAAACACAGAGGTCCAAATGGGCCGCTAAGCCAGCATTGGGTGTTGATTGCTCTAATGGCTGATGGCCCTGTGCAGGGCATGTGTGTGTGTGTGTGGTGTGTGTGCCTATATGTGTACACGTGTCGTGTGGTGTGTGCCCATGTATGGTATCTGTGTACGTGTGTGTGTGCACTGGTGCATGCCTATGCCCTGTGTGTCTGTGATGTGTGTGTGTGTGTGCATGTGTATTAAGGTCTCAGCTCTTAACATGGCTTTGGCCACTATCTGTCATTCCTCTTTCTGGACACCCCCTCTCCCTGCACTGGGATAATGGCCAGGTCTGGATGCAGGGATTGTTTGTGGGTTTTTTTTTTTTTAAGATTTTACTTATTTATTTATTTCAGAGAGAGAGTGTGCATGTGCACAAGCAGAGGGAGGCACAGAGGAAGAGAGAGAAACAGGCTCCCTGTGAAGCAGGGAGCCCAATATGGGGCTCTATTCCAGGATCCCGGGATCATCACCTGAGCCAAAGGCAGACATTTAACTGACTGAGGCACCCAGGCACCCCTGGAGCAGTTTTTTTTTTTTTAAAGATTTTATTTATTTATTCATGAGAGACACACACACAGAGAGAGGCAGAGACATTGGCAGAAGGAGAAGCAGGCTCCCTGCAGAGTCCAATGTGGGACTCGATCCCAGGACCCTGGGATCATGCCCTGGGCTGAAGGCAGACACTCAACCACTGAGCCACCCAGGCGTCCCTGGATGCAGGTTTTTAATCATAAAACATTTTAGGGTGTTAAAGACACCTTCTGGAAATACAGTGCTTGTGCAGGAGCGTTCACATATGTTGCAGGGTAATGTGACTTCTTCTGTGGGACTTCCCACCTCTTGTCTGTCTGCAGCTTCCTCGCATCCTAGAAACAGCCCTGCACACCTGCCCTTTCCCTGTGGCCTCCTACCCTCTGTGGCTCTGAGAGCAGCTGTGGGCTGGGGTGCCCTCCTGACTTCCCAGCCCCACGTGCAGCCTGGAGGCAGAAGGGAGTAGGGGGGAATGGAATGGAGGGAGAGGGCTGTGTTACTGAGGCTAAGGCCTGAGGAAGAAGCAGGAGATGGTTTGGATGGCCTGGGCCTGGGGTGGGTGGGTGGGTGAGAAGCCTGGACCTTACTGGGGTGTCCCCGGGGTGTGGGGGGGCTTCTATTCCGGGCCTGTTGTTGGGCATCAGTGTGCTGCCCTTTCAGGGACACTTCTGATCACGAGTGCCATGGAGGCCATTCGGTCCTGACCACAGCCACCTTCCAGATGAGGGGTGTAAGCAGGGTCGGCCCAGCCAGCTGGCCTCGGGTTTGTGTCTAAACACTTCTGTTTGGCAGTGGGGAGGTTAAGTTGAGAGGTGCTTTGGATCTCAGCGGCAGTAATCCCTGGGGACCTGACCCTGCCTGGGACTCTGAGGAGGCACACTGGGGTCTTCGGGCTGCAAGGAGGCCTGCTCTTGCCTGCTCCACCCCTGACTTCCCTGGAGAAAGGAGTCTCCCCCTCTTTGTGGTTTAACCACCATGCCAAAGGAAACTTCTCCGTGTGTCTAATCTCAGTGCTTCTTGTTGGGGTTCTAATCCTTTGTTTGCCTAAGGGGACCGGATTGGACCCTGTGTCACAGCCCCTCTACTGGCTAATTTGAATTCAGTCCCTAGTGTTCTGGGGGTTCTGGAACTCAGGGAAGGGAGTGTAACTGATGTTAGGAAGTAAGATCCTTAAATTCCTAGAAAGAGGAGCTACCCAGGAAGAGTACCACCATTTCTCTAAAAGAAATAATACCCGATTACCCCCTAGAGGATTTTACAAGGAGTAAAAAAAAAAAAAATGTAAGCAAGTAGGAATCGGTATGTACAATTCAGATATTCAAAGCAGTCTTTAGATTCGTGGTCTAAGCTTTCATAAGAAAAATACTGTTTTTAAAAAAAGAAAAATACTGTTTGATTCTGTTTTATTTTTTTGTAAAAGTAAAACTTGCTCTCTATAGAAAATTAGAACAACTACAAACATTTGGTTTGTAGAAAACCAAAACCAGCCATGCTTCCATGAATCAGGGCCTAGCTCAATGCCAAAACACATAAGGAGCATCAGTTAACACTTGACTGCATTGGTGAATGAAGCCAGAGAAAGCTTCTAGCAACATGTTGGTATATTCCCTTCTGGGCTTTTTTTCTTATGTATGTTTACATATTTATAGTTGAGATTATACTTTCTTTTTCAGGAAGGGATATAAACTATAATATGTCTCTTAGAGCCTCACTCATGGCAGGTACTTCTATTAACAATATTTATACTCTCAAACCCAGTGAGTAGAGAAGCGAATTTACATTCTGAAAATCTTGATTTTCTTTTTCTTTTCTTTTCTTTCTTTCTTTTTTTGCCATTGACTGTATTTACCTGGAGAATAAGACTTTTGAAAAACTCAGTCTGCTAATCACAGCTCTCATGTTTCTCATGTAACGTTGCATTGGTTTTAGGCATGTAACATAATAATTGGGTATATGTATATATTGCAAAATGATAACTACAGTAAGTTTAGTTAGCATCCATCACCGCTCATAGTTACAGTTTTTTTTCTTGTGATGGATGCTTTGATGTTGTACTCTCTTAGCAACTTTTAAGTATATAATACAGTGTTGTTAACTTGCAAATACACAATACAGAATTGTTGACTATGGTTACCATACTGTACAACTCCAGAACTTATTTATCTTATAACTGGAAATTAGTGCCTTTTGACCATTTCACTCATTTTCCCCACTTCTTCACCCCCTGTTTCTGGTAATTACAAACCTGTTTTCTGTATCTATGTATTCTTTTTTTTTTTAAAAGAGATTCCACATAGATGAGATGTCATACAGTGTTTTGTCTTTCTCTGTCTGACTTAGCATAATGCCCTCCAAGTCCATCCACATTGTAGCAAATGGCAGGATTTCCTTCTTTTTTGTGGCTGAATAATATTGCATTATTATACTGCATTATCTTGTGTGTGTGTGTGTGTGTCTTCATCACACATCTTATCCATTCATCCATCTATGGGCATGTAGGTTGCTTCCATGTGTTGGCTGTTGTAGATGTATACTGTAATGTTGTAGATGTATACTGTAATGTTGTAGGGCACATGGGAGTGCAAATATCTTTTTAAGTTAGAGTTTTCATTTCCTTTGGAAACAAAAGTGATGGAAGTGATGGAACTGCTGGGTCATATAGTAGTTCTCTTTGAAAATTTTTGAGGAACCTGGGGATCCCTGGGTGGCTCAGCGGTTTAGTGCCTGCCTTCGGCCCAGGGCATGATCCTGGAGTCCCGGGATGAGTCCCACATTGAGCTCCCTGCATGGAGCCTGTTTCTCCCTCTGCCTGTGTCTCTGCGCCTCTCTCTCTCTCTCTGTGTGTGTGTGTCTCTCCTGAATAAATAAATAAAATCTTTAAAAATAAATAAATAAATACTTTTTTGAGGAATCTCCCTACTGTTTTCTGCAGTGGCTGCACCAGTTTCTATTCCTACCAACAGGGCTCCCTTTTCTCCACATCCTTGCCAACATTTGCTATTTCCTGTCTTTTTGATACAAGCAGTTCTAACAGATATGAAGTGGTATCTCATTGTGGTTTTGATTTGCATTTCCCTCATGATTACTGATGTCAAGCACCTTTTCATGTATCTGTTGGCCATTTTTCTGTTTTCTTTGGAGAGATTGCACTTTATATAGATTTTGAGGCCTGCTTTTGCACTTGATTTTATAGCTTGAGAATTTCCCCATGTTATTTTTTTTTAAGATTTTATTTATTTATTCATGAGAGACACACACAGAGAGAAGCAGAGACATAGACAGAGGGAGAAGCAAGCTCCATGCAGGGAGCCTGACATGGGACTCGATCCTGGGACTCCAGGATCACGCCCTGAACCAAAGGCAGACGCTTAACTGCTGAGCCACTCAGGTGTCCCTCCCCATGTTATTAGAAATTTCCAGACAATATATTTTTTTTTAATTTTTTTTTTTTAATTTATTTACGAGAGTCACAGAGAGAGAGAGAGGCAGAGACACAGGCAGAGGGAGAAGCAGGCTCCCGATGTGGGATTCGATCCTGGGTCTCCAGGATCGCGCCCTGAGCCAAAGGCAAGCACTAAACCGCTGTGCCACCCAGGGATCCCCAGACAATATATTTTTAATGGCTGCATAATAGACCAATTTGTAGATATACCATATTTTTTTTTCTCCAAAATCTTACTGGTAGGTATTTAGACTGTTTCTGGTTTGGACTACAAATGTTATTATGTAATATTTTTATATTGTTGATTTGTCCTAACTCCAAAATTACCCATGTAAGTAGAGACTTGGGGTTCTGAGCTGGGCTGAGGTCTCAGGAACCAGGTCTAGGCATGGGAGCCTCTGAGACTCCCCTAGGGAGCAGCGTGCAGGTCCAGCTGATGGCCAGGGAGTATGCAAGGGGCTCTAAAACAGCAAGTCCAGACTGGATGGAGAGCAAACCAAAGGTCTGCAGCAGATAGTAAGAGTGGAGATTTGAGGGAGGTGACTGCCAGAAAAATACCTAGGGCAATAGGACTGAGGGTGGGAGGATAGGAGGGATGGAGAAGAGGTTAAGGGATGGGGAAAATATTTTCAGCAATGACATCTACATGTTTTGGATTGTCCACTGCTCTTCGTAAGAAAAATTTTGCGTTCCATTCCAATATGTGTAGATTTGTTAATAAGATATATGCATGAACATCAATGTGTATCAATGTACACTAAGTATTTAAATAAAATTCTTTGTCTCCTTTTCTATAAAGTAATACAAATAGGAGATTTAATTTTTTCTTCTTGCATACCATGGATCTATTTATTCACCTCCCTTTGGAGAACACCTGCTGTAGAGGGCTGGGAAGCTGAGCCGGGGTCCACAGAGAGGGTTGCTGGGGCTCAAAGCTACTAGGACATACACGTGGAGAGAAAAGGGACAGTGAGTGGATTCAGAGTCACACCCAGTGGGTTACTCCTGAGATGGTTATTTACATTTTTACATGAGATTTGAAAATCAATATTCATGGTGAGCTTCAGGCTTGCTGCTGACATTAAGATCACGTGGTGGGGGGAAGTGCTAACGTGGAAGCAAATAAACTGGGGAAAATCGAAGAGCCTTATGAAGGGTCAGAGAAATGGTAGATGAGGAAGCAAGTGAATGAGAATTAAAGAATATATATAGCAGTGGTTTTCAACCCCGGGGTCCCTTTAAGGAGTATTTCCAAAATTTCAAAAAGAATCCCCTTCCCCCCTCCCATTCAACATTTATCCTGATCGAGACCATTTTTCTTTGCTTTCATCTGAAATGCTGTCAAGTTCACATGGTAGATAGCTTCATGCTGGTCGGAAGCTCTTGACTTGTAGTTATGAATGTCTTTGATTAATTTAAAGTTGAAAAAACTATTTTAATTATTTCTTGGTAAATGTAACTCATTCTATGGGCAAGATTTCTTGAAACCTAGAGGCCTTGTCTCCCCTAGAGGGGGAATTAATGAAAGGCATCCTCATCAGAGGAGACATTGAACTCCTGCTCGGCTGATAGGATGTGGGTCTCTGAGCTACCCATTAGGACTCAGTCAAGGACCAAGGAATTTTGGAGACTTTACAGATTAGTTGGAACCTAAAAACATAAGTGCTGTCAGAGACAGTGGCCTGAAAGGCAGAGAAAATTTGCATTTAATGAACCTGGAGATGAGACTGCATATAGTATCCTGCTGAGAGGACACAAAACACTGAATGGTCAGATCAGACTTTCATGACTCAGCGACCTAACCCAGGATCAAGGTTTAGGAATAACGTCAAGAACACAGGAGGTACAGGTGAAGGAGAGAGGGGTCTGGGACCACTGAGGCAGCCTACCAAGTCCTTTATCACCAACATGGGGCTCAGTCTCACGACCCTGAGGTCATTTAAACCCTGAGGCCTAAATCAAGTTGGACAATTAAACAACTGAGCCATCTAGCCGCCTAAAACACAAGTTTTTCTTTCTTTCTTCTTTCTTTCTTTCTTTCTTTCTTTCTTTCTTTCTTTCTTTCTTTCTTCTTTCTTCTTTCTTTTTCTTTCTTTCTTTCTTCTTTCTTTCTCTTTCTCTTTCTTTCTTTTCTTTCTTTTCTTTTTCTTTCTTTCTTTCTTTTTCTTTCTCTTCTTTCTTTCTTTCTTTCTTTCTTTCTTTCTTTCTTTCTTTCTTTCTTCTTTCTTTCTTTCTTGATTTTTATTCATTTATTCATGAGAGATACACAGAGAGGTAGAGACATAGACAGAGGGAGAAGCAGGCTCCCTATGGGGACCCTGATGTGGTGCTTGATCCCAGGACCCCAGGATCATGACCTGAGCCAAAGGCAGATGCTTAACCAACTGAGCCACCCAGGCAGCCCAGGGGGGAGCCATATTAACAAAATGAAACTGCCTCAGTCTGGGACCATGAATAGATGAGGAAGGGTGGGTTATAACATATGTTAATACATGATCAGTATACAAGGGTTGGACTTATGCTAAATGTACCACTTTAACACTTCATGAAGACCCTTAGGTAGTTTTGGTTATGGCAAAAAGTCTGTTCTTTCACTCCAAAGCCATTATGATTCCATATGACACTAATCTAAAAATAGAAATGCATTTAAGGACTTATACTGATCTGGGGATTGTTTGGTTTGTGCTGGTGATCCAGGGAAGGTTGGAGTGTTTGAGGATGTCCTCACTATTGTCTTGGTGCTGACCCATGGAACAGCCCCTCTGGCAGCAGGGTAATTAATAGGCCCTGGGGGGTGGGTGAGTATTGTGGATGGGTTTCTACCCCCATGACTCTTCCCGAAGGCTCTCCTCATCACCACACCATAGTCTTGCTGATAGGGCAAGGTAACAAACTACTTTCACTTACCTGACTTTATTGGACTCTCACACCTCATTATCACTCCCATTTTAAAAACCAGAAGACTGAGGGTTGGGGAGGTTGAGGAACTTGCCTTACACATAGCTTTCCGGTAAAGAAGGTAGGGTTTGAAGCTGGCTGGCTCTGTGTTTTATTTTGTTGGTGTCTCAGGGCAGGCTCCCTAGAAGCAGAGCTGGAGACAGGGATAGGTGTGCATGTGATTCACTGAGGGCACAGGCAGGTGGGGGGAGTGAGAGGTGTTTCATGTGGAGTCTAATTCAGTTTGATCCTGATGGGAGCTCTATAGAGTCTCCATCCTGAAGCAAGGGAGCTGGGCTTTTGTGCCAGGGTCCTAGTTAGTTGCTGGCACCAGTGATGGGGTGGGGGGGCTCCCGAGAATGTCCACTAAAGGCAGCTCCCATCACCCAAGCTGCAGGGGGATGGGCCTATTCAACAGTCAAAAGGACTCCAGGGGTCTGGGAAGGAAACACTTGTGATTTTAGAGGGGTCAGGAAGATGGTGGGCAGGCCCAGTTGAAGTCCTCACAGGAGCACCTTAGGTGATGTGAAATTTGAGGAGACTAAGAGCACTCATATTCTGTGCCCCTCCTATGTGCACCTGCCACTCTCAAGTATCCCAACCCCTTGAACTTCCAGGGTGTCCCCCAGCAGGGCTGGTGTGTGTGTCCATATGTGTGTGGACACATATGTGGTGACGGCACTGGTCTAGCCCAGCAGCACTGTTTTCTTTTTCAGATGAACGCTGATGCTTGTCCACTAAAATGAAGGTGTATTTCCCAATGAACTAGCTCATTGAGTGGGGTGACAGGTCCACGTGCCAGTTTGAAGAACAGAACAGGGGCGGCAGAGAAAGAGGTCATGGGCTGTTTGCCTCTGGAAAGCTGGGTTACAGTTTAGTGAGGAGCTGGCTTGTCATCCCATCTTTCATTCTCTAGCTTTCTACTTCTTTCTAAAAGACCCAGAGCTCTCCCTCTATATTTCTGACTTGGCCGATGTCTTGTAAGGATCCCTGGATTGTATTATCTTTGGGGTCAGGAACCTCCTTCAGACTGGGGATACCTCCAAAAGGGAGGTGCAGACTGAGGATCCCTCCTTGGGTTGCTAGCTCTTTGAGGGCAAACACTGGGTCTTCCTGTCTGGCATAATGCTTTCCTAGGGCAGTAGATGCATAGGGAGTTCCTGGGGATGGGGGCTGTGTCTCCCCCATCAGAGAGTTCCCTGGGGTCAGGGGCTGTGTTTTCCCCATCAGGGAACTCCCTGGGGGCAGGGTCCATATCTACCAATCAGACTGACATCTCTGGAGGGCAAGGCTATCGCCTCTGTGAAATGGAACACGTTGTTGGTGATGGCGACTGATTTGTGCCACTGTCCTTCTATCAGGATGTTGAAAAGCCTGAGTGTTCATTTCCAAAGCCAACTCCTGTCTGGGTGAGGGAAGCTGTGAGCCATTTAATTGTTTCTGGAAGCACTATTCCTTAGCCTTTGGGTCTTTCTGTGGATCAAGAGGCAGAGGGGAGAACAAACAGAAGTTCCTCCTTTGAACACAGGGGCTATGAATGGGCTCTAGCATTAGCTCCCAGGGAGCTGGGTGCAGGGTGGGCGCCTGGGGTTCTGTGCCTGCAGAGATGCACTGGGGTAGCACCATGCTTTCCTGTTCAAAGGGGAGAGAGGGGGGATCCCTGGGTGGCTCAGCGGTTTAGAGCCTGCCTTTGGCCCAGGGCATGATCCTGGAGACCAGGGATTGAGTCCCACATCAGGCTCCCTGCATGGAACCTGTTTCTCCTTCTGCCTGTGTCTCTGCCTCTCTCTCTCTCTCTCTCTCTCTCTCTCTCTCTCTCTCTGTATGTGTGTGCGTGTCTCTCAGGAATAAATAAATAAAATCTTTTTAAAAATTAAAAAAAAAGGGGGGAGAGAGATTAGGATCATGGTCACTTGGAGGAGTGGAACATGGCCTTCTGAAGAGGAGCACTGCTGCCCTAGCAGGGGTGTTGGGGTGCCCACTGAGAGAGCTATAAATGTTCCCATGAGCCTGGTGGGTAGGTGAGGGATGTTACACTGAGTCTTTGGCTTAGCTCTTCCTCCCTGTCTAAACTCGTTGGTCTTCTGTGAGCTCAAGGCTCTGCTTTGAACTTCAAAATCCTTTACACTCATTATTCGCTGAGCTCTGTGGGTAGGAGGCCTCCTCCCATTTTGCAGATGTGGAAACTGGGGATCAGGGAGATGGAATAACTTGTTGCGTGGTACATGCGCTAGAGAGTGACAGAGCAGGGATCAGAACATAGGGCTGAACCGAAGCCCTTTCTCCATCACACCACGTCCAAATGCCACTTGGCCAAGTGAGCAACTACTACCAAATCATAGGCTCATTCGATATTTGCAATATGGAAAGGGGCAGAGGGCGGCGGTACAGTGAAAAGGCCTGAGCTCAGAACAGGTCATCTACCAGCCAGTGATCGTGGCTAGTCACTTGAGGTCACTGAAACACATCCCTGGCCATGTTGGTCTTCCTTGCTTTACGGGACTGCTGAGACGCTTCCTTGGTGTAATGTGAGGGTTCAGAGCCTTACAGGTGGAGGGCGAATCCTAGCTCTGGTACCTTCTAGCCATGTGATCTTGGGCAAATTGTGCAGCCTTCTCTTCTGTAGACTGGGACAGTTATGAAGCCCATATCCTAGGATTGCTATAAAGATTTTAGCATAATGCCTTTTTCCGGAGTAAGCCCCTCAACATGTGTTGAGCTACTGCTCAGTAGACTTCCTTGTTAAGAGTGTAACCCAGGCATTAGCTGGAGTCTCCCAGACCCTTGTGATCTAGCTCCAGGGCTACTCCCATGCCCTTCTCAAAATTTCTGGGACCTGACAGTGGTATAGGGTTCATCTGGAGTGGGTTGCTGGCTCAGTCTGAAGCCATCTTGACATCAGAGCCTCTCCCCATCCCTCTACCCGCCCATCACTCCTAGGCCTCATCCCATCTAGCCTTTCTCCATTCTAGAAGGAGTAAAGCAGACCATGGTACTCTGAAGTTCCTGTGGTACTCTCTCTGTGACACCTGCTCCACGGCGTCCTCCCCATGGCACCCCTCTGTGGTTGCCTGGCTTCAGTGGTCTCAGACCCTCAGAGTCCAGGTCCCACAAGCAGTATATCAAAGGCTTTTCTCCCCCTAGAGACAGTTCCTCCTTAAGGAACTCTGGTGCCAGCTGTTAACGTAATGGATTTTTCCACTCAACTATGTGATGCAAAGCATCAATTGAAACCCCTGTGTAAGAGCTTAGAGTCAGGAGGGACCTCAGAAGTCAGCTGAATCCTTTGTGTTTGGCCTTGACAGTGTGTCTATAATAAATAAAATGACCGTTTTGAAGAGCAGACTTTCCTCCAGCCTGTGCTCAGACAGGAAATGTAGTGCCCGCTGTAGGACAGGACAGTAAAACAGGCTTTGCTCTCTTGCAGGGGCTACAGTTAAAATATTGAAGCTGCTCTAGTCCTCCTCCTGAGGCAGCCCTCCACCTTAGCCCTGACCTGATGTGGGGGGAGGAACTACAACTTCTCTCTCCCTGGAAGTCCAGCCAGACTGTCCTCATCCCCCTCCGCAGATCCTCTCGCGGCTGCCGTGTTAACATCTCCCCTGTGAACACTCCCAAGGTGGTAGGTTGGAATACAATTGCAGCAGGAGAGACAATAAATAAGCCAATTTATTTGATTTCACCTGCTTGGAGTTGGGGTCTTTCTTAAATGGAAACAGGCAAATTTATGCAAATCACATGTAAATTAGACCCTTCCTAGATTAATAGAAAGGAAATTGGGGTTCTGGGTAGTGCCCAGGGCCCATGTAGGGTGTATCGTGAATGTCAGTATGCCATGCAGGGTGGGGGCATGGAGTCACTCTGAGGATGGTGTGCGTGTTCTGAGATCCCGAGTTGGGTGGGAATTGTCCCTCCGAGGGTCTCAGGTGGGCAAAGATTTCTGACAGGTCACTGTCTGGCATTTTGAATGGTGCTATGTGCTCACTCTTTCCTTTACTCGTTGCCCATTCTACCTACCTGGGAACTTCCTTGGTTCAAGTGCATACATGTTGGAAGAAGGGCTCTGAAGCCTTCTCCCCACCCCCACCCCCGCCCTCCGGCTCCCTTTCCTGCTTTCTTCCTCAGTCACAAATGAATCCCCCAGAGGGACATTCTACATTATTCCTTGGGTCTGCCTTCTGGAACTATTTATTTATTTATTTATTTATTTATTTATTTATTTATTTATTGGTTTTATTTATTTATTTGAGAAAGAGAGAGCACGCATGAGCGGGGGGAGGGGCAGAGGGAGAGAGAGAGAACCCACTCTCTGCTGAGCAGGGAGCCTGACTGTGGGGCTCCATCAATCCCAGGATCCTGGGACTATGACCTGAGCTGAAGGCAGATACTTAACCAGTGGAGCCACCCACGTGCCCTAGAGTCCTTTAGAAAACCTCCACTTAGTGTCTACCCTGAATCCCACCAGCTACAGAGTAATGTATACCTTCATGTTTGTATCCTACATGAAGACAGAGTATCATAAGGGTCCTTGATGATCGCTTCACATTGGAATCACCCAGAGAGCATTATACATACTGAGATTCTGATTTGATTGCTCTGGGGACCCACATGGGCTTTGGGAACTTTAAAAGCTTTGTGGTGATTCCAGTGTGCAGCCTGGTGGAGATTTACTGGCCTAACAGTTCACCTGCAGAATGGACATTTAGTGACCCTGACTTCCCTAGTTACTCCTTGGAGCTATCAAGGGCCCCAATCATTGAGCACCTACTAAGTGCCAGGTATCTTAGGTGCACTATCTCCTGCAACCCTCTCAAGGGGTCTTGCCAGGCAAGGTTCATCCTCCTCTTCCCCTTGAGGAAGTAGGCTCCGGAAGGTGAAGTTTCTTTCCCAGAATCACTCAGGGTGGAAGCAGCAGAGGAGGGATCAGAACGGAGGTCTCCCCAACCGGAGGATCCCTGCTTGTGCTGTCCCCTCCCAGGGTCCTCCTGGAAGTCCGCCCAGCAGAGCAGGGAGGGAAAAGGACCTCCGCACCATCTTTGTGCAGGAGTGTGGGGCTCCAGGCCCAGGTTGGGGTTTACCATTCACTAGCTTTGTGACCTTGGGCCACTCTGTGCCTTCCACGGGAATGCAATGCGGAGCCCTGGGGTGGGTGTGAGGATTAAAAAAAATTAAAAAAAAAAAAAAAAAGAGACAGTGCTTTGTAAACCATGAAATGTGATGCCCACATTAATTATGTTTCTTGTACCTTCTCCTCATTGCTGGGTGTACCACTGCCTGCCTCCCACTCAGCACCCTAAAGACACAGGTGTTTCGAAGAACATTGGGCTCACTTGGCCTTCCCTCTCTCCTGCCAGAGGATTCTCTGCTTTAGCCTCTCCGCTCCACAGAACACAAGCGCCTGTCTCCCTGGGAAAGTCGGGTGGTGATTAGGTTAAATAATTTAAAGTAACTTTTAATTTTTAAGTAATTCTAATTTGCATTTGTGCAATTGTATTTTGTTTCTCTCCCCACTCCTCCTCCACAACTGCCTTCCTTGGCTAGGCTTAATAGTTTGCTAGTTTGTTTATTTATTTATTTATTTATTTATTTAAAAGTTTGGGGGTGTTTTTTTCCCCCTGGATAACCAATTTGCTCCTAATGGCAGCAAGCCAGTTTGATTCAGAATAACCACAGATTGTAAGGCAAAGGCGGGAGGCAAAATCTGCTGACTTGGAAACGTCTGAAAGGCAACTTTGCCCAACCCCCTCCTTGGGAAGGGAGGGATAAAGAAAAGACACACAGGCAATGGTTAACCTTCGATTTTCTGCAAGGAGGTCCACACAGGGGCTGGGTGGAGGCTGGGAGAAGCCCAGTGCACAGAAGTGCTAGTGGGGATGAGGGTGGGAGGTAGCAAAGGGGCAGGTCCATGCAGGAGGCTGCAAACTGGGCTCAAGGGACACCCCTCCCATCATTGGAGCTGCACCATCTGGGGCCCCTTCCTCCCAGCCTCGGACTTCCCATCTGCGGAGTGGACCCACCAGTACATTCCTCAGGGCAGGAGATTCTAGGAGTGCACGTTTGTTTGGAAGGTCCAGGGGACTCAGGCACACAGTGAATGCTCGCTTGGGGGATCCAGGACCTGTGAGCAAAGGTAATTAGGGCCTTTGTGGGTGGACACAGAGAACTGGTAACCTGGCAAGGTCTTTTCTTTCTTCCTTTTACTTAGATTGTTAAGTGCTCAGGGGATTTTATTTATTTCTATAGGAATTATTTCATGCTTATAGGAATGTTACAAAAATTGAGGTAGACATTTTACTACACATTCTATCTCTTTCATTCTTAACAGGAAGTGATTTTGCCCCCATTTGGCAATGCCTGGAGACAGTGTTGTTGTCACACCTGGATGGGGGGGGGATTGGTGATACTGGCACCCATAAGGTGGAGGCCAGGGATGCTGCTTAACATCTTAGGATGCACATAAACCACCCCATCCCCCGCCCCAACACAGAGTGATCCAGACCCAAATGTCTGCAGGGCCCAGGTTGAGAAACTCAGGTGTGTGTGTGTGTGTGTGTGTGTGTATCCAAACTGTTTAATTGCTATAGACGCAACGCTCCTTTATCGCTAAATATCTCAAGGTGCATTTCCGAAAAGTAAGGGCATTGTCTTATATAACCACAGCTCAGTTATCAAAATATCATGGACCTGACATTGATCCAGAGACGCTTAGGTTTGATGCTGGCAGGAGTCCTCGGGGAGCATGCGGGACTCTGTAAAGGGCACTGGAATAGGACATGGAAGTGACAAAGCTTGGGCTCTGGTCTGTGGAGGTCAGGCCACACTACCCCGGACAATCTTTTGGGACTTCCCTCCCTGCAAAGGGGGGTTCTGCTGCCCACCCCCCAGGATTGGGGTGGAGGTGACACGAGAAATAGATGGGAGGGCAGGGCTTTGCACACGAGGACCCAAGACTGCTGTAACATTGCCATCTCCACCTGGAGCTCTTCCCCCCAAATCAGAGACTGGATGTGAGAGCAGCCCCCTTCCCGGCTGGTCCCTGGCTGTGAAATGCCAGCTCTGACCAGGCTGGGGGCTTCACAGAACTCCTACCCTCAGGGGCACATGGGGCTCGGCCACAACCCTGCAGAGGAGGTGGACGGGCCCAGTGAGCCAGCTTCCTTTGCTTGGAAGCAGGTGGCTCTGAGCTGGGAGTGCTGCTCTGTCTGTCCTGTCATGCAGAGGGCAGGGAGAGGGAAGAAGGAGCTGCAGGGCCAGGCTGGCTGAAGATGGAGAAATGCCTGGCCACACATGTTCCTAGAGTTTGTTTTCTCTTGCGAACAAGAACATGCTTCATTTTTTTACTGAGAAGTCCTTTGTCACCTCCCTGTTGGAATCATCCCAAAACAATATGTTTTAGAATTTGGAATTGGAAAGAAGAAACAAACATTTATTAACTACTTTCCATGTACTGTCACTTTCATATAGTCACCTCTTTTCTTTCGGCCATGTATCTTGTGAGATAGATAGTAATTAATGCATTTGTTAGGAAAGGAACCTGGGTCGGGCACCTGGGTGGCTCAGCCCGCTAAGCGTCCGACTCTTGTTTTCGGTTCGGGTCATGATCTCAGGGTTGTGAGATCGAGCCCCATGTGGGCTCCGCGCTGGGCATGGAGCCTGCTTGGGATTCTCTCCCTCGCCCTCTGCCCCTTACCCCTCCCAGCTCTAAAAAAAAAAAAAAAAAAAAAAAAAAGAGAGAGAGAGAGAGAAGAAAAGAAGAAGAAGAAACTGGGCTCAGAGAGGTCAAATAACTCCCTGAAGGTCACACAGCTGCTAAATGGCAAAACTGGGATTAAAATGTTGATGGGATTTACTTCAAAGCTGCTGTTGCCTCTGGTTTAAACCCTGGCTTAGCCATCACCAGCTCTGTGACCTTGGGTAAGTCGTCTCTTAACTTATCTGAGCCCCAGTTTCCTCATTAGAAGAAGGATGATCATGTCTGTCCTCACTGCCAAACAGGACACAGGGAAAGTGCTTTATAAACTGTCCATCAGTTAGCGTTTTGTTACAGCCTGTGGGGAATTCACCTTTGGGCTTCATTCCTTGGGCACCGTGATGTGAATGAGTGAAGGCTCAGCCAGGGAATTGGCTTAGCTGGGTGAGGACCCCTCAGTGACAGGCAGGGTCCCCTAGTGACGGAGACTGAGAGGATGCCCATCACCAGATGCATGTCAGGTGGTCCATGCTTTTCTCGAGGATGGACTCCCAGTATATATCTACCTGGCCTACTCCCAATCCCCCATCCTCCTTTCTGGAAGCCACCTTTGGTGACTTCCATGCCTTCAGAGAATGATGCCAGCTTCTTCCCTGCAGAGGCAGAGGAGGGATGCCTATAGCATCACCACCTGTCGGGGCTTAAGACAGAAGCTGTTACAGGCTGCCCAGGTGTGGGCTGCTCCTCCTCCACAGGCTCGGGGTTCTGGACTGCACCATAGACTTCATAGCTCACCGTGAATCCCTCTGTGCCTTCTGGAGGGTCTGTGCATGCGATCCCTTCCTTTCCCTTCCCCCCTAACACTTCAGGTGATGGAGGAGCCTGAGAATTACTGGGGCTTATCCAGGAGTGCCCTGGGTCTGGGGCTCCTGTGCACCTCACTCTTTTCCACGCCCCCCTCTGGCTGGCAGAAATGAACTTGTGAGGAAGGGTCCAGAGGGCTGCCTTCCCCGCCCCAGGAGCTGCTGAGGGGATCCTGGCATCCAGATAGGACTTGGGCGGGAAATGACCAGGCATGCTGATGGGAAGGGGGTAGTTCTGTGGCAGCGAGGACAGGAGTCGGGGCTGCTTGGGGGCTGTTTGGGGTTTGTCTAGGCCTCAGGATTTCTGATGCCTGGCTGGCCACCCTTTGGGCCCTGCCTCTTTGATTTCTAGTGCTCTCTGGAGGGCCCCGTTGCCTGGCTCTGCTTCCAGTGAGCTGGTCTGCTGGTGCCTGGCTCCTGACAGGCTTCTGACCTGCTGCCCCGACCTTTGCTTCCTGGGAGGCACCCATTTCTCTTCTGGCCTCTCTGCTGCCTGACTCCTCCCTACCAGCACCTTCTCTTTGGGTCTCCTGAGTCTGTGCTGGGCCACCCCTGGCTGGCAGTGAGTCCCAAGGCTTGGCTGCCTTGCCTGAGGGGACTTCTGTTTGGGTCCAGATCGTCCTCTGAAACTTATCTTCCCACTCTCCTCGGTGCTGCTGGAGTTTGGGACAGATGCCCAGAAAGGAAATAATTACATCCAAACACAGTGGTGTTGAAATTGTGGAAAGAAAAAAAGCCTACAAAAGCCAATGTGCTGTTTACTTTATGCAAAGTGTGCTTTGAAAGGAAGGTTAAGGATCAGGTTGGACGTGAGGGAGAACATTCAGATCAACCTGCATTCCTGGTGCATCTTCTCTGCAGAGAAGGGGCAGGGGACAGTGCGGTACGAGAGGCAGGTAAATGAGCCTCTGCCCCCAAATCTGGAAATGTCTTTGCCTAGCAATGGCCAAGGGCCTTTTGTAAGGTTCACCAAACACTCTCACAACAAAGGAGTATTTATGGAGCAATCCCATGTGTTCAGAGACGTGGTGCCTCCTCCTGGAGCTCACAGTGCAGTGAGAGAGGCAAGTGTGAATCACGCTGATAAACTGGTGTTCCGTGCTTGGAAGGCAAGGAGCAGGGTTCTAGGAAGGTAGAG
Organism: Vulpes lagopus; assembly: GCF_018345385.1. Classification (NCBI taxonomy): domain Eukaryota; kingdom Metazoa; phylum Chordata; class Mammalia; order Carnivora; family Canidae; genus Vulpes; species Vulpes lagopus. The sequence continues at coordinate 51,222,605 of NC_054825.1, forward strand.
TCTGGGCTGGGGTGGTCTCTTGGGGAGAGGACACCGGAGCTGGGACTGGAGAATGTGTGGGAGGAGTTTACCAGGCAAGAGGGATGGGAAGGAAGTGGGGCAGGTGAGCGTTGTAGATGGGGATCCAGAGTGGGTGGAAAGGTTGTGTTTCGGGAGAAGTAAAAAGAAGCGTGGCAGGGTGGAGAGAGGACAGGGTGCAAGAGGGGTTGGAGGAAGCAGGTGGGAGGCAGAGGTGGGATGGGCGAGCAAAAGATGAGTGGAGTCAGCACGGATTCCCAAGCAGGTGGGGGTGGGATGGCGGTGGGCCTGAGGTGGGAGGGGTGGAGGACCTGGAGGGACTGGGTTCCAGGGTTGGGAGTGTGGCTGGCTAGCAAGCTGTTCTTCTCAGCTTGAAATGCAAATGGGGCATCTTCAGTGCTGTAGGGGTGGGGGAGGAAGGATACAGACCCTTTCCTGTTTGGTTCAGCTTTGTCGAGATACACCTGAGACACTAGAAGCTACACATATTTGACGGGTACAATTTGATGAGTGTTGACATGTGGATATGGCTGGGAAACCCATCACCATCCTCAAGTTAGTGAATACATATCCATTATCCCCCAAAGTTTCTTTTGTAATCCACCCATCCCCCCCCCCCCAGCCCCATGTCCAGGCAATGACTTAATGCCTTTTGTCATTATGGATTAATATGCATGTTCCAGAAGCTTATATAAATGGAAGCATACATTATGATAATATACTCTTGTTTGTCTTCTTTCAGGCAGTACAATTATTTTGAATCTATCCATACTGGACATGTAGTCTTTTACCTGGACTTTTGCTGCTTATTTTTTATCTTGGGTAAATCTCATAAGCCATAGCTGGTCTGTGGACCAGCAGCCTCTGTCTCACCGGGGAGCATGTGAGTGCTGCTGAACCTCAGGTCGCATGGCAGCCCTAGGGCTCTGAAACTGCATTTTAACCAGATTCTCAGGACATTGGTCGGCACATTAGTGTTTGAGGAGCACTGTCTTTAGCTCTCTGGACCTCAGCCTCTTTCTTTCCTTGCTTGTGGACTGAAGGTGCAGGGAGTTGAGTTACTCACTCTCAGTAGCTCATGGTCAACATCAGCCTTTGTGTGGCCTTTCATTTCATTCCATGGCATCCACTGTGCACCTTCTGCATCCTCCATCCTCACCTTCGTCACCCTCCCCCCAGAGCCACCCCCTCTAATGTGTTCGGAATATGTTCTAAAATATGCATGTACCATCGTAAAATAGGCCGTGTCATTCTCTGCGAGCGCGTGTTTTAAATTCACATGCAGTTAGTTGTGCTGCACACCTTCCATCCCCAGCATTTCTCACTCAGCACCATGGTTTGGGACACACCCAGTGGCAGTAGGAAGAGTCCGTGCTGGGTTTCTTACTGCTGCCAGCTTCTCTCTAGACTGTTTCTCACCCGTTCTCCCAGGGGAGGGCGAGGGACAGCATAGGACGCGTCCGGGTCCCCTCTGCTACCCATAGGCTTCGTCCTCACAGGCTGAACCTGAGCCTCTATCTTTGGAAAGAAAGCATCTTTGGCCAAATGACCCGCGTTGCTTGCAGCTCTGACTCCAGCCACTTATTTTGAGGGGAAAGACCTCAGCAGGTTGCAGGTCCCCAAACTGTCAGCAGAAGATCTAAATAGTTATGTTTTGCTTTGAATTAAGTTTCTGGCTGACACCGTGCATGGTCTGAGATCCTTTGATAGCCAGAGTCCCTGAGACCTTCTCTTTTCCCCGGAGTGCGTGAAGTGCCTTAACTTCTGATTTTTTTTTTTTCCCTGTGAATAATACACCAGCTGCTCCAGGGAGCTGAGTGTTGCACCAGTTTGCAGCACTGTTTAAAATCCCGATTCTGCAAACTCCTCAGAATGAAGAGACAGTTCCTACTCCTGTGTAATCATTTATAGATCAGGTAATGATTTCCCTCTTGGCTTAATGACAGTTCTATTCTCGGGAGAGCTGGTCAGCTTGTCAAATTTTGCTGATGTTTCCTGGTAGATCAAGCACGGTGGCTCTATCTGCCATTCCTTCTCACCCTTGGTATCTACGGTGGGTGAGAGAAGTCACTCCTTTTTAAAGAATCTCAGGGCCCGTGAGAGTGGGCTGGAGGGAGGGCAGTATGAGGCATGGAAGACCCGATTTGCCTTTGTCTGAGGGCATTAGGAGGCATGCCTGCTTCTGTCCTACATGCTGGTTGTCTTGAGAGGGGCTGCCTTGCAGAAGAGGAGGCTGGGAGTATGGAGGGGGGTTTCCACTGTGGGTGAGGGGGCCATGCATTGACTTTTTTGCTGGAATCCAGCAACTATGAAGTGAGACTCTACCAGGATCTGTGCTGATTTCCTGGGGCCCAGGCTATGGTAGGCTTGGCTGGTTGCCCCAGAGGTCAATCCTCTAGGAAAACACTGATGGGACTCCATCTCATCTGGGGGCAAATTGGTCTTTTGGGGGAACCCAAAAGATGTGAGAGGTCAGTTCCTCTGGGCCACTGCGAAAGTGAGCTCTGTACTCAGTTACCTGGGGCTGATGAGCAGCAGGCAGACACAGTGCCCCTCTGACAGCATCTAAACAAAAATTTGGCTAAGAGGGGCACCTGAGTGACTCAGTCGGATGAAACATCCAACTCTTGATTGCAGCTCAGGTCTTGATCTCAGGGACTTGATCCCAGGGCCCGGCGGTGAGTTCAAGCCCTGCGTTAGGCTCCACTCTGGGTGTGGCGCCTGCTTAAACAACAAAGCAAAACAAAAACAAAGAACTTAATCAAGAGAAATCAATCGCTCCTAACTCGGGGAAACGAACTAGGGGTGGTGGAAGGGGAGGTGGGTGGGGGGTGGGGGTGACTGGGTGACGGGAACTGAGGTGGACACTTGACGGGATGAGCACTGGGTGTTTTTCTGTATGTTGGTAAATTGAACACCAATAAAAGTTAATTAAAAAAAAAAAAAAGAGAGAAATCAATCTATGCCAGGGGTTGCTGAGGGCGGTATGTGGACCTGTGCTAGATCAAGTTTTCGCAGATGAGATTAGGAAAATGAAAACAATGTAGTGAGCTCTCCATGAAGCTAAATGTACTATACTTTAAGATCCTCATCCTACATCTCTAGGGTTCATGAAATTGGGATGATAGTAGAAGATAAAAGATGACTGCAAAATCCTTATGTGGCTAAACGTTGTCAAATCTCTGCCATGTCCTTGTGTGTGTGCGCACGCGCATGCGTGCAAGCAGCTGTGCATAAATTTAACTTGTCTGTGAACTTCCAAAGTCTGAGCACCACACTCAACTCCGGAATCAGACCTACTGTGTTTTGATTCTTAGCTTCTCCCCTAAATGAATATCTTAATACATTGTATCCAATTTGAGCCTAACTAATGCTACTTTGTTTCTAATAATAACCATGTTTTGTTATAAGATCAAAATCTTACCCTTAGAAAAGGAGCACACTCCACAAATTAGGTTAATTTAGCGATCATTAACATTTTAATGAACATATTGTGTCAAAACTTGCATAAGTAAAAATGTGAATGAGCAGCAGCCTGAGATGCTGATGAGTGGTCAGCTTGAGAGTGATTGAGATTCACAGGGCCCTTCTTCAGCTGCCGCTGTGGGGTCACGATGGCCAGACCCCATGGGACAGGGGCTGGGACCGGGGAGCCTCCCAGATGCCCCCTTCCTCTTTTGTATTTAAATGGAGAGTCCGTGTGAGATTGTAATTAAATTGTGGTCGTAGAGGAAGACAACTTAACTAGAGCCCCCTCATGCTACACGCTCCAGAATTTAATTTTCCAAATAAACTGAGTGTGGCTTTGATGCCCAGGGAGGATCAATAGAATGGAAATTGCTTGCAGTTTCCCCTAAAGTGTTACAATGGATTACTGCTCTCACATTTCCCCTCCATGTTCCTTTTTTCCTGCCAGAGAGAGCCTGGTATTCATTCTAGGCACACACTATTTGAGGAAATAGAAAATAAAAAAATCATAAATGAATAAAAAAAAAGGAAACCGTGAGCCATGCTGAGGAGGAAGATGAGACTATGTTCTCCTGCCCGTGGGGTGAGTGAGGGCTTCTGGGTCCCTGTGAAGGAGAAAAGCAGCCCCATCCCACTCTGGGAGGCCAAGGGAGGGGCTCAAAGCAGTAGGGGAGGGGGTGTGCTCTGGGAAGGGACATGGAGAGTCTGCTTCCCATCAGGTCACCTTCCCAGGGAGGCCACATGGGAAGGTGAGCCAAATGTCAGGTTCCAACTGAGGGTGCTGCTGCCCGGAACCTCACTGCCTGCTGATCCCTTCTGGAAGCTTAGAGAATCTTCTAGCTCATTTATATCCTGTCAGAATAGTCAGGTCAGGGGAGGGTCCTCGTTCACGCTAACTTGCTTGTTCCCTTTGGGGCCCAGTTTGTGGAAGACGCCTGCCCCACAGACTATCTGGGGTTTTAATCTGAAATTTTCAGCTGTGGGGCTAGTTTCTCGGGATCAAGTGTCATGTCTGTTTTTGCTCCTTTGGGGAGTCCTTTGAGGAGATACCAATGAGCTTGGATAGTTGGCAGGAAGAGGAGACTCTCAGGAGTGAGGTTCTTGGGTCATAGGCCCCACCAGTTAGGCTTTGGAAACTTTTTCCTGGTTTGGTGATGGCAGACAGGCCGCGGCTGGGAGAGTAGAAGGCTGCGATGCTGCCGGGGAGAACGTTACTGGACATGTTTGTAAGACAGTGTTGGACACTCTGCACTAGGGGGCCGGAGTTGGGGACAGAAATGAATAAAATGCAATACTTACCCTCTTGGAGTTTATGATTAGACAAATACCCTCATGGCTTTAATGCTTGGCAGGGTAACCAGACCTCAGGAATCTGAAACCAGATTGAGTACAATCTCCTTATTTTACATTTGGGGGAAACCAAGGCAGGGAGCTGGTTTTTTACCTGTTGGCTACCCTGTTCTGCATTCTAACATGCTGTGTCTCTTGGCTGGAACAGGTGCAGGGATATGGTAAGAGAGCAGGTCAGAATGGAGGAGCCTGTTTGCTGTGGGCTCCTCTCCTCCCCCACTCTGCCGTGTGGCAGAGGATCCAGATCACCAACCCCCTACGGCGGGTGCTGGCAATGTCTCCTGGGGCTGACAGATTGACCATGTTTTGAGATACGTGGAGAGCGAAAGTTCTAGAAAATTAATTAGTGGCAGCAGACACTGGCTACCCAAAGGCTGTAGAAATTTATGGGGTTTTTGTTTCCTTTTTGCCGTGGAGTAAGTTATCAGCATGTGTGTTGATTGATTTCTTGCTGAATTCCTGTCTTCAACACACACACACACACACACACACACACACACACACACACCCCATTCTCACAGTTTGGAGTTCCTTGAAGCATTTTAATGAACTCCCTTCCCAAATCACTCTTACTTCTTGGTGTTGAATTCTTCACCCCCTCCCCAAACCTCCCATCTCTCTCTCCTGGTTCTGACTCTCAGACCTCCAAGGGGTCCGTGCTTGTGGAGGGTGGGGACCTGGCTGAGGCTGGCAGAGAGCCTAGGGCTGAACAAATGAAGGAGGTGCTGGCTCTCAGGGTCAGTGAGGCGCTGAGAGCCAGCGCCTCCTTAAATTTTTATGCCTTTAGTGCTTTGCTTTCCTGACTGTTGTCCACTCCTTCACATCTGAGGAAAAGCAGCATCTGAGCATGGGTGGTAATCTAAATAGACCAGGGTGGACCCCACCCCAAAGAGATGTTAATGGGATGCACAGATTTTCATTTGGAGGCCCCTGTGTCCTCCATGGACGAGGAGGGGCCTGGGATTTGCTCTGGGCATCCTTCTCTGGCCTGAGGCACATCTTGTCCTCAGAGAAAAGCCCTTAAAAAGGCCATTGAGAGGGCAGACAGGGTGCCCCGTGTTGCTTTTTGGAGCTCACCGTATTTATGGGGCATCAGTGGAGGTGAAATTGAAAAAAAAAAAAAAAAGCCAAAACACAGCTGTTACTAATTTAAAATGTGACATTCCCTTCATCTCCCCCACCCTGGAACCCAGGACAGGAATTATTGACTATGTGACACAGGAGCAGAGAGATTACCGTTGCATATTAAGTGAAGAGAAGAGTGATGCCTGAATACTTGATGTAAGAGGGGATAGTCACCATGAAATTAAAGACAAAAAAATGCAGTGGAAAATAATTATTGTCTATATATTATAGGCTTGACATATGGTAAGTTTTCTACTTTTAAAAGTCTCTTGTAATTTCTGGATAAGACGTTCAGCTGTCTGGTTCCCACTACCCCACCTCCACCCCTGTTAGGCTTCCGTGCTGTCAGAGAAAGTCTTTTCGTGGCTTTTAACCCCTTGTGAGGATTTCTCCAGCCCCATATATGAATAATTTCTGGGAAGATGAGGACCCTAAGTGATACCTGGGGTTTGCTGAGCTCCTTTGAGTTACATCAGTAGAAATCTCCTGAATCTTGAAATGTTCTCTGGTTCTTTCTCCTCTAGCCCTCCCCTCGGAAGCTGTGGCATCCTTGAACAGTGAATTAGTGAGGGACAGGTCTTATGGGGTGGGGAGAGGTGGCTGGCTAAGGGATGGTCAGTGATCATCATTGTCATTGTTTGAAGCTTAATATCTGCAGCCTTGCTCAGGTGCCAGATGATTGTTAGCTTGACTGGGTCCTTCTCAGATTCTCGTGGGTGACTGAAGTGTCCAGGGCCAGGCAGACAGGAAGCCCTACCTGATGGTCCCTTGTGGTGAATCCCCATTCAGAACCAGCCAGGCCCCTCCCCGGAGCAGAGGACCAGAGAAAGTGGGCTGATTCTGTTGCAGGAAGAAATTAGGGACACTTGGAGGTGGCACTTTGTAGAAACGAAGGTTGGCGCCTAGATCCGAGCTGTCTCAGGTGATGGAAATGTTCTGGAGCGGCACTGTGCTCTACGGTGGCCACTAGCCATGTGTGGCCTTTGAGCTTTTGAAATGTGGCTAGTGTGACAGAGGATCTGAGTTCTAAATTTTATTTGATTTTCATTGACTTAAGTTTAAATTGCTGCATGTGGCTACCAGATTGAGTGGTGCAGTTCTAGATAATTCATGCTTGACAGAGGATGGCCTAGAGAAGGGAGGGGAGGCTGGCCAAGGAGGCCCTGGTCAGGGCCTGGGTGCTTTGACTCCATTTGAGATGAGCTGTGCTGCTCCTGAGAGCAGCTTCTTCCAACAGCAGACCCAGAGGGGAGACTGGGCAGGGTTTCCTCCCTGTGGCTCTATTTCAGGAAGGGCCTTATGGAATTCTGGTTGTCTAGAGTGCCGTGCCAGGGTTTAGGCCACACCACTCTCCATTCTCCCTGCAAAAATGCACAGTCACATCCCTTACAGCAGTAAGGCTGAGCTGATCCACCCCCTCCTTTTACAGAAGAGGCCAGGATGGGGAAGGGCTCAGTGGCAGGTTTGGCTACAGATCCAGGTCTCTGGAAGTCCAGCCCAGAGGTTTTCTCATATACCCTGCCACAACTCACTGGGACCAGTTTCTCTTGATTCAACACTGGGCACATGCTTCATTCCCCTCTTAGGAGGGGTGCGATGGGGCAGTTCCCAGAGGTCTAGAATAGAGCAATCCCATCCCTCTTGCTTCAGCCCCTTTCCAATCTCTGGCTTCATTCCGACCTTTGGGGAGCCTTTTTGGGTGATTGCCTATTGCATCTGAAGGTGGCAATACAATAGGATTTGCTGATGACTTTTGGATTTGGGCCAGGTTATGTGAACTTGGCAGTTTCTTTGGGCTCCCAATCCCTGTGGAATAATTGACAGCAAGCCAGAAGGAGGTGCCAAGAATAGACGACAAGGCCCTAAGTGGGATACCTGCCACAAGTGCCCATGGAGGAGGACCCTAGCTCAGGGAGACAGTATGCATGCGCACATATATCTTCAGTCTAGGAGAGGGCATGCCAGCCCCTTGGAGGACTGTTCTGGAGGAGAGGCCCCTGGCAATCGAAGGGAATAGTGACTTCCCTTGCTGGGATGGAGTGTTGATTGTGGCAAACTGTTGACTCTGCAAGGAGCCGGTGGCCAGGGGCCTCCCCCTGCAGTGTGAAGCTCCAGGGGCTCTGGTGAAAAGTGAGAAGGCGGGCTCACAGGGCTTGGGATCCTCCCTCTAGACCTCATTAGTCTCCTCCCTGTGGGGCAGGGAGGGGAGGAGTCATCCAGTCTCAGGTGTGTAGATCCTATTTCATTCTGTTGGCCAGAGTCAGCTATTTACCTCCCCTACCAGACAAACTCCAGGGCCTGGCCTTGTCCCCGGCCTCTCAAGAAGCTGGAATAGAAATCCAGTGACTACATACTCATCTCCTGTAATGAAGGGCTTGTGTAAAAAGAGAGTGGCCTTTGGTAGACATTTGGGTGTCCCAATCTCTTGATTGGATTGGGGTTTGATGTGGTCCAGGGCTCGCCATTTTCAATAGTGATGGCCTGGTGGCCTGGGTACCCGAGGGGGCAAATATAAGGACGGTAGGAAAGAGGTCCCAGGCCACAGAGCAGCCTGGAGTGGGTGCCTCAACATCTGGAAGGGGCTGAGGAGGGGAGCGTCTACACTGAGTTGACATTACTGTCTCTGGAAGGGACAGATTCTAAAGACCCCCATGGTACCTTTTTTTTTTTTTTTTAATTAAAGATTTCTCTTTATTTATGCATGAGAGGCGAGACATAGGCAGAGGGAGAAGCAGGCTCCCCATGGGGAGCCTGATGTGGAACTTGATTCCAGGGCCCTGGGATCATGCCCTGGAACCAAAGGCAGACGCTCAACCACTGAGCCACCCAGGTGCCCCCCATGGTACCTTGAACCTGTTTCTCCCCATGTGACCCAATAAAAAGAGACGTGAGCTGTGGTTAGGGGCAGAGAAGGGACACAGAGCAGTCAGGGGACAAATCTTAGGAGACAGAAGACCTGAGTTCTGCAGCCAGCCCAGCCATAAACTCATGCGAGCTAGGCCAAGCCCTGCGCCTCCCTGGGCCTCAGTTTCCTCACTGGTAAGATGAGGTATATTGGACAGAGTTCTACTAGGGTTCCAGTGGGAAGCAGGAGGCGCGCTCAGGAGGTCACTTGAGAGTTGAACAGGGGACAGCTTACAGAGTCATGGGCAGAGTGGAGGGAAGGCACAAGGGATGCGTAGCGCCCTGGGCTGAGTGGCGGTGGGCTGTTCCCAGTGCTAGGCCCAGAGGGGCAAGGAAGGGCCAGTGGACAGAGAGAAAGGGTGTGTGTGTGGCAGGGAGAGGGTCACCTGACAGGAGCTGGGAACAGCTGTGCAGGGCGGGGGGGTGGGCAGTCCAATGACCAGTCTGGCCTCATCCTCTTCCCTCCCGGCTGCCGCGGGGACTCCCCATGGGCCAATGCTAGCGGAAGCAGAGGACAAGGTTGCCTGTGGATGCTGTCCGTGCAGGTCTGTCCCCTAGGCCACAGAGCAAGCTGGACACTGAGTGGATATGGGTGTTGGGGGGGGTGTCAAGGGGGCAACATCTGGCCCGGAGGGGTGGACGGGCAGCCTTCCAGGCGGGGCCAGGGGCAGGCTCGTGCTGGTCCTGCTGATGTCCTGGCTCTGCGCTCTTGCAAGGCGACAGGCAGGTGGCCGTCCTTCTCCCGCGGAGCAAACCCCCGGCTGCAGCCCGGACTGGGAGGAGGCGGAGGGCCATCTCCCTCTCCGGGCCGTCCAGCGCCGCCATCCGTCACTCTGCCAGCCGCATGAAGTAATGATAGATGAGCGCACATTAGGCCTCCCATCCTGCAGGCCTAAAAGCCGGGGCTTTGCCAATCAGTGAGTGGGGAGGCAGCGCCAGGTGAGCGGGGCTCTGCGCGGGGAGCTGGAGGCGCCGGGAATTAATAAGCACTTGGAGACGGCAGGGATATTGAACTCATTCCTTAAATCAATCCTTAACCAAGAAGGATGAGGGAATGAGATTTTGGACAATTAGTGGGTAATGATGACCTTGTGAAAGGAGCTATCGACGCAGGGTGTGAAGGTGGGAGTGGGCGGCTGGCGGTGGGGCACTGGGGAGAAGGCGCCACTGGCGAGGAGGCTGCAGGTTGTGACCCTCCTGGAGGGGAGGGGAGGGGAGGCTGGGGTCCTGGTCTTCTTACTGAGTTAGGAAGAGACCTGGACTGGGTGGCCCTCCCCTCCTCACACCTCTCTATCCCCTTCTCTAGAAACCTGCACATGCTGAGCACTTGGCAGTGCAGGGTTCAGGTCCCTGCCTTCTGGGCAGAGCCCAGCCTCATTTTGGGCGAGGGACACGCAGTCTTCTCCGTCTTCAGAATCTCAGGGGGCTTTGTGTCCAGGGGCTTTCTCACTGTCTTCCCTCAGTCCTGGTGGCACAGGAGCAGGACAAGGGTCCTAGAGGTGAAGGCCCCCTCTCGCCATTGTGGGGAAACTCAATCCTTGTTTCTCTTTCTTTTTTTAAGATTGTATGTATTTATTCATGAGAGACACAGAGAGGCAGAGACACAGTCAGAGGGAGAAGCAGGCTCCCTGTGGGGAGCTGCATGTGGGACTCGATCCCAGGACTCCGGGATCATGACCCGAGCCAAAGGCAGATGCCCAACCACTGAGCCACCCAGGTGCCCTTCAATCCTTGTTTTTCCTGCTCCTCTCGTCTTTTTGGCCTCCTCTCTGACTGATCGGGTACCTGTGCAGCTTGGCCTGAGATGTCTGGCAGAAACATTATCTATCCTCCTCCTCAATGAGCCTCTGTGGTTGCCTAGAGTCTAATGGTAGCCACAGCAGCACCAGAGGCTTTGAGGGAGGTGCACCTTTGCTTTGAAGGAAGCTTCTTCAGTGGCTTCCTCAGAAAGCAGAGCCTGAGACAAGGATTCAGAACATGTGACTTATCCTTGGGAAGGCTCTTCAGGAAGAAACCTGAGAGGGAGGGAGTGAAATAGGATAGAGGAAGGGAAGGATCTGAGCAAGGATGTGGCCTCAGGTAAGGCCCGGGTGTGACCTGTCCCACTGGGGAAGCTTCTGGAATCTGAAACAGAACTCAGCATGATCTCCTGGTGGGAGTAGGCTAACCTTTGGTACTTGGTCAGTTGTTGAATAAGAGCCGTCAGGAAGAGGAATTTTCAAGCTCCTGGAAAGGTGGCTCTAGTCAGCTGAGGACAGTTCTTGTGCGGGAGGGTGGGAGGTAGGCATAGGAGTGATGGGTCTTCAGCAGCCCACCCCCACAGCCTTGGGGGCAGGGGCACCAGTGTTCACTGAAAGGGCTTATCAGAGCCCCTGTGGCCACCCCCACTCATTGTACAAGGGATGGTAATAATTTGAATTCCTTATATTTGTACAGCATTTACAAGCTACCGGACACTTGCAAAAAATTATCTTATCTTATTTTATTTTTTTAAAGATTTTATTTATTTATTCCTGAGAGACACAGGCAGAGGGAGAAGCAGGCTCCATGCCGGAGCCCGACGTGGGACTCCATCCCGGCTCTCTAGGATCACGCCCTGGGCCAAAAATAGGCACCAAAACGCTGAGCCACCCAGGGATCCCCAAATTATCTTATTTTATCCTTGCAGCTTAACTCACTTTGCATGAAAGTTTTGCTCTCTACTCTCCAGACAGGAAGCCAAGTGCATGCCCAGAGATCTAGCAGGTGAGGAGGCTGGGACCTGAATCACTGGGGCCACTGTGTTGATTCAGTTCCTGTTGTCTGCCATCAAAGCTCTCCCCATTAGAGGCACTGCTTTCTTAGAGGGAGGAAGAAATGACCCTCAATAGAGCCTATTATTAGTGTCTTGCACACACTCCCCCACTTACTCACTTACTGCCTTCTTAGCCAGTCTCCTCTGCAAAAGTTGGGAATCTGAGAGCTTTTCTCTCTGGACAAGACCTCCGCAAGTTGAGAGGCATCTGGAAGGAAGCATCAGCATGGCGCTGTTGCTCTCTCCAGGTTCCCTCCACCTGCCCCATTTCTCTCTATTGCACCCCCCACCTTGCCCAGTTCTTGACTCAGCCTTATTACCACTGTGATGATTATTGTGAGCCTAGGGGAGAGGCCACTGCATCTTTAGTAGATAGAAAGATAACCAAAAGGAGCCACACTTAATTTAAAATGACAGGTTAGGTTTCCTTCTGGATTTTGGGGGGAAGATGGTCTCTTAGTAAATTATATCTGACAACCTAAAATAAATTGTGCAGGAGATTTATGCTTTCTGTGGACTTGTGAAACCTAGCTCCTGAGATGGCAGGGTGAAGGGAGCCTCTAAGGACTAGCTAATTGCAAAATAGCTGTGTGTAACTTACCCTGATGGTCCAGATGCTGCCTGTCTGGCTCCCCTTATCCCACTCCCAGTGCCGGGAGTGGGGGGCCGGGAAGGTGTGGGACAGCACTGCCAGCGTCTCACACACGACCTGGCATCAGGATGGAGATGTCCTGGTCTGGGATCCCCTCTTTTCAAACACTAGCCATAAAAAAATAAAATGACACACAACAGGGCAGGGAAGCTTTAGATAAAGAACCAAGGACATGGCATCTTTGAAAGTTTTCCCAAAGGAGATGTCAGTGTTAGCTGAGACCGCCAGAATTTACTTTAGCTATTACTATGGATGAATAATTATGGGCAAGCCAGCAAGTACTGTGGGTTCACAGCAGGTTAATTGGGAATAATGGGTTTCATTCCAAACTGTGAGAAATGATATTTGAGAGGGGGTGGGGTGGGGAGGGAAGACAAAAAGAGAGAGAGAGAGAGGGAGGCTTTGCTTGCCAGGCTGTCCTCTTCTTACACATTTGGCTCTGCAGGTCCTGGCCAAGCCTCTAGAGTCCAGACATCTATCTGGGCCTGGGTCTTTGTTGGGCAGAGGGTGTGTGTGGGCGCGGAGGGGGGTGTGGGATGGGGGTTTAAGCCAGCGAGATCAGGTGCCTTATTTGCATTGCTTCCTCTTCCTGAAATTGGGATGAGCAATCTGGCGTTTGATCATTCAGTGCATGTGTTTTGAGTGCCTGTGCTGGGCAAGACCTCAAAGGCAATGGGGCCGGGGCATCTCCATGAGTCTGCACAGTGGTGAGCGGGAGAGGCACAGAATGAGAGGCGCAAGCGTTGACAAAACCCCTGCAGTCAAATAGATATACAATGCCAGCCACCAGTGCCGCTACATATGTAATTTTAAATTTTCTTGTAGCCTCACTGAAGAAGGTAAAAAGAACCAATGACATTAATTTTAACAATATATCTTACTTAACTCAGTATATCCAAAATATTGTCATTTCAACATGGGATCAATATAAAAATTAAGGAGGTATTTTATACATACAGCACATTTGAATTCATATTCATCACATTTCAAGCGTTCAAGAGTTCATCTCGCCAGTGGCTCCTGTATTGGACAGTGCAGGATGAAGTCATCACTAATCTCGTATACACACACACACTCACACACTCACACACACTCACACACTCATACACACACAGTGGTGAGTGCTGCAAAAAAGAGGTTTTACACAGCATCGAACAGGGAGGCCTGATAGTTGGGCAGGGGGTGGAAGAGTCAGAGCAAGGACAGGCAGCAGTTATCAATGCCAGGGTGTTGAGGGAAAAGCATTCCAGGCAGGGGGAACTGCATGAGCAAAGACCATGTGGGGGGAGTTGCGACCCAGAAGGCCTCATAGCCAGAAAGGCTGAGCATGGAGAAGAGCGGTGCAAACAAGGCTGCTGGGGCAGGTAGGAGTTGTTGGCCTGGGCAGCCTGAAGATTTGGGTCTTACTTATGAGGAGGAAGCTGGGGAGGAGGTGTAAGCAGGAGCAATAGGATCAGGTCTGCTTTCTTTCTTTTTCTTTTTTTTTTTTTTTTTAAGATTTATTTATTTATTTTTATTTATGATAGACACAGAGAGAGATTGGCAGAGACACAGGAGGAGGGAGAAGCAGGCTCCATGCCAGGAACCTGACGTGGGATTCGATCCCTGGACTCCAGGATCTCGCCCTGGGCCAAAGGCAGGCGCCAAACCACTGAGCCACCCAGGGATCCCCCAAGTCTGCTTTCTGAAGCCCGTTCTGGCTGCTGGAGGAGCACAGGGGGTCCATCAGGCAGCATTGCAGCGGCTGCTTGCTGAGGGGGTGGTCCAGAGTAGGAGAGGCTGCATCTCCCTGAGACCTGGCCAGCCATGGGCTTGCTGCCTGCCCCTCCCCACACCCCCAGAAACCAGCTGAGAGGCCCCAGTACAGGGAAAACTCACCCTTACTTGGAGTAGGTCAGTGCAATTTGCCCTGCCTGAAGTTAGGGCTCTAGATGTATCTCAGCTCCCCTTCCTGGCTGTGCTACCTTGGCCAGACCTCCCTGCCCAGCGGCTTTAATCAGCTGTAACAATGAATGGGGGAATGGTGTGTGGATGGACTGGGTGGTCTAAAACCTCATGCCAGTAGCATAGGGTTCCCCTCTGGGCTGTCTTGGGCACCACCTCCTTTGCTCTGGTTGGCCCTGGGCTCGGGAGGTTTCTTTCTCTGCTCCCAGGAGTGGGAGTGGTGGTCCATTCGCCTCTGTCCATGCCCAGCTTGGCTGTGACTCTGGTCACCGAAGCCACGTGGCCATGACAGGCAGGGCTGGGGCCGTGAGAGAGAGTCTGGGAGGAGAGAGGACGCCCCTTGGACCTCGGCACCGGCTGCAGCCACAGTGGCCGTGACTAAGTTCATTGTGCCCAGGAGAAGGACAAGATGGCAGGGCACCAGAAAGCCACATGCCATGATCTCCAGCCTGCAGCTCTGAGAGTCTACACCTTCTTTCGCTTATACATTCATTTGGCAGATAGTTATCCAGGGTTGCTCCATGCCCTGCAGCATGCCAGGTGCTGGAGATGCTGGGGCGAGTGTGGGTAGGGTCAGGGATTGCATCGCAGAGGACATGATTTGAAGGGTGAACAGGATGCAGACTTGGGGGTGTCTGGGGGAAAGAACTTCCCCCACAGGAAGGACTGCCCATGCAAGGGCCCTGGGGTGGGAATGAGTCTACCTTACTGGAGGAACAGACGGAAGGTACATCAAGATGGAGCAGAGAACAAGGAGGGGGTGGTACGAGATGGATCCGGATCATGGGGGCCTCCCAGACCTAGGAAGGGATTTGAGTTTTAGTCTGATTGTGAATGGAAGACACTAGAGGATTTTCAACAGCAGAACAGGGTGACCTGGTTTATACTTTTAAAGCTCTCTCTGGCTGCTGGGTGGGGGAAGCAGCAGGCCAGTGAGGAGCCTCTGCAGTGTGTATGGTGGTGACCTCCTCAAGGTGGCAAACGAGGGGTCAGGGGAGGGCAAGGGAGAACCAAGTTCCGTTTCGTTCATGGCGAGTTTGAGAAGCCTGTTGGGCATCCAGGGGAAGGTGTCCAGCAGGCGGTTGGTGGCTGTGGATCTGGAACTCGGGGGCAAGGGCCCTGCTGCTGTAAGTCTGGGTGCTGTCACTGTACTGACAGCGTGTAAAGCCTGTGATGGACCAGATCGCCCCGGGGAGTGGATACCCGAGGACCTGGAGGGACTTCATGGCAGGGTCTCCACTAGGCAGGGCCACCACTTGCACCTGAAGCAGTTTTGCTGAGGGCAGTGTCCTGGGCCCCAGCCATGCCTCTTCCCTGGCTGCAGGTGTCTGTGGCCATTCCTGTGCAGAGCTGAGCCTGGGCAAGGTGTCTCTGGCCTGGCCTGGCGGATGTGGAGGGTGCCTAGAGAGAGAAAATGCTCCTTTGGTCTTCTGAGTCCTTCCCTACACTCTGATGATTGCAGCATCCAGAGGGGGGGAGCTGGGAGCTTCTCTTCCTGCCTTTCCCTATAGGTCCCCCTCTGCTCAGCCTGAGAAATTGAGGACACACACACACACACACACACACACAGAGAGAGAGAGAGAGAGAGAGAGAGAGAGAATGAGGCAAAAAGAAGGGGAACAGAGAAGCAGATACTGAGAAGGGCAGTGGGGAGCCCCAGCAGGGCTGCCGAGGGGCCGGGAGGGGGCCCAGGCCAGCTTGAGAGAGCTGCGGAGGCCATAGGACGGGGAGGGCAAAGGGAAGGACAGAAAGAGAAGGTTTCAAAAAAATGTTCCTTTCTCTCTCTGGTGCTGGTGCTGGTGACTAGCTCCCCTTTCCTGCCTGGAAAGCAAACACCATCCCTAACCTCTTACGTAAAGTGGTCTGAAGCTTTTAGATGAGGTCAGCTGCCCATGCCAGGAACTTGACCTACTCCCTCAATTTCACACCAGCCTTCAGACCAGAAGATCAGGGGCTTTAGAGAATCTGCTCATGACCACGGGGATTTTGGGGGGACCTGGGTGGCTCAGTTAAGCGTCAGCCTTCGGCTCAGGTCATGATCTCAGGGTCCTGGGATCGAGCCCCACACTGGGCTCTCTGTTTGGCAGGGAGTCTGCTTCTCCCTCTCACCCTCCCTCTGTGCTCTCTCTCTCTCTCTCAAATAAATAAATAAAATCTTTATTTAAAAAAAGAAAAGGGCAGCCTGGGTGGCTCAGTGGTTTAGCGCTGCCTTCAGCCCAGGGCGTGATCCTGGAGACCCGGGATTGAGTCCCACATCGGGCTCCCTGCATGGCCTGCATCTCCCTCTGCCTGTGTCTCTGCCTCTCTCTCCCTCCCTCTGTGTCTCTGATGAATAAATAAATAAAATCTTTAAAAAAATAGATAAAAATAAAAATAAAAAAAGGACTATAGGAGTTTTGGGTGGTGGGGATGGGCTTCTCCCCAGGAGGTGAGTCAGGCCCTCCCACTCCACTTGGCCTTTATTTCTCTCAGCGGCTAAAGCCAAGTTCTTGCAGAATTTTATGACTTTAACAAATGCCATTTCTAAAGTGCTGTGCGGGGAAGGCCAGTGGGGTTAGCCTGGGCGGAGAGGATGAACCGCACACACTTGGAGAAGGTGGCCAGCTCCCCGGAGTCTCCCAGCCAGTTGGAACTCGAGTTCTGGAGGGAAAGCGGGGAGGCTTGCTTGGACGCTGCCAGCCTGTCCCAGCCCCTCTCCCCTGGGGGCACAGCTGTTGGCAGCTGCCGCTACCTGCCTGGGCTCGGTAAACAGATGGCCCTGGGGTTCTGGGACAGTTCCAATTGCAAATGTTCTCTCTGGTTGTCAGACAAACGTACTGCTTTTTAGTTCAGAAATTATGGAGCACCTTATGCATGACTATAAACCCTGTCAGCTCTGTCCCAGAAAGATGTGGCCCCTAGAAAGGCAGGATGGTAATTTTTTTTGGTGAGGGGGAGAGGCCGAGGGAGAGAGGATCTTAAGCAGACTCTGCGCTGGATGCGTAGAGCCCGACGTGGGGCTCGATCTCACCACCCTGAGATCATGGCCTGAGCCAGAATCAGGAGTTGGATGCTTAACTGACTGAGCCACCCAGGCGCCCCAGGCAGGATGGTAATTTTTAAAGACTGGTTGATGGGGGCACCTGGGTAATTCAGTGGTTGAGTGTCTGCCTTCAGCTCAGGTCGTCATTCTGGGGTCCTGGGATCGAGTCCTGCATCGGGCTCCCTGCAGGGAGCCTGCTTCTCCCTCTGCCTGTGTCTCTGCCTCTGTCTCTGTGTCTCTCATGAATGAATGAATGAATAAATAAATATTTTATTTATTTATTTATTTATTCATTCATTCATTCATTCTCTGGTTGAGAACTGGGATTGGCGTCTGAATGGACTCTGGAAAGGCCATCTCTAGAAGTTTCCCTCTGTCCCAAACTGCACAAAGCCCACAGGAGACGTGTCAGCCTTGGTGAGAAAGATCCAGAGGGTCAGAAATTATTGTTCCCATCTTAAAAGTTGTGGAAAATATGGCTCAGAGAAAAGCCATACTTGCCCACAGTCCTTGGCAAGTCTGAGATGAAGCTAGAATTTGAACCCAGGTGCCCTAACTCTTGGTTTAGTGTTCTCTCCACTCCCCATCCTTAAAAGAAAGACCTTTCACGTAGGTCCAATAGGACTGCCATGTGCAGCCACCCACGTTGTGCACTGCATAATTCCATTTTCATTGGCATTGATATGCAAGGTGCCTGCAGAGTTGTGTGGTGCAGCAGTTCTGAGTCCAGGGCAATCTGGCTTTCTGTCTGTCTCTTGCACCTCCACCTTCAATTCTTCCAGGCACTACAATAGAAGACAAAAGAAGGGTGTCCATCCTCAGCCTCTGGAAGTAGGTGTGATGGCTCCACCTTGATGTTTCTAGCTTTGGTCAGGCCACACTGGACACCCCGCCCCCCCATACCAATCTAACAGCCCTGCTCCTGGGGGTAGGGTCCTTGCTCATCTGCTCAGTCAGCACCTTTTGCTTAGGGGTAGGACTTGGGGAAGGTGGGTTTGAGGACTCTGGGGGGAGATGAGTCTGGCTGAAGGCCATATTTAGGGCTGCTTTCTCTTCACTCTCCCCCACCCTCCTCCTGCTTCCCTGGAATTAAAACTATGGCACGAGCTCTTCTTAAATATGACACATCTGTTCCTCCTGTGCCAGGGTGGGGGGGAGAGAATTTATAGGTGAGAAACCAGCAGACTGATCTTCACTCTGCTCCAGTGGTCAGGCTGTCGCTGATTGATGCCCCGTGTACCACACTGCCTGGACGGCTCCTTTTTATGGGCTCCGCCCGCCTTCCCATAACTCAGGAGGGAGGCTGTAAATCCTCAGGGGCGGCAGAGCAATCCTCTATTAGGACAGCCACCTGGAGTTCCTGGCAAGTCCCTCTAGCCAGCAACACATCTCGCTGTCAGAGCAGTTGTGAGCAGAGGGGACGTGCCCAGGACAGACAGCTGGGAGATCCGGCCATCTCCGAAGCTCCAGACTGTCAGGGGCCTGTGCCGGTCACCTGGTGCAAATGTTCAACCTATGCATTTCCTCTGCTGACGGGGAGCTCACTATCTACCAGCCCATCCATCTTTGGCAAGCTGCTCCGCCCAAGTTTATGAGTTTCTCTTGAGCTCATCTTTCTAGGGTTTCCATCTTATTTCTCTTCCTTGGGGCCAAACAGAATATAAGGATGGAGTGAGGGCTATGTTTAGCTTCTCTCTGTTGGCTTCAGAACTCAGGTCATTCAATTCTGACTGCAAGAAACAAATCGAGTTTTGATAACCAAACATGTTATAGTTGCTTAATAGTAAAGAAGAACGGAGCAAGGCTGGGTGGGTGCGCAGAGCCCTCCAGGTTTTTCCTTCTTTCCCCTGCTCCCTGACCTGATGTGACAGTCACTGCAAAGATGGACGGCTGTAGGCTCTGACATCTGTGCCTCTACATTCCCTCTGTTGCAGCCTTTTGTGTTTTTCCAACTTTAGAAGGTATAAGCGTTATGTTCTGGTGGTGTCTTATATACTCCCCTCCACGGGTGGTTTTTTTTTTTTTTAAGATTTTATTTATTTATTCATGAGTGAGAGAGGGGGGGGGCGCAGAGACACAGGAGAGGGAGAAGCAGGCTCCACGCAGGGAGCCCGATGTGGGACTCGATCCTGGGTCTCCAGGATCAGGTCCTGGGCTGAAGACGGCGCTAAACCGCTGAGCCACCCGGGCTGCCCTCCACGGGTGGTTTAAGAGATTTGCAAGGGTGATTTTGACTCTGTGTCATGTCTCCCTTACATGATGGCTTTTGAACTTAACCTCCACCCAAGAAGTGACTCGATCATGTTTCTTTCTTTTTCCATTTCCTTTCCTTTAAACGTTTTTCCCTTTATTTCCTTTCCTGCTGAGGTGTAACTTAGAAGCAGTGAAGGGTATAAATCTTAAGCACACAGCTCAATGAATTTTGACAAATGGGTACACCTGTGTGGCTCTCATTCTGCTCAGGATGGAGGACACTTTTCTCACCCTGGGTGGTTCCTCATGCCCCTTCCCAGGCAATGGTGTCTTCCCTCCCAGGGGTGACTGTCATTGCCTCTTCTTGAACCTTGTATAAATGGAATCATAGGGAAGCACTCTTAAGTCTGGCTTCTTGTGCTTCTTGCACTCAGCGAAACACCACATTGTTGTGCATGGCTATAATTCTTTGCACGCTGCCGCATAGTATTCCTGAAGCTCTGCTACTCTGTGTTATTTAAAGGCAGTGATTATGGGCCATTCTTTCTCTTTTAAGTCTAAGCAAATTTTTAGTTGTAGCAAACTATGCATTACATAAAATTTCCTATTTTCCATTATTACGTGTGTATGTAGTTCTGTGGCAGTAAGTACATTGACATTGTACAACCATTACCAGTGTCAGGCCACTCTCTTAATACAAACTGTCGGGTTACCTTCTAGTCCATCCTCTGGTCTCCAACCTTACTTCTCAGCATGGTTCAGCCTGACCCCTGGTCTTTGCTCCCCCAGCATCCTGTTTGCTCTATACTTATCATGGTGTGGTTCTGTGTTTTCCACACTGCTGGTGGCAAGCCAGGAGTGGGTCATTGGATCAACTCATTGGATGCCAACTCACCTTTTAAAGATAGGAAAATGGAAAAAAAATAAAAATAAAGATAGGAAAATGGAAAATAGTCAATCACTTCATGGGTAGTGAAGGTAAATACAGCTGCGTGGAGCCTCTGATTTACACGTATATGCATTTATATATTTGTGTCCAGTGGTTCATGGTGTCAAGCGTACTTCTTTTTGTGGGCTGTTTTCTGGGGGTATGAAAGCCCCTGGTTTGGTTGTCTGTGCCACAACAGTGATAGCCCATGATAGGTGCTCACCGAATGTCTGTGAGAGAATGGATGTATGTCACTCTGAGTGTCCACTCTTCCGCCTCCCTAGATTTTCTTCGGAGAGGGCATCTCAGGGCTCCTTGGCCTGGCCTCATGTCCCTGAGCACATTCCAGTTTGTCTGTGTCTTTTTGGCTTGGACTCCAGCCTCCAGCAGCATCTGGTCTGATGCAGAGAGAGAGGGACCAGCACACTCACTTAAAACACGATCATTAAGAAACATGGAGATTGCATTATTAGCTTTTCAAGCAAACACATCCTTCTGTTGAGTTTCCCACCATGGAACACTCCTCGGGCTCCTTTGCTCACATGACTGCCAGGTGTTTCTGCATCTAGGGCTGTGCTGTTGATATTTTAGATCAAAAGTGAAGCCCCTTACATTTGTCCCTGTAACATTTCATCTTCTCCCATTCCAATCATTGCTGCAGCCTGTCAAGAGCTTTTGGGATCGTCATGCCACCCCGTCAGGTTCCATATTATTCAAGGATCTCGTGAGCCTGTGCTCTGGGTGTTTGTCTAAGTCATTGAAAAATCAGGTGAAGATCTTAGCCCTGTGACCTTGTGCAGAGAGCCTGCCTTCAGGATGGAAGTGTTCTCCTGGTCAGCGGGCATTGGGCTGCTCTTCCCTCTGCCTAGCACATTCTCCTCCAATACCTGCACGGCTGGCCCTCTGGCCTCCTCCAAGCCTGTGCTCAGATATTACCTTTTCAGTGTGGTCTTCCAGAACACTGTTTCAAGTGCAACCCCTCTCCCAGCTCTGACATTCCATACCTTCTTCTGTGTTTTAGTTTTTGCCCTAGTGCTTATCACCCTGCAACATGTATCACTTTAATTTTCTTAATCCTTCCTTCTCTTCTCCCCACTAGAGTACAGGTGTTTTTAGGGCAGGAGTGTGTGCGTGTGCATGTGTGTGTGTATCTCCTTTTAATACCTGGGACAGTACTTGATATGTCGTAGGCTCTCAACAAAAACTTGTCCAATGAATGAATAAATAAATGGCATCAGTAATTATACCCACCAAATAGAGTATTTTAAATAAATAGAGGTGTTTATTTCTCACATAGCAAGTTTTCTGGAGGTTTAGTATCTGCTGCTGGCAAAGTGGTTCCATGGGGGAAGAGCTAGGCTTTATTCCCTTTGACGACCATCCTTTGCAGGTTGGCGTGTTGCCTCATGGCTATAAAGTGGCTGCTGCACCCTCAGGCATGCTATCCATGTTTCCTTCATGAAGCGGGGAGAGAGGGGAGGCTTTTCCTCAGGAGGCTTTGTCCTTTTATTTAGAACAGAAAGTTCTCCTAACTGACTCCTCGAAACACTTTATTACCAGAACAGTGACATATGTCTACTCTTTCGCCAATCACTAGCCAAGGGGGATGAGATCACCAATCTTAACTCATCCTTTTGGGGCTGCAGTGTAAGAGTCTCTGTCTATCATATAAACAAATCTGAGCTCAATTAATTTTTCTCAATTAGAAAAAAAAGGGGAGAGGGAATGACTATACCATGAGAAAGATTGAACATCTTTCGGGAGATTTGTTGTGCTTTTATTGCCTTTTCCAAATCCAGAAGAATTGCGGTTAGTCTGACCTGCCTTATCCACAAGGGGCTGGCGTCAGGCTGTGGTGCCCACTGTGTCTTCTCCTAGAGCCTCTCTGGTTTCCCTTGACTAGCTCTCTAGAACGCAGCCCAGCTGAGACCCTGGTAATCCTTCCAGCCAAAGCTTTCCCCATCATCTCAGAACCTCACTTCCTTCAAAGGGTCCCATAGGGCACAATAACACCAAGACCCATGTCCCAAGGTCTGTCCTTGTCCTCTGGTGAGAATGTCACTGTGTTCCCTCTGGCAGCCAGGGCTCAGGCCTGAATCTTCCCCTTCATCTTCCCGTGTGCTGTGAGGTCACTGAGGGTCCAGCTATGGTGGGGGATGGTGGCTGGGTTGTGTACAAGGTGTGTACACAGTGACCACAGTTGTGGGCCAAGTCAGGGTGCTGAATAACCTGGAAGGATTTCCCCTCCAAACTCCAAGTAATGGATTCAAAGTGCTTCCATGGGGCACCGGATCTTAGGACTGGAGATCAGTTATTCATTCCTGAGGGTTCTCGGTCTTTCTCTGGGCTCTGCGGCTCCTGGGGACAACTCTAGGGGAAGGATGGGAATAAAATATTTCAGGATGGGTGCAATGGATGCCAGTGGAGCCTGACATCAGCCTTCAGGTGGAAGACAGGACCCGTAGAGCGTTGTGTGAGTCAGTGATTCACCAGCTCCCTGCTGCCCCCCTTTATTCGTGAGAGACACAGAGAGAGCCACCTCAATGCCGATGCTCTTCCAGACTCCCTGCCATATATATCTCCATTCATCTGTTAACAGACACTTAGGTTGTTTCCTTGTGCTGGCTGCTGTAAATAAGGCTGCAGGGAACACGGGGTGCAGATACCTCTTCGCGATAGTGGTTTTATTTTCTTTGGATCGATACCCACAAGTAGAGTTGCTAGATCATACGGTAGTTCTGTTTTTAACTTTTTGAGGAACCTCCACAGTGTTTCCCAGAGTGGCCTCACCAATTTGCATTCCCACCAGCAGTGCATGAAGGGTTCCCCTTTCTCCACATCCTTGCCAACACTTGTTATCTCTTGTCTTTTTGATGCTAGCCCTTCTGACAGGTGTGAGGTGATAGCTGTGTGGTTTTGATTTGCATTTCCCTGATGACGAGTGATGTTGAGCATCTTTTCGTGTCTCTGTTGGCCATCTGGATGTCTTCTTTGTAAAAGTGTCCATTCTGGTCCTTTGCCCATTTTAAAATTGGATTATTCTTTTGCTATTGAGTTGTATGAGCTCCTTTTATATTTTGGGTATTAACGCCTTATCAAATAGATAGTCTGCGAAGTTTTTCTCCCATTCTATTAAGAGAGCTGCAGTCTAGGTTTGTCTGAAAACGCAGAGTTCAGAAGCTAGAGGGTGGAGGACTCAGAAATATTTAAGCTGGTTGTCTGGCCCATTTTATTTTATTATTATTTTTCAAGATGTTATTTATTTATTCATGAGAGACACAGAGACAGAGGCTGAGACACAGGCAGAGGGAGAAGCAGGCTCCCCATGGGGAGCCTAAGGTGGGACTCGATCCCAGGACCTCGGGATCATGACCTGAGCCAAAGGCAGACACTCAACCACTGAGCCACCCAGATGCCCCTGTCTGGCCCATTTTAAAATGTGAGTTCATGCCTGAATGCAGACCACTGTAGGAATGGGCCTGTCCCTGAAAGGGCAATGTCAGGTGCCCAAGGTGAAGGAGATGTTTGAGAGGCAGTGAGTTTCCACCCTTCACCTTGTCAGAGCTGATGTAGCCCATGCTTCCCACACCTGGCTGCTCATTAGGACCCTGGGGAAACTTTTAAAACAATCTGGCTTCCTAGGCTGCATCCTTAGAGATTCCTGAGATTCCCATCAGTGGGGCTGGGTGGGGACCCAGGAATCTGCATCTTCTAGATCTCTTTTCCCTCGTGCTACCCCAGGTGATTCTGACATGCAGCCAGGTCTGGGACCCTGACCCAGAGGTGGGGTGCAAAAGGTTGTGTGTGCCTAAGGCAAGCAGCTGTTGCTGGAACCTGGCACCCCCAAGTCCTGTTCTCAGTCCAAGGGGCAAAGTGAACAGGCTTTGAGGAAGCTGCTCTGCGGCTGGGTCCAAGGGGTTCCATCTGCTGGGGAGTGGGGACTGTATTTGTGTGAAGCCTGCCTTTGGAGAAGCAGAACTTGAAATGGTTGGCTGCAGTTAAACCACATTTCCTTAGCTTCCACACTAAGCTTCTGACTATTGACTCTGCAAAGGAACGCACATGGGTGACACCAACTCTGGACTCACGGATGTTCTTGGTAGTACTTCTGGTTTGGGGGACGAAAACAATGCAGGGCTTAGAAGAAGCATTTTAAATACTTAGTCCCTTTCCTGGCAATATATTTATTAAAAATGAATCTTTGGAATCTGCAGCCACATGCATTTCCAGCCCATTTGCAAGTGGTTCCCACAAGCAAGCATTTCCTCAAAGGAACAGGAATGGTTGGGCCTCACCCGGGGAGCAGAACATTTCAGGGGGAGCTGCTGCGGGAGGAGCATCCGGGGACTCATTTAAAATAAAATCCTATTCCTCTGTTCCCATTACCACCTCAGAGGTTGGCATGTATATACAGCCTCATGCCCTTCGTTCCTTTAAAATAATAGAAAACGGCCCCATACTTTGCAGCAAAACTTTAACCTTCCCTTTAGAAATCAGTCCAAAAGGTCAGAGCTGTGTTCCTTGCATTTCCTGGGCTCAGCTGGGAACTGATTAAAGCTGCCAGCCCTGGCTTGTCAGCTTTGTCACAGACAACTATATAAATTCTTTGTTATTCACTTTGCTGTGTATTATAAATATATTTATCTTCCTCTGTCAGGCGTCTGCAGGACAGGTGCTAGGGGGCTGGGAGTCCTGCTTAAGTGCTTCCAACAACGTCCTCTCTTAGTGATATCGGTGCCGCCGATGGGGGTAATGATCAGGAGATTCTGGACCCAGGACTGCCGTAGGGTGGGGGCTGGTGATGCTGGTGGGGATGGGGAGAACAGGGGGCACAAAGCCTTGTATGTGGAAGGTGCCCCCCACCCCCCTCCCGGAGCTGATTTCCTGTGGCCAGATTGGTGTGATGCAGTGGTGCAATCTTGTGGTTCTGTGACACACACATGGGTGTGAGGTGACACTGATGGGGCAGGCACTTAGACTTCTTCGCTCACTTTGACTAATGAAGGCAGAAGTTTTTGTTTGTTTCTTGTTTTCTCATTCAAAGGTTAATGTCATTCTGCCAACAGTGATAGAGGAGAGTGGACAGTGGATGGGGTGGCTCTCTTCAGGAGTGAGGAGGTTGGGTGGTGGCGTGTGGCCGTGGAGAAGATCCCTCATCCCTGTATGATGTGGGAATGCCGCCTATGTTCTGATTCAGTGCTGTTAGCATGTCTTCCATCCCAGCTATTTCCCTCTAAAATCTGTGCATGAGGCGGGCCTGGGTGGCTCAGTGGTTGGGCATCTGCCTTTGGCTCAGGCTGTGGTCCTCGGGTCCTGGGATTGAGTCCCGCATTGGGCTCCCTGCGAGGAGCCTGACTCAGCCTCTCTCTCTATGTGTCTCTCATGAACAAATAAATAAAATCTTAAAAAACAAATAAAATCTGTGAGTGAGGTTTTGGCTTCATTTCTATAGATGGGGAATCATAAGCATCCGAGAGGTAAAATGACTTTATAGTCATGGGGTCTGGCAGGAGTCAGGGGTCTGGCTCAGAGTATGGGCTTTCCCTGAAGTGTGGCATGGGAGGAAGAGCTAAAACCTTGAGTTTCAGGAGCTCATGCTGGAAGCATCTGACTCATGGGTCCCAAGGACCCATTGGAAGGGATGGGGCGGGGCTTAGAGGGGTTTCACACTGGCTAAGTGACCTTGGCAGGTCATTTCTTCTTGCTGAACTCTCTCATCTCTGGGTACATGGGGAATTGGACTCTGATGGTGAGGTCCTCTCAGCTTAGTTACCACCCATGTCTGGGATGCCCTGATTTTGACAGAGGTAGGCTCAGGCTCAGGCCCTAGAGGCTGGCATGGCTCAGTGTAAGCTCCTGGACCAGGGAAGACTTGAATTTCCTGTTTTATTCAGTTGCAGGAGTTGATGAAGACAGAGGGACCGAGAGGGGATAGAGAATGGGGATGTGCAGCCAGAGAGGCCCCAAGATTCCAAAACAGAGGGGCTGGGAGGAGACTTAATGCAGGAAATGACATCTCATTATTGAGATGAGGGACCAGGCCCTGCCCTGGCCTGCCATAGTGAAGGATGGCAGAGAAGAGGGGCGCAGCTGAGGCCAACACCATGTCTGTCTCTGCAAGTGTCCTGGGACATGGGGGGGGGGAGGCTTCCTAAGCGGGGAGCAAGAGGACCCAATGCTTCACATGCTGCTGAGAAGAGAGATTACTGGCTGCTCTGATTCTACTGTCTGAAGCCCTGTATCGAGGCTGTGCTGGAAGAAAGATATTGATGTTTGCAAAAGATAGTCCATGGAGTACCGAGGATCCCGTGTCGGGGAAGGTGCTGGGAGCAGCCAGGACATTCCATGGAGTACCAAGGATCCAGTGTGAGAGAAGGTGCTCGGAGCAGCCAGGACATTAGATGCAGTGCTGAGGAACCAGTGTGTGGGAAATTGCTGGGAGCACCCAGGATATTCCATAGATTACTGAGGATCCAGTGCGTGGGAAGGTGCTGGAAGCAGCCAGGACGTTCCATGGAGTATACCACAGAAACAGTGTATGGGAAGTTGCTGCGAATAGTCAGAAGTTTCCATGGAGTACCAAGGAATCAGTGTGGGTGAAGGTACTGGGAGTACTCAGGACATTCCATGGAGAACCAAGGAACCAGTGTGGGGCAAGGTGCTGGGAGCAGCTGGAACATTCCATGGAGTACTGAGGAATCAGGTGAGGGAAGGTGATGGTACAAGCCAGGACATTCCATGGAGTACCGAGAACCAGTGTGGGGAAGGTGCTGGGAGCAGCCCCACCTGGCAAGGGCATGGAGATTCTGGCGGTGAAGGTGCTGAGTTGTGCCTGCAGGGTCCCGGGTGCTGTGAGAATTTCCATATGCTGGGCAGAGAGCCGGTTCAGGGCCTCTCAGGACCCTTCCTACTGGGAGACTCTGAGAGTCCAGGCCCCATTTGCTAAAGGGACCGGAATGACCCAGATGCAGACATAGGCCTTAAGACCTGTCAGCATCGACACTTCCTTCCCTGACCACTGCCCCAGCGGCTCCCCCCGCCAGGTGGGAGAAGGCGAGCCTGGCTGGGTTGGTGGGGGCCACTCTGGGGCCCCAGCTCCCTTTCCCACCACTTGCCTGGAAGAGCTGCAGTCACCGTAGAACCGTCATACAGTGAAGAGCCAGAGTGCAAACAGGGAGACGGCGAGGAGGCTGCTGCCAGGTGAGAGGTGACAGGGAGAACCAAGGGGGACTCCAAGTAGGAGGGGCAGGCTCTCCGGGGGACGTCAGGTTTGGGCGTGTTGAATTTGAGACGTCTATTAGACATCCACGTAGGGAGATTGGAGAGCAAGGTGGAAACACGTCCTGAGTTCATGGGCACAGCCCAGGGTAAAATTATAAATTCGGGAGTGATCTGTGTCTAATAGACGTTCCTTAAGGCCATGAAACCAGAGGGGATTAGCAAGAGCTCCAATATCCGACCTCCGGTCCCTTATTTTGTGTTTGCATCACATCCTGAGTTCAGGGGGTGTTTCTTCCAGGCTCACAAAGCCCTTTGTTAGGGCTGCTCTCCTGCTCACCGTCCCTGATGCACCCCAAGGCAGATAGGGGCAGATTCTCCAGCCGAGGCTCGAGCCCTGGCCCAGGAGGGTGGGCATCACTGCGCATGCTCTGCCCGCCTGGTTACTGCACAGCACGGTGACCCGTGAGCCTGGGGCTCGGCTCTGGTGACAGTGATCACCGAGTGGCTCAGGGGCCCATACGGGTCCTGCCCTTATGTCTCGGAATGACCTTGAGTCGCCTCAGTTTACACCTCTGGCAACCCCAGGCTTGGACAAGATCATCTCAATGACCCCTTGCAGATCTGACATCCTGCCTCTGTGATTCTCACTGGGCCCTTGGTTTCCCCTGAAGGGGATCTTGCTGGCTGTCAGAGAACTCGATGCTTCCCTGGGGAAAGACAGGGAGTTCCCGCTGGAGTAACCAGGGAAGGAAGGGGTGTGTGTGTGTGTGTGTGTGTGTGTGTGTGTGTGTGTAATGGTTGTTGAAATATTGAACTACTTCCATACTGATTGGTAAATAGCTGAGCTGCCTCCCCAGGCTCCCTGACGGCTGCCTCTGGGTCACCTCCGCCTCTCCCCGGGGGTCCACCCTCCCTGAGACCACGCCAAGATCCGCCAACTTAACGGAGTACCCCCTGGCCCAGCAGTCCCTCTGCTCTCCACCAGTTGTTCAGGATTTTGACTCTCGCCCCAGTGTGTGTGTCCGTCCCTCTGGCAGGTCCCCAACAGACAGACCTCTGTCTCTGACATAGCCCCCGCCCTTTGCTTCCCATTCTCGGAAAATAAATATGATCCCGGTAAATAAAAGTGACCAACTGCATCTTTATGATGGGGAGTCGGAGCAGCCTCACGCTGGGATCCCTGTTAAATCCCCGGATGGCTTATAACCCAGATGTTGACAGATGTTGGATGGGTGTTCGGGCTGGTGGGCTCTTCCTTTCCTCTCTTGTCCAAAGACTCTGCTGATGAAGGCCGCGGCCCCTTGGCTCTCAGGGGCAAGGGCTGCTTGCCCACTGCTTCTGGAAGAGCTGGCTCTTCGTGGGGCCGACGCTGGTGGGTGGGGAGGAGCGCGGCAGCTCGAGTGAGCGGAGGCAGGCAGGGGAGCCCAGCAACAGCTCAGGTGTTAAACTACTGAGGTGGAAAATTGCTCTGACAGTTATGATGTTGTTGTTTCGGGTAGCAAGGGTCACACTATCATTTAGCTCAGCCACGCCTGTTGGCGCTGCCGGGCTGACTCTCCTGCGAGGCTGCTCATTGCCGGCGTCGGAGCAGGCAGGGGTTTGCACCTGTCTTTGGAAAGGTGGGCCGCTGGGGAGCTGGTGGGCAGCCCAGCCCCAGGAGGGGAGGACCATCCTTGGGGTGAGCGGGACCCTGGGGCCTTGCTCCCCTGAGCTGCTGGTACCTGTCACTGGGGCCTGGATTGGAACCCAGAGCCACCCTGTGGGAGGATGTGGGGAGCTGGCATTTATGGGGAGCACTTTTGGGGGCCAGCTGTTGAATATGCATGAGCTCCTGTGACCCTCTCTGCCACCCTGCCAGGTGAGGTGACCGAGGCTTGGAGAGAAGCTGCGGATTGCTCAGGGAGCCCAGGAGGAAAACAGAGCCAGAGTTTGAGCTCTGTGTCCTGACCCCAAAGCCCCAGACCCATTACTTCTTCATTCTCCCGGGGCCTCCTGCAGAACCAGGTGTGAAGTGGCTCCTCTGTACCTGGGAGAGCCTGGGAGTTGTTGTCATGGCCAAAGGGAGCAGGAAGTGCTTCTGTGAATCACGCCCCGAGTAGAGCTGGTTTCTTTCCCGAGCACTTCATCATGCCAAGGAGAACCTGCCTTGCTCTGCCCATCAGCCCATCCGCTAAAGAGCTTTTATCGATCACCTGTTCAGCTCCAAGTAAGACGTCAATGCTGTGGGGAATGTGGAAGCCGTGTAAACCTGGGCTTTTTTTTTCCCCTGAAGAGTTGAGAGCCTGGGAGGGAGTGACAAGGAGCCAGTGTGGAAGGACAATCTTGCGTGGTAGAGGGTCTCCATCAGAGGACCAGGAGGAGGCGTGAAGGGGACCCAGGGCCAGAGAGGACGTCTTGGAGAACAGGAGAGGAAAGGTGGGAACGTGATCCAGGCAGGGGATTGTCATGGGCAGAGTGCATACTTTCTTTTTTTTTTTTTTTTAAAGATTTTATTTATATTTATTCACAAGAGACATGCAGAGAGAGGCAGAGACACAGGCAGAGGGAAAAGCAGGCTCCCCATGGGGAGACAGATGACAGATTAAGGTGGGCTTAATCCCAGGACCCCAGGGTTATCACCTGAGCTGAAGGCAGACGCTCAACCCCTGAGCCACCCAGGTGCCCCAAATAATTTCTATTTTCTCTGCCATGGAACATGGTGATGGTGTCGGGAGGTGACTTACACAGCAAAGAAAAGTCTAGAACCAGGTGGAGGTGGGGAGGTAAAGGAGGGGGAGGTCCAGTCTCAAGTCCAGAACAGGAGCCCAGCTCCTACAGTGAGCTGTCCCTGCTTTTTGTGTCTTTATTTTGTCTCTGTAAAATAGGAACCCTCTTTCATGCCCTTTCTGCCCCATGAGAGCACTAAAGATGCATTGAAGGGAGGGGTGTGACTTGAAGCCGAAGTGGCTTTTTATTGAACAAATGGAGACTCTGAGACATTAGGAGTGTGCTCACCAGTCACTACCTCACCAGCCCTGGCGATAGGCCCATGTTTCCTGGGGATCCGGTGATGCCCAGGCTGGGCTGGGAGCTGGAGGAGCGGCTGGGTAAGGTGGTGCTGCAGAGCTGGACGTCCCGGGGCAAAGATGCAGGCAAGGCAGGGGCTGCCAGGGCTGGGGCTTGGAACCTGGAGCAGACAGGTGGGAAGGTGAGCGGGTTCCTGCAGCAGCATCTGCCTGCACTGTGCTCACCTCCACCCTGCGGAGGGCTTTGTGCCACTCTGTGCCTGCGATTGCTTTTGGGATGGGAGCCAGGCACTGAAGAGCATCTGGGCAGCAACGGAGTGCATTTCAAGGCAAAAAGAGTACCTCCCCCGATACCCCAAGACATTCCTTCCTTGTCTCTTGAATCTTTCCTAACTTCCACCGAAATTAAGTAGGGTGATGGTGGTGGAGAGCGGATGGGGCTGATCATCTGACACCCGAGTTTTCATCCCAGTTGCATCAGTGACAAGGGCCCCATTTGAACAAAGAATGACTAGATTATGATTCAAAGTGTTCTCGCCCTCATACCCTAAGATTCCAGCAGGTTTCCAGGTGAACCTCAACATTCACGGATGCATCTTGCATCAGCTAACAAGCCTAATAGCCTGCCTACTACGTGCAAGCCACTCTCTTCACAAGGGATAGTATCTGCCCACCCATGGACAAGGAGGGTGGCCTTCCTGGGGCTCCTAAGTCACCAAACTGGGGGGAAAAGCCCACCTCCCAGGCTCTGCGACTCCTCAAAGAATATTAATTATTCTCCAGGGAAGTCTTCATTCTGAGCCGTTCCCTTTCTCCGGTAATTAACATTACATGTC
The DNA here is from genome assembly GCF_018345385.1 of Vulpes lagopus. Taxonomy (NCBI): domain Eukaryota; kingdom Metazoa; phylum Chordata; class Mammalia; order Carnivora; family Canidae; genus Vulpes; species Vulpes lagopus. Next base: position 51,254,065 of record NC_054825.1, read on the forward strand.
ATTAACAGTCAGAGAACATTGTATGATCAAAGACAGCATAATTTGTAGCAAGATTCTGAGGAATAGCACAATATTTGTTAATTATGTTATTGATTCTTATGGTCTGGAATGCCCTAATTATTCCCGATCCCAACTGGACCCCACCAGGCCTGCCGGGCTGGCTTTGAACTGCTGTCCTCCCCTGGGTGGCCCGACCCTCTGCTCTGGGGCTGGTGGGACCGCAGCTTTCAAAGGGATCAGAGAAGCTCAGTGTCCCCGGAGCCACATGAAACGGGGAGCTGCTTGAGACGTGGGGGCTGCTTCTCCCAGGCTCCCACCGCAGCTCTGACAGAGTCAACTAGCGAAATGTAACATCTCGCTTTAATTAGCCAGATGCTGTTAATTGACTTCTTGGGGGCTCCAGCAGGCGCTGCTTCAGGGGAGCAGAGGGATGGGCATTCTTCTAGGCCCAAGGCCACTTGCTGCTTTTGAAGAACGTGCAGCCCTGGGTGAAGCTCTGGAGGCCTGGGCGGGGGGGGGGGGGGGGGGGGGGGGGGGGCGGGCGGGGGAGCCCCTGGCGGGGGGGCTTTAGCGGGTATGTCTTGGGTGAGCCTCTCCACCTGCTCTAAAACTGCTAAGTGGGCTGCTGGATTTCCATCAGTGGCATAATTACAAAATGATGCTTGTTTTTTAATCAGCTGTATTTATGAGGGGGCCAAGCTCCCTCCCTCTTGTTGCTGAATCCTGCAATTAACCTTTATAATTGTGTGACAGTCGGCTTCCCACTCCATGTTTTGTCTGAACCCTGGTGGGGCTGCACCCTGAGCGGTGCTGACGGGAGGTGTGGTCTATCTGGTTCGTGGGGGTGGGGGGTGGGAGGGGGACGGGGTGAGAGGTCAGACTTAAGCTGAAGAGATCCACGGACACCACCATCACTGGTCGTTAAAAACAGCTCCTCGCCAGGCTGTACTGATTCTTTCAAGCCCCACAGAGACCTTTGAGGTAGGTCCTATTAATATCCCCAGTTTGCGGCTGGGGAAACTGAGATCAGAGAGATCAAGCAACTTTCACGTTCCTGGATTCAGGAATCCAGCCTGCGTAGACCACACCATGGAGAGTTTTTCCAAAGTGGCTTTTGGAGTGTTTCTGGAGAGTTTACTGAGCTCCTGAGTGCCTGTAACTGGGGTTATGGTTGTTTAGAAAGGGAAATGAGGGGCGGGGAAGGGTCTGTGGGTGAGAGCTGAGGGCAGAGGGGGAGCAGAGGGACCAAGAGAGTTAGTGCCCTAGGGCAGAGACACTCCACTTGGCCCTGTCCTGGGCATCTGCTTTTCCTCCTCTTGCCCGCTCTTTTCCACATCTCCTTACAGCGCTGGAGACTGAGGCCCTGGGTAGGGAAGTGACCTGACCAAGGGCTTCCCACTACTCATGGAGGATCCACGGCCAGGAACCAGCCATTATTTGTTGAGTCCCTTAGGGATGGAGAGGTGGGAGAGATGGTTCCTGCCTCCAGCAGCCCCTGCTCTAGCAGGGGCTATCAGATCATGTGATGTCCTACTGTGGGGACGGGAGGTGACCAAAGACCTGGCGCCAGCCCTGCCCTCTCCCCTTGCACCCTCCAGTCCCACCCTCAGTAACAGCTGGCACAGCACAGATGTGGTAGATGCCAGGCTGCTGGGGGGAGTCAGTGGGGAGACACTGGCCGAAGGGCTGCCGACCCCTGGGGTGGGTGTGGAGTCAGTGCAATCTGGAGATTTGACCACAGAGGGACATTGTGCCCCAGGCCCCGTGTAGCAGCCCTGACCTGTGCCATCAGCACCATTGTGCCTGCCCCAGCCCCAGCCCATCTGATCCCTTCTCTAGCTGTGTCTCAGCCAGTGGGAAATTGCTTACTTCTCTTTTTGCATTCCAAGGGATCCTGAGAGGGGACACTGGCCAGAGGAAGGGTCGGATAAGCTGGGACCCGAAGGTCTCTACATAAATAATTTCACATAAATGTGATCGTATCATGTGCATATTTTAGCTCGTTCTTAAATTTTTTTCCCTTTAACTTGCCTCCCTCTACCCTTTTACCCTGCATCGTGTCCTCACCCCTTCCCCACAACCCGCTCTGTATTCTTCTGTGTCAGGTACAGACAAGTATGTGTGTGCGTGTGCGGATTGTTAGCTTCAGAAAACAGCGTTGATGCTCTCTGGCCTCTGACTTTTTCTCTTTCCAGTACTCCCTGACAATTCTTCCAACTCAACCAGTTTTGCTCTCATTCATTCCTTTTAGTGGCTGCCAAATATTCCATGGTGTGGATATCCATCCATTATTTAAATTTTTTAAATTTCCCTATTAATGCGTCCACTTCTACTTTATATATATATATATCAGGAAAGGATCTTTTGAAAATACAACCCTGGCCAAATAGATCCCTTACTTAAAACCTTTCAGTGGTTGCCTATTTATCTTGGTGCAAGGTCAAAGGCCAGTTGTGTTCTGGGACTGACCCTTCTCCAGCTCATCCTGCACAACCACGGCCTCAAACTCTGCTCCAGCCAGAACGAGCCATTTTTACTTCCTCAAGTGCACTCCCTCTTTCTCCCTCTGCCTGGAGCACTCCTGCCCTACCTGGCTGACTCTTTGGCCTCCTTCATGTCCCCCATATGTGCTCCTTCTCAGATCCCTTGGCAATGGCCTTGGACTTGATCTTCTCATAAGTTCTAGAACTTTGTGGTTACAAGTTGTTCCCTTTCCTGTTAGCATCTGACCGGGCATGTTATGTATCCAGGTCCTTGCTGAATACCTGGCATCTTCTAGGTGTGAACAACTGAGGAAGGGTGAGGCTTCAGTCCTTGGGAGGAGGCTGGCAAGAACTCTGGATAGGGTCATCGTGTAAAGAAGGTGCTGGTTGGAGAGGGGTGGTAAGTCAGAATTTTGGAGCAAGGAGCAGGGACGAAGCCAGATTGTTAAGGCCTAGGCCATGGGAGGCAAAGAGTTGGGGAGGGCAAAGTTAGGCTGGGACTTTGGAATAGATGAGATGACTAAGGTTCACCTTTGGGTCTCACTGGCAGCAGAAGAGGCTAGGGGATGATCCATGGACCTTGCAGCTCTGACCCAGCCACCATCCCTTTCGAAGCCGAGGTCAGGAAGGGTGTCCACATTATGCCTGTCTTGGCAAGAATGGCTTCAGGAGTGGGATTTTGCTGTGAGTTTTCAGGTGGGAGCCTTATGGGAACCCATAGAGAGTAGTTAGAGGAAGCAAAGGCAGGGGAAGTGGGCAAAGAGAGGGTGAGAAGGAGACATGGTAATTCCTTGAGAAGGTGCTGATTTTTGTAGACAAAACAGGAGCAGGACAGAGAACCTAGTCTGGTTCCTCTGCTGCCACTGTCTTCTGGCTGAAGTATGCTCCATGGAGAGATGCCAGCCTATAAACTGTCGGGTCTCAGAGACATAAGCACAGAAATTAAGAGGAAGCAGCTTGATAGCAACTTGACATTGATACAGTCGGTGGATTCCTCTCATTGGATGGAGTAGAGACCCTGTGGCAGGTAGCAGTGGTGAGTCGCACTTGGCACACACTGTATGGGGCTCTGTACGCTATGACCACTTGCCAGCCATGTCTTATTGGAAATGTAACTGTTCTAGACTATGAGGAACTTCCATCCAAATGGTGACCGTTGGCTTGTCACTACATGTCTCCCAAGGGCAGAGCAAGAGGACACGCATCTTCTCAACAGCCAGAAGGAGGAACTTCCATTAGACACGGGTAGGAATTAAAAGCTATAATTTGCTGTAGCTATTGTCTGGAAGAAATGTCGGCTCTTCCTCTGAGGTCTTGAGAGAGACTGTCCCTTGCTGCCTGGAGAGGAGAGGCCAACCAGGACATCTAGAACAACCTTCCTGTTGGAAGCCAATAATGATAATACCTAGCACTTGTGTCATTCATTATACCTTCCAAAGCACTTTCACTAGCATTATCTTTTTGATCTTCCTAACCACTCTTCAGATTGGTCAAAGCAGGAGTCATCATCCTCACTTTGTGGACTAGATAAGATCAGAGAGGTCAAGTCAGTTTCCCAAAGTTAGCCAGCAAATTCGAAACAAGAAAGGATAAGAGACAACACCCAGGCTTTTGTTGTTGTTGTTGTTGTTGATTCTGTTTTAGATCAGTGCCAGAAGGGTATGGGGGAACTGAAGAAGCCAACAGTGTGGACAGTAGCTGCTCCTCACTGGATGCCCAACAACGACAGCAGCGATGCTTGTGGGGTTTTTATAGTGTATCAGATACTGTGTATAATTACCTCATTTAATTTTCACAATGGATACAATTACCATCTCCATTTGCAGATGAAGAAACAGAGTCTCTATGAGATTAAGTCATTTGTCCAAAGTCACTCAGGTAGTAATTAACAGAGCTGATTCTTGATTCACACCAGCTGACGCCAGGGCACGTCTTGTATGCCACTAGGCCGCAAGCCAGCCAACACCCACACGTGGTCCTCCCGGGGGCCCAGTGCGGCCTGTGCCTGCTCACCGATCCCCTACATAGAAACTGAGGCTTGGTCACGTTAGGGCCTTGTCTTAGAGCCACACACCTAGTGGACTTACACACACACACACACACACACACACACGGCCCCGGTCAAGATGGGTCTTGCTGATTCCTGACCTTCCCTCTTCTGGCACGTTCTGCAGCCTCTCTCGGCCATCAGCTCTGCTCCAGCCAGGGCGCACAGGTGGACAGGCTGTGCGCATGGGTCGGCCCACGCGTTGGACCTGGCTTGCACCTACCCCTTCTCATCCCTTGGAGAGGACTGGAAAGTCAAATGCATTCAGCACCTGGCAACTGCTAATTATTAACGCCTGAGCCGCTGGCAGCTCCTCGTTATGTCACGTCACACAGAAGATTTATGGCCACTTTGAAAGTGGCTTTGAAATGAGACAAAACTCAATATTGAATTTTTTTCATCTCCTCCTCCCTCTGGGGTTTCAGGGCATATGATATCAGCTTCCTCCCCATTAGCATATCTCTAACGAGCTCTTATTAAGGTGAATTTCATCCCAGCTCTCAGAGTTTTCATTAGAGGAGGGAGGGGGAGGGAGGGCAGGACACAGGCAGATGCAGGGACCTTAGAGCATGGGGACCTCTGGCTCGGGGACCGGGGGAGGGGGGCCTCACTTGGCTCCAGCCTCCTCCACGGGAGCACCGTTCTCTCATCCATGCAGGAGAGTCCCTGCTGCTTTTCACTGTGGGTTTGGGAAAAGGGACACAGGCAGTTAAGCAGCGAGGCTCACCATACAGGAAGGCCTGGGTTGGCTCAGCCACTGTCCAGTGACAGGCAGGTTATCACTCTTCTTTTTTGAACCCATACAGTGGGGGCTGTGGCACTGGCCACGTGGCTGTGCTCTGTGGGGAGAAATGGTGTCTACTTTGTTCACTGTTGTAGTTTTAGTGCCTGGCACATCAGAGATGCCCAGTAAAGCGATGGTGGAGTAGATAGATGGGTAGAGGGAGGGATGACCGTGTTGTCCCACAAATGGGATTGGCTGTGGGTGCCAGGGCACCTGGTAAATGTTTCCTCATTGACCATCTATGATTGGGCTTGAGTGGGGTAGACTGGTGTCCAAGGCACTCTAGCAGGCCTGGGGGCGGATGGGGGAGCTACAAGCCCCTCTGCCCTGTGTCTGTTGCCATGTAGATGTACTACGGGAGAGGCTGATGGGCATTCCCATTACAGCAACTCTGCTTTTTCATCTGGGCCTGTCTGGCTTCTTGAAGGTGGCCGGGAACTTTGCCAACGGCTTAGCAGCCCTTGCTTTTGCCACCCAAAGACACTTTGATAAGGTGAGGGTGCCCTGTGGGTCCAAGGCAGAAGCACAGTACCAGTAGGAAGGAGGTACCCAGTAGGTACCTGTGCCATGGGGTGAATATGGAGAAAGAGACTAAGAAAGGTCATCCGCTTGGTAAGCTTTCATCTTGATGAGGGCCACAGCCCCTGCCCTCAGGGGGTCCTGGCGGGTGATTCTCAACCTTGGCAGCTCACTAGAATCATCTGAGAAGCTTTTTAAAAAAAAAAATAGCGATGTCCAAGCTCCACCCACACAAATTTGGTTCTCGCTGGCTTGGAGTGAGGTCCTCAGCATGGATATTTAAAATGTTCCTAGGTTGGGATCCCTGGGTGGTGCAGCAGTTTAGTGCCTGCCTTTGGCCCAGGGCGCGATCCTGGAGACCTGGGATCGAATCCCACGTCGGGCTCCCGGCGAAGAGTCTGCTTCTCCCTCTGCCTGTGTCTCTGCCTCTCTCTCTCTCTCTCTGTGACTATCATAAATAAATTTTTAAAAAAATTTAAAAAAATAAATAAAATGTTCCTAGGCGATTCGAGTGAGCAGCCAGGGTGGGTACCACTATTTAGTGTGTGTGTGTGTGTGTGTGTGTGTGTGTGTTGGAAGAGGGATGCTAGATGTCTTGCCCAGAGGGGACCCTCCACCACCTGCCCCCCACTGGGGAGAGAGCCTCAGCCCTTGCCCTGAGCTCTGTGATGGAAGCATCCTGATTTCTTCCTCAAGGACAGAGGAGATGCCAGAGTGAGGGTGAGGCAGCCACCTCTGGACAAATGTTACCCAGTCCCTGCTCCACTACTAAAACTTTGGGGCGCTCCTCCCCCCCATCTGCCTCAGGGTCCTCCTCTCCAACAGGCACCTCTAGGAACAAATGAGACTTGCAGATAAGGATGTGCTTTGTTAAAAGCCTACAAGAAGGTGAAGGATTTTTAACACCAGGAGACTGCAGAGCCGTCTGTCTTGTTCATCCTCGGGAGAGAGGGCTGGTGGAAGTGGTTTCGGAGGGCCCCGGGAAAGCAGGGCAGAGAGGAAGCTTCCCTGCAGCCCCCTATTCTGCCCCTCCAGCAGGTCGCCTCCTCTGGGCCCCTGTTTGGAGGAGGCAAAGGAATACCTGCGGGGAAGGCTGGAGCAGGTGGCAGGGAGAGACCCCGGCCAGCCACTCGCGGTCCTCTGTGCACCCAAGGAGAGAAGGCACCCCGGGGCCAGGGTTGGAATGGGCTGGAAAATCAGCTGACACTGGGGTTCTTTGAGGAGCTGGTAAATTCAAGGTCCCCAGAATCCAACATGCCTCCAGGGGAATCTCTCCTTCCCCTTGTCCCCAGGCTCCCTGGGCCTTGCCACCACCCCCACCCCCAGCCCCCCACCTAGGGTCCCTGCTCAGGGGCCTCCCTTCCCTTTCCTGTGGCAGGGTGGAGGGGGAGGGCTGCTGGATTTGGGGTCCGCTCTGCCCTCAGCTGTGTGCCCTTGGGCAAGTCTCTTTTCTTTCGGCCTCACTTCCCTCACGCAGAAAGAGACCTGTTGTTGATTCATTGATCTAATCCTTGGCCAGTTACCAAACGTATATAGATACCAGCATTGGACCAGAGGCTGAGGGCGCTGGGAGGGAACCCCTCTTCCCTCTCACCTGCTCTTGCTGCAAAGAATCACCGTGGAATCTTTTTGAGCTATAAGGGACCTTAGTGAGAGTCCAGGCTGGGCTCTAAAACAAAAGAACTATCACTCAGCATCCTTTTATACACGGGGAAATGGAGTTCCAGGGAACCTGTTAAAAGGGTCTTCCCATGGTCCCATGGCTGGTGGGTGATTCTAGAAAGCTCAAACTCAGGCCTGTAAGCCCATGCCCTTTCCTCAGATGAGCTCACTTACTTGGAAAGTGATTCTAGCCCCTTCTTATGAGGAAGCAGCCCAGAGGGGTACAGTGACTCATTCAGGGTCACACAGCCATTATGCCAGACCCAGTGAGAGGCCTGGTTCTGGGTTCCATTGTCCCTGGCTGGGTGCTCAGCTCAGAGCCCATGGGTGCCTTGTCAGCAGATCTGTCCCCTCACCGGTTCCCCCTCAGCAGCTGTGCCAGGCTGGTGGCCACGCTCGCTCCCTTGCCCTTCCCGCATTTATATGCCGCGACACATAGATGCACAGCTCTACCATTTGGCTTTAGTGATTGCTCCACAGTGGGTGAAATTGGTTTGAAATAAATGTCCCCTCTGCCTTCTTCCCTCGAGGTGATTTGATCCTCATCTTCACTTTGTGGAGCCATCCAGAGTGTGGCACGCACCTGTTCCGTCGAGATATGTCCTTTTAGATGCAAAGATCATGCCTTGGCTACAGCTGGGCGAGATGTTTCTTGAGAGGCATGCTGAGGTGGCTGCTGAACCCCACCTGGGCATGGCCCCTTCCCGGTTGCCTCTGGATGCAGCCCAGCCCCGGGGGGCTCCATGCATGGAGCTGAGTGTTAACAAGGGCTCACAGTATCCTCAGCTTTCAAGGCTATTAGAATATTTTCCATGTGGAGCCCTGAATGGGGTGGGCCCTGCTCATTCATGGGGCACAGACCACTGCTCTACCTTGCTAGGGCAATGGCTCCTTCTGTAATAGAACAATCTCCTCATCTTCTTAAGGCTGGGGAGATACAGGGGGTCCATGGGCTCAGTTCTGCATCACATTCAGATCTCTTGCCAGTTACTGCTGCCACTAGCACCCAAACTAGCCCTTTAGGGGAGAGAGTAAGGGGTAGGGCTTATCCCCATGAGCCCTGTCTTCAAAGCACAGCTGAGGGTGGGATTGGCACATTAAAGAAGGTAGTTAGGCTAAGGGATGACACAAGGGGAACACACAGAGAGAGGGTATAGTAAAGTAAGATAATCTGGTCCAGGGGGTCTGGCTTCCTCATCTGTATCCTTGGTTGTGCCCAGGAGCATCACCCTGCCCGTTCCTGTAGAGGAAGCATGCAGCTCCCCCCCGCCCCCGCATCTCTTAATGTCAGAGCTGTAGGAAACTTAAAGACCACCTAGAACTTTCTCAGCCAGGTTCCAGGGAGAATTCAGCCCTAATGCCCTATGACATCGACTCTCTAATGGATCGGCCTTTCTCCTAGGCATCTAGAATGGTATGTGCTATGTACCATCCTTGGAAAAGTTGAGAAAATAGTCCATCATTTTCTGGGTTCTGTGGTTCAGATGAGGAGCTCCAGCTAATACAGGCTTCCTCTCTGCTAACAAAGCACTTAGGAGAGTGAAGGAGGCAGGAGACTTGCTCAAGGTCACACAAGATAGAACAGGCTAGTCCTTCTCTCACCATTACTGTAGTGTCCTCTCTTCTCTGCCCAAATTTAGTGAGCTCAGAGGAGGCTCTGGTCCAAAGAGATGGCCCATCCCTCCCCCAGCATACCATACATGGCACACATACACACACGTGCACACAGACAGACAGACACATACACACAGAGGCTCTGATTCTGAAGACCAAAGCCATAATTGGAAGTACAGAGATGGATGAGCCCTGAATTCAGAGCCAGATCATTCACTTCCAAACTGTGAGGCTCTGCAAACAGATCATAACACCCATTTCCTGGAGCTACTGTGAGAACAGAGTGACATCGGCCAGGTGCCCAGCACAGTGTCCACAGACCCAGTTCCCACCTCTCCACCCCTCTCTTTTCTCCCTCTCTTGACACAGCCAAACCTGTGTCCTATGTTGGAGGCCTATGTTTGTTCTCAGGCTTCTGGCCTGCCCTCCATTCTTCCTACGCATTGAGTCCTGCATGTGTGATGGCAGATTTAGAGACCACAGAATTAGGAGTGTGTTGTAGACTTGGCACAAGCTTCCTATTGTGAGTCAGCCTATCAGAGGTTAGCACTTCACAGGCGGGTGCCTGCCTGGGGTAAGGGCCAACGGAGCTGGAGGGGAAACCTGCCCCACCGCCATTTTGCCTTGAGGAAGGGATTGGTCAGATTTCTGAATTTCCTATTGAGTTAGAAGGGAGGCCGAGAAGACTTGGTTCCGATCGATGCCTGCTACCCAAATCCTTTTGCAATATGCCCTTTCCCCTTCTGGCCTTGGTAAGTGGATTATATTGAGAGGGAACAAATCTCTTTGGATTTGTTGGAATTTGGCATGATTTTGGGTTGTGGTTCCTAAAGGCCTTGTCTTGTTCAGGAGTAGGTAGGAGAGAGGGAAAGGAAGCTAATGAGTTACCGACGCAGAAGCTAGCCCTGGCGACTGTTTCCCAGGAGGGCCCAGAATGGGGAAGGCCCCGCTCATTTGTGGGGCAGGAACCACTTCTCTAGGGTGGAAGCACACACTTGATGAGAACCAAGCCTGATGGGCACCACTGGGCGTGATTAGCTGTACAGTGACATTCCGGTTAATCGAACGCTCTACTTCATTGGGGTTTGACTACATTGTCTTCTCAGACACTGGTGCTCAGGATTGCTGGTGCCCAGCGAGGCCTAACTCTGTGACACGACTCAGATCCTCCTCTTCCTCCCTCCTCCTGACCTGCCAGGCCTCACCTAACCACCTTAGTCCACATTGTTCCGTAGAAGCCCTCAGAACGAGCTGCTCTGACATGTTAAGCTTTTTAATTTCACACACACAGCGTGTATATGCCCCCAGACAAAACAGAATTGATTTATAATTCTCTTAATGGAAGCACAGGCTTTAGTTGCTCTAGAAATAGATCGTTACCTCTGCCACCTTTTGTAATTTTTTTTTCCTCCCATTTTTTTTTTTCACACCACCATGGTCTAAAAATATGACGCTTCATTTCAGCCTTCTCTCGTAAGCCACTCAATGCCAGACGCTTCTCTTTAAGCCTTTAATTTATAGCATGTTTGTTCAGTTTTGCTTCATTAATTAATGTTCTTCCCAGGCCCCCATGCCAGAGTCTTTGTGTAATGCTGTCTTACAGTAAGCAGGTGCTTTTATCCTTAATGAACAATTTCCTGGAAAATACTGAAATAAACAACAAAGAATCAGGCCAGGAACACAATGAATCTGGGAGTTGTGTGCCATTCTGTAGATTAAACCTGGAAGATGCAGAACATTTTTTTTTTTTAAATCTGCTACGGTGCTGTGTTCGTGGTTCCTTCCTTGGGGAGGGTGTGTGGGGTGCTGAAGTTCTGGAAGGCAAATGAGCTTCCTGCTCCTCCAGGAAACCAGAGTTCAGAGGAACTGTTTTTTAACACAAACGCATGCAGCTGTGGAGATGATTGTCAGATGCAGCGCAAGCCAGAAGCGCAGCCAAATTGGCCTCTGGTTCCATACTTGGAATCCTCTGAAGCTTAGGCTGTGGGTCAGCAGGGCCTGGGCTGAGCCAGACTGCCACCTTCTTGAAATACATCTTCTTTTAAATCTTTTTCTTTTTTAAGATTTTATTGATTGATTGATGAGAGATACAGAGAGAGGCAGAGGCATAGGCAGACGGAGAGATAGGCTCCCCACAGGGACTCGATCCCAGGACTCCGGGATCTCCATGAGCCAAAGGCAAGACGCTCAACTACTGAGCCACCCAGGTGTCCCTTGCAATTCATCTTCTGTCCTCTCTCCTTTCCGGCAAACTTTCTCCACCCCAAGGGGGCAGCTCTCAGGCCGGGGACCCTAATAAGGACTCATTCTCTCTGTGTGCAGACCCCACCCCAGCCCCCACGCCCCAGCAAGAGGGCAGTGACCACATTTTACCCAGCATTTTGTTATTTGCAGGCCTTCTTACAACCCATACCTCTTTGGCTTCTCCTGACCCTGTGAGTAGGTTTTCTTAGTGTTCCCGCTTTGCAGAGGAGGAAGCTGGGACTCCCGGAGGTTAAGTGACCTATCCAAGGTCACACAGTTGGTAAGAGACGGAGGTGGGATGAGGACCCAGGAACCGATTACGATTCCAGGGCTCCAGGTTATCGTTACCTTTGGAGGAGCAAGCCCGCGTGGGTAGCAGGGCCCGAGCAAGCCCTGGAGGGAGGTGAAGTGCCCCAGGCCGACCTGCCCAGGCTGTGAGCCAGAATTCATCAGTGTCGTGAACAAAGGACTGCAATAAATTTCTTTTAAATTCTGAATACCTGATTCATTTATTATACTGAATACAGCTGACAGAATCATACATTATCCTTCCATTTTTCTGTGTCGGCAGATCATTTTGGGTCTTTGAAACGGCATAATGTTTTTAATCACTGCACGGATACAATCACAGCATGGACACATGCCATACAATTGTAATGGCAATTTTGCCCCAGCTTGATGGCTCCAAGGGCTGCCTGCAGAGCCCCGGAAAGTGGCCTGTGTCCCTAGGGGTAGCAGGCTCGGGCTTGATGAATCCCTGTTCTCTGGGAAAAGGCATCCCAAGGGGCAGTGGAGGAGAATCCGGACCCGCAGGAAGGTGGGCTGGGGGGGGGGGGCGGCACTGCCTTCTTGGTTCCCAAAACGAAGATGGCTTTATTACAGTTTTTCAATTTTAAAATTGAAGCCAGCTCATCATAGAAAATGTAACCATCCAGAAAAGTATAGAGAAGAAAGTAAGTCACCTAAAATGTCATCACCCAGATATCTTTGTTAACACATCCTTCCGGACATCCTTCTATCTCGCTTGCTCTCAATACACACACCGCACACACGCACGCTGCATTTTATATAGACAAGATTATGATGTGCATGCTCTTTTGTAACCTGTGTTTTTCATATATTAATACATCAGGGTTATCTTTCCATGTTGATGAACATGTGTACGTTATCTTAAAATATCTTTGCGTCTCTGATTATAGTGATAATGTTTCTCGTAGGAAACACTGATGTAACAATAAAAATAATGACTTAGAAGCACAAGTCCTATGATACTGCTTCCTTCCCCTCCAGCCCCCGTGGAAGATGATCACTCTTAATGCTCTGGAGGATAGGCTTCCATATTTTTTCCGCACATCAATATTTTAATGTTTGCTTAGTATTTTGTTACGTAGACATGATGGAGTTTATTTAGCAAGGACCCTACTGATTTAGGCGTCTGGATTGTTTCAGTGCTACAACAAACATCTCTTTATTAAGAGATGATGCAACGAACGTTCTTTTTTTTTTTTTCATAGTTAACTTTTATTTAAGTTGAATTTAAAATTTAATTTACTGTTAACAATTTTTAAAATATTTTATTTATTTATTTATTTAAAATATCTTATTTTTATTTATTCACGAGAGACACAGAATGAGAGAGAGAGAGGCAGAGACATAGGCAGAGGCAGAAGCAGGCTCCCCGCAGGGAGCCCTACGTGGGACTCATCGGGGACTCCAGGATCACACCCTGGGCTGAAGGAAGGCGCTAAGCCGCTGAGCCACCCAGGGATCCCAAAATATTTTATTTAAATTCAATTTGCCAACGGATAGTATAACACCCAGTGGTCATCTCATCACGTGCCCTCCTTGGTGCCCGTCACCCAGTTACTCCATCCTCCCACCCACCTCCCTTTCTGCAATCCCTTGTTTGTTTTCCAGAGTCAGCAGTTTCTCATGGTTTGTCTTCCTCTCTAATTTTTCCCCACTCAGTTTCCCTCCTTTCCCTTATGGGGCAACAAACATTCTTGAGCCTGTGATCAAGGCCAATTTCTTTCTTTCTTTTTTTTTTTTTTAAAGATTTTATTTATTTAATCATGACAGACAGAGACAGAGAGGCAGAGACACAGGCAGAGGGAGAAGCAGGCTCCCTGCAGGGAGCCCGACATGGGACTCAATCCTGGATCTCCAGGATCACACCCCAGGCTGAAGGTGGCGCTAAACCGCTGGGCCATCGGGGCTGCCCAAGGCCAATTTCTTAAAAAAATAAAAATAAATTGCAAAGTAGAATGCTAGGTTAAAGATACACATTAAAAACATGTTGTTATACATTGTCAAGTTGCTTTACAGAACACACTGATTCATGTTTCTACTACAAATGCACAAGCTTAGGCATCTTCAGGCTTTGGGACAGTTGGTATTTGGCTTCAGAATCTTCTGGCCTAGATATATGTGGAAGGTTCCAGAAGGAAACCTAGAGAGGTGCCCTAGTCTGATGCCCATGTCTGTGGGCTGCACAGCCAGGTCCTCCTGTTAGTCCCTGCCTGGGGAGAGGTAGCCCCCAAGATGTGAGGGGGCAGCATGTGCCCTGATATGGGTTCTGAGGAATGCACAGCGAGGGGTGGGAACTAAGGTCACAGGCATCACAGTGCTGCTGATCTCTACATTCCCAGTCCTCCTTAGGGACTATTGCTCTTTCATCCTGCCCATGTAGTCAAAAGAGGAAAAGGAGACTCATAGCAGTGAAAGGAGTTCTCTGGGAGCCCGGATTAGACTCCAGTTCTCCTACTTGCTCTGTCTCTTTTCTTGGGGAGATGGGGCAAGCCCCAGGTTGGGAATGGGGTAAGAAAGAAGAAGAGGGGAAGGGCAGGGAAGGGAGACACATTGTAGGTGAGCTTCTAGAGTTCCAAGGGTCCAGGAGATGGTGCAGTCTGACCCTAGCCTTTGGGATAAGTAGAGAGTGAAGCTTGGAGAGGGAAAGCAACCTTTCTCTGGTCACACAGGCAAGTTAGTGACCTTCAGAGGCAGAGGGGAAGGATGGGGACTGTGGAAAGCTGAGTTGCTCTTGAGCAGAGCTGGTATTTAGGAGGGAAGACCCCAGTAGGACGTGTTGCCCTGAGTCCTGGGCAGCTGGACTGCCCTTTCTCTCTTCAGAACAGGCAGTGCTAATCAAGAGTGGATTCAGAGGCCACAGGAATGGAGATGGGTCAGAGTCAACGTGGGAGGCACCTGCAGGGATGTTAAGCATCGATCTCCTGCAAAGGTCTGTGATATCCTATCACACTTGCCTGAGGCTTCCTGCCAGGGAAAGGCCTCATTGCTTTGAATTAAGCCACATCCTGGGTCCACGGCCCTCTCATGGCCATTCCCACACACCCCTCCAGCAGGTGATTGGGGGTTTGGGGGCCAGGCCTGCCTGAGTCATCCTTGTGTCCACAGTGACTGGCAAGTGTTCAATAAATGTATGCTGTGTGGATGAAACATGAGACCTATCCTGACAAGTGTATAGTGAAGACTGAGCCAGTAGTCACCAAATATATATAGCCATGCAGAGGATTTTTCCATTATATATATATATATATATATATATATATATATATATATATATATTTTTATCCTCCAGCTCCTTAGAAATTCCAGAAGTCAGAATTAGAGGGTTGGAAGCATCTTTGAGGAGAGGGAATGTAGGTGGGGAGGAAATGAATATTTTATTGGGTATCCCCTACGTGCCAGATGCTAGGCTTGGCCAAGTGCTCTACCTGCTAACTCATTGAATACCCTAACAGCGCTGTGAAGTCGCTGGTGCCCCCTGTGGCCCATGTGAAACACCCATCTACCTGCCACACCCTGAGGCAGGTAGATGATTTATCCAGGTTGTGCAGCCAGTAAGATGGAGTCAGGATTCGAATAATGTCAGTCCGGCTTCACTATTCCTTTTGCGTGAGCCCCAGCCACCTGCGCATCATGTGACCTTGAACCAGTCCCCTGGGGACCATTTCCCCTCTCGTGGGATGAGGCGTTGGACTGTTGAGGCTTCCAGGCCCCGGTGCCAGTCCTGACACTGTGTGGCTTATCCCATCTGTCATCCTCACCTCAGCCCAAGTGTGACACTTGACCTTCCAAGGGTGGTGATTCCCCAGCACTTTGTCCCTTAGCCTCCTTCCTATCCAGGCACTGCCGCTTACATCCTATAGGCTGAGAAATGTTTGTTGTTCTGAGTGGGCAAGGACGGGACTCATCTCCACGGGGGTGTATGGCCCCGAGTGACTGACTTATCTTTGGGGGTGTATGGACAGATCCATGATTTCATGCTGGGGCGTGTGCACCTCCTACGGTTCTGAGAACCCCGCAGTCCTGGTAGGGGTGGGGGAGGGAAGCAGAGCAGGCCCGGGGAGGCTGGGCTCGGAGGGGCAGGAGGCCTCTGGGCTGGCCAGGCCAGCTGAGCGTGCGCTGATTTGCAGAGAAATGGGAAGATGGAGATAATTGCTTTGTGAGAAGTGGAATGGCCTAAGAACACCGATAAGTTTTCGAGAGGGAGGAGGCTGAGGAGGCACTTGCTGCCTGTTGGAGGATGTTGAGGATCTGGAATGCAGAGGCTGCACACAGTGGGGAAGGAAGGGGGGTGCTTTACTGGCCTAGCAGTTTCTATCCCCCTCTTCCCCCCTCCCTGGGAATATGCCAAGATTTCTTTCTGAGCCTGGCTCATGCAAGGGCCACTTGGTCTGTAGGGCTTGAGGGCATAGGGGACGGGTCAGTCTTTTGACCCTGATTTATGGATGCTGCAGACCTCCATGGTGCCATTTTTAGCATTTGTAGCCCAAGGCTTCCCAGGCAAGGAAAAAGCAGAATTTATCAAGTGCAGAGCCCAGACTCGGAAGAGGACGTTTACCATGTCTCTGGAGGTGACTCCGATCCCCTCTGATTTATCCCAGTGGGCAGGCACCTGGCAGAGCCTCCACAGTGGCACTGGGGATTTCTGCTGGCTCCTGCTGTCAGGGAATCACTCTTTTAGAGATTAAGAGCTGTGGATTTATTTTGAAAACTTTTTTCTTTTTAAGTGCAGAGAGATTAGAAAGCGTTAGACATAAACCAGGCCCCTGGTGGGATTGCTGGAGGGCAGGAGGCTTCATCAAGGCAGAGGGTGAAGCCTCTTAATTATGGGGCTGATAGCAGCTCTGCTTTTCATCTCACATTAATCAGACCCAGCAAGGCCAGTAAACAGAGAGGGGCCTGGGGACTGGGAGCCAGCTCAGAGATCAGTGGTCAGAGTAAGGGGAAGGCCTACCAGACGGGATGATAACCTTGGCCTTTGCCCCTTTGAGTGCAAACTTGTTTTGTTTTGTTTTATTCAGAAAAAAATAGAGAAGTGTGTGTGTTTGTGTGTGTGTGTGTGTTCTATAAATAGAAGATAGAAATCTCTCTCTCTCTCTATACCCACATGCTGGGAGGGATGTGAGGCGTTTGCTTTATCAGTCCCAGTTTGGGGTTTGCTTCTGTGGCTCCCCGAGCCTGAAAGCGCCTTTTCATGAGGTGCTTGGAACACATCAGTCCCCAGTTGCAGCTTGCACTATTGAGTAGGCTTCAATGCCCGCCTTGTGCTTGTCGCCCAAGCAGATGTACCCCGGCGCTGGTGGGGTGGCCCAGGCGGGAGTCTTTGAATCACTCTCAGGATGTCACCGTGCTCACTGTATCTATCACCAACAGATTGATGTCTCCGCGGGGCAGTGTTAACGCAGCGTGGAATGCCCCATGCAGGATGACCTGCTGTTGGGACAGATCTTCGGTGGCCTCTGGCAGGCCAGACACAAGCACTGTGGCAGAGCCTAAGGCTGGGGATGGCTGAGAGGTGGGGGGAGGCGCTTGGCTGTAGAGTCAATAATCGGTTGATGAGGGGTATTGAGCGCCCCTCCACCGTGCAGGCAGTGCTCTGGGTGCTGGGGACAGCAGTGAACACAACAGGCCCAAATCTCTGCTCTCATGATGTGTGTGCTAGTAGTGTGGTACAAAGGGAGGGAAAGTGATGTGCAGGTTCTAAGGCCCAGAGGGAAGAGCTGAGGCCACATCTAGATGGTTTATATAGAAAAGGAGCAATTTCCAAAGCTAGTCACATCTGTTCAACCATGTAGGACAATGCGTATGTAGCACCTGTGTGTCCCTCCCCACCCAGGGCTTATGACAGGCATCACTCATCGCTCACAGCATACTTTCCCACTCGACCCGTTTCTCAGCCAAGCAGCTACTACCGATGGCTGCCCAGTGTTGTGCAAGTGGGAACCTCTCAGGGCCCACAAAATAGCACCTGACCTCCGCCACGCCTGCTGCCAGTGCAGATTTGTTGGGAAAGAAGGGCTCCCCGCAAGATATGGGGGTAGGCAGAGAGCAGGTTCCAGGCGCGTGGACTAGGCTCCTGTAGCCAAGATTTGGGCCCAGTCAGGAGGACGAGGCAGGTGGTGGAAGTGAAGCAGGTGGGGGAAGGTTTTTGCACAGATGAACGGTGAGGCCTAATGACTGACCCCAGGGCAGAGGCCATCTGTTTGTCTGTCTGCCCTCTGCCCCAGTTTTATGCATCTTGGCTGATGTGAGCATCAGGCCAGGTGTGAGCTGTCACCAGAGATCAGGCTGGACTCCACAGATGCTGGTGATGGCCGCAGAAGATGCCAGCAGAAGGCATGGGCCTCCAGAGGATGCTGCGGTCTCTAAGGTCTGCCCGGCCTGCAGGGCCCACCCAGGCAAGAACAAGTTCTGGCTGCTGGAAGGGGGGATCCTTTGCTGTGGTGTCAGTGTCTCTTGAGTTATCCAGTGGCAGGTCCCCTTATCACCACGTGCCAGGCACAGAAGGCCCTCAAGTGTTAGAATGAACAAATGAATACAAAACTCCAAGGATGCCTACCGACAGGACCAGGGCTTCCTTCACACGGGACCTTGACAGAGGGGAGCAGAGTGTTCCAAACCGGTACCCTGAGGACCTCTCCTTCTGGAAAGACTACTTTGGAAAACAGTGGATCAAACAAAGTACAAACAGATTTCTTTCCTTTGGGTCTTCTCAGAGCCTAAGGTATGGTCAGATAACACTGGAATATTTAAAATGTGGAAATAAGCACACGCAGCATTTCCTGAACTAATTCGCTCGTGGAAGTCTTTGGGAGATTTCTATCAATATCTCATGGGACTAGCGTTGCACAGAACCTGATTTTGGAAAATGCTTCCCAGCATCGCCCATGTGGCCAACCCCTGCTCTGCAGTGCACACCCTCTTCTGCCTCCAACACCACCTACACGTCCCTGCCTCCGTGTGCTTGCTTATGCTGTTCCTGCTCCCCAGATGCCCTTTCTCTGCCTGCCCCCTTTCCCTGGTCTGTCCCTCTTACATCCCATCTACTCCACAGAGTCTCCACGAGCCCCCCTGGGGGACTTCACCGCTTGCTGGTGGTGGTCCAGGCGTGCTTGGCTGATCAGTGCAGCCTGGGGCAGGTGTGCAGGTGGATCACACCTTGCGGGCAGGCGTGAGGGCTCACCTCCAATCGCCTTCTCTCCCCTGCAGCCTGTGGCCTGGTTCATCAGGTGGGAAGCAGCCATACCCCACTGCCAGGAAGGAAATGTCCCCATGCCTGCAACTTCACTTCATGCCTGCAACTTCACTTCCATTCTCTGCTCCTTAATATGCAGGGAGCATGGACCAGAGGGAGGGGAACCAACTGATCTATTTACATGTTCTCTTTCTCTGAAGTGAAACCAGGGGCATTTTCTTATTTAATTATTAATGCCCTAAATCAGATGGTGCCCGATACGTTAACCTCTGTCACTCTGAATGGAGTCGGCCTAATAACCACAGTGGCGGCATCATTGATTTTCCCTCAGTCATCTCGTGAGCATATGTCTTTGGGATCCATCCTCTGAGCAAGAGCCCAGGGAAGCCCCACTCTGGTTCATGGCCAGGAGTCCCTGCCCCCATGGGGAGGCGGAGGTGACTCCTTTCTGGTCGCTCTTCGCTTAGCCTCAGTGAATTGTCTGAGACAAGTAGAAATACTTTTTCTAAAATTGGTTCCCGAAAGGAGCTGACTAGCTTGGCCTGGGACTGGACCCAACCTTTGAGGCATTTCTGCGGCACGTGTGAAAGACGGAGTACACAGGCTGGAAAAGCTGGCAGCGTGGGATGGGAAGTGGAAAGCACTGGGCCATGTGGCCCAGGCTATAAGCTACATGCGTGGAGCATGCCTGGCACCCAGTAGGTGCCATGCCCAGCAGGGGAGCCTGAGCTGGACCTCGAGTTGATGGTACTTGGACATGCAAAGTTGACAACAGTGACGGGGTGTTGAGGGCAAGGGGGGGCAGTGTGAACAAAGAGCAGGAGAGACCAGTCTGGGCTGGAGGGGGAAGTGTGGGTGATAACGTTGCATCTTTAAGACTGGGCCAGGTTTCAAGAAAGTCTGAGGGGCTGAGGGAGTCCAAGGGAGGGCCTTCCACCCTCAGGCTGGGCATCCTTCTTCCTTACTCCCCTCCCACACTTCCACAGAGGCAGATGTAATCGCAGATGGGGGACTATGTGGCGGCTGGTAGCAGGGCTGTTCCAGGCTTGGGGGTGAATGTCCCCTGCTCTGCTGGCCTTAACACGACCGCATGGACAGAGGTTGAGGTCGCCTGGCTGCCCGTGTCCCTGTGCCCCCTGTCACCTCCCCTTCCCATGTGCTTATCCAAACACTTGTCCCCCTCCCCCTCTCTGCACCTAGCACCCAGGTGTCTCACTGCCAGTGGGCATCAGCCAAACTGTCCTGTCCAGATCTGACTCCGAGAGAAGAGGTTTTCATGAAGATTTTAAAAGATCTCCCATATTCTAGCAAGGATCTGAAGTTGCCTCCATCTCCCACCCCTCTCCTGTCACTGTGGATCTCTCCTGTAATCCAGGCAGCTTCATCCTTTGATGCTTGAAGCTTCTGAAATTTGAAGATGAGGTTTGGGGGGGGTGGTTGGCTCGGGAGATGAGAGGAGTGGTGGAGTTAGTGAGTCTGGGGCCATAGAGAGAACCAGAAAGGGGCAACCTCTCCTGCGGGCATTGTGATGCTGTGCCTTTCAGAGCACTGTGTCTCTTCCTTTATTTCTTTATTTATTTGATGGCTGATCTGCCCAAATTCCACGTGGAAGATGATGCTCATCCTACACTTGATTTTCCCCAAAACTTAATGCCCTGTCTGGGCAGGCTCCTTCTCATCCGGACTGTGGCTCCTCCTCTGGGAGGGGGATGAGCTGAATTGTCCTGCAGCCCTAGAGCTGTGTGTGCTCCAGGCTGTCCCCTGCCCCCTGTGGGCCCCTTAGGCTTCCAGGGACTTGGGGGGGGGGGGGCGGATGGTGTTGAGTGGGGAGGGGAGATGAGGGGCTATGACCTGCATCCTCTTGGACTTTGCTGAGTAGAAACACCAGAATTGCTTTTCTCTTTCCGAACTGATTTTCAGAATTTGTTTAGCCAGATTATTTTCAGATCTCAAACAGAAAAACCTCATTAATCATTAATTTGGACCCCTACAGTTATACAGAATTTGTGACAATTTGTTTATCTTTGAAGGAGCTGTTAAGAAAGAATTTGGTGAGGAAATTACTGGGGACAAGGAGGAGAGTATTTAACCTTTCACGAAGATGGGGGCTCTATTTAGCTTCCCTCCTGGTACAGATGGGGGTATGAGTGACGTGCATGTCACTCTTGTCTGTCCCTGAATGGTGCGAGTCCTTTCTTGTTGGCAAGCTCAGGGCCAATGGACTGGATGCTCAACCATTTCAAGCGTAGGGACCCCTTTCCAATGTCAAAATATTTTCTATACCATCCCCACCCCCCAGTTCTTAGAAGTTGCATTTTTTTTTTTTTTTTTTTTTTTTTAGCGTGGCAGATTGAGAAGAAAAGCTACTCTGAATTCGGTAAAGCTTTTAAGCAAATCATGATAGCATCTGTGTATACATGAAAAATAGTGCTATCTTTCTGAGTCACGGTGTTCATTCATTCTATAGCTGCTGTTTGAGCACGTATGAATTCCAACTCCCCTGGGCGAGATCCCCCCACCCCCACCCCAGATCCCCCCCACACACAGGTGGGAACCCTTGCTCTAGGACCACAAGGTCCTGGAGTGCCAGGGCTGGAAAGAGCCTAGGGGGTCACTGCTGCTACACCCACCTTAATGATTCTCTACCTCTATGAAGAGCCCTTTGTTGGGGACCTTTTAGGGGACTAAGGGGACGGATCCCTGTGTAGGCTCACTTGACACCTGCCATACACCATAACTTCAGGGGCCTGAATCAAACGCTACAAGCTGCTTCCTGCAAGCCCCCCAGCAGCCCTTCATTCCTCAGTGGGAGTGATAGGAGTGTGGGTCAAGCTAGGGGGTGGGGGTCAGTGATAGCCCATAGCAGCAAGAGAAGCAAGGGCCAGCCCCTCTGGTTGGCCTGGGAGAGTTTTCCCAGCTCAGCTTCCCCAGGGGCCACTCCAGACACCATTCTTCTCTTTCTTTGTTGCAGGAAGGAGTCCGGGTGGGGAGACCTGGACATGCAAAAGTAGATCAAAGATGAGGGGGAGGGGACAGAGGAAAGACACTGCATTAAGGCCAGGACTTCTTTTACCAGTGTGAGCTCAGGGGCCTGAGGATATCCTGATCTTAAAGCCAAAAGTCATGCATATGGGCATTTTTCTGGGGAAGATTCCTTGAACTTTCATTAGATTCTCTCTCTCTCTCTCTTTTTTTTTTTTTTTTAAGATTTTTATTTATTTGAGAGAGAGAGAGAGAGAGCCAGAGAAAGCACAAGCAGTGGAAGCAGCAGGTAGAGGGAGAAGGAGAAGCAGGCTCACAGCTGAGCAGGGAGCCCCAGGCGGGGCTCAGTCCCTCCCAGGACCCTGCAATCATGAGCTGAGCTGAAGGCAGATAGAGGCTTTAACCGACTGAGCCACCCAGGTGCCCCCCTTCAGGCAGATTTGCAAGCCAAAAAGCTTACAGAAGCCCCGGCCCGGAATATCATCTTTTCCCTGACTCAGGCTTCCCACTCCTTGGTTACTCAGAACTGGTGAAGTGTAGTCAAAGCCTGCAAGTGTGAAATATCAAATGCTCATTACATGACGTCGAGGGCAAACTTAGTCTGTTTAGCAAGTCTGTTTTGCTGCTTCATGTGAGAAGTTTCAGTGGTGAACAGATGCCCAGGAAACCGGCCTGATTAATGAAGCTGCTTCTTTGCCCCCCCACCCCACCCTTCCACAGGGCCCGGGATGGCACTCTCAGTGACAGAGCTCCTTGTCTTCTCCCTCCTGCAAACTGCCTTGTCCCTGAACCCCGAGGACCCCAACGTGTGCAGCCACTGGGAGAGGTAAGATGTGGGTCTCAGAAGGCCGGGCCCTTCCCTGGGGGGCCTCCCCATGGGCTTGGTACTGTTGGGACAGCAGCTGCGTCAGGAGGCACAGAGCTGTCCTCCATGGGCGTGCAGTCTGGCTGGGGACACAGCACAGGCGCCGAGAGCCGGGCCCCAGCTGTGTAGATTCTGACTCTCAGGGCTGTGGGAGCTCCAGGTGGAGGGCCTTGACTTGGGGTCGCTGGCAATGAACCCTTGTCCTTCCCTGCCTTTGCCCTTCCCAGCCATTTTACAGATGAAGAAGTAGAGACACAGAGGGGCTCGATGCCTGTGCACAGCCAGGCAGGGTGCAGCGAGTGACTGCGGTCCCGTTGGGTTACTCTCCAATACCGTGTCGCCTTTCCTGGTCTCCCGGGACTGGCAGTGGTGCAGCAGCTCACTTGTGCAGCCAGCAGTCAGTCCCAAGGAGG
Organism: Vulpes lagopus; assembly: GCF_018345385.1. Lineage (NCBI taxonomy): Eukaryota > Metazoa > Chordata > Mammalia > Carnivora > Canidae > Vulpes > Vulpes lagopus. Next base: position 51,277,179 of record NC_054825.1, read on the forward strand.
GCGGGTCAGGGGACTCTGCTGCTTCTGGCTCGTGGGGGTGGGAGGCCTACCCGGGGAAGAGCGGCCCAGGGCCTCTGCAGAAGAGCTGGCTGCCTTCTGGCTGCGGTGCTAGGTCCGTGGGGAATGGGCCAGGGCCCTGCAGACAGCCTGACTTTGAAGTACAAGGTTAAAGTATTGATTTTGGTGAGCAGAAAGATAGTGACCAGAGACCCAATCAGGAAAAACCGAATTAAACCCTGGAATTGATTGGCTGTGCTGACCAGGACGACTCTGCCACTTAGATGTTAATAAATCAAATGAATAAAATTAAGATGAGGGCCCAGTGGGGGAGGCAGATGGTAGAGGACAAGGGAGGGGGGCTGTCCAGGCTCGGTGAGTGCGAGGGTGAATGTCCCAGCCCCACGACGGGCAGCACCAGGTCCCAGAGGGCTGGGCTGGGCAAATAGAGGACCTCTGCCCATACTGGCATGATCACTGGTGACTGGGCACTCGATGGGAGGCCCTATAGGGTCGAGGCTGGAGCAGAAGGCAGTGCTACAGTGTGTACCTCTCAGGTGAAGTGGGAAGAACACGAGATCTGTAATGAGAAGACCTTGGATCATTCCAGTCTGGATCTTGCCACCTGCTAGCTGTAATGATTCAGGGGAAGTCTCTGAACCACTTTGAGTTTGCTTCTACCTCTGTAAAGTGGGAAGAATAATTACCCTGGCCTCACAGGCTTGTTAGAGGATCAGGGTACCAGTTTCACTGAAAGGGCTTTCAGGACTGTAAGGGTCAATTACTGTCCTTTCTTGCTGATACCTCTGGCTTTGCAGGAACTGCTTCTCACAGACTAATGCCCATCAGGCTCACTGGAGGCATGGATGAGAAACAGTCTCCTGGGTCCTAGCCCCAGAGACTCCGATTCTGTAGGTCTGGGGTAGAGCCTGGGAACATGCATTTTTCATAAGCTTCCCGCACGACTCTGCAGTTACTCAGGCCCCTTGCACCTTCTGGTCTTGGTGCACTTAAACCTTTATTTCCCAGGAGGTGAGAGAGCTGTCAGGTGAAGTTGCATATTATTAGTCCCTGGTTTGTAGACTCCAGCTTCAGAAGCCTCGTCCCGGCTGAGACACACTTGCTTCCTGCCCCTGGCTTTGCTATATCCCCACCTCTAGAATACCCCCTCCCTGTCCGCCTTGCTCTGCCTTCCCCAGGTCCTCCCACCGGGCCTCTCTCCTCCAAGGAGCCTTCCCTGATGGCAGAGCTCATCCTTACTTCCCTCTTCTTGGGGCCCCCCACTACGGATCACTCTGAACAGTGGATCAGTTCAAACTCAAAGCAAATTCTCTAATTTTTGAAACCTCCTCAACATCAGTAAATTTGGAATGTGAAAGCACTTTGAGCTGAGCCCGCACTGAGCTGGCTGTTAGCCGAGGCGATCATTCAATGGGAGGACCAGGACCGAGCCTATAACTAAGGTGAAGTCCGGGCCCTCCCCAGGGCTTCTCTAGTCCCTAGGGAGGAGGCCTTGCGGGCGGTGCCCCATGACATGGTGTGTCTTCTTCTGGGCTTGCCCACCTGAGCTCCCCTGCCGATGACACGTGGACAGATTTAGTCTGTGTCTTTGCAGAAACATGCCCTGGTCCCCAGAGACCGCTTAGGGAGAATTTCTCAGCTGGATTAGTGCTTTTGGCAGGTTTCTTGTTAATTATGTCCCCTCCACCATAAAACCCAGTGGAGAGACCTCCCCTGGCTAATAAAGCCCAGCTCTACAAGATTAATCTGGTCCCTCATTAGCATGTTGGCAAATGAGCATGTTAAGCTGCCCAGCCATGAAACTGGGGGCACCCACTTCGTCTCGGGGACTTGGAGTGGATACAAGGTCTCATTTCCAGACTCGGTTGGCCCTGTGCACCCCTGCAGACCTGGGACCTGCCCTGGTGACACTCTCTTGCCCCTCTGTCGGGCTGATGCCCTTTCTCTGAGCGCCCACTGTCTCTGGTAGGACTGGAAGGGGTGCTTGCACCCCCCACCCTGAGTGCTTAACAAAGGTGGGGAGTCGGTTCTGTGCGTGGGTCTTTCTCCTCCTCCTCTCTGCCACCATGTTCAGGGAGTTCATCTCAGTGCCTAGCACAGGAGGTGACCTACGGTAGTCACATAATAGTGGTGACCAGCATCTATTAGATGCTGTGCATCCATTAACAACTTTCCATGCGTTATCTAATTTTACGCATCTTCTCTTGCTTTATCTTCCCACCACCCTGAGAGGTGGACACTCTTATTGCCTGGCTGGATCCTCAACAATGACTATGTGAATATTTGTTGTGGATTTACAGGTGAGGAAAAGGAAGCTTCCGTGAATTAAGTAACATGTCCAAGGACGTGCCACTGACAGGTGACAGGGTTCAAATGCGACCCAGAGCTCATGCACTCTCAGCCATTTATTCTCCTGACCTAAAGGGGGGTATTCAGGAGCCATGTGTGAGCTTAGGGTCATGGAATCTGAGAGTTGGAAGGAGCCTGTGGGAAGCCTGGGGTGGTTGTTGAGCTGCCTCAGTGTCCCAAGCCTGGAGATAGAACCAGATTTGGCCCATGTCTGCATAGATGTGTGCCTCTGACACATCTCCATTGTGCTGGCTGGTAGAGGATGAGCAGGGACCCTCCTTACATCCTCAGTGCTTCAAAGAGCCAGAATTTTCCAGCACCCTGAGTCCCTGTGCCTTGCTGACTGCTCCTGGGCCCTCTTTCTGAATTCCAGATCTTTGACCTTTTGGGCATCAGAGAGCCTGCTGAGACCCACTCAGGGAGCTGGCCTGCCCAGCCCCCTTGCAAGCAAACCAACAGTTTCCTCAGGCGAAGCAGACGGGCTTTTATAGCCTGGATCTGGCCATCTGGCCCAGGTCAGTGAGCCGTCTGGGGGGAAACAGTGAGGAATACCAGCCTACATAAAAATGAATTCCTGATGTCTCAGCTGGGGCCCTCTCCCAGCCTGCATAGCAAGTGTGAATCTTTCCTTCAGCATCGAGGCTTGACCGCCTTTTCATACAGCTCCTGCTGGGGGCAGGCAGGTAGAAAGGCTTATGGGTTAAGGCTGAGATGTTCCTCCCCGTGACTTCCACCCACTGTTCAGGTTTACAGCCAACAGGCAGTATAACAAAATACTACTTCGATTAGGAGGTCTGGGGCATGTACTTGATGTTTCCCCAGCTTTACTGGAGGGAGAAGAGAGCAGGAGGTAACTGAGTGACCTTGAGGAAGTCTCTTATTTCTTCACTGTCCTTGTCTGTAAAATGAGGATAGCCATGCCACCTACCTTACAAGATTGTGAGGATTAAAATGGCTTAAAACACTTAATGCAGGGCACTCAATAAATATTAGCAGTTACTGGTATCGGCTGTGGGGTCCTGGACAGTCCTCTCTGTGCCTTCATTTCTTCAACTATGACATGGGACCACTTACTTCATAGAATTGCTACAAGGATCAGCTTCCATGCCTGTACTTTGAAAACTGTAAAGATCCGAACAAAATATTTTAAAACTTGTTGGCTCTGCCTTCCAGAGCCTTATAGAATAAACCTAATTTCTCCTTTATTCATTCTCTGAGAAATGAACAAATGAACTAGGATTTCAGAAAATGAGCTGGGTCACAGGGCAGTAAGGGATATGTCTTGGATCCAACCTGGGGCCAGGGAGGTTTAAATGCGGAGGGCATCCAGGGCATGAGGAGGATGAGGGGCAGGGGGAGGTTGGAGCCCCCAGACACTTGCCAGTGGGCCTGGATCTGCTGGGGAAGGAGAGCCCATCTTGCATATCAGCTCAGCCTCACACTCATTGACCATAGCTTCCACCTCCTGTCTGGTTCTCAGCTATGCCGTGACCGTCCAGGAATCATACGCACACCCCTTTGACCAGATCTACTACACGCGATGCACAGACATCCTGAACTGGTTCAAGTGCACCAGGCATCGGTGAGTACCTCTCTCAGGTGATGGGGCAGGGGGAATGCACTGGGCCCTCGGGGCTTGCCTTTGTGCCCGTCAGTAAACGGCCCCTGGAGCCAGGGGGCCCCCAGCTCCCTCACCCTTAGGATAGAGGGGAGAACTCTGAGGAACATTCTGCACATATCCTGGCATATCTTGACTTGGCCACCTTTTACCCCTGACTCTTTCCCCGCCTCCCCTCCCAGTGCTTCCTTAGATTACCTCCTGAAGAAATTGCTTTTCCTTGAATCTTTGCCTCAGGGTCAGCTGGGGGAAATCCAACCTAAGACAGATCCCTCAGAGCAGACATAGCCCCCTGCCAGGGCATCTGACTTGGGGAACTGAGCACAAGGTAGAATTGGACGCCCTCTTGGCACCTTGCAGGCTGCCCATAGGAAGCACTCATCTTTTTTTTCTTTTTTAAAAGATTTTGTTTATTTATTTGACAGAACCAGAGAGCACAAATGGGGGAGGGGCAGAGGGAGAAGGAGAAGGAGACCCCCTGCTTCAGCCTGGGGTCATGACCTGAGCCGAACGCAGATACTTAACTGGCTGAGCCACCCAGGCACCTGGAAACACTCAAACTAAATGGCTACATGTGGGTCTCTCTTGCTCTCTTGTCCGCGGCCCTCCTGCAGATCATGCTAGTCTCTCATGTCACTGGGGGAGAGAGGAGGGAAGGAAGAGAGAATACATTTTATTGGGTGACCTGGGCAAGTTGCTTTATTTGGGGATTCCCAGTGTACTCATCAAACATACAATGTCCCTTGCCCTACCTACTCACAGGGCCCAGTGAGGTCAGGGATGTGAAAATGCTTTGAAAAGTGCAGGGAAAGAGAGAAAAGTGAGCTATTAGATCGGGGCAAGGTGGCACTATTATTTGAGGGGTGGAAACCAGCAGATGAAGGGTTAAGTGAGTGCATATCAGGGAGGCCACCTGTTAGGCCTCTTTCCTAGTTGGCGAACATCTGTGTTGGTTCCAGATATCTCTGGCTTCCTCCTTGTGGACCTAGTCCCTCTTTGTGGTTTATGTCTGAATCATGGCAGGTAGTATTGTGGATAGGGAAACTTGCTCTATGTGGAAGAGGCAAAGTCCTAGTATTCTTCGGGGTTTCGGTCATAAGTTGCTGTGAGTGTTGACATAATAGCTGCTTTAAAATCCTTATTTCCAATTCTAACATCTGTGCCACTTCCGTGTGGTCCTCATTCGTTGTCTTTTCTTTTATATAGGCAGTATTTTCCAGTTGCTTCGTGTGTCTAGTAATTTTTAATTGTGTTCTGGGCACTGTGAACGGCAGAGACTATAGAAAATGAAATCGGTTACGTTCCTCCTGAGAACATTGATGTGTTGTTGTTGTTTGTTTCAGCAGTCAGCTAACCTGGCTACATTCAATTCCAGACCCTGCAAGTTCAATATTTTTTAGCCCTAGCTAGACTGCATGAGTCCTGCCCTCTACACCCACTATTCAGGGGCCAGAAGTTTGGGAAGAGATTTTACAAAGAATATGGGGCCTCCTCTCTGTGGCCGTCTTTTCTGGGGTTTCAGTGTTCACTTTCAAGTTGCTGGATTCACTCTGGTCTTGTCTTGTGGTCCTTCAAACCAGTGAGGCTGTGTGTTTTCTATCTGGATTTTAGCCACCTGGAACATGGCAGATTGGGGCCTGCCCTTGAACTAACCTCGCCCCATGCCATTTCCTTCTTCGAGTGTCTCTTTCTCTCCAGTACCCACCTTTGTTCTCTCCCTAGTGCCTTCTGGTAGTTGTTTTTTATATTTCCCCCAGATTGTATAATTGTAGGATCTTTGGTCAAATAGGAGCTACTCCACCATGACTGCAACCCCTCCCCCTAGCCCTTGACTGTGACATGAGGAGGTGGGAGCAAATACCTCCTTCCAACTTCCCTTGCTGGGCCAACTTAGCTGCCTGTGGCCCTAGTCAAAGTTGGAGGCAGAAATAAAACTCCTCTTCCCTCCATGAGCTCTGTCAGGCCCTGTGCCAGAGCCAGGTTTGCTCTGAGGTGTGGCTTTGTTGGGTACCCAGAGGCCGGGGCTGCCATCCATCAGCACGGGGGGCAGGAGGGGTAAGGTGAGTGAGTGGCTGCTTATTAAAATAGGCTGCATTCCTGGAACATGAATTATTTTGCTAAATTATTGAGTTGCCTTGCAGCTTTCCTGCTGACCTGGGGTATGTGTGCTGACAGCCACACCGTCAGTCTGCTTTAGGGTGGAATGGTTTGTTTAAATGCAGCACCCCTTTCCTGACAGCCTGGCCGCTGGTCTCTTCCCTCTCCTGCTCCCCACCCCAGCACTGGGAGCAAGTGAGGTTGGGACAGCCAGAAGCAGTGGGAGATATCTCTCTCCTGGGAGGCTTTTGTGGTGCTGAGGCCACTTCTCCACTGGAAGGGCTGGGGGATAAGCCAGTGGGGTGGGACGACTGGGTTGAGATGAACTTTGAGCTGAACCTGACTCTTTCTCTGAGAGGCTTATGCCACCCCCGAAATTGCCAGGAGCTGCTTTCCTGTGCCAGGGAACTAGCTTCACTTTGAGGCTGGCTCACTTTTCATTATGGGCTTTTGACAAAGTAGAATGACCTTAGTTTACGACATTCCCAAATATCACAGATTTCCCTGGAGCCCTGCACTGTCATTTGTCATAAAGTGAGGGCTTTAAGGACTGGAGGGCTGGCCCAGCCTGTGCTATGGGACTCCCTTCCCACGTTGGCCTAAACCTCCATGGAAAGCATCTCCCATGTCTGGACCCTGTTACTCTGCCCCTTAAGGAGGGGTCAGCAGGGCAGGCTCCCTTGGGGTGTGGGTGGGGATGTGAAGGAGCTCTGGCTTCAAAGCCTGAGGACTTGGCGTTGAGTCCTAGACACACATCATGACCTTGGGAAGTTACTTCCTCCCTCTGTCCTTTAATGGCACTTCAATCTCTTCCATTTGACCCTAGTGTGGGGAAGGGGCTTTGTCTACCAATACCCCATTTTGACTTCCTCCTAAGGACTTGGTCCTCCCACCACCCATTTACCTGGTCTTCCTCCATCGCTATGGCCATCCTATATGGCCAGCCACCCACCCTATGGGAACTGGCACAGAGCGTGAGGTTAAGCCTGGTGGCACTGAGATAAGAGTGACTTGGGTTAGAATCCTGACTCCGAAACCGATTCATTGTGTGACCTTTTGTGAGTCATTAACTTCTCTGAATAACAGTTTTCTTATCCATAAAACAGGAGGTACATAAAAATAAGAATAAAAACTCTAAAAATAAAATAAAGATAACACAGCAGTGCTACCTGCCTCAGATAGAGAATGGAATGAGGTTTTGCCTATAAATCCCTCTGGCACAGGATGAAGTGTCAATACCTGTGTCAGCAGAAGGGCCACACTCCAGGTCTCTGACTCCCTGTCCAGAGCTTCTCCCTGGGATTTGGCTTCTTCCTCTGCAGAACCAGGGGGTCGGTTCTGAGCCTTCCTGGGCATGGCATGTGAAGCTCTTGCCCAGGACCTGTTATTTGTGGTGTGAGGGGGCATTCGTCTGCTGTCTGGGACTGAGTGAGACTCAGAGGGCTCTTTGCTGACTCTGTTTCAGTTCTCCAGCTGGGTGGACCAGTTCTCTGGGGGTCATGAGCTCTCTGGGGGTCATGAGCAATCTGCTTATTCGGGTGGTAGCCATGGCAGAGATGCTCTCAGGGCCCAACTCCAGTCCAGTTACCCCTGGGTCTGGAGGTTTTAAGGAAAAGCCCCTGGTTACCTTCCATGATCACGCCAGAAAGTATCTTCCACAACCCTTCTCAACATCATGCTAAAGAGTCTGGGGAAAGTCAGCAGGTATAGCAAACACCATGTCAGGAATACATCCTGCATCACAGTGGCCCAGATGCAGCCATAGATTTTTCTTTATTGTGTTCCTTCATATTCGAAGCTGCCATGCATTTTAAAGTAATTATTGAATGGCATCCTCAATATAGCTTAACACAAATATCATTCTAACAGGAGTGATTGATTTTCAATACTTTCAAGTGGCTTTCTCCCTTGTGCCTTAGGATCAGTTATAAGACGGCATATCGGCGTGGCCTCCGGACCATGTACCGGCGCAGGTCCCAGTGCTGCCCTGGCTACTATGAGAATGGAGACTTCTGCATACGTACGTAGGAGCTGCCTCTCTTTTGGCTTCACTGGGGCTGGGAGGTGAGGGGAAGGAACCAAGGGGAAGGGAGGTAGGGGAGATAGGGCTGTTATCCAGGCCCTGGGCAGCAGGCCTTGGCTTACTGAGGGCTCCAGAAGCCCCTGCCTGCTGCCAGCTCTGGGAGGATCATGGGTCTGGTCAAACACATTAGCACAGATTTGTCCATCATATTGATCTCCTAAGAGGAGACGCAGGTCTCCAGGAATGGATGAGCACATTCCTTTTCTAATTTCCATTAGAGGTTGTTGGTAAAGCTCTTGAGTAGACGCAGGTCAGTTCTAGGCCCTGAGGGTCAAGAGAGAAGTGGACACTTTTGGAGAGTGCTCTGAGGAGCAGTGGGGAAGAAGGACTGAGTGTCTGGCACAGATCTGAAGGGCTCAGAAAGCTTTGCTGGATGCAAGGAGACATGAATGGTGAAATGGGTGGCAAGATGGAGGGGGGTGGATGGATGCAGAGAGGGTAGAAGGGAGGAAGGAAGGCAGCCGGGATCGTTGGACAGCAAGACCATAGTACCTAGAAGGAGGATGGCAAGAATTTGATAGATCACAAGGGGCCAGTTCTAGGAAATGGGAGCATTTCCAGAAAGGATCAGGAGACACTGAGGACAAGGTGGGTGCATAAAAGACACATGCAACCTTCTTCCCTATTTGTCAGCCAGTGGCTTAGAAAACAGAAGCCGTAGTATCCCCAGAGAGACTCTGAGATGGAAGGGCAGTGCTGTACAGTGGGAGATAGATACCCAGGAGTCTGCAGATCTGGGCTCTGATCCCAACTTCCCAGGGATGTGCCTTTGGGCAAGTCACTTAACCTCTCAGAGAGAATGGCTATAGGGTTAAAGTCTCTTAGAGTCCAACGGACTCTCTCCCACCACCTCTGATAGGTGCAGTGGGGCCAGTATGGGCTTTCCAGTGGTGGTCAAGGGTTGTCTCAACTGCAGGAGAGTGTCAGAGAAGCTTTGAGTCCTGCCCCCATTAATGACAGAGGGGAAGCCACCCCCAAAACTTCTGCCTCTTAATTTGGAAGCAGATTTGGAGAGGGAATTTCTTTGTTAACATTCTCCTTGCCCTTCAGGTGGGCAGAGTGAGCCAGTGTGAGAGAGATAATTTGGGCAGGGTGGGCGTGTTCGTGTAGGGAATGAAATGACAATTTTCCCCTGCTGATGTTACATATCCCCTCTTGCTGGAGAAGCTCGATTCTAATTGCATTACGGGAGCGAATGAAAAATCCTCCCACAAATGGGTTGAGTAGTAATAGTTTTGCAGGAAAAATACAGAGATACTCATGCAAAGTAATCCCCCAAAGGCTGTGTCTCAGGAGCAGAGCAGAGGACTGGGCTGGGACTAGGTGTTGGCCAATACCTCATCTGGGATGGGGCTCCCACGGGGACCTGGGTGTAGAAGTGAGATCAAGACCAAGGTTTTACTGCTGCTGCTCTGTCTGCCCGGAGGAGAGTGTGAGGCAGGAGTGTGGTGTGACCTAAAACTCATAAAGCCCGAGCAGAATGGATGTGAGTGGCCGGCCCTTCAAGGCTCAGGGCCCAAGGATGGACTCGGGAAAATGATGAAGGGAATTCAGATGTCAGCACAGGGCTCCAGGAATGGATGAGCACATTCCTTTTCTAATTTCCATTAGTGGTTGTTGGTAAAACTCTTGGAAAATGAAGGGCAGGCCAGAAGCACTGAGTGTCCTGATTGCACAGGCTAAGTCTTGCTGACAGGGAAGGGCAGCTTATAACCTCCCACCTACTCCTTATGTAATGGCCAGGTACTGCTTGTGGGGCTGGTGGCCGCAGGCCATCCACCTCCAGGAAGCCAATTTTAGGACTCAAGCCTCTTTCTGTAGGGGACAGGAGTTCCAGCACTGAGTTGGGTCACTGGCATGCGGGGTGCTGGTGGTGATGATGCAGAGGGGCCTGGGTTTGAGTCTCAGCTCTGCCCCTCCCAGCTTCTTCCTCTTATGCTCCTCCTCGTGGTCTTCAGAGCACACCCTACCTCCACTTGATACACATCAATGCATCAACTCCTCATAATAGCCCTCTGAAATAGGTACCCTGCTCTCTCCCATTCTATTGGAAACTGAGTCACAGAGTGGTTATGTGACTTGACTGGGTTCATGCAGCTAGGAAGTGGTAGAACTGGGATCTGAACCTAAGCTGTCTGGCCCCGGAGTCGGCTCTGACCCACTTGGACAGGCTGCTTCTCTCTCCATGAGCCTAGCCCAGATGCCACCTCTTGGTACCTCAGTTTCCATTCATGTAACATAGGGATAGTGATACCTATACCTCCAGATGCAGGGTAGGGGCTTAATAAATGCCAGCTCCCTACTCCATGGCTTTGGGTCTTACCATTTTTTTGATCTTGGCTTTTGTTTTAATTTCTCAGACCTCCAGGAACCCTGTCCCTGGGAAAATGTGCATGACATATATAAACCTACGTGCGCATACACAGCCCTTTGCACATAGTTTCCCTGGGTTCATGGAGCCCTCAAATCCCTTACAGAGTCTTTGGACCCTCAGTAAATAATTTCTGCTATATGTTCATGTTTATCCATTCAATTTACACTGTTGCTTGTCAGCTTGTTTCCTATGCAAGTGCTTGTTTGCTAGACACAAAAGATAGTTGCTACCTCGAGGAGCTTGCAGCCTAGTGGAAAGAGATGGTCGGCACGTGGATAACTGCCCCCAGAGTTACAGATGCTTCAGTGGGTATCTTGGTAAAGTAGGGTCGAGTAGAACGGAGAGACTGTCTTCTTCAGCCATGCCCACTTACCGAGTGTTAATGAGGAATCAGCTCTAGACAGAAGAGTCAAGGGGGAAGCCCTCGAAGGGTGTTCAACCCAATATTTATTAGATGCCTACCAGGGCCCATCCATAGTGCTAGGCCTTGGGATATAAGAGAAGTGTTAGGAATAGTTCCTGCCCTCATGGAACCTACAGTCTTATTGGGAAGGCCAGGCCATATGCAGAAAAATCGGTGGGTAGCAGCCAGAGGAGAGCCTGCCTGGACTGGCCTGCTCTCACTCGGGGCACCTCGTGAGGGTTTGGGCTGGATGGAATGGTGTCTTTGGGCATGGATGAGATGGGGAACCCCATCAGCAAAGATGACTGGCCCGACCATGGGGGGTGGGGCTGATCTGGGTTGGGAGGCCGGCTGGGTGAGGCAGTTACTCCATTCCCGAGGGTTGCTGTTTCAAGAAACACAGCCTGGCTGGCTTCATCAACAGGAGCATCCTGCCTTACCCCACGGGAGGCTTGAAGTCCAAATCAGGGGGTCAGCACGGTTGGTTCCTTCTGAGGCCTGTGATGGGAGATCTGCTCCAGGCCTCTCTCCTTGTTTCTGGTAGCCCCGTGGCCTGTGGCGCTGTAACTCCATTCTCCTCCTGATCCGTGTGCGTGGCTCCAGGTTTCTCCTTTTTATAAGGACACCAGTCTGACTGGATGAGAGCCCACCCTGATGGGCTTGTTTTAACTTGATTTCCTCTAGAAGACCCCATCTCCAAATAAGGTCACATTCTAAAGAATTGGCGAGTAAGACTTTAACGTGAATTTTAGGGAGACATAATTGAGCCCATGAACAGGTGAGTGCCGCCTATTGCTAGCGTTCTCTTGTTCCTGCTTATTGTCATGGGAAGAAAGGAGGGGGAGCAGCCAGGCCTTGTCAGCTGTCCAGAGGCGAGTGGAGACCTCGGAGTCAGGGAACTTGTGTGAGGGGTTGTGCCCAGGGTTCTGGGTGCCAGATGAGAGGCTTGCAAACCCAGAAGCATTCAGGAGTTGATGACCTGCAGCTCCTGCCCCACCACTTCTCCTTCTCCACCCCTTGGGGGCCAGAGAACCTCCAGGTTGTTTGGGACGCCTGGGTGGCTCAGCGGATTAATGCCTGCCTTCAGCCCAGGACGTCATCCTGGAGTCCCGGGATCGAGTCCCACATCGGGCTCCCTGCATGGAGCCTGCTTCTCCCTCTGCCTGCGTCTCTGCCTCTCTCTGTCTCTCTCTGTGTTTCTCATGAATAAATAGATAAACAAATCTTAAAAAAAAAAAAAAAAGAACCTGGTGAGAACCCATCTGATGCCAAGAGTCCTCAGGACTGTGCACAAAGCATCTGTGCTTTGTTCCCAGCTGAGGGGACATCATCCTCCCTCCAAAGCCACCTTCCTGGTGCTCATTTCTTGGCAGAAGGTAGAAGGACACAGGCTCAGAGTAAAAGCCTTGACTGACTCTGCCACCAACTTGCTGTGCAATCTTGGGCAAGTCCCTTTGCCTCTCTGTGCTCACTGTGACATAGGATAGATCATTCCCGTGTGTGGAAGGAGTAAGATAAAACAATGAGTGAGCTTGTCCCAGAACACACCGTCTTCAAGCTAAGGACTCACGTGCTTTATAAGTTCTGGAAAATTCTCAGCCATATCTCTTCTAATATCTCCTGTCCTTCATTCGCTCAGCTTTCTCCCATTAAAGCTCCAAAATGTTGGACATGCGTTTCACTCCCTCTCTCTCCTAGGCTCTCATTTTTCATCTCTGTATCTCTCCATGCTGTATCCCGGCGATTCTCCTCGGATCCATTTATCAAATCCTTTAGCTTTGCTAATTAACCTGTCTGTTGAGATCTTAATTTCAATACCAGTGTGTTTCATGCCTAGGAATTCCATTGGTCCTTCTTTAGGTCTACAGGTTTGCTTTTCTGTTTTTATGTTTTTCTGTAGTGTCCTATTCTTTTATTATAAATTCTAATCCTTCAATCATTGCTTTAGTTATTTCAAACATATTTCTTTTATAGTCTTTTTTTTTGGATGGTTTCATCTTGAGCTATTCGTTCTATATGGTCCAGATAGTTCTATCTCAAATCTGTGAGTTTGGTTGGCTCAAGTTCCTAGAGTATCAGTCCTCCTGGGTGTGGAAACTGCTGATTCTCCCTTGTGGTGGATTATTTCTCTGTTTATAGGTTGTCATTTCTTTTTTTCTATTTTTTTATTTATTGCTGTGAAGGCTTGAGCTTTTTTTTCTCCTCCCCGCACACTCTGGGGTGTATGAGTGCCCCACACATCTGTCTTGCATTTTCTTATCAGGAACACTCATGGTTTTCTTTCTTTTTATTTTTTTTAAAGATTTTACTTTATTTATTTATTCATGAGAGATACAGAGGGAGAGAAGCAGAGACACAGGCAGAGGGAGAAACAGGCTCCATCCCAGAAGCCTGACGTGGGACTCGATCCCGGGTCTCCAGGATCACGCCCTGGGCCAAGGCAGGCGCTAAACCACTGCGCCACCGGGCCCACACTCATGGTTTTCAAACCAAACTTGGTATGGGGTTCTATGCTGAGGCTGGAACTATGGTAAAGGCTTAGGGTTTTTTTGTTTGTTTGTTTTTTTGCTTATTCCTCTGAAAAAAAATTGATGTGAAATTCAAATAATACAGTAGTAACAATTTTGAAGTGTGCCCTTCAGTGGCGTTTAGTGCATTGACAATGCTGTGTTCCTATCACCTCTGTCTAGTTCTAAAAGGTTTTCATCACCCCTGAAGGAGACCCTGGACCCATGAAACAGTCACTCCCTATTCGCTGCTCCTCGTTTTTTGTTTCTTATGGAAAACTTTTTACTTATGCAGAATCTCTTATTTTTCACTTAGGTGGTGGGAGCATTTTCAAGGTTGCCCTACATGGAGCTGGCAACTCTCAGGGCCACATCTGCCCCTGCGTCGGTGTTAAACTTCAGTCTCCTAGCCAGGGCTGGGGGCAGCGGGCAGCTGACAGCTGCTAGTGGGGTCCCACATTCCCTGGGCTATCTCAGCTTCCGCATCTGCCCTTCTGCACTTCCTATAAACTCCCCGCCTTTTCCTACACTTGGGGGAAAGTTAAGGTCACATTCTAAAGAATTGGCGAGTAAGACTTTAACGTGAATTTTAGGGAGACATAATTGAGCCCATGAACAGGTGAGTGCCGCCTATTGCTAGCGTTCTCTTGTTCCTGCTTATTGTCATGGGAAGAAAGGAGGGGGAGCGGGCTCATTAGAGCTCAGTAAGATATCTATATTTTTATTTTATTTATTTGGTTATATTTTGGGAGCATTTTTGTAGCAGGAGGGGCCTACCTCTGAACTTTGTCCCTGTCACTGGAACTATGCCTGTTTTATAGTGAGCAGGGGAGTGGGGGCTTTATGATCAGACCCAGTGACATTGAGTTCAATGCTTTCTTGGACTGATTGTTGACTTCCAACAACAATAATAAAACAGTGTAACGTCTGGCAGGGGACCTGCCACTTTTCCATGTGGTGTTTCACTTGTTTCTCACAGACAGGCGGAGGGTTGTTAGGGCCCCTGCAAAGTGGAGGGAGCTGACACCAGGGGATCCTGAGTGCCTTTTCCAGTGGAGAAGTACAGCCCAGGAATTGAGATCTGTGCTCCCCCACCAGCCCTACAGTTCCTCTCCTGCAGGGGTTTTCCTCTCCGGAGGAACCTGTGGCCAGGAGAGACAAGTGGGGTCAGACAAGAAGGTAGGTGGAGAGGTTTGTAGGGAGAGGAAGGGACAGAAGACAAACTGGTTTGATTTCAAAATTTTGCTAAGGTAGGTCTCAGTAGGTGCCAGGATGGAGGTAAGGAGTGGGGGATTGCTGCATGTATGTAGACACAGACCTGTAGGTCTCGTAAAATAATTCCCTGCTGACCCTCTAGAAGGCTCCCCGGGGAATGCAGCCAGCTGCCAGCCCCAGAAACAGCGCTGACGCTCCTCTCCTGGGTCACCAGCACCTGGTGCTGAGCTTTGCTGCCTAGAACAACATTCATCCTTCCATCTGTCCATCCATCCATCAACATTTATTAGCTTTCTAAGGCACTGCTGAGTCCTGGGGTTAGAGAGATGAAGAAGAAGCATATGGTATAGTGGGAAATATATAAAATTCCAACATAGCCTGATAAGCATACTTTAAATAAGTAGGCAAGGAAACTGAGGGTGTCACCGGGGGGGTGGAGGTGGGGAAGGAATGGCTGTTTAGCTGCCCCAACACATCCTCATCGAGTGGGCAAGGTTGATGCAGCCACCATGGTCTGGTCTCCATTCTCCTGGGCTTAGAATATTCATTTAGGACGCCCGGAGCGGCTGAGCTCCAGGTGGTGATTCACCCTGACCAAACTCATAAGGTACTGATGCTTAACCCTACTGCCGATTAATTCATTTACAGTGAGCACACAGAACGTTTGCTCCTGTCCACTTGTTAGTGCTTTTCAGGCCCTCATAAAGAATTGTTGAACATGCAGATTCATGGTAACAGCACCAAGGCCCAGTGGGTTGTCTGGACAGCCCGGTTGGCACCTATTTTAGATTCCTTTGATTTTACTGTAGAAGACCACCTGTCTGAGAGCCACATGGTCCCTTCTGTCACTCAGTCCCACTGGTTGTGATGCTACCTCACCTGTCCATCTATCCCACGCAAAAGCGAATTCCCGAAGCAGAGGGACCATGTCTTCTACGTGGGTTATTCCCTAGGCAGGCACAGTGCCTGGCGCTTAGAGTGATTAATTACTGAATGAGTAAGAGAATGTGTGAATAAAATAAACTCAGACCCCCAGCACTCAGAAACCTCTTTGGGAGAAGCAACCATAACTCTGGGGAATTATGGGGACTGGGGCATAGTGGGGATCAAAAAATACTCTTTTTTAAAAAAACATTTTATTTGTTAGAGAGAGCATGAGTGTGGGGCAGGGGCGCAGAGGGAGAAGCAGACTCTCCACTGAGCAGGGAGCTCAGCGTGGGGCTTGATCCCAGAACCCTGGGATCTTGACCTGAGCCAAAAGCAAATGCTTAACTGGATGAGCTACCCAGGTGCCCACCCCCAAAAAAGACTTCTTAAAGGAGGTTAGTTCTGAGTGGAGTCGCAACGATGAGTAGGAACTTGCCAGGAGGGCAGGCGATGGGCATTGGTGAAGACAGACCCTGAGTTTTAAAGCCCATTCCTTCCCCTGGGAGACTCCCAGAGCATGTTATTTGCTTCTCTGTGCCTCGGTTTTGTCATCTATGAAATAAGACACTCGTATTAAGTACCTGCCCCTCTGGGCCGTCGTGAGGATGAAATGAGTGACTGCAAAGAAAGCATTCGGGACAGAAGCTGGCATATGGCGAGGGCTCAGTAAGTGTAGCTGCTGCTGTTTGTGTTCTGGATGTGAGGAGGACACTCTGTGGCAGAGAGGCCAACGTGCGCAGAGGTGGGAGGTGGGAAGGAGCAGACGGGATCAGAGAACCATCAGCAGGCCTCTGTGGCCAGAGCATGGGAAGTGTGGAAGTGGTGCTCAAAAGGGCTGGGTGGGGATGGATATGGACCCTGAGCACGACCCCGAGGATCCCAGGCAATCTCATGAGGGCACTGAAGGGGGAAAGCAGCCATGGTGATGTCAGGGAGCCATCGGTCTGGGGGCAGCAGCCAAGAGGTGGAAGAGGAATCAGGAGGTGCGTGGGGATGGGCCAGCCATGGGCAGCTATGCTTGGTCAAGAAGACACAGGAACTCTGGGGTCTGGCTGGCTGCATTTTGCTGGCCTAGCCCTCAAGTTCCCCGCTAGGCGTTTCCCCTACCTGCAGCAAGTGCTAGCAAGGTCCTGGATGCTGACGCAGTCACGTGGAAGGATCTAGGCGCTGCTCCTTAATTACCAGCTGCAGCTGTAATTAAACCTCTCCTATTGGACCGGACAGCCTCTGAGAAGGAAGCCTTAATTGAGGCTTAATCAGAGCAGCTGGGCATTTGTGTAAAGTCCCTTTCTGGGTGTCCTGAGCCAGGTAATGCCTGGGAAGGAGTAACCTGTCCCCTGCCCAATTCTCTGTATCTCTGCGGAACTTCCCAAAGGCCCCACTTTCCGTCTTCTGAGTTCCCTCAACATCTATGGGATGCGGCTGTGATTTCTGGTACTTGTTGGGTGTTGGCTGCTTCTCTGATGGCCTCACTGTGCCGGCCCCAGCTGACTCCAATCTGCCCCCCCCAACGCCCCCACGCTGGCCTCCTTGCTCTTGTGCTCATGCCCCACTGCAGCACAGGGGAAGCCTTGTGTGCAGTCCCCTCTGCTGGAGCACTCTTCCCCCAGAGAGCCAGGTGGCTCTTTCCCTTATTTCACTCCATCTCTTCACAAAAGTCATATCATCAGAGTCTTTCCTGACCACCCTATCTGAAATAGCAGTCCCCCCACCATCTTTCTATTATCCCCTTTATCCTGTTTTGTCAATTAGTGCCATTGCTACCTGATACAGAGACGTAGAACACGTCAATTTTTATTTTTGGTCTCCCCCAGCTAGATTATGTGCTCAGTAGGGATCAAGGACTTTGATTTGTTCCTAGCTGGTATCTCTGCTCTTAGAACAGCCCCTGGCATATAGTAGGTGTTCAATAAATAACGAATGAATGAATGAACAAATGAAGTATAAATTCCTAAGGGCAGGAGCAGCCTTTTGAAAACATACCACTGTGTGGTCTACAGTGGCTCACAGGGGCCACGGACGGAGTAGGGTGGCCCTACTTCCCTCCGGTGGCCCCCCACTGCTGCTTACTCCCAATGCTGTACCCCAGGCCCCTCCATGCTGAGACTCCTCATTCTGTATCTTGCTTCCCTAGGGTCCCATTGTGGTCTGTGAGCCTTTCTGCCCCAGCCAGGCTCCTGAATTCTCTGCACAGTCTCTCTCTGGGATCTCATAGCAACTGCCCGGGCTTTTGGAACCCCCGGTACTGCATTTTCTAGCAGCTCTTGGAGACTCAGTGCAGAGCTGCATGGTCTCTGGGGAGCCCCACCCGACACCTCCTTCTCCCCTCCCAGTCCTGACCTCAGCCGCCTTCACCCTACCTGCCCTTACTTATTCTCTTTCTCCTTGAACAGTGAGCTTCTTGAGAGCCATGGCTGTGGGACCCGTCCGTGTCCCTAGCACCCACCACAGGGCCCAGCAGGGACACGTGCTTTGTGTAGCCTTGTTGACTGGAAGGAGGCCATGTGGGCTGGCTTTTCCTGGGGACCCTCAAAGGAGCTCCTTGAGAGCCATGGCTGTGGGACCCCTCCGTGTCCCTAGCACCCACCACAGGGCCCAGCAGGGACACATGCTTTGTGTAGCCTTGTTGACTGGAAGGAGGCCATGTGGGCTGGCTTTTCCTGGGGACCCTCAAAGGACACTCAAATGAGTGGTCCTTGGGTGGGACCCTGAGATCCCAGAGTGGAGAGTGGCCTGCCTCAGGGTCCTTGTCCCCATTTCTCCTCCTCCCTCTTGGGTTCCCAGAACCCTCCAGAGTTCTGCTGTCTGCACCCAGTATCACACATGTGTGCAAAGAGCCTGGAGACCCTGCTCTGGGCTCTGCAGGGATTAGCCCACTGTCCCAGAACCCAGGAGGCTAACCCTCTGGGTTGGAGCTAAGCTTCCAAGACAAGCAAAATTCCTCATGCAATGCTTCCTGGCTTGTCAAGCTCCTTCTTCCCTCCTGGCTCCTGGCCTTTGTACTAGAGAGGTTTCAAAACACGGCCATTAATGGGGCTTTGTGGGTGATGGACAGGCCAGTCCCCAGGTCTCTTCCACTGTGTGTTCTTTGATTAAGGGAAGCTGCGTGGCCTCTGTGAAAGTGAAAATGACATCTTAGGGTCTCCCTTTGCTCCAGTGTCCACTCAGTACTCTTGTCTTTGAAGAGCCTCCATCAGCTATTCATCAAGTGGATGGGATGGGGGCCAGCTGGGAAAGCTGGACGCCCCCTCATACCATGCTGGCTGGGCATTGGCCAAGACTCACAGAAGGCCCAGGAGCCAGGTCCCCTAATCTTGTTGCAGGCACACAACTGCTCTCTCCGGCTTATCCATACCTGGGGATAAAATTGAAAATATTTAACTACATGTGTGGCTGTCCTACCAATAGGTTAGAATGGAGTAGGGACGTAGAGGCCTTGCTGCGGTGCCAGGGGTTAAGTCTGTGGGTGCCCGATGAAGGGCAGGTAGGCGGCCGGGGGAGGGGCAGGCCTGGAAGCACTTACCAACTAGAGCAGAAATATTTAACTGTTTTATGTTTTTAGTTTTTATTTTTTAAAAAAGATTTTATTTATTCATGAGAGGCACAGAGAGAGAGAGGCAGAGACATAGGCAAAGGGAGAAGCAGGCCCCATGCAGGGAGCCTGACACGGGACTCGATTCCGGGTCTCCAGGATCACGCCCTGGGCTGAAGGCGGCGCTAAATGGCTGAGCCACTCGGGCTGCCCTATTTAACTGTTTTAATATCCACTACCCTTCTACCCAGTCTAAGTCTTTGGCCTGAACCTGAAGATGTGATTGATCTGGACCACATGCATGATATATGGATGCTTGAGCTTCCGGCTGTGTGTACGTGTGTGTGACATTGTGAGTCCACATGTGTGGATGCTACTCCCAACCCATGAATGGGGGTGTGTCTCAGGGTGCCTGACTGGCTCAGTCCGTAGAGCATGTGACTCTTGATCTTGGGGTCATAAGTTTGAGTCCCACATTGGCTGTAGAAATTACTTAAAAATAAAATATTAAAAAAAAAAGGGGGGGGAGTGTCTGTGTGACATGTTGTGCCAGACAATGTAAAGGTCAAGAACACAGACTCTAGAACCAGACTGCCACCTCCTGCCTCTGTGACTGGGGGCGAATTACTTAGCCTCTCTGTGCCTCAGTTTACTCAATCATAAAGTGGTGTAACAATGATACCTTTCTCACAGGGTTGTCATGAGCATTAAATAAGTGAATAAATGTAAACCAAGCACATGGTAGGTGGTGTGGAAATGTTAGCTTTTATTATTGCACACACACTGGTATATTTGTGAATATTGGGTGCGTGAGGAGCTCCCCCTCTCATGTGTGTGTGCGCATGCGTGTTCTCGGCATCTAGACTTGCTGCATGTGTGTGTCACATATATACCAATGCAAAGGGCCCCATACCCCTCATGCCGAGTGCAGATCCGCATGCTCATGTATTTAGAGAGTGTGTGTGTTCACGTCTCCTCTGGTTCTCCTGAGAGTCACCTTCCCCATCGTGCTTTCCTACTTTGTTTTCTCCTTTTCAAGCAGCCAGTGGTGCTGAATTGTCACCAAGGGAGCCAGAATTGTGTCTTTGCTCTGGATGAGGGGGGAAGGGGGAAGCAAATGACACCATCAATCTCCTTCTGGGATGGAGCAGACCTGGATCCAAGGGCAAAAGCCAGGGAGGCCCTCCTCCCACCCCTGGCCAGCCAAAGAAGTCCACCTCTGGCCACCTTTACAGGTGGGCTTAGCTGATGGCAAGAAGAGGGAAAGTCTCAAATCTGGGAGTCCGGGGGACCCCAATTTAAAGGCAGCCCTCATCCAGTCAGTCTGGTCAGGTGGAAGGACCAAGGCCTTGGCCTCTGTTTATCCACAAGGTTCCATCACCAAACAAACTGCAGAGGCCTGATAGTAAATCAGCAGTGAGTGTGATTTAGAGGACTGTTTGTTTGCTCAGCTAAGCTTTTGGCAAGGTAAATGCATAAGCTGCAGAAAATCTCTTTGAAACAGCCGCAGGGCTCAAACGCCCTTCAGTCCTCCATAAAGGATTCTCAAAATTATATGGACTAGATTAGTATCTCTATTACATAAAACCATTTCAATGCCTGCTCTGGGCTTTGAGAATAAAGTCACCGGACAGACCTTTTGTTGCTGTGTGCCCCTCCGGCACATGGTAATTGAAGATTTCCCTTTAAAAGTGTGTCAGGTGGAAAGAGCTCCTAATTTACTAAGTGGAGGGGCCTTTGTTAGGGAGAGTGATGCTTTGTTCTGCTTGTCCCTTTTAATCTTGTTTTTGCACAATGGACTTATATAAAGCACTACCAGCTGAATTGGTTCTGGAGGCAGGAAGGAAGGCTAGCAGGGCCTTCCCTTCCCTCTTCCATCTGAGGCTCTCCTCCTCCTCCTCCTCGCCGTCTTGCTCTTACCTCTTCTGGGCCCCGACCTCGATCCCGTGGGGCAGGCACAGGCCCTGGGACAGACTCTGTGGCTTCCTGGCAGTGGCTGCTCTAGCTTTTTCAGATCAGAACACACCCTCCCTCTTTTTTAATTGCCTCTCTGCATGAAACCCCAGAGGCAAGATGCGGGGTTGGGACTACATTCTCTGCTGGTCACTGGGTCTGAATCGAGATGAGATTTTCAGCCCCAAAGTCAAATGCCATCTGGTGCCTGATGGGACGGTTTTGGTTGGAGGTCCTCCCCAGCCCTGGGTCATTAAGTAGCATTTGTTGTTGGAGAGTCCTCCCCATGCTGGCTTCTGGCTCTGAGGAGGAGGTCGCTGACCCTGGCTGAGAGGACTCTCTAGCAGGGAGCCACCCCCTTGGGGCTTGAGCCCACCAGGGTACTATCAGATGCCAGCCGGGACCTGGCTTTCAGAGATGGAGCTCTGCTCACTCTCTCAGCTATCATCTTGCTTTGCCGGATACTGGATTCCACCTCCCTGGGTTTTAGCTTTCTCAGGGTAATTAGAAGACCTATAGGCTCTGAGCTTCTTTGCAATGCGAGTTCCAGTGATGGAGACTGTGGGGCAGAGGGTTTTCCCATTGCCAAGTTGATGGACACAGTTAACATGAGCCCTAGGACCACGGGAATAGTTTAAAATGGAAATAAGCAACTGGAGGAAGAACCAGATAGCAGAGTGGCACCACGATTGGCCAAGGATCATGAAACCGAGACAGGGAACTCTCTGGAAATGCTGCAAGGGGTGGATGTACATATTCCTGGGCTTATCATGACAAGTTTCCTACGGCCGAGAGGTTCATAAGCTTCCCGAGGGCAGGACCTTCTGGGGGTGACACAGGCCTTCACAGTTTCTCCTAAAGATTTAACTACCAGACGGGGTGGGAGAGGGAAGGGGAAACTGTTGGAGAGGCTGTTTAGGCACCAGGCCCATGGGAACACATCCTCTATAACGACTTCCTTTGGTGGGCATTTGCCTTCACAAAGTGAGGAACTCAGGGAGTTACTTTTTTTTGGTGTCAGGCTGTCACATATGTTACCTCATTTTATCCTCAGAATGACTTTCCTTTCTAGGAGCTGTTGCTCTCTTCACATGTGTGAAACTGAGAGGACTTTAGTGTTTTCACCAAGGGCCAGCATCCAGTAAGTGGTGAGCCCATTTCCAGTGGCCTGGCAGAGAGGAACCTTACACACTGGGGCCCCAGACCAGGCTAGGGGCAGGGGTGACCTGTCATTATACTCAGGCTCCGTAGCAGAGCCTTCAGCTCAGGCTCAGGAGCCTGGGTTGCAGCCCTGGCTGTCCACTTCAACTAGCTGAGCAACCCAAGACACCTCATTCCCGCCTCATTCCCCTTGCAGAGTTTCTCTTGTGTATAAAATAGTATCAAACCCATCCTGCAAGACCACGTGATGGGGCTTTGTAATCACGAGCCCCTGCTGACCCCCACCTTACCCATGGGGTGGCAGGAATAATGATCTTCTCCTCCCTCACCTCTTCCTCCTGCCACTTCTTGGTCATCATTGTAGCTAACACTTATATAGCACGAACTATATGCCAGGCCTCCCTTCTGTATTCACTTAATCCCTACAACACCCCTGCAAAGTAGGGACTATTAACATCTCATTTTGTAGAGGAGGAAATGGAAGCACAGGGAGGTTGCATAACCTTCACAAGGCCACCCAGCAATGAAGCAACACGGCTGGAAGCCAAACCCAGGCATCTGGTGTTGGTTCTATACTCCTGACCAATCTGTTACAGCCAGTGGTCTGCAGGCTCAGCTGCCACAAGGCCACATTTGGAAGCTTCTGGTATCTCTGGAAGTTGAGAGTAGGTAGTATTTAGGTAATAGGACAGTGGCTATGGAGTCTCCTGCAGCGTGGGGCTACTCCACTCCCCAACCTGGCCATCTGTCCCACTCAGTTCCTATGCTCCTTCCCATTTCCTACTGAGATGAAACCTCATCTAAAGGACCCCACTATGTGTCTTCTCTTTGCCTCACTTTCCTTATCTGTGTAATGGGGTGATAATAGTGCCTTCCCCTTAGACTTACGAGGATTAGGTAAGTTCCCAAATGCTTGGGACCATGCCTGGCACACAGTAAGTGCTTAATAAGTGTCAGCTCTTGTTTTCTAGTATGGCAAGATAATGCAGAGAGCGCTTCCCCGCTAGGCTGAAGGCAAAAGGAATCATGGTTTTCAGATCTGGGAGGAAGCCCTGTGTGTGTAAGCATAGGGTTGGGAGGTGGGGTACATGGCCCCTTCCCATATCCTCCTAAAGACAATGTTTGAAATTGTCAGAAAGAATAGCAAAGAAATCTTATCAGGCTCTTGGTACGTGTCAGCTTTGTAGGTGGTGAGGCCCCCGTCACGGCTCTGCTTGCTCCAGAACAGAGCGCAGATTGCAACATTGCCTCCTAGAGAACAAAGACAGAAACTCTATTTCTGCAGCACCAGGGGTCTGGGGTTCAGCTTACAGGTGTCCCAGGGAGAAATGGTGATTAAGAACCCCAGATGGGGGTCCGAGGAGCCAGCCTGCTGGTGACAGCAAGCATCTCTGTCTGGCAGCACTCTTTATTTTCTGAGGGGCTCGGTGCCTTCTTTAAATCACGAGTTAGTCTTAAAGGTCTTTGTTTTGTTTTTAAGATTTATTTATTTATGATAGACATAGAGAGAGAGAGAGGCAGAGACACAGGAGGAGGGAGAAGCAGGCTCCACGCAGGGAGCCTGACGTAGGACTCGATCCTGGGACTCCAGGATCGCGCCCTGGGCCAAAGGCAGGCGCCAAGCCGCTGAGCCACCCAGGGATCTCCAAGGTCTTTGTTAATAACTTTACGATTCAAATGGTGAAAAGGTACACCTGAGCCGAGCCTGTGTCCTCCTGTCTGTGCTGAACGAGCCTCCATCAGAGGGTGGACAGCGTGACCTCTGAAGGTCACTTCTAGCCCGGAATTCCGGGGTGCATCAGAGTGGGGTGAGGACTCCCCATGTGCAGAGGAATGGCCAGCTGAGTTCCGGGCAGCCTCTCTCTGAGTCTGTGATGGTTAGAGGCTCCCCTTGAGTAGAAGACAAAGCTGGCAGGCCTCACGCACCTGTATTTACCTTGACGGAGCTTTAAAACGCTGCTCTGACATGTGTACAAACCACACGTGGAGCAACACGGATGCCTCAGCTGGAGGTCTTAATGACCCGCTAAGAACAAGAGACGCTTCTAAGATCTGGAAGCTGCTGTGCGAAGTGGTTCATTTCCCAGGGCAGGGTGCGGAGCAAGGGGAGCCATATGGCCCAGCGGTGGAACAGCTGTCTCTTGAGAAAGAACAATTCGGCAGCTTCCACCATCTGGGTGAATTATGAGACTTGCAGTTCTCATGCATATGTTGGGGCAACCCACCAACCCAGCAGGCAAGCAGGTGGATGATGGAGGGTGATAGAATGCCTGGTGCTTGGTGCGCTGGCCCCCTGCATGGCCAGGCCACCCCCAGATACCCCAACTTAGCGGCCTCCCCCGGCCCGGCTGCCCTGACCAGAGCCTTGCCAGCTCCCTGGGAATTTCTAATCTCCACCACCAACCCCCGGCTGGTGGGTCTTCCACTTGCTCCAGAAAATATACATGTCATTCCCTTAACTCTGGCCACCGCTTGCCTCTTTGGCAGGGCAGGGAAAAATCTAGTTGAAGAGTGGTTAGTGGTTTGGGGCTGTTATATTTTTTCTGCTCTATGATCCGTGTTAGGTTAAAAGGGCCAGAGCTGCTTTTCCTTCCCACAGAAGATAACTCAACCTGGACAGGCTCCCTCTGGGAGAGTTAAAGGTGATGAGGGACTTCTGGTTGGCTGGCACCGTTAATATCCTTCCCCCAAAGTGGCCCTCTCCTGTCCCCAGTTCCCCAGCTGGTTGGAATGACGAATATATTCCAGTGTGTTCGCATCCCAAATGATAGCTCTCTTCTTTTGCACGTGCTGCTTATCCAGTGGGGCAGAAGGAGAATGACGTGATGGGTCCCCCCACCGCCTCCGTCCACCCCGCCACCCCCACCCGGTGTGCCAGCCCCATGACAGGTGTTCCTACAATCTGGCAGTGCTTGGTGGTGAGTTGTGTCCTCCCAGTTCACAGATAAGGAAGCAGAAGCACCTGAGAGGCCAAGTGACTGGCCGGAGATCCTTGAGCTAGGAACCGGAAGAGAAGACTCAAAGTTAGGTCTGTCTGACTCCAAAGCCAGTCTCTTTCCTGGAGACTGTGCCAGGCCTGGACAGAGGCGGACCTACCAAATCGGTGTTCGCTAGGGGCGTGTTCTTAGGACAAAGGCATCATGCAGGTTGCTGTGTCTCAGGGCTTCTCAGTATCTCTCCCACTGACAAGCCAGGAATTTTCACATTAGAGTCTCCTGGTGATTTCCTGGTACTCCAGAAGGTTCCTGCCAAAATGTAGCCCTGTTACCTGGGGAGGTAATGTGTTCACCTCCATGCTCCCCAGGACAGAGAGAGGTTGGTATCGGTGATAGGGGAGAGGAGACCTAGATGGAGGGTAGTAGTGGCCTCATTCCTTTAACACTTGTTCCGAAGCTATCTCTGTCCCTATCCTCATCCCCACCTGCCTCTTATTTTGAGATTGCACAGTCAAGACCTCACAACTGACCTAAGTGGGTTGGCCTTAGATTGACTGCCCTAGTTCATTGCCAGGACATCCCAGCAATGAGGGGACGTGGCCTGTGGCCTCCTTCACATCCCTCATTCTCTGGCTCGTGGGGTCGAGACATAGGCTTAAGGTCCCCCTGTCTCCCAGCCAGAAGAATATGCTCTCCCCAGAGGCCCAGGGCAGGCTCGGGGTGCCCTGCTGTTTTACCCGTTGTCCTTTGTGTGCACTCTGTCCTTGTCACCTCTTCCCCTTTCTTGACTTCCACTCTGTTTGGGGAAGTTGCCTGGAAGGCCTGTGAGGCAGGGTTTGGGTCTGGACATTTCTATGTCTCTGTGGAGCAAACAGGCCATTGGAAGGGTTTCTTGACCATTTCAGTGTCTGCAAGGAGGGGACTTTGGGGAAATCCAACTAGCCCCTCCTAAAAGAGGCTGGGGGCTTGCTTATTGATCTCCAGTAGCAGAAGTCCTGATCCTAGCCCTTAGGGGCCACAGTTTGGGTCTCCCCCTCTTTCCCCCCACCCTGAGACAGAGAGGTCTGGCCCTGGGAATGGGCATGGGGATCCAAGCCTATGGGACCCTTTGTTCTGATGTGGTATGGCAATGGCTGCCAATCAGTGAAGCCAGGGAGGCTGGACTTGAGAACTTTCCTGCTTGGCTTCCCCCTCTCTCCTTCTCCTTCATGAATTTCTCTTCTCCTTGTGTGGAGGCCATCTGAGAGTTCTCTCTAGTTACGCCCACTGAGTGGGGAGGACTGCAGGTGACAGCTGTATCCAATGACCTTCAGAGGCAGCTAAGGGGCTGGCACCCCATCCCGAGATGGCTGCCTCCCCTCCCCTTTGTCTCTGGGTCCGACTGTACCTTGGTCTCCCCATGCAATGGTGCCTTCATGCTGGGGGAGGAGGGGGCACCTGGGAGCTGGCTCTCAGGGATGGCTTTTAAGGGTTGTGTGAGAATGAGATTATGCCCAAGTGGAACCCACAATAAGGGTGGAGTTTCGGTTTTCTGATCCCCAGTGAAATGGGGTAGCTGAGGCTTGGAGCCAGGTGGTAAGACCCTCTGGTCCAGAACCCCAGGCTTCATGTCCCCTGGAGCTGGGGACTATGAGTGGAGGCATGGGGGAAGATCCTGATTCCTTTCTATTCCTGGATCAGGGAATCACATGTTCTCAGGATTAAGTGGAACCCTGCCGTCCACTGACCCTGGACATGCCTCTCTGGATGCTAATCTGCCTGAGGCTCTGGGCCATCATTCATACTCTGGTTATGTAAATAGTGCCCTAGGGTTCCATGTAACCCAGAGGCCCTGCTGCTATTACAGCCAGAGATGGTGGTTCTGGCTCAGTTTGATTACCTTGGCTGACAGGGAACTCCCTCTCCCCTAAGGAAGCCCAAGTGGTTTGAACTACTCTCACTTGGAGAAAGGTATTTATTTTGGTCCTAGAACAAGTCTCTCTCTTCCACATAACAGCTTTTTAGATGTTTAAGAACTGTCCCCTCTCCGTCACCCCCTCCTTCCCATTCTCTTTTCAAGGTGAAACACCATTTGTGGATTTAGCGATTTATTTTTAAGTGATGTGCCACACTCTAGGCGAGGTGATGGAGAGACAGAAATTAATGAAACAGAAATGGTCATTCACTTTAGGGAGCTCACAACCCAGCAAGGCATCATTTCCAGACTTCTGTCCTCTCCTCTTGAATGTGGGAAGGGCTGCAGGTCTGGCTTGATCAGGGCAGAGGTGACAGCCCTGCTGTGCTCTCCATACTTCCTTTAACCTCCGTGTAATGCTGCGGAAATCATGTAGCCTCCCTGACCACCATCCTCAGGATAGCGGCACCTGCCTACCTGCCTTGCAATGCTAATGTGTGGGATCTAATGGGAATTAGAACCTTATTTTGTTACACACAAATGCAAGGTGCTATTTACATCCAATCCCGTGGAGGCATGGAGTGGGGGCAGGAAAAGAAAAGTGTTTATTTTTGTAGTGTCTTTATGACAGTAATTACTGCACCTTTTCAGACAAAAGAGTCATTTGTTTAATGCATTTGTTGAGTGCCTTCTCCAGTAATGTATTCATTTATTTTTTATTCAGGCAACGTGTATTGCGTGCTTACTGTACTCAGGGCTGGGGCCAGGGATAGAGGTTCAAGGGTCAGCAAAAGAGATGCGGTACTTACCCCCATGAAGCTCATAGCCTAGAGAGAGACTGGCTTTCAACACTTGCTCCCCAGGTAAATGGAAGATGCCGTTTTCAGTGGGTGCCCTGAAGGGAAAGAGCATGGGGTGCTGAGAGCCACTACCAGGGAGCCCTCCTTCACATAGGAAGATGGGGACCTCAGGGAAGAAGGTTTGGGGCTGAGATGTGAAGGGTGAGGAATGAAGCCTGGGGATGGAGTGGGAGCTCTTGGCTGAGGGAATCACATGGGTGAAGACCCTGAGATGGAATTGAGATTCATGCACCTAAGAAACTAGAAATTGGCAGAGAGTAGAAGAGAAGAGGCAAGCAGGGCCAGATCCTACAGGGCTCCTGTGGGAATAACCCTGGCCTTGGTGTCATCAGCTGGCCCAGAGCTAATGCAAGCAAGGGCCTGGAGCAGAGCTGGGGACTGTGGAGGCGTCACTCTTGCTGCAGGTAGGAATGCTGTGCCCTGAGAACCCCCAGGCCATCTGGGCTAGGGAGTGGGGGCCACTGCCTTGTGCAATCTTGCAGGGCTCATCTCTTCCCTTTGTGGGAACAGGATTCCTGCTGTGGGGTGGGCGGTGCCCCATTCACCTCTGGCTCCCTGTCTAGATGTTCCTTTTCCAGGACACTCCGGTGCCCCGTGCCCAGCTAAAGCAGGCTTTGCTGGACTGGGTTCTGTCTGTGATCCTGCGTGAATTTGTTGTGTCACCTGCCTCCTCTGAGCTGTTTGGGGGGTCCTCCTCCGTGTGCACCTGACAGTCCTGGCTATGAGCAGTTAGGGAGGGGAGCAGGAAAGCAAGGTGGTGGGAAAGAAGGGTTCTAGCACTGTAAGGTGCTAGGGGGATGTAGAGTCCCTCTGGTAGTGGACACTGGCCCTCAGGGTATTTTTTGTTCCTCCTTTTGCCAAGGCCAGGCTACCTTTACCTGTAGTGCCTGCCAGCTGTTAGTTCCTGCAGGCATGAGGGGAAACAAGGCAGCCAGCAGCTAAGTGAGTTGCCCTAGTAACTAGCTAGTAAATAGTAGATTGGAAATTTGAACACAGCAACTCCAGCTCTGGGGCCTACAGTTTAGTAGCTATATCACACCTTGTATTTTTTGCAAAGCACTTGTTGTTCTGTGTACTTTGCTGCAAGGAAGGTGTCAACCTCCTCATTCTCCAGATGAGAAAACACGGGCATGGAGAAGCACTCACCTGGTCTCCTTCCGGGAGGGCTTTGTGGGGGCCCAGAGGAGCACGGAGGAGAGGCAGGGGTCCGAGTGTGCACCTGCATGTGCAAGGAGCCACGAAAGCACGTGGGCTTCAGCCCTGACTGCTGCCTTCTGAAGGCTTGTCGGACTCCATGGCAACCCACGTACCACCACTCTGGGCCTGATCTTGCCGCTCGTTGTTTGGGTAAATGTTTTGTTGAGCGCATGCTGTTCATGCCCTCTGGAAGTGGGTGCTCTGGGACAGGGGGTAGAAGAAGCAACGTTATTTATGTGTTTAGAGGCCGAATTGTCACTTTTCCTGTACATTTGTGTCCTCAGGGGAAAACAAGTGCCCTGCCTTTTCAGGCTTTCTGGTTTCTGGAAGCATGCTTTCTCAGTCCCCAGGGGAGGCCGAAGCACTGTGGTTCACACCCCATAATGTGAGGCCCGGTCTCCTGGCCTCCTGCCCAATACCACTCCTTGCTGCTGGACCTGGAGCAAGGCTTGCCTTGTGAAGGCTCTCAGCAACCAGCAAGCATCCCTGGGCCACTGGGCCGTGCCAGACTCTGGGCTATGTCTCTGCCCTGGAAGGAGCATCAGGCAGGGGTCTTTGCCCTCCAGTGGCTGATAGTTCAGCTTGCAAGATGAGCCCTCCACCAGGTGGTATTTAATCAGGCCAGCTGCTCCAGGAGACAGGTGGAGAGAATGCTGCAGGTGAAGAGAGACTGTGTCAGCGCCAGGGGGTGAGGAGCCGGGAGGTCAGGCTCTCAGCTATCTCTGGTGTGGGTGACCCTGGGCAAGTAGTACCTTCATATCTCTGAGCCTCGCTATCCCCATCTGTAAAGGGAGTCTAATAACAGACCTGTCTTGCCTACTTCTTAGGGGAGTTGTGAAAGTCGATGAAATGGCAAACATAAATGTGCTTTAGAAATGCCAAAGTGCCAGATGAGTAGGAACGATTACCTGCGTGGAAAATTCGGAGGCAGAAATCTGTTTTATCTTTCCTTCAGCTTCTTCTGTCTGCTTTTCCTCCTTCCTTTCTGCAAATAACTGGCCAAATGGCTCTCCTCTGCAAATACCACGCTAGGTAATGAGTCAGGGTTGAGGGAGAGAGCGGGGCACAGATAAAGACCCGTTCCAACCTTTAAGGAGTTTGCCATAGGTAGGAGCCAGAGGTCACCGGAACTGTGATACAGAGTGGAGTGTGCTCCCTCCCTGACAGCTGGGCTTCCAGGCCGGCTGCCTCAAGAGCAAGGGCGTAGGCTGAACCCTAAAGAAAAGGTAGAAAGGTAGATGGGCAGCAGAGGGAAAGGACAGTCTGACATTCCAAGGGGGAGTTTGCTCTAGTGGGGAGAGCACAGAGAAGGAAGGGAACAAGGACCCAAGGAAGATGCTTTGTCAGCAGGCTGCTCTCTGCTGGAATGCAGCTGTCTCTCAAGAGCTGATGCTGACCAATGGATGGGCCGGTGGTGGGGGGCACATCAGCTTCCTTCCTGCAGGGTTCTCTGGGGAGGTTGGTGTCTGACCTGAAATGACAGGGCCCTCTGGGCCACGCTGCAGCACCCCACCCTTTGCCCCACCCCATCCCCCACCCAGGGCCAGAGCTACTGGGTGTGAGCGAGCCCACTGTCACTGGAGATGAAGGAAAGGTGGAGCTTGTGAACAGGGCTGCAGATTGTTGAGTTAATGAGGAAGGGAAGTGGAGCCAGCAAGGTGAGGGAGCAGGGAGAGAGGCAAGAGAGAAGGAGAGAAGAGAACAAGCAAGGAGGCCAGAGGAGGGGATGAGACAGAGGCAGGCGTCTAAGCAGATTAGGCTGATAAAAGTGGGACTGAGGGAGAGCCAGGGTCTTATTTGGAGGAATCAATACTGCTCTCTGCATGATGCAGGAGTAACCGCCACCTCGGGAATCTGTGCGATTGTATTTTATTGGGTCTCCCAGTGCTGTGCTGAGGCCAGCCGCAGCCCTTCCCTGCATGCCAGGGGCCCCCTGGGGAGCCCGCTTTTGGCAGGTTGGGGAGTGGGCCACGGAGACCTGGTCATCATAGCCACAGAGGTGACGGCCAGGCCCTAACTCATCAGGAGAACCCACCTGCGCTCAGTGCTTGACCCCTTGACTCAGATGAAAACTTCCGCAGAACTCCTCCTTCCTGGGTGGCACTTCGGGCCCCACGGGGCTGGCGGGCACTCTCACCTGGGACTAGTAAGTGTGACACTGCCGGGTTTCCTCTCCTGGAGGATTCTTGTGCATGGTGGGCCTTATTATTATTATTTTATACAGTTTTAGTAATATTTATTTTCCGTGCAGATAATAACCTTCACCTGGTTCAACATTTAACCGCTAAAAAGGGGAGGCACTCACTATAAGGCCTTCTTCCCACATGCCCTCCTGGAGGAGACCCCTGTAACTCGCTTCGGTGCATCTTTCCAGTGCTATTTTATGTACAGATGAAGAAATAGATGTGTGCACTCTTTGCCAACACATTTTCATTTTTACACCAGTGGCAGCAGCTTCTAAACCCTGCTCTGCCTTGACTTTTTCCCCCCCTTTGGCTCTAGCTGATGTCCTCTGTATGAGAAAAGCCATCTGGTTCCTTTGTTTCGGCTGCACAGTATCCCACACGGTGTGGCTCCGTCATCGTTTCTTTGCCCCTTTGCTTGTGGATGGACCTTTAGCTTATTTCCAAGCTTTTGCTCTCCTGGACCAGTGGCTGTAGGAAATGACCCTTGTTTTTGTCATTCTTCAAGGGCAAGGATGTTGACGTGATGCAAAGATACAGAGGGTGAAGTATTTAGGGGTGAACAGAGTCCCTGCCTGTTGTGTCTCGGCTGTTTTTCCTGCGTAGCAGAGGGCCGTGGGCTGGGGAGGCAGGGGGAGGGGGTTCAGGGTGTCAGGAGGGCGTGAAAGTTGGGGACCTCCTGCAGAGTGAGACTGGAGGGTCCAGGTGGGATGTTGGTTCCCTCCACCCAAGTTGCCAGGGCTAGAGAGCGATGGCAGATCCTGCCCAGGAGCAGTGAGAGGCTGGCGACCCTGCTCTGGCCATTGGAGTCCCAAGACCTCAGCCTGCCCAGTGAGACGCTTCATGCCACCCAACTGAGGGGTTTTCTCCTCCTCTGGGAAGCCTTCCCTGCTCACCCAGCCCACGGGCAGCGCTCTTCCTTTACCTGACTGCCAGGCAGGCCTAGGTCTGCTCCGGAGGCCCTGTGACAGGGTGCAGAGGGGAGTGCCTGCCCTGGGCCTGCAGAGCCCTCGGCTGAAATCCAGACTTGCTGCTTCGAAGCTGTGGGACAGGGCATGGTGATTTAAAAAATAAAAAGGTCATTTAAAAATAACATTTTCCCCCAAGGATTAGATGTTCAAAAATTATTCTTTGGAATGTAAGGAAACCCTCCTGGCTTGGTGCTGGGTCAGGGATGGTTGGGGTCGGGGTTGGGTGAGGGAGCTGGAAATCCATGGCTGTGAACCATGGATCCTCCATGGATTCATGGAGCCTGAGCAGGGGAGGTCTGCAGATCGCCATTCACAGGACCTCAGAGGACACAGGCTCCGAGCCTCTGCCTGGTCCTCTCACCACGCTAGTGCTCCAGCGGAGGCTAGGAGTGATCCCCAGGGTGCATTAATCACAGAACTGGGGGCGGGGATGGGGGGTGGGCCACAGGCAGAGTCTTCTAGACTCTCAGGCCAGAGTCTTTCTAGAGAAGACTGTTGAGGTCCTGAGGTAGCAGGAAATTCCTAAACAGCCCAAGAAGACCCACATACACCCCGGCTGTAAAGGGGTATGGATTGAAAGAGGATTGACTCATAAAAGCACCAACTCCTCTTGGTGGACTGTCAGGGAATTTAGGCATCCTCAGGCTGGGCAAAGAAGTGGAAGGACCAGGCAGGAGTGCAGGGGGGTGGGGTGAGGGTGGGGGGAGCAGCTGACTGTGACCTTCGTGGCTGCCTTTCCTATTCACTTTGCATTATTTTTATTAAAGCCCTAAATCAGTGGTGCTAAGTTGCTCCTGATTTAGCTTCTCAGTAGGAATAAGATTTAAGCCCAGCAGGACGTCAGGGCCCCTTGCTGCTGGGGGCACAGGGCAGTGACAATGCTCCTATACTTTGGGTGGGCTTCATCGTGCTGGTGGGTGGCAGCTGCCTGGCTAGGGTATCCAGGACAAAAGACCAGCTTTGAGAGAAGGAAGGACACTTCTCCATGGGCAGGCACCTTGGGTGCCAGCCACACGCTGCTCAGAAGCCATGGGGTCCTATTAATGGGTTTCCGATCTGCTTCTGTTCTGAGAGAGAAAAACTCCCCAAAGCCTTGTTATGTGGAATCAGGAGGAGACATAGGAAAGGGCAAGACGGTAGCTGGGCAAACTCCGAGGAGGCAGATTTCAGTTCAGTGAAGCAAAAAGCTTTCTAGTGATCAGAGCGGTTTGTTAAAGGAAGGGCTTCATTGATTCATTCATTGGTAGATTCAGCAGATGTGTATCAAGTTTCTGCTTCGTGCCAGGACTGTGCTGGGCCCTGGACTAAAGCCAGTGCTGAAGACAGTCAACAAGCCAAGTAGTGACATGTGACCTGTGCTTTGATGAAGAAGGGCAGGTGCTAGGGGAGCACGTATGAGAAGCACCTAGTCTATCAAGGCTGGCTAGGGATGGCTTCCCAAAGTAGGCACCGTGGAAGGTGAGACCTGAGAGATGAGTAAGCCAAAGAGGAGAGGAGAAGAGTGGCTCCAGGAAGCAATACAGCATGTGCAAAGGCCCAGAGGTTGGAGAGAGCCTTTCCCACTTGAGGGTGTGGATGCAGTTGAATGAGTTTGGGGCAGAGTGACTGCATTCCTTGATAGCAGAGGCATCTCAGTCGAAGTTTGGCCTAGGATGTAGGAGAGGGGCTCCAAGCTCTGGATGAGGTGATAGAAGTGAGGACTCTAATTACGTGGCCTCTTGTGCTTCAAGATGCTGTGGTTCAGAGCATCCACTGAAGTCCCTGAGTTCAGTATATTCAGGTGTCACGTATCGACTGCCTCCTCTAAAATGAATCATGATAGTAAGAGCTGGGACTTACGGGGTCTTTGCTAAACACCCACTCTGTCAACCGCTCCATTATTTCAGCCAGCCCCCCGCCAACAACACTCTTGATTTAGGCAATGCTGTTGGTCTAGTTTCACAGATAAGAACCCAAGGCTTTGCAGTGTTGGGTCCTTTTACTTGACTTTACTTGACTCAAGAGCACACGGCCAATTAAATGGAAGAACCAGAACTTGAACCAGGTCCATCCAACCTGGAGCCCATGTGCTTAACCACGTCCCTCTGCCTGGGATCTCTCTGATATCCATCTGCCCATTTGCCCAGTGCCCCCTCCTTTGGGACTCTGTCATGCGTGGCCATGAGAAGGGGCTAGCTCCTTCAGGAAAGGGAAGTTGCAAGACAGAACCAGGGGACTGGTTTTTAAATCAAAGCATTAAAAAAAAAAAAATACTCGACAAGCTTCATGTTTTGCTTTCCTCGTAGGTGATGAGGATCAATTTCCCAAAGAAAAAAAATCAATCAGTTGGAATGTGTCTTTCTAGAGAAAGCCTGGCATCTGTCAAATGGGAAAAAAAAGACCCAGAAAAAGATTTTCTTGGGTTGTGTGCTGGGGGTTGCTGACTCAGGCCGTATGCTCCAACATCATTAACAAGTTGAAAAGCTGTTGCTCCTTGCAGGAAATGCAGCATTGGTGGTTTGAACAGCTCAGTCCAGAAAATCCTTTACAAAGCAAAGTGAGGTGGACTGAGAGTACCAGGAGCATCCACCAGCAGCTCTGGGGCCTGCAGGATGGATTAAGGAAATTGACTGCAACACTGGGGCTTTTGTCAGGCCCAGTGGTTGGACATGGCTGCTCTATGTGGAAACCCATTAGGGACATCCTGACAAGTTGGCAAATTTAATTGATAAACCATTATTAACAATCAAGCCATATTGAGGCAAGCCATGAGAGGCAGGCTTATATCTTAGGGGTGATTGGTAGAGATACAAGAAAGGTTCCCAGGGGAGTCTGGGATCTGATACTGGTGATGGATGATTGATGGCTCCCAGGCTAGACGGGGGAGGCCCAAACCCCAGACCGAAATCCTTCGTGTTGGGTTTTGCTGGATAGCTCTTGTTTATTAGCTTGAGTCACTGGAATTGTTCTAAAGAGTGTTTCACTCTGCCACCATGAGATGATTTGGGGCCTGAAATTGCCCTGGTCTCTTAGCTGAGTTAGGTATTTAATCCCTACCAGACTTGAGAGACATGTAGGGCTCAGGATGAAGGGAAAGGAGAGAGATCCTTTGTGGATTCAGATACATATTCAACATTTATTTATTGAGCACCTGCTGTGGGCCAGGCACCATTCTAGGTGAGTGGACATAAAGGTGAACAACAGAGACCCATTCTTTGCCTTTGAGGGGTTTATAAGAGATAGGCAAGTGGATAAAGTAGTCAGTTCTCCACCCTATGGGGCAAACCAGATGTTCAGGAGCAGGGAGGGAACCAGCCCAGCCTCGGGGTAGGAGGGTGGGCAGTGTAGTCAGTCAGTGAAGGCTTCCTGCAGGAAGTGGCATCCAAGTTAACGTGAAGGGTAAGCAGAAGCAGTAAGGGAGCTGGAGAGCTGGGTTGCAGATGGAGTTCTAGGCTCTATGAAGGCCCAGGGTAGGGAGAGTTGAGGCTCATTCACAACCAGAAATTCCATGTGCCAAAGACGAGAGGGCAGGATGGACTGCTGTGGCTGAAGAGGTGAGAGATGGGCAGGGGGAAGGTAAAGGAGGTTTTCTTCTAGTAGAAAACCCTAAGAAGCAAAATTTCTGTGATCTGGGAAGTGTAGGAAGGCTGATACAGTATCTGGCATGTGCTAGATACTCTATAAATGCATTATGAATGAATGAATGAATGTCAGGTCAAACATCCCCTTCTCTGTGAAGCCTCTCCCCTGTCTGCCAACATGCAGAGTTGCCTCCCTTCTGTTGGCACCCATTCTGCGTTCTGAACTGGCTGTGACCAGAGACCTTTTATTTTTCATTTTCATTTTCATTTGTAGGATTTACTTATTTATTTTGCGGCAGGGAGGGGCAAAGGGAGAAAGAGAGTCACAAGCAGACACTGCGCTGAGCATGGAGCCCAATGCAAGGCTCGATCTCACGACCCTGAGATCATGACCTGAGCCAAAAGCAAGAGTCAGAGGCTCATCTGACTGTGCCATCCAGGCACCCCCAGCACCAGACACATTTTAGTGCTCTTGCTTGCTGGCTCACTTACTCCCCTGTCCCCCACTCCCCCCATCCACCTGGCTATCCACCTACCAGCTTGCCCATGCACTCAGCGGCTTGCTCCCTCTCCCAGCATCGCTCTGTGGAAGTGGGAACTCTGGCCTACTTGCTTATGGTAGCCCATGTGCTTAAACTAGCACCTAGCACAGTGTCTGGTACAGAGTGGGTGCTTAATAAATGCTTCTGGAGTAAGCGATGCTCAGAGGTAGGGGGATGGAATAGATGACCTTGAAAAAAATAATAGCTAGGTCCCTATGTGCCAGACAGTGTGCTAAGAAGTAAGCGGTTTGCTTGTATTGATGGTTTAACTTTGCAACCAAACTATAAGGTAGAGAACCAGTGTCCCCATTTTAAAGATGAGAAAACCAAGGCCCAGAGAAGAAAAGTAACTTGCCTGAGGTCACCACTAAGAAGTGGGCTTGAATCTAGGCAGCCTGGCTCCCAAGTCCATTCTCTGCTGTCTTCTCAGTCTTGGCCCCTGTGGAAATTCGAGTGCAGTTGCCTTGGGCACAACTCCCTGAGAGGGTGAGGGTCTGGTTCCCAAGGGATCAGGAGGAGTAGCACTGCCTGGGAGTCCCATGGGCAGGGCAAGGCCTCTGCGTTTTGGACTCACCTTCATAATCCCTACCCCGGGGGCGGGGGCGGCCCAGCACACAGCACATGCTAGCTAAACACTTGTCCAGTGAACACATGTGTGTGTGGGGGGGTGCATGAATGAGCAGAGGGTGCAAGGGGGCAGGGAGGACACCTGGCAGCAGGTAGCCCACCCCCACTCAGGTTCACATTTTCCCCCAGAAGCATGGCCAGCAGTCCTCTAGGAGAGAAAGAGCCTGGCAGCCAGACTGCAGCCTCCTTTTGTTCTAGACTTCTCTTCTCTGAAATGACAGTTGTAATTCACCAACGAGCCACGTGGGGACCCCGGGGGGGGGGGGGGGCCTTGTCTGCCCGTAGTACCCACACTTCCAGTGTTCCCAGTGCTACACCCCCGCCTCCCTGCCTCGGTGAACGAGGAAGCCTCTTTAGGTCTCACCCAGGCCTTTCTGTCATCCTTTGAGCTGGAAATGAACCTAAGAATGCTTTGGGGCTGTGGCATCCCAGCTTCCCTGGCCAGCCCTGGGAAAAGGAATATTAATAGCACCATAAAGAACAAAGCCAATCAGCAACAACTATAATTGACCTCTGGTTCTAGGTGCTTTGTGTGAATCAACTCATTTATTCTTTGTAATAACTACCTAAGTCCCCAGCCATCTTGTAGATGGGGAAACTGAGGACAAGCTGTGTTGCTTAAGGACACGCAGCTAATAAGTAGCAGAACAAGGACCAGGCTTTTATCTGTCAAAGACTAAAACTCATCAAAGGCACCACCAAATTAGGATGAATGGCTATGGGCTGGCTTGGCCGATTGGTGGGGGCAGCCAACCCCTGGTTACCTGTGTGAGCCCTCCTAGTGCTCATCCCTACCTGCGCCCCCGCCAGTGGGAAGAAGGGGGACCTATAGGCCCATGGGCTCCAGACAAGAAGAGCTCTTGGCTCCTGGTATCATTTCATCGTATCAACTCTGCAGGTGAAACACTTCCTTTCTTTTGTTCTAATTGACTATTTATGTCTTGGAGTCAGATGTTACCAAAGCAATTCAAAACTCTAGATGTGCTGAGAGGAGGAGCCAGCTGTTGTCGCTCTTCCTGACCACCCAGGGGACTTGGGGCTGGCAGTTATAAAGGAAGGAGTAATACACGTCGTCGGATGAATTGTTTTGGAACTCCCTTTTGGTGACTCCCTGACTCGGGTACCTGTACCACTCCCCCACCCCCCCTCCCCCCCTCCCCCAGCGACATGCCACATGACCTTGGGTGTGGCAAAATCACTCATGCTAAGTGTGTCACTTAGGAATTGGCACTTGGGCCCACTTGGATGTAGGTCATTTTATTTCCAAGCAGAATCAGATGACAGCCTGACCTGTGGCTCCTGCCAAGAATGCTAATGGAGGACTGATCAATGTACCTGGGGGCACCAGGGACACTGGGTTGGGGGGAAGCTCCAGAAGCCATGTGCTGCAGAATTCTGGGAGGCCACCACCTCCTTTCCCTGGCTCCCTAGTCTTCTTTCGTCCTAGCTGAATATCAGCCCCGTTGGCTAGGGAACATGGAAGTTGTCTTTATTTATCTTGACCTTTTCATGTAAGTAATTTTTATAGTTCCATTAACTAGTAAGACCATTTCAAAACCGCCAGGCAAAATATATTACTGTGAATGCCCCAGGGACTTATGGGTTTTCTTGGGTGGAATGCTAATAGGAGTGAGAATTGATTCAGAGGGCTCACCATGAATGAGGGACAGCAGACGGGGTGCCTTGGTCAGGGAAGGGCCAGGATGTCTCAGCGGTTTGTTTGCAGAGAAGAACCTAAGTCTGACCTAGACACCTTTGCTTGATGCCAAGATGCCTGGACTAGGGGATGCTCCAGCCTCACATCTGTATCTCAGAATACATTTGTTCAATGACAGGCTTTGTGTTTGCATCTGTGGAATGGATTCTTCTCAAACTTGGTATAAATCAGTAAACCAAAAAGCCAATTGCTGCTGCAGTGGGGCCCTAGACTCCCAGAGCTGAAGGAACATTTAGATCATGTCCTTCAACCCCTTCATTTCATAGAGAGGGAAGCTGAGACCCAGAGGAGGGAATGGACTTGGCAAATCCGTGACAAATGTGGTGCTGGAACTTACTTAACTTATGGTTCAGGTGGTGGTGGAGCATGTGGGTTAAGAGCCTGTTAGCATCACTTAGATGTGGGCTCAAACCTTGGCTTGGCCACTGGATCAGTTAGGGTCCTGGCAAGAAACAGATGGCATGTTAACTGAGGGGATTTTAATAAAATGATCACAGATATCCACCTCTATTTGTGTTACACCATTTTACATTTGCAAAAAACTTTTACATTAGGACCTGTTTTTGCTAACGGGAAGAAATCCAAAGAGGATTTTTACTTTCATGAAAATGGTGAAAGTGAAAATAGTGCTCGAAATTTGTTTTGCAGCAAGTGGTTATAAACTTAGCACGCACCCTGAGGAGTAAGAGTGATGCCCCAATCTGCTTCCCCAGGAACTACATTTAGCATCTCAGCATCAAGCCTGCATGGCTTTGAATTGTGTCTGGGCATCTGTGCTTTATCTCAATTTAATTTTGTGCATCTGTTAGCAAGACGTGTCATAAGGTATCAGAAAAGCCTAAGAGGTTATTTTCTGGGTCAAATTTTTTTTTTGTATAAATTAATGGTAATTGCTTTTTTTACTTGATGCCATTTTTGGCTTACAGAAGGGTTCATAGGAATGTTCTACTTTCATAGAGGAGGAGGGATCAGTATTTATGACGGCATGGGAAGGGATAAAGAAACCAAGTGGAAATTTAGGTCTAGCAACCAGAGAGAGCCCCTCCATGCTTGGGCTGAAAGAGGCTCCCCCCACCCGCCCTGAGCACCCTGACCAGTACTGTCAGCCCTTACCGTCCCATCTCCTGCTGGTATTTTCCATTGACCAGACCCATCCAGAAGCCAGAGGGCAAGGAGGCCCATTAATGCAGTCCATGGAGGTCTTCTTCTCAGGGCACAGAGGGGACGGGCACAGAAGGGCAGAGCATGATCCGGGAGGGCAGATGGAGACTATGCCTTCTCAGGGGGGTAAAAACTGGTTCTCAGTCTGTTTATACAGAAAGCACAAACACACTGTATATCTGGGTAGGTACTGGGTATATATCTGTGGTATCACAATTTCATGGGAGGGAGCGATTAAGAAAAAAAATGTCTAAAGTGGTTCCCCAAGGGGAGGAGTTGATGGTGAAAACACGGTGGAGAAATACTGACCTCGCCCAGTAGCTGTGGGAATCTGCACAAGTTACTAAGCCCTTCCTGTGGTTGATTCCCAACTGTAAAAGGCGTAGTCATTCTGTCTGCCTCAAGGATGAAAGGGGGCAACAGGAATGCGGTGCCCGGCAGAGAGAAAGGATTCATCGCTTGGCTTTTCCTCACTGACCACAGTGATTAGTGTCTGATGAGAGTCATATGGCAGGTGGTACAGAGCCCGAACTCACACTTAGGTCTCCTGCCTCTTAATCCCGTGCCATTTCCAAAGGAATGGAGGACAGAGACCGGGGTCCCTGTGATGTCAAGAGCCCTAG
This sequence comes from Vulpes lagopus, assembly GCF_018345385.1. Taxonomy (NCBI): domain Eukaryota; kingdom Metazoa; phylum Chordata; class Mammalia; order Carnivora; family Canidae; genus Vulpes; species Vulpes lagopus. Next base: position 51,317,687 of record NC_054825.1, read on the forward strand.
AAAGAGGATGGGGCTTGGGGGCCAGGAAGTGGTACTAGGGCAATGGCAGAGATCCGGGCATTTCCTGGAGGGGGTAGGGCTGGGTAGGATGCTAGCTCATGATGATTCTTAGCTGAATGGGACTTTATAGACCTCATCTGGTCTCATCTCAATTTATAGGTGAGGTTGCAGGGCCCGGAGAGGAAAGTGGGATGCTGGGTATCATTGAAATATATGTGGTGGTTGCATACCCCGGATCCGCTCACACCTGTAACTCGGCTTGTTCTGTAACCCCCTACAGCACCATTGCTCAAAACCACCAGCCACCGTAGGCCCCCATGGGCAGAAACAGCCTGAGCCAAGGGACAGGGCCCAGAGATTGGGTGACTGCTCTGTGACTGAGCCGTGCCCTCCCTGCATGTGCTCTGAAGCTCTCTCCTTGGGACCCACCAAAACTGAGACACCTGCTTTGTCTCAGGCAGCATGAGAGCTTCAGAAAGGCTGAATAGGAAGTGGCTTTTGTCCTCTCAAAGGCCAGGGATTCACAAAGGAGAGACAGATGCTGTGATGGTTAACTCCTTCAAGGTGTACTGGGATGGCCTGTGTTGAAAGTTCTGAGGCCTGGCACACAGTAGGTGCTCAGAAAATGGTAATGGACAGGAAGCAGCGATACCAGCTGTCAGCTGGACTTAGATGTCAAGTCTAGACCACATGTAGCACACGTATGTGTGTGTGTGTGTGTGTGTGTGTGTATGTGAATAATCAAGGCAGCTCATGCTTACTGAGTACTTGCTGGACACACAAGTACTCAGCATTTGGCACTGGCCTCAGCACTTTACACTGCATTTCATTGAATCTTTGCAGCAACCCATGAGTTAGGTACGATCAGTGTCCCCATTTCACAGATGAAGAAACTGAGGCACGGAAGGTTAGATACTTTGCTTATTGTCCTGTAATTGTAATTGACAGACACAGAATTTAAACTCCGGTCATTGCATTATCTCACCCCGGCCTCCCCACCAGGGCTGGAGATGGGGCCACCCTCCAGCACACCATCCCCAAACAGGGTTTGTCAGCAGATCACTACAGCCCTCCCCATGTGTCTGGGGCCTTAGTGGAGGGAGGGAGACAGCTTGTGTGTGAGGACCCCCACTCAGGTCTGAGGACATCCTACTACATAAGAGTAGCGAGACCCACACAGTACTTTACCCCAGGCACCGCTCTGGGTGTTTTGTCAACTCCTATAATCCTCACACACAGCCCGAGGCCCGTCTTGTGACTGGGTCACTGGCCCCCACTGAACAGATGGGGGCTGACACGGAGACGACGTTAACTTGCCCGAGGTCTAGAGCTACTAAGTGGCCTCCCTGGGTCCAGACCCGGCTTCTGGTGCAGTCTTTGCTCTTAGCCACTGTGCTGTGCTGCTTCTCCCTAAAAATGCCTCTAGCACCCGGATGTTGGAAACGGGACTGAGGCAGGAGGGTAAGGTGGTGGGAAGCCGAGAGAGCAGAGGTTCAAATTTCTGAGTGGGGCCGGGAGAGGGGAGGTGGTGGTGTCAGGGCCAACTGCTGCTGGGGGTACAGCAGTGGAGAGAGGGACTCAACTAAATGCCCCTGTTTAGAGTTGCAGGAGCCAGAGAAGAGGGCGACCAGGGTGGAAGAGCTCTGATTGAACCCCTTGTAGGGGGTCAGCCAGCATGAAGAGCAGGGTCAGAGAGAACTTAGGGGACACATATGCTCTAGGGGTGGCTGCTGTGTCAGCCCCTGCCCTCTGCAGAGGGGCTGCCCACCGTCAGGCTACGCAGAGTCAGGAACCCCAGCCCCAGGGAGGGACAGGGATCTCCCCTTCTTTCCCCCTCAGGAGACTTCCCTCACAGCACCCACGTCCTATGGCCTCCCCACCAGGTACATAAGCCCACGGTGGCCCGATTGCCAAATATGGCCATCTGAACCTCGGATGTTTGCTATCAAATTTCATGCCTCAAACAACACTGTCTAAACAACACCTGTGAAATATGAATGGATCGAGGTTTTGACGAGCAAATAGCCCAGGCATAAACCCAGGGCGATGGGGAGGGGAGGGGGATAACAAGGTCTGGAGGGGCCATGGGGATGCAACACCATCCCTGGAGCCAGGCCCACGGTTTATGCAATGACTCCTCTCCACGTAGGGTCTTTGGGAGCCAGTGGGCTGGATACAGGGCTGAGCTGAGGGGAGCTCCACAAACTGTCCTAGGGGTCCCTGGGGTTTGAGACAGAGACCAAAGGGAAGGGTGGTGTGGAGTTTGGCTAGAGCACCTGAAGGCCCTGCCCTTCCAGCTAGGAAGAGGGTTCAGGAGATAGGCCTATGGCCAGGTGTGTAGGGTGAGCAGGGCCACGGAGAGGCGAGGGTTGGCAGGGCACTTCATTAGCATGTCAAGCTTCCTCTCTGCTCCCTTGAGCTGCTCTGAGCCCCCTGCCCAGCTCCCCTGCAGGGCACTCAGTGTGTTGAAGCAGCTTCTCTGGCTTCTGCCTTCATGTCTCACCCTCCCGGGGGGCACCCACAGTACCCTGTGCCATCCCCATGGGCTGGCTCCACCAGCCGCTGAGCTGTCTAGGCAGGGGAAGGCACCTCTCCCTTCCCTTTACCTTCAGGAGGCTCATCTCCAAGCTCCTTGCTTCCTGGCAAAGAAGCCACAAGCTGTCCACAAGGTCACAAACACTTGGGCCTCTGTTTCTCCATGCATAAAATGGAGGGGCTGGACATGATGTTCTCTGAGGTCTGTTGAGCCCTGATAGTTGGCAGATTCATTGTTCGCTATCTGCCCTCACTGCACCCCAGCAGAGCCCCCAGGAGTCAGGGTGTCACTGTGCAGTCAGAAAGCAGCAAGAGGTGTCTCGAGCTGATCTGACAAGTTGATGGGAGGGTCTGCTGGATGGCTGAGGGCCCCAACAATGGATCAGCAGGGACCTCAGCCTATGGGGGTGCGGATAGGTGAAGGAAGCAGCCGAGGCCAGGGCTTGGAGCTGGCTGGGCTGAGGTGCTGGCCTCTGAGAGGGCCTGGGGATGGACAGCTGGTGTCCTTTGTGTTCTGGACACATTGACCCATTTGAGTTTATTTGGAAAGTCCAGTGAAGCAGGGTGAGCCAGGGCAGCAGGAGCGGTCAGATGAGGTCTTGCTAGCTGGGTGAGCCCCTCACTGTGGCTCTAAGTGGGATTGGTCACTGGAGCCCGGGGCCATCCTAGTTCCCCAGTGACAACTGGGTTAGCCAGCCATTCCCCAGAGCTCTGGGGCTGTAGAAAGCTTCACATACCAGAACCTTCCCTGAGAGCCACCTGTACAGATGATAGAAGGACGTGGGTGCCAGGGCCCTCCCCCAATATACCACAGCTAGGCTTGTAGAGGATAGGCTGACTGCAGACCACTGACCATTGGGGCATCTGACATGGCCCTCCTGGATGCCTTTGCATGGGGCCTTGCGCAAAGCCAAGGCAAAGGCTTCAGAGTCAGCATCTGGGTTTGGGAGGGCCAGAGGACCTCACACCAACCATAAAATGAACTTTGTTGTCTAACCTGACAGTGGCCTCTCAGTGGGCATTCAGGCCAGGCAGTGGGCATGGCAGTGGAGTGGGTGTTTGGAGATCAGTGGCTGCTCCTCAGAACTCACCACTGGGGGCCACCTGTCCCCTCACCCTGGGCCAGTCCCAGGCAAAGAGGTCTCTTATTGCTTGTCAGGAAAAAGCACTTCATCTAGGTCCCGTCTAAGAAACTGACAGGGCTGATGGTAGCTGCTGAGTTCCTGAGCTTACAGAATTGGCCTGGGTGGCAAATGGGAGTTTTTTGTAATCCCTCACTGATGGATCAGATGGTGGGGCAGATCTCTCAGGAGCAAAAGATGACCTTGAGAACATATAGATGTCAAAGGAAGAGAGAAATAATCCCCCTTCCTCAAACTGCTGCCAATAAGCCTTCTTGACACTGGAGGAAGTCGCTGGAAACTGCGGCTGCTGCCTCCCAGCTCAGGCTGTAGCATTTGCTTGCATGATAAGAAATTGCCAGGCACTTTCTAATTACAATTATCATCATCATAGATGTCTCTCTTAATTACTTTCTTATAATTAGCTGTTGCTTTTTCCTCGGCATTTGTGTACTTTGCAGATTTGCTGACATTTGAGAGCCCCCAAAACAGGGGCATTTGGGGAGGAGAGCAAAAAAAGGTGGAGGAAATACAAGAGGAACCTATTCTTTTCAGGCAACCTGATAAATTCCGGCGCCTCTGTAAGAAAGAAACTGGGAAAAGCAAAAGATGGCCATGACAGGTCACTTCCCGAGCTCATAGGAAAGAGATTAGGAGTGTGGATTTAGGGTTGGGGTTTGTGGAGGGTCTTCAAGTGTTAAATCTTGGAGAGAATATTCTTGAAAAGCTAAGGCTGACGTCTCTCGGGCTTGGGTTTCCTTTTAAGAGATGAGACTGGGATGAAGCACACTCTTGTTGGATCCATTTCAGAGTTAATTAAATGATGCGGGTCAGGAGTAGCTTGATTTTCCCCAAAGTCAGTGATGCATTGTGAGCATCCCTGGGCCCCGGGGGATCATTACAAAGTGGTTCATGCTCTTTGACCAGATGTTTGGTTTTCACTCTCTGTTTCTGTGCTTTCTCCCTCTCCCGGCCCCCTGCAGCCCTGTGTACGGAGGACTGTGTGCACGGTCGCTGTGTTTCTCCGGACACCTGCCACTGTGAGCCCGGTTGGGGAGGGCCCGACTGTTCCAGTGGTGAGTCTGGGGTCTTTGGGGGCCAGGAGTTCCCTTGGCTGTGGCGTGGGAGGGGCCATGCCATGTGCATGCTGAATTCTTTGTGTTGGTCTGGGGCAACCTAGGGGAGTGTGGACATCGGGGAGGAGGCATACCTGCAGTTTACATGGTGATGCTTGGGGTGGAAGTCTCCAGAGGCATGGAGGTAATGGTTTGTGGGGTCTGGAGAAGCATTGTGCATTGCATTTATTGGAAACTGTGGAGTATTTGTACAATTCTGACTTGATGAAATACTTCGAGATACAGTCTTTTAAGGGTTGAGATGCTCTTGGGACCGATGGACAGGGCCAGAGACTGCTGCCTCCCACAGCAGCACAGGGTATTGTATCTGCCTTGGGGCTGGCCATCAAGAGGGTGAGGTGCACCCAGCAGCTGCTAGGGGAATTCTCTGCCAAAAACCCAGCTGGAGACAACTCTTGCTCTTCTGGCTCATTCCCCTTAAATGCTCACAGATGACCCTCTTCCCATTGGCACATTTTGCACTCGATGGTTGGTCAACATGATGGTCTTAGATGATTTTCGAGCAGGCTTTGATTAGTGTTGAGACCCAGTTTTCTTCCTGCTTCGAGCTGGGGTAGAGCATCTTCTTTATTGTGACTTGAGTAGATAACATATCTAAGCTGATCCATTAGGGATCTGACCCCCAGTATTGACCCATCTTGGGGAGCCACCTCCCTGGTCCCTATCCCAAAGTAACTCTAATGGTCATGACAACTTGAAGAGGGGAATGATAGGTCCATGTTGGCCCAATGTGCTGCTCTTGCCCTTTTCTGCTATCTCTGTTGTGGTGGAAACATCTAGTTATGGTCCTTTTTCCCAAGGTCCTTGACCAGAGCCTTCCCATCTACCCAGTGCATTAGAACATATACCCCAGCAAGGCTATGGGATGTGGTCTTATTTCAACCCTGGGTGGTTATTTTGGTTCGGGGAGTTCTGGGATCTGTTTGGGGTACTTGGGAAAGTCTTCAATGCACTGGGGCCTTGGTGGCTTCCTCCTTCCAGCTGTTTCACTGCTTTGAGTTGGGCCATGCAGAGGAACAGGGCCAGGGGTTCCTCCAGACAACGAAAAGTAAGTTTGAGGGTATACGTGAGGTAAAGGAATGTGCTCCACCAGTCTTTCTGTGAACTACAGCAAACATCTTAAAAGTTAAAAGGTTTAAGAGCTTGTCCCCACACCTTGTCCATGTTTTGTTCTATGTAACTTTGCTCACAGTGAACCCTTGATGAGAGCTAACTTGGATTAGGTGAACCCTGCAGGGACAGGTCTGCTTGTTGCCTACTGGACTATAACATCAAGGGCAGGCTGTTGGAAGTTGGAAATATAGCCGGAGTCTCGGGGGCCCTGAATGCATATAAACCCTCGGTCAGTGCAGGTGTATATGGTCCTCACTATATACTGGACTGTGCCAGGCCCTGGGGTGGGCCCTGGAAGGTCTTTCCAATACAGTCTTTATCTTTCAGGGTTACCCTCCTGGTGAAAGAAGTAGAATGAAGGCAGCACTCGATGCAGCAGACCCAGGCAGTTTAGAGTAGATCTTACCCTTAGAGTGAGTTTACTGAACAGACAGGGAGATGGCCTTGCTAGCTGCCAGTACAAAACTGTACTGCCTAATTTGCCTGACCTCAATTCATTCATCAGACTTAGGGATGAGCTATTTCCTCAATTAAATCCATTTCCATGGGCTGAAGAGTCACCCCCCTCCCAAGTCTACTCAAAGGCATGTACTATTGAGCCTGTAGGAAGTCCCGGAAGATGGGTTCGAACCCTCTGCTGGAACCAGTGTGGAATGAAAGGTATTTGTAGATTCTCACTTTCAAAATGATTCAAAGCACTAAATGCTTACCTGCTTCCAAGAGCCTTCCAACTTCTGCTTGTGTCCCTCCAAGTTGCTCACTACGTCCTGTGAAAGTATGTCCTTACTATTGGAAAGCTTCCCCTTCTGTTGAGTGGAAATCTGTCTCAAGCTTTTATTAGTCGGTTCTCGCTCATGATGAAGTCTAGGGCAGGGTGATGGATCACCATGACTCTCCTCACCATGTCTGGAATTTCTCCCAAGGAGATCAGTGGATAAGGCCATGGACTGGGTATGGGAAGATGTTCATCAGAGAGTAGTTGATAATAATCACTGAGGCTGCATAGAAGAAACTAGAGTCCCTTTGGGTATTAGAAGACAGCAAGCACTTCCCTCCCCGAGTTTTTATTCTTCAAGCTCCTGTGTTTATCACCTGACATGGTCTGATCTGCCTTCCCCATCTGATTCTTCTCCATTGACTACGGCCTTTATTCCTCTTAAACTCATTCCTAGGTCTGATCACACAACTGCAGGCTGGTATGAAAAAATAACAATAGAAGTAGGTCCTACTTACTGGATTTTACAATGTACTAGGGGCTCCAGTTATCTTCTCACATAATCTCTGCAAGGACCCTGTGGAATAGGAATTCTTATTAGCCCCATTTACAGATGAGAAAGTTGAAGCACAGAAAGGCTAAAGAGCTTTCCACAGGCACACAGCTGGTAAATGGTGAAACTGGGACTGTCCACCGAGCAAAATCCTGAGTTCCAAAGATCACGTCCTACCTCTCTCTAGATGCTCAACCTCTATTAATATAGCCTAAGGTTAAAATAGGTCTTTGATAAGAAAACTGTGTTGCTCACAGTAGAAAGAAGGATCAGCTTAGAAGATGTGGCCCTGAGATAGTGTTGTGGTGGTAGATGAATCAGCCATAGGACACAAACTGTGAGCAGATGCAATTTGAGCCTGTTTGCTAGTGTGCCGCTGGATGCCTGTCTGCCTGAGTGTGCCTTAGGATCTTTGTGGGGGCCGTGCCCATCGGGATGGGTGTCCTGGTCAGTGTGGTGGGTACCTCTGGAGATTTCTGCATGAGAGCTGCCCATGTACAGGTCTATACATATGATACCCTTGCAGGGTAGCTTGAATTTTTGTTTAACTGAAAGCATCATTCTTGTTTTTTTTTTTTTCTCTCATTCTAAAATTACACCTGTTCATGTTCAAAAGGAAATCCAAACTGCACCAAAATCCTACAAAAAGGTGAGACACACACACCCAGAGATAGCCACTTCTGGCATTTGGATGCTTTTCCTCTCTGTCATTTCTCTGTATTTGCACCAAGAACTAGGCCTGGATACAACTTTTATGAATTAGATCATGAATATGTGCCATTCTGTAACTTGCTTTTGAAATTTAACTTTATGTCATGCACTGATATCTTTGTCAACAAACATGAATATCCCTTTAAAATTTTTAAAACCTTTATAGAGTTTCCTTCTGTGAATTACCAGAGGTATTTGACCAGTCTCTTGTTGATGAGCTTTTTAGTTGTTTGGTGGGGTGGGGGTAAGGGTTCATTATTGTAGGCCCCATCATCCTTTATTCAGGATCCTTGGGGCTTGTTGATTTCAGAACTTCAATTTTTTCAGAGTTTAGAAACATGTATGGTGACTGCATGTATACAATCTAAACCTCCAGTGGGGTCTGGGCTGCATCCTGGGATGAAACATAGTAATATCTCTGAAAGTGACTAATCCCATCTAGTGACATCAAGACAATACACAACCACAAACCAGTTCCATGAAGATCGGCCTCTAAATGAATTTTGGTGCTGACCTTTAAAAAAATTTATTCTTTTCTTTTTGGCTTTTTAGGGAGTTTTGGATTGAAAAATGCTACAGTGATTCTTCTCATGCGTATATCTTTGCCTATTTGTCCTGATTTCTTCTTAGGATAAATTCCTGGAAGTGGCAAGGAAGGTTATAAAGATCCATCATCCTACTGCCTGCCCTGTCCTGCCTTTGTGGCTGCCAAGGGATTTATGACTTTGACACTTGTGAAGGGGACACATCTAGTACTGGGGTGGAGGTGGCAGACTTTTCATCCTTTCCAGACTTACAACCCCATAGCCTAATTTCTTTCAGTCCTGAGCTAAATTCTTTCTGCTCCATGAAGAAAGTGAGGTAATGCTAATTTGCCTGGGGAGTAGGCACATGAGCTATTGTGGGTAATTCTGAGATGTTAGAAGGACTAGTGTGAGGAAGCGGAGTGGCTGCGTGCATGGTCATAAACCTCCATCCCGTTGAATAACGAGGAGTAAAAGGATGAAATGTCAGTTTACACTGAATAAAGACAAGAGTGACTGTTATTAAATTGCACTAATCTCACAAGTGGAGATAAAAAGAAAAAAAGTTTTCCTATATTGAATATCTAGCTTTTTAAAGTAATTAGGAATATTAAAGCACTGACAATGATTGAGATAGAAACATTATTCATAACTTTTATTTCCGCACTGGGCACTGATCCAGTATATTTCATTTATGAGGTTTCAGCTGTAAGGAAGAGGACGTGAGCCAATTCCTAAATTAAATAGGCCCTGTTAACTTTTATAAATGATACCCCAAGAATCAACTTGGAAATTTTAGCCTTCATTGTGCTATTTAATTATTGTGTTTCCTGGGTCCTGCCTCTCTGCCTCCCAGCCCCGTGGTGCTTTGTAGTTTGGGTTCCAGGCTCCAGCGTGGTGCTTTGATTTAGGTCTCAGGTGCTTTGATTGGGGTAGACATGAGAGAAAAGCCTGCTCCTCCACCTCCTCCCCTCCCCTGCCCCCACTCCACCTCCCTCTTCTTAGATTCCACTGGACTCATCTCAGCCATGTGTACAAAGTGCAGGACAGTAAAAGCTCCCTTGCTACTCAGTGTCTCATTGTCTGAGTAAGCCTCCTCCCCACCCCACGCTGGCACCGGGCAGGACTGCAGTCTCCCAGTATTGAAGGCAGCAGGAACCACGCTGGGCCACCAAGAGCAGCTCCTGCCAAATCAAATGTGTTCTTATCTTGAATGGTGTGTGAGATCCCTGGCCTGGCCGACTTGGCTTGCAGATTAAAATGAAACATTTACCTGCTCAGAAATATGTCTACCCCCCTAACTAGCCTGGGACCCTTTAGGTCAATGCTTTTCTTTTCTTTTTTTTTTTTTTTAGGTCAATGCTTTTCAAATGAAGGTGTGTGTTTACTAGAGGGGTGTGTGTGTGTGTGTGTGTGTGTGTGTGTGTGAGAGAGAGAGAGAGAGAGAGAGAGAGAGAGATAAAATTTATGTAACATAAAATCTACCCTATTTTAGCCATTAAAAAAAAGATTTTATTAGAGCATGCGCACAAGCTGGAGGAGGGGCAGAGGGAGAAGCAGACTCCCCTCAGAGCAGGAATCCCCCCCTCACCCCACTACGCCAAACAGAGCTCGATCCCAGGACCCAGGATCATGACCTGAGCTGAAGGCAGATGCTTGACTGACTGAGCCACCCAGGTGCCCCTCATTTTAGCCATTTGAATGTACAGGTCTGTGGCATTACGTACATTCACGCTATTGTGCAATCATCAACACTATCCATGTCCAGAACTTTTTCATCTTCTAACTGAAGCTCCGTCCCCATTAAACATCAGTTCTCCCCTCCCCTTAGGCATAGAAGCCACATTCTATTTTCTGTCTCTAAGAATTTGACAATTCTAGGTACCTTATATAATACCTGTCTTCCTATGGCTAGTTTATTTCACTTAGCATAATGTCTTCAAGGTTCATCCATATTGTAGCATGTGTCAGAACTTCTTGGCTTCATAAGGCTGGATAATATTCCATTGTCTGTATTTGCCTCATTTTGTTTATCTGTTCATCCATCAGTGGACACTTGGGTTGCTTCCACCTTTTGACTACTGTGAATAATGTTGCTATGAACACAGGTTTACAGATAGTTTTCCTGCTTTCACCTCTTTGAGGTATATACTTCTTTGCATTGCTGATCCAGAAGTGGATTGCTGGACCATATGATAATTCTACGTTGAATTTTTTGAGGAATCATCATACCTCATTCCATAGCATCTGTACCATTTTGCATTCTCACCGGCAATGCCCAAGGGTTCCGCTTTCTTCCCATCCTTGCCAACACTTGTTATTTTGGGTTTTTTCCTGATTAAAAAAAAAAATCCCAGTGAGTGTGAAGTGATATCTCATTGTGGTTTTGATATGTATTATTTCCCTAATTAGTGACGTCATGCTTCTTTTCATGTGCTTGTTGACTATTTGTAGATCTTCTTTAGAAAAATGTCTACTCATATCCTTTGCCTGTTTTTTAATTGGGTGTTTTGTTGTTGTTGAGTTGTAGGAATTCTTTATATATTCTGGATATTAATCCCTTATTGGATATATGTATGATTTGAAAACATTTTCTCTCATTCCATGGATTGCCTTTTCACTCCATTAATTAGGGTCCTTTCTATGCACCAAAGTTCTAATTTTGATGAAATCTTTTTTTAAATAATAAATTTATTTTTTATTGGTGTTCAATTGCCAACATACAGAATAACACCCAGTGCTCATCTCGTCAAGTGCCCCTCTCAGTGCCCACCACCCAGTCACCCCCACGCCCCGCCCTCATCCCCTTCCACCACCCCTAGTTCATTTCCCAGAGTTAGGATCAATTTTGATGAAATCTAATTTATTTATTTTTTCTTTTGTCGCCTATGCTATTGGCGTCCTATTCAAGAAATCATTGCCAAATCCAATGTCATAAAACTTTTACTCTGTTTTGTCTAAGAACTTTATCATTTTAGCTCTTGCATTAAGATTTTGATCCATTTTGAGTTAAATTTTGCACATGGTATAAAGAAGGGGTCCAACTTAGGTTTCTTTGCACATGGGTATCAAGTTTTTGAGCACCATTTGTTGAAAAGACTTTTGCTAAAGATTTTTGAAGCTATGTAGTTTAATTTTTTCACCATGCAATGGTACCTTAGTTATCTGGTAAGTAATTTAAACACTGCTCCTTAAATTAAAACAAATAAAGATTTATTATAGAATTCTATAATAAATAATATATATATTATTTATATATAATATAATATATAATATATAATAAGTGCAGACTTGGCATGCTTTAAAAAAAATGTGATTATTTGAGCCTTTGGTAGAACTTTTGGAGCTATGCCACCAGACCTCCCTGGGGCAGGGCTAATTCAGGGGAAAAGTTTGAGAAGCAGTAGAAAAGGCAAGAAGTCCATATCCAGAATTAGCTCTCCCGGTGTTGGTGACTGTTTGCAAGGATGGTTGAGAGATCAGGCTCTGAACCCCTTTCCCCACTTGAATTCTTTGGCACTCTGTCTGCCCCCCAGCATGCTGGGCTATCTGCATCCCCCACACTGTGTCTGGCTCCTTGGCTCTGGATTAGCATGAAGCTTCTGGCCCAGCCCACACTACCTCATCTTGGGTGGTTCCAGGGTCTCTGCATTTTCTGTAGTGCTCAGTGCTGGCCCTCCAGAGCTGTGAGTCATATTAATCTCACATTGCTGTTTTCTTGAAGATCTCTTCACATCTTTTTCATTTAGCCACCAATTCCTGGAATACAGTATTAGAAAGTATGGTCTGGAATCCTGGAACCAAATCCTGGAGATCTCATGATTTAACCTGAAACCACTGAATCAAGAGCTAGGAGGGACCACAGAAATTGTTGGGTCTACTTCCATTTTACAGATTGGTAAACTGAGGTCTAGAGAAATGCTTCTGGAATTCTCAGGGAGGTAGTGGAAGGCTGTGCTTGATCCTGGGTCTCCTGACTCCCGTGCCTTTGGCCTCCCACCAACTGCTCTAGGAGTTCAGGGCTAGATTGTCTTAGAGGCAGATGGAGCTCATTATACAAAAGCAAATAGGTCATGTTGTTCTATAGACTTTTGTGTGGATGATGTAAAGGTTCCCAACCCTCCTAGTTCCTTCTTGGCCTAGGTCTAGAGCACAGATTCATGACCACAGGTCATGGCCAGGGCTCTGGGATTAGAAATTTCCAGAGGGGGCAACCCTGCCATCTGCCTGGCTTGAAGAGTACATCAGAGAAGAGTCCCCATTTCAGGGGCCCCTGGACACACTTCTCACTGATGACTATCACAGTCTGGCAGCCCAGGACATGGGGGCAAAGTAAAAAGTACAGGATGTGGGCCAGGGTTCCTGCCTCTGGCCTGGGGCAGGTGAGGGGGACCCAGAGGAGATGAGCAGGGCATGAGGGGGGAGTGAGTGGGCCCAGCCACATAGGTCTCCTGGGAAGGGCCACTGCCAACACTTAGGAGATCCTTCTCAGTGACAGATGGGGTAAGGAGCCCAAGTGTGAGTAGTGGGAGAGGAGCAGGAAGCGTGAAGGGGCCACAGGGTCTGAGGATGAAGGTGAATGGGGACTTCCTGCCCCTACCTATGAGCCGATGCCAGACATAGACAATATCATTTCATCTCCCAGCAGCTTGGAGAGGTCACGTGTGTTATCCCTATTTTACAAAGAAACCAAAGCTCAGAGAAGTAGAGTAATTTCTGATCTTCACCTCACTAACGAGTAGCAGATTCAGGATTAGAACCCAGAACTGTGTTCTTCCCACAGCCCCATGCTGCCTGCAAAGAAATGGAAGTCCTGTGCTGTAAAGCACAGGAAATCTGGCTTCAGGTCATACCTCTGCCTGGGTGACCCTAGCTAAGTCCCTCCTTCTCTGTGAGCCTCAGTTTTCTCATCTGCGAAATGGGAAGGTTGGCCTGGATATTCCACTCTCAAATCTTGTAGTGCTATTTCTGGGAAGTCAGTATCCAGCATCGCCTAATCAGGGGCCCTGGTGACCTTCCCACTGACCTCTGGGGAGGGGGGGGTCTCCTCTCCCCTGCCCCCAGGCTGGGCCTTCCTGAGATTCTCTGTGATCATTCTGGGACCTGGGAAAGGAGTGGAAAGGGGGCCAGCCATGGGGGGCGGGGGCAGCCACATGACTCCCCTCCTTGCCTCCCCGGGTGGGGAGCCCTTGGCCGCCTCTGCTGGGACGGGGTGTGCGGAGGGGTGTCCTGCCACCCAGAAGCCTGCAGCTCCCCGGTTGTGTTTTCACTACACTGAGCAGGCTGTCAAGGTTAAAGCAACTTCAGATGAATCACCACAAAGCAATTACACTTGCTTTTTCTCGCGTGCTGCCCTGCCCAGCCCGCGGCCCCTCGCAGACCGCAGACCGCCTGGGCCGCCTGCCGCCGGCATCTGGTGCGCCTGTGGCCTCCCCGGGCCGGCGAGCCCCGTGTCAGCAGCGCACACTGGGGTGCAGCCACCGTGACGGGAACAGAAGGGAGAGGCGGACGCGGCAGCAAATGCTTTTTCAAGGTCTGTGCGTAAGAGAAGCTGCTATTCACCCCAGAATTCTAATTTTGAACAAAAAAGAAGTCTGTAGCCAGGGCCATGGGCCCCCCGGCTCAGTGTTCTCCGTCCCTTGATTCCACTTAATATACATTATTGAGCTCCTCAGAGGACAGCCTTGCCAGGGGGCCAGGGCTGAAGCAGGGGGGAGTGGATTTAGGGGTGTAGAGGGCAGAGCCCCCAACCTCAGGGAACTTTGAGCAGAAGCCAGAACTACTAGCACAGAGAGGAGGCAGTTGGAAGAGTCCAGGGAGAGAGAAGGCCCTGGCTTTCAGGGGTGGGGGCACCTGGATGGCTCAGGAAAGCCCGCCTGGGGAAGGTGCTGGAAGGAAGGAACCAGTGTGCACTGTGCCCCCGTTCTAGGCGAAGAGACAGCCACAGAGAGGTGAAGTGATGGTCTGAGGGCCGCGGCTGGGCCTGAGGTCAGGGTTGGGTCTCCCTGGCTTTTTCCCACAGGCCACAGGGATGAGAACCGCAAGAGTCATACTCCCTTGTGGAGGAGCCTATGGGGGAGGCTGAAAGAGACCTCAAGCCAGAGGCTGCCCCAGTCCTGGCAGCTGGGGGCTTCTGGGGAAGGATGGCCAGGAGGCCGATTTGCCTTTGGCTGTCACCTGCCCCCAGCCCCAGCCTCCCTCCTTTCAAGACCCCCGTGTTCTGGAAGCTAATGAAAAGGCTTATTCCCTCCCTTCTGGGGTTTCTTCCTCTCCTCTCAGGAGAAATGGGGAATGAGAAGGAACAGATGCTGGTGTGCTCTGCCCTTATGGGGGCCCAGACCATTGTAGGGGTGAGGATGAGGCTGGGTGGGGGCAGCCTGTGGAGAACCCACGACGAGCCCGAGGGCAGCTGGTCTCCCCACCCCATCTCTACCCTAGGACTGCCTCTTGCTCCTGCGATGACACCTACCAGGAAAAGAGGGGAGACCTAAGGACCTCCTTCCCAGGTGGAAGGGAGGCAAGCCATGGGGCAGAGGGGGCATGGACTACTGCAGCCCCTCAGGCTCTCACCCCATCCCCCTCTGCCCCTGTGCCTCTCAGACCAGCGGGGAGGGATTGGGACCAGCCCGATCCGAGCAGGATCACGGGTCAGGCAAGACCTATACGGCCAATCCTAAAATTCAGTTTTTGTCTGAGAATTCCAGAACCTGGGTAGCCTGGAGCCACTGTGAGCTGCATGTTGGAGGGGGCTGTCACAGGGTGGGGGAGGGCGGTACCTTCTTCCAGACTCAGCTCCGGCCATCTGCTCCCTGAGAACAAAATTAATAAATAAGTGACACACTGGGAGTCTCACGAACCCGGGAGAGGGAGGAGGGTGGGAGAGCCCGCGTAGAATGTGGCAAAAAGCAGAACAGAACGGCAGCAGCCAAGCTGGCGTCTTCGTGCGGGGCTGGCAGGCGGTGCTGCTCCCCTCCCCGGGCCCCCCTCAGGCATGAAAAGGACACCGTGCCCACCCCCGACACACACTCACACGGAGGAGCACACGTAAGCGCTCGGCCTCGCCTCCAGGCTGGGCGCGTGGGCTGCGTCTCCATGGGAAACACAGGCCCCCCAGGGGAGGGAATCGCCGACTGTGCCATCTTGGCCTCACCGGCCCAGAGAACTATCTGGAACCCTGACAGGGAAGGGGAGGGAGGGGGCGCATCCTCTCTGGGTTCGTTCTCCAAGCCCTGCCTGGGCCCCCTGGGACTTTCAGCTCCATCACAGGCAGCACACTGGGCCCCCCGAGATGGGGGTTCATCTCCCTTCATCCTCCTGCAGCCCGGTGAGGTGGGGGTGACCACCTTTATGCTGCTGGTGAGGAAGCTACGGTCACTCAGAGGCTCCAGAGTATGTGTCCCCTTCATTCAGAAATATTTCCACCAGGGTGTGGGGCTGTGGGAGAGGTGGCTTTGAGGCTGAAAGGGAGGGAGGCCTGGACTTGGCTCCCACGTGGACCTCTGTCCCAGCTCACCTCAGCACTTCCTGTACACAGCATCCCATTTATTATTTGGGGTTATTTGTTGTTAGCCCATCCTTCAGATGCGGGAACTGAGACTCAGGGAGGCCTGAGGGCACACAGCTAGCAAGTGGCAGAGTCACAACCCGGATTCATGCTTGTTTGCAAGGGCTCCCTGCCTTCCCTCTCCAGCCCCTCCCACACCTGGGAGGTAGGGAGGCAGTGAACAAGCCCATTAGCCCAGGTCCCTTTCCCACTTCCCTTTGTCTGCCCCTGCTCCTTGGCCAGGCCTCTGTGGCTCCTTTGGGTCTGACGCCTGCCTAGTTCTTAACCTCATTTCCCATCACTCCACACACCCCCCTTTATCCACTGACCCATTGCTCTTTTGCTTTTAAAGCGCAGCTCACATGTTACGACACTTCCTGATTCCCATCACACAGCCTGTGTGATCCATGCCCTACTGAACGATTAGTATTTGATGGCGTGTTTGCTATCCTCTCCGTACCCATCCCCTGCCACCTTCCCCATGGCAGGACCCAGGTCTTATCTCTGTGACTCTGGGGCCCTGCATGCCGCATAAACGTGCCACACACTGCTAAGTTGGACCCAGTAGATTCATTTTATCGTGGTTTCCTTCCTATGGATGGTGATCCAGTGGTGGTGGTAGGACTGGGGAAGATTATGGGGCTCTGCGCTGGCTGCTTGGGAGAATTCAAAGCCATGTCCCTTCATCTTCCAAAAGTTCTCACCTACCAATGTCTCCCTGGCATGCGTTCCCAAGGATTGTGATGTTGAGGCCCGGAGTCAGGTTGGCCCTTCAGAAGAAGCAGAGGTCACATCTAGCTGGAAAAGTGGGAAAGATGCTGAGAAGACACTGGAAGCAGAGCTCAAAGAAGGGTGAGATTTGAAGTTTGAGTAGTCAGGTATGGAGGCAGAGACAAACCTAAGCCAAGGTGCTGAATGATGAGCAAGTCTCTGTGGCTGAAGCAGAGGGTGCCTGGTATGGAGGAGTGGGAGCCAGGTTAGGTGGTGTGGTGCTTTTATAATAGCCCTAGGAGCTCGGACATTATTCCATGGGCCCTGGGAGCTCCAGAAGGCTCACTTTTCATCAGCTGAGTCTATTGTTTCCTGGCGAGGCAACCCCTGAACTCTTCCTTCTCCCAACTAACCTATGCCCAGGTCTGGGCCCTAGGAATGGGAACAGAGAACATGCTGGAGCTCTGATCTGCCCCTCCAGTCCTGGCTAAGCCCCCAGGCCAGCTGGGCCACGCTCTTCTTCCCCTGGCCCTGACTGGAGGCCACTGAAGAACATATGGAGGCTACCTTGGCGTGGTGCAGGGAACAGATTGGAAGGAGTGTGGTGGAGGGGAGACTGCCATGATTTAGGGTTGGTGAATGGCTCTGGGCAGAGGGTGACTCAGAGTGGCCCAGGTTGGATATATTTTGATACCCTCCTGCCTCCTTGGCCAGACCAGGGAAGACAGTTCTGATGCCCAGCTTCATTGACCTCCAGGATCTCTGAGTCCCAGCCTGCCTGTCAGGGGCAGCCCTGCCATCCACCTTCCATCCTCAGACACCAGTGGGGTCCCCGGGCAGACAGCAACTGCCCAGCAGGGCTACACAGAGGTAGCAGCCGAACTGGGGAATCTGTCACCCTCTAATAAGGAAAGCCCATTTTGGCAGGCTCGGTAATAGGCCTCAAATTGAATAATTAATAAAGTTATAAAAATATGTCTACGATATGGCCAGAATAATTCAGCCCAATTAGAAGCAATTATTTCTTGCAGTTATGCCACTTGGTATGTTTTACGAACAGCTGCAGCAGGATTCCCAGCTTTGGCCGCCTGCTTGAGAGGTTCTGTTGACACCAAATCTTCCTCTAGGGCATTTTCCAGATGAGGAATATCCATCCATCCATCCATCCATCCATCCATCCATTTAACTATGTATCTATTGGTTTATCTCTGTATCCATCCATCCTTCCATCTGACCATTCATCTATCCCTCCCTTCCTCCATTCCTCCATCCATCTGTGCTTGCATCCATTTATTCATCCATTTATACATCTGTCCATTCACTCAGCAGATACTTCATGAGCCCCTTCCTTGTGCTAAGTTCTGGAAACATGGACACAGGTTAAGACCCTGCCCAAAGATCCCCCAGACCAAGCAAGCAGACCTTTGAGTAATGCAAGCTGTCATTTCTGCTCCTGTTCTGAGGTCCTGCTGAATAGGACTTTTGTCTTTTATCTCTTTTTTTGTATCCCAGGGATACACCTAGAGATGTTTGGACTTAAACCTGGCTTGTGTTAGGTAAAAAGTTCCTTCTCAATACTGTCAGCTCATTCCCCTACGTTTGAGTGCTTAGGGGTCATCTGGCTTCAAACTACCCACTGCTCTGGCTCCCAACCTTTTGTCAGGTGTAGGTTGGGAAACACGGGATCCAGCCTTGCCCTGGCCCCCACTTTCAACTGACCCAGACAAGACATTTACTTTTCCTTGGTTCACCTGTAAAGTATGAAGAATCACTTGCTACTGTGAGCTCACAGGGATGACCAAAGTCAAAATGCTTGGGGCCACCTATTGGAGACCCAAATTTGCTTTCTGGAACACTGGACAGAAGTTGAATTCTGAGTTAAATCAATAACGTTATATGAACATCCTGCAGGAAATCCTTCCATAGAGCCAATGCTCTTTGGGCAGTGAAGATAACCCTCTTTCTGATTTCTCTGCATGGACATTGAGACTTTTCTTGTACTGCAGCAAACGCATAACTCAATTCATTAAGTCTCCATAGGAGCCTTGCTGTAAGCCCAGCTGTCTGCAGGACAAATCTGACAATTATCAAGTGAGTTATATTATGGGCACCAAACATTTACTAGAGGTCTGTTCTGGGCATGCAAAAAGACCTAAGCTTTTACCGTGCTCTAGAGTCAGCAGCTCTGACATAGGTCCCCTTTTGCCTCATTGTGAATCAGAATGTCAGAGCCGGCAAAACTAAGTAAAAAGGCAAGCCACTGACTGGGACAAGACACACGTAACACATACAATCCACAAAGGATTAATATCCAGAATGTGTATTATTGAATCCTACAAATCAATAAGATCAATCAAACACCGGCCAAGACTATAAACATGCATTTCACAGGAATAGGATATATATATATATTTTATGATAGTCACACACACACACACACAGAGAGAGAGAGAGAGAGGCAGAGACACAGGCAGAGGGAGAAGCAGGCTCCATGCACCGGGAGCTGGACGTGGGATTCGATCCCGGGTCTCCAGGATTGCGCCCTGGGCCAAAGGCAGGCGCCAAACCTCTGCGCCACCCAGGGATCCCAGGAATAGGATATTTTGATGGGCAGTAAGCATAGGAAAAGACACCTCACTGGTAATCAAGGAAATGCAAATTCAAATTAAGAGATGCCCCCTCATCACACTCAATGATTTGGGGAAAATCAATTTCTCATAATACCAAGTGTTAGTGAAGATACAGGCAAATGAACATTCTCACGTGCTGCTGGTGAGAGAAGGTGAATTGGTGGTAGTACCATTTTGGGGAGCAACTTGGCAATTTTAAATAAAGCTGAAGATAATACCAACCCCATCACAGCCTGTTTTTCCAACACTTTTCATATCACAACCTGGATTAAGAAACACATTTCATAGTGTGTCCCAGCACACACAGAGGCATACACTGATGGTTTAAAATCTCTTCAAGTTAATTTTTTTTGAGTTAATTTTTTAAAAGGGTCGTTGTGACCTTTGATATTAATTTTGCAGCTCTCTTTGGGGTTCCAGGCTGCAGATTGAAAGGCTCTGCCCCAGAGAGCTTCTCCAGCCCGTGTAACCTGCATCATTGTTTGCTAGTGGTGAAACGCTGCAAGGAACATAGAGGTCCCTCAAGAGGGGAATGGATGACTCATAATATATTCCTACAGTGGAATCTCCTCAGCAGTTAAAAGGAATGAACTAGTGCTGGATCTGTCTACTTGCATGGATCTCAAATATGTAATACTGAGTGAAAAAAGCCAGTTGCAGAGGGCTACATACATCCCACATAATATCATTTATATAAAGTTCAAAAGCCTGCGAAATAATGAATATGCTGTTTGTGGGTACACTCAGATGTAGTGAAAGTATAAAAACAGGCATGGCAATGATAAATGCTGGAGTCGGCCTTAGGTTGCTCCCGGGAGGGAAGGAGAAGGAGGGCTACACAGGAGTTTCAGCTGTGTGCTGTTTTATTCGAAAATGAAAACATGTGTAGCAAAACTGGGGGAATGATAAGACTTGTTGGGAGAATATGCTCTGCTTTAATTTTCTCTAAGCTTTATAAAGCGCTTGAAATATTCCACGTGCAGAAGAAAAGGCCGTCACCTCCTTCCGTCACCACCTCCTGTACCTGGCAAGCACCCAAGCTCATGTGAACAAAAATAATGTGTTGGTTTGTGTTGGATTTAGGTGTTTGTTTCATTCAATTTAGTTCAACAGGTGTTTATTGAGCACCTACTAAGGGGCCTGTCAATGTCAGGGGTGAGGGACAGAGCAGGTGGGAAGGCAGGGAGGATATTGCAAGTAAAAATTAGGAGCGTGGCTAGGGCACAGGCCGCCCATCACCTCTGCTACAGAAAGCAGATAAACCTGCATGCCACAAAGAAGGGCCTGGGGCTCCCTGTGGGATCAGGGAGGGCTCCCCGCAAGAGGTGAGGGCTGAGATGGCCTTCGAAGGATGGACAGGGATTGATTGGCAAGGGACTCTGGAGACAAAAGGAATCTTTTGAGCTCCAGAAAGCTCCAGGTCTGCATGGGAAAGAAGAGGGGACAGGGCAGCTCAGGCTTCTGAACCGAAACACTGCAGCTGAGACAGTGAAATGCACCTTTGTCTGCAGCGCCCAGCAGGCCAGACAAATGGAGTGGAGAGGTGGGTCTAATTTACCCCAGGGGCTGAGGTGCATGGGGTTCCTGGAGGCTGCAGGAGAGGGTAGACAGCCGGCCCACCACAGAGGGGCACAGCCTCTCAGGGACAGCCCGCTGCACTGCCCATTCTCAGGCGAGGGCCCCCAGCAGGGAAGAGAGGGACAAGGTTCTGTTCAAGTCCCAGACTTCAAGTAAATTTATTTGACCAGCTCCCAATAAATTGCTCATGCCAGAGGCCTCACCATCCATCTCAGGGCGGTGGGGCAAAGACAGAGATGGGGGTGGACAGCACAGGAGATGTCTGTCTTAGGTTGCTCAGGGACCTGTCCACATGTCTTGCCAGAAGGCAAGCCCCTAAATCCTCCTCTGACTTGCTTCCCTCCTAGTAAATCTGAATAGTTTAAAATAACTCCCTCCGACCTTGAGGATGATGCCAACTTTGTGTCATCCATAAGCCCTGGCCGATTTCTTATTAAGGTTTTGCTGCTCCCTTGGAAAAGTCGCCACCTTAAATCAAAAGGGCTGGTAGGGCAGGGGAGAAACAGAGGAGCTGGAGACAGTGGGGTGACAGCAAGTTGGGATGGTGAGACTCTAGTCCCATAGCAGGCGTGAAATGGATGACCTGCCTGGAGCCCTGGTTCTGTGGCATCCCCTGGGGGCCTAGGGACATTCGTCGTCTAAGGTCTGTACGGCTTGAAAGAGCTGCCCAGGGAGCAGCTCGGAGATGAGCATCTTCCCCCAAGAAGGCTCAGGTAAAGTGGGCTCACCGCACTGAGTGCACTTACCCTTCACTCACGCACTCACCTAGGAGTGCATTTCACCTCGTATGTTTGTGTTGGGTGCCAGCTGTGTGCCTGTTGTGGGTGCCTGAGAGACAGCAGCAAACAAGACAGAGTGTACGCCTTCATGGGGCTTACCTTCTAGTGAGCAGCAGGCACAGAAATAAATGCGGTAGCTTTCAGATGTTGGTATGAAAAAAATAAAGCAGAGTAATAAGTTTAAGGGAGGTGAGGCAGGGTGGTGAAGACCTCCTCGAGAAGGGACATTTGAGCCAAGACTTGGATGATTAAAAGAAAAAAAAAAAAAGCCAAGACCAAGGGTTCATGTGTTGGTAAAGTTTACGACTTGGTCTATTTTTGACTCAATGGAACAGAATTTATTTATGTGTAGAGGACAGTGGCTAAACAGGTTCTCCTTAGGATTTATGAATTGCCAGGCAGGTTCCTGCCCACACAGTGCCTTCAATCTAGGGGGTGTGATTACCCCACCACCCGAGGAACGACGGGGCGGTGTGTTCAGGTGGGACCACAAGTTGTGCTAAAAGCTCAGAGAAGGTGCGGGGCCCTTCCAGTTGGGATAAGCAGGAAAGGGCTCCCAGAGGGCAGAGTGCCTGTAGGGAGTGGGCTGGCGGGATATGTGCTCTGCCAACAGTGTTGGGCCAGGTCAGTTGTCATTTAACCCTTCAGGTGTGGGCCCTGGGGTGGGGTGGGGTGAGGGGTGTCCCCAGTGTGTGAGCTGGGGCAGGGAGGGCCTTGGATTGGAACCAGTTTGCTTCAATAATTGGCAGCAGGATGAGTGGCATGTGTTGTTTTTTTCCTTACTATCGCTGCCCCCAAAGGAAATCACTGAGGCTTCCCCTCTTTGCTGCACCACGTGTTTCTCGGCTCTGGGTCACAGCCCTGATGGGGAACCGGGAGCCCTGGATGGGCCAGAGCATGGGAAATGACAGATCTCCAATACAGCTGCAGGGCTTCTCTGGGGAGAGCATAAACCACAGAGGCAGGGCTGCTGTGGAAGTGAACAACTCTCTTTCGTAAGTCAATACAGTTTGCTTAGCAAATAAGATTAGCAGGACAGACTTGCCTGCCTCTGCTCTCAGCTCTGAAAGTCTCTCAACATTGGTCACAGCCGGAGTGTCCAGAGGACAACCCAGAAATGCAGTGACTTTCGGTGTCAGCTGACTGGCTGGTGACTTTAAGGGCCGGTCCAGCACTGTAGCTCGCTGTGGGAGCCCCCAGAGAGCAGGCTCGAGGTCAGGTCTCGAGGAGACGAGGCAGTAGGGTGCTACCCCTTCCCTTAAGGAACCTAGAGCCTAGTAGAGGGAGATAGGCGAGTGAGTCCGAGAGTGACCATGTTGTAGGTGCTAATGTCCGAGTCCAGGGTAGGCGGGCAGGGAGGGGGCAGTTCTATAAGGTAGGCCTTGGGCAGACCTTTTATCTCTCCTGCTCTATGCCCACGCAGTGCTTGGAACAGAATAGGACAAGCTATGAGACATCATGGCCACTAAATGAGACCAAGAGGAGCCACAGCTGAAATGAAAGACAGGTGTCTTTTCCTAGTTCTTGATGGAGAGGTAGGTAGATCAAACCAATACATAGTTTTCTCCCAAATCTATGTGTTTCTTTTTTAAAATCTTCCTATAGCTGCTTGACTGCACAACAATCTAGGGACGGGGAAGGAGCATCAGTAAGTGCCTACTACGTGGCAGATTCTGGGCAGGTCCATGTCTGTGCTCATTTAATCCTCCGGACCGCCTTGCAAATTCTTCTAATCCAAGAGATGAGGATGCTGAGAAGCAGAGTTGTCGAGGTCTCGTGGCTGCTGGAGGAGAGGCAGATTGATCTGAAGAGCATGTCCGTGTAAGATGACATTCGCCTTAGCTCAGAATTATCTAGTTAGCTCTGCAGCAACTTTGTAAATGGCGTTAGACAAAGGCTCCCGCAGCACCAGGCCAGCCTCTTCTTGAGTACGGGGTCACAGATTGTGACCCATAGATTGTTGGGCACCCTTCTCGTGCAATGGTGATTCCAGAATGCTGAGCCCTCCTCCTTTCCTGCCTGAGTGGATCTCGTTGTCACATCAGGCACCCTCGGCCCAGCCAGGGCAGGTTTGGCCATGAATGAGTCACAGTGTGGCAGGTAACATCCAGGGCAGGTGTGCCTTTGAAGTTTCTGGGGCCCAGCTCTCTGCTCACTGCAAGGCTCTGGTTCAAAGGATAGCCAAGTCTGACACGGTTCCCACAGCTTGCACGCCCCAAGGACTTTCACCAAAGCTGGGCTTCCCGAGCCCTCACCACCTGTGGGGGCAGCCTTGGGGCTGACCTTCCCTGCCCCACAGTCCACATGTATGACTTTTACTCCAGTCTTTCCTGAATGTTCTTCCCAGACCACATTGGGCTCATTTCCCCTGGGCTGGAGAAAAGAGAGGTACCTAGGCACTCTCCCTAATTAAAGTAGTTCTCTCAAAAGGGGTCGGCAAACTAAGGCCTGTGGGCCGTATCTGTTTCCTAGCCTGCCTTTGTAAATAAAGTTTTATCAGAACCCAGCCATGCCTATTTTGTTTCTGGAGGTCTCACAATATCAGATAATTTTCTCACAATAGCGGCAGGGTTGAGTAGTTGTGACAGGGACTGTCTTGCCCAAAAAAGTAAAAAATATGTATTGTCTGGCCCTTGACAGAAAATCTTTACCGATTCCTATCTTGGAACATTAGAATCTTTTGCCTCACTGTTTTTCCCCATGAAAAGCATCAAACAGCTTAAAGAGAGGATCACCAAACCTTTTCATCACCGAGGTGAGGATATTATCATCATCACCACCACCACCATCATGATCACCATCACTGCCCCTGCCACTACCACCACCGTAGCAGCAGCAGTCCTGGGGTAAATGCTTAGTCCTGGAAAGCTTAGGGCGTAGGTTATGGAAGCAGACGGGCTCACATCTGGTTTCCCTTCGTTCCAACTGTGGGGTCTTGGACAAGTTGTATGACCTCTCTGTGCCCTGATTTCTTCTGCTATAAAATGGTAGCTACTTTGGGCGCATGTTGCGTATAGTTCTTAGATGGCGTCTCAACAAAGTGTCCAGCAAATGCTGGTCTACACATTTAATCCTCACGGCAGACCCCTGCCGATCCAGAGTTTTGCTATCCAATTCAGGAACAGAAAAGAGGGACTTAACATTTTGGCTTCATCACTCACTATGACCACGTCCTCTGAGCTCAATTGGCCTTGGATGGCGAGGGACCCTTGTACTTGTGATCTTAAAGTTGGTGCCATCATCACTCCCATTTTACAGATGCAGAAACTGATGTTGAGGCCAGGTGAATGTCCACGAGAAACAGGATTCTCTCCACAATTTCTGAGCGCAAAGCACCCAGTAACTACGCACCTGCCCCTCCCTGGTGACTCCAGACCAGCTGAGTCCCTGGTTAATAGTAGGTGCCCATGTTTGATGAACATGAATGAGAGGCACTGTAAGAGCCATCTGATCACACAGGTGGTTGCGCCCCATGCATTGTCACCAGAGCTGGGGACGTTGTACAACTAGTGACCCAAGCCGCCCATGACCAGTACCTGTGTTATCGGATAACTGCAGGACAGCCCGGCAGCAACTGGTTTCCAGTTTGGAGCTCATGCCCATCCCCCGACGGGAGGGCTGCCACAGTGAGCCACTGAAGACAAGGGTGAATGGAAGAAGCACTGGGCTTCGAATCAGAACACCCGGGTGTGAATCTCAGCCCTCCCACCAACTTGCTCTGTGACTTTTGGAAGTCGCTTTCTCTCTCTGGGCCTCAGCTTCCTCATTTTTCAAATGAGGCCATTAGATCAGGTGAAGAGGGAGTTGCCCCTCCGGGGACACCTTACAGTATCTAGAGACCTTTTTTATTGTCCCAGATGGGGGAAGGGTGCTACTTGGTATCTAGTGGCAGAAGCCAGGGATGCTGCTAGACATCCTACAGTATATAGGACAGACCTACAACAAAAAATTAGCACAGCCCAAATGCTGGCGGTGCTACTGTAGAGAAACCCCGCAGTCTATAAATCCAGCTCTAATAGTCCACCCTTCGTTTGTTCATCAAAGATAGATTTATCAGGGATCCCTGGGTGGCTCAGCGGTTTAATGCCTGCCTTTGGCCCAGGGCATGATCCTGGAGTTCCAGGATCAGATCCTGCATCGGGCTTCCTGCATGGAGCCTGCTTCTCCCTCTGCCTATGTCTCTGCCTCCCTCTCTCTATGTCTCTCATGAATAAATAAATGAAATCTTAAAAAAAAAAAAAAAGATGGATTTATCAGGTGCCTGTTATGTGCCAGGCAGTGAACAGGGCAGAGTCCATAGATTAGAAAGATAATAATAGGAGTTCGTAGCGGCTGAGTGCTGACTATATATGGAGTTCTTTACGTTAACCGGCACCCCTAATCCTTGCAAAGTCCTGTTGCTCCCATTTTACAGATGAAGAAATGGAGGTTCAATAAAATAAAGCAGCTTGCCTAAGGCCACACCACTAGTAACGGGTGGCATTAACATTTTTATTCCAGAGCCCAGGCTCCTAACCATGCATACTCTTAACTGCCCCAAAACAAGAAAAAGGAGGACAGGTCCCCGCTAGCCAGCGCCTCCCTGGAGGAAAAGCAGCTCAAGAAGGCTTAGCCCTGTGGTTGTTTTATCATGCAAACCGTTTGCAAACCTGGGAAAGGCCTCACGACTATAAACCAGCTGGTAATGACCTGACAGGCAAAGGGGGCTGAGAAGTGTTAGGGCCACGGAGACATTAATCTGCTTTCAGCCACTGCTGCTGGAAAGACATTTGTTAGACCTGTTATGGGAGCCATAAAAGGCTATTTGACGGCAGCCCTCCCTAGGCGGGCGCCTCAGTAAGTAAAAAAGGCATCCCTCGGGGCTTAGGTGTTACAGGCCCTGTTGGCCAGAGGCAAATGCTTCCTTCTGCCACAGGTAGGATGCTTGGGAGAGTGACAGCAGAGAGTGTTGCCCCAGGAGAGCTGGATCCTGGCCCCTCCTGTGATTCTAAAACAGCCACAAGGCCACTAGCAGGTCCTGGCCATACTCTGGGCCTCAGTTTCTCCATCTGTAAAATGGAGACATTAATGTTTTTGCTCACAGGGCTATTTTGAGGCTTTAGTGTGGTGACAGATGGGACAGTGGCTGTGACCTGTTTTACAGAGGCGTTAAGCATCATTATTGCTTGCAGTAGAAATAGCAGTAATGGTTGCTGCAGCAGCAACACGCAGGGCTGTCTCTCTGAGATTTAATCCGACGTTAGACCTGAGTGTAGCTTTATAGATTCCTCTGGTTCACCTTCCCCACCGGATAAGTAATAGCTTCCATTCATCACACACTGACTATGTGCCAAACATCATTCTAAGCACTTTCTCTGAATTAACCCATTTAATCCTTACATTGAAGCTATGAATGGATATTATCTCCATTTTGCAGATGAGGAAAGCATCCCCCTAGCTCCACCCTCATACACGGATGAGAAACGGAGTCGGTTGAGGGGTGGCAGGCAGATAAGCACGTCCTTCCTGGGGGCCTCCATGGCCTCGTGATGGCTGGGGTCACGGGGTATCACCTGACCTCAGCCTTCCTTCGGGGAGACAGTGGCACACTGGTTTGTTTTTGAGGGTTTTGACTCTTTTCCCAGGAAGTTGGAGGGCCCCAAGCCTCAGCTCTAGGTGGGGTGGGCTAATCCAGGGCCATGCATTCAGGAGGCAGGGCTCAGCCTTCTGGCTTCCATCCAGAGGAGACATTCTGGACCTCATGAGGGGCTTCACCCCAGGGAGCCCAGAGGTCTGGGCGGTTTCTGTGATTGGAGCTTGGTGTGAGGACAGGGCAGCAGGCTCGCCTCAGACTGGAACACACAGGGGCTGGCAATCTCCATTCGGGAGCAGGCCAGGAGCACAAGAGAGCAGGCCCCCACCCCAGACAGACACAGCCTGTAAAGCAAGGCGGGTGGCACGAGGCTCAGATACAACGTGGTCACCCAGGTCTGTCCAACATGCTGATGTTTGGGTTTTTTAAATTATCATTGAAATAGACACATAAAAATGTTAAATTCCTGTACATTCCTTCTGGGCATCCAACGATATGATAGCAGCATTACTCTGGAAGAATCCCAGCACCTGAGTAGGGGAGGAGGCCGGGAGTGGGAAGGGAGTGTCCAGCAGGCTCTGGGACTGGGACCCTATGATTTACTCTGTCATGACCCCAAGTCCCTGGCCGCTTACTGCAGCCTTTTTCTTCTCCCTGCTTCTGTTCTCAGGAAAGTGTCCTCCGTGCGGCTCTCGTGATCACAGTCCTGAGCTGTCGGAAACCCCACTTTGCAGTCTCCCTCTATTCAGAACCTTCTTCTAGGGTTTGAGAAGTCCTCAGGCAGAGGCTAACCTCCCCATAGCCTTCCCTTCATGTTGACTGTCCTTCGGGACCCCCTTTTAGAATGGTCTGGAAGAAGAGATGGACAACATGGCTTTTCCAGTCTCAAATGCTGTTAACTTGAGGTGTCTCTGTACAAGGTGATGGGTCAAACTGCTCATACCTGACCCTAAGGTATGATCCTGAGACTGGGGCCACAGCCCCTCTGCAGCAGGACAGTTGGGTAAAGGTCTCCCCTGTTCCTTAGAAGATGACAGAGGGAACCCCAAGTGCTCCCCACTGCACCGTGCCCTCCTCAAGTATCCCCACTAGGGAAAAGTCTGGGGAATCTTGGTGTTTGCCAAGTGGAAATCGATAGGAAAAAAAAAATCTCATTTTCAAGCTTCTAAGCAGGTATTGTAATCAATAATGCAAAGAGCAGCAGGAGGCCATTAAGCCACACTTGGCAGTGTCCTCCCAGCCCAGGAAATGTTTGCTGAGGAGAGAATTTCTAGGGCATCTGGGCACCCACCCCTGCCTGTCCCAGGGCAGTGTCTCTTAGGGAGCTGGTCTGAAGTTTCATGGGGGAAACACCACTTGGAAGTGAGCTAACCAATCCCCCGGCCCCAGTGTGGACCCCAGTGTGGATCCCAGTGTGGACCCCAGTGTGGAGGGCCTGCAGATCCAGACATGTAGAGCCAAGGGCAGTCAAATAGGGAGGAGTGGGGGCAGAGGCAGGGGCTGTGTCACCAATGATTTGGCAGTAGGTGGTCTCACCAGGAGGGGCCGCTCACCATTTTCCCCCTCTTTTTTTCAATTCTGGTGATAAACTTCTTTTTTTCACCTCCACTGAACAAATAGACTCATGGTTTATGTTCCCTAATTTCCTAGTCTATTAATTATACTGCAAAAGTTTCACTTTTAAATCCTATTTCTGACAATTGCCCAAAAAAGTAGGTGCCACAGTGGGGTCACAGGGTGTGCTCTTATGGTGGGCCTGTCCCTTCCTGCTTCATCCATGGAAAAGTTTGCTTCTCCTCTTGCCTGTGTCAGCTGCAATGTGCTTCTAAAACCTGTAGGGTCCATATGGACACAGGGCCCAGAGAAAAAAATAGGGGCTGTGGATGGGGCCTAGTAGGCGGGGCTGGTGGGGGGCTCCAGGGGAGGGGCTATAGAAGGGTGACGCTGGTCCCCCAGAAGCTCTCAGGTTGGTGCAGGGGGCCCGAGGCTCTGACTCACAGAGCTCCCAGGATGAGGGAGGAGTCTAGACCCTGTCTTTAAGACAGTGGAATAATAGCACTTAAATTAAACATGTAATCCACAAACTTCCACCCTCCTAAGAGATGGTCCTAACTCAAGAATTATCCTGGAATGCTGTTATTCTAGGTACTGCTTGGGGGAAAGTGGGTTATTTGGAGGAGGTTTGAAGTTGTTTTATTAAGTGCTTTATTTTGGTGTTTCATCCAAGCGCCAGGTGGCTGGCATGGTGAGAGGTTCTGAAAAATGCACCTGGAGTCAGATAGACTGGGGTCAAATCCCAGCTGCCGAGCTGAGAGTTTCTGTGCAAACCTGGGCCCGTTACTTGACTTTTCTGAGCTCGCCTCCTCATTAGGAAAAAAAAAAAAAATGAAGGCAGTCATGCCAATCACACACTTCACTTCAGAAACGAGTGCTCCCAGGACACTGTCTGATAAGCAATGGGTTCTCATGCAACATTTGTTTTACTTCCTTTATTCCTGTCTTCTGTGAGTTTTAATCTGAATGAGGCAAATTTAATGGCTAACTCAAGTGTGGGGAACAGGAAGTGTAAGGAATACTCCCAAGTGTGGGGGATTTATCAGGAACAGCTCCCTAAAAAAAGCTCAGCATCTGCCCTAAGCACAACCTGGAGTCTTCCTAACCTAGGCAGAAAAGCTAAAGATGAGGATCCTAGCCTTGCACATGGTAGGAACTTGTACAGTACTAAGGGCTTGCTTCCTGGTTTGGGCTAAAGGTGTGGCCTAGAGGTTTTGCTACCCAAGGGTGGGGAACAGGCTGTGTGATTTGCCTTGCCTTTGCAGGCCACCCCAGGGCCTGCCAGAGACCAGCCAGGCTGGTTGGTGGGAGGGGACGGACAACAAGGTCCCTCATCATTCACCAAGGCTTGTGCGGCTGGCTGCCTCCCACCTGGCTGCCCTGCATCTACCTTCATCCCTCTACAACCCATTCTCCACGCAACAGCCAGTGTGGACTCTAAAACCTGAGTTAGATCAGGTCCCTCTTCTGTTCAAAACCTCCAGGAGCTGCTTAGAAATGATATTTAGAGCTTCAGGTATATCCCAGAGGGTTTGAAAATAAAAATATCACTTTAAGTACAAAACCATTGGTTTCAAATTAGCATTTGAATAAAAATGAAATTGGGGGGCAGTGAATGTACACTGTTTACCACTGTAGCTATGGTTCAGGGGGGATATCTTAATTGCTCTGAATCTCTTTATCCATCCTAGTTGTTTTTGTAGATTATATTTTTAAAGTTTTATTATTTGTTTTTAAAAGTAGGCTCCATACCCAATATGGGGTTTGAACTCATAACCCTGAGATCAAGAGCCACGTGCTCTACCAACTGAGCCATCTAGGTGCCCCTGTAGATTGTATTTTTAAAATCCACATCTGAAAATATGCTTTTTCATAATTCAAAGGGATTGTTTAACAAAATATCTATCAGGATAAAAACAAAAAAAACCCAGGCGCCTGGGTGGCTCAGTCAGTTAAGCATCTGTCTTCAGCTTAGGTCTTTATCCCAGGGTCCTGGGATCAAGTCCCACATCAGTCTCCCTGCTCAATGAGGAGTCTGCTTCTCCCTCTATGCCTGTCCTCTGCTTTTGAGCTCTCTCTCGTGCGTTCTCTCTCTCTCAAATAACATTTTAAAAAAATCTTTAAAAACAAAAACCCTCAAAAACAAACAAAAACCCTCCATGTCACTCAGTCATGTCATTCAACTTCATCTACAATTATTGCCATGCATGTCTGTCATTCTGACCTCCTTGGGATTCCTCTCCTGCTTCAGGGCCTTCGCACTGGCTACATTGTCTTCCTGCCATTGTTCTCTTCCAAACATCTGCATAGCTCTCTCTCATCTTATTTCATTTTCTACTGCTGCATAATAAATTACGACAAACCAGCGTGAGCTTACTACCTTGTAGTTTCCGTGGGTCAGGAGTTTGGGCGTGATTTAGCTGGGTCCGGTACTGAAGGTCTCACAAGGCTGCAACCAAGGTATCAGTGGGTTGTAGTCTTCCCAGGGAATCAACTGGGGGAAGATCTACCTCCAAGCTCCCACCAATTGTTGCAGAATTCAACTCTTTGCAGCCATAATATTGAGGTCCCGTTCTCCTGCTGGTGAAGGTGAATGCAGGACAACCGGGTGGGAAGATATGGGTTGAATAAGTGAATTAGATCACATCTCACCTACTAAAAATCCTCCACTGGCTCCCCTTTATCCTTAGAAAAATCCAAATTCTCCCAAGTCTTGGCTGTGCTGGCAAGACCCATCACTCCCTCACCCTGGGCGGCCTCCTCCAGCCTCCCCACTGCAGGCTGTGCATCAGTCACATTGGCTTCCTGCAAGCCATTTTCTGACTTGAGGCCTTTGCACTTGCTGAACCCTCTGCCTGGAAGGAGCTTCCTCCAATCTTTGCAGAGCTAGCTCTGCTTTGTCCCTCATGTATCAAAAGTCCCCTTCCCGGAGAGGCCTTCCCTGACCACCTGGCCCAAAGGAGGTGCCCCTACCCCAGGCACCGTGTTTCCCCCCCACCCCCACCACCTCCCCTCACCATACCAGCTCTGAAGACCATCTGTGATAATTTTATTGACCAGCTTACATGGCTGCTGTCCCTCTCCCCTGTAGACTGTAAGCACACTAAGGGGCCTCCACTGGTCGTCTTCACCAATATTAGCCCCAGGACCCAGAACAGTGTCCCCTACTCAAGAAATATGAGAATGAATGAATGAATGAATGAATGATCCCAAGGCTGAGATGTGGGTGGTGAGGTCTTCCCAGGTCTAGGCCGAGGATGCAGGTGGAGATATTAGGGGAAGGGGACAGTGTGGTGGGAAAGCTGCCTTGCCCTGAAGGCTTGGGGACGGCCTGGGATGGCTCTCTTCCCCTTCCTGGGCTTCAAGTCCCTTCAGCAGTTGGGATGGAGCTACAGTTTCCCTGGTTGTCTGAGCAAAGTCAGGGCTTAACCCCTTGGCCCTACCCATAGAAGTCCCCCAGGGGCTTTGAGCGGGTGGGAGGGCAGCCTTCAGTTACCACAGTTTGGTGACATGCCTACTAAGTCACATTTCCCGGTCCCTCCTGAGGCCCTAGTCTCCTCTCTCCATGTTCCCCATCTTCTGCTACTCTAGCAGAAGGGCTAGACTGGGGGCTCTCTGCTTTCCAGCCCCCAGTCTGGCTGCTGCCTCCCTCAGGCCTACTGGGAACCAGGGCCATAAGGGCAGACACGTGTAGAGAACCAGATGACCAATGTGTTGGGCAGGCCAAGTGCCTTGGGGACCCAGAGGACAGGTGCAGTGGAATGGAGGAGGGCACTTGGTAGAGGGCTCTGCAGAAGCAAAGTGCTTAGGGTCACTCAGGAGCAGGGGACTGGAGCAGCAGGCACACTGGGGATCGAGATAGGTCTGTGAGGGAAGAGACCGTGGCCAGATTGGGGACCTTAATGTGCGCCCACACCCCCACTCGTCTCTTCCCAGGTGCCCACTCAGATCCTCGCCCATCCTTCCCTGTGGCTCAGCCTCCCAAGAACCCAGGCAGGGAGGTGTGGCTGCTTTCTGAACAAGAGCACAGATCCACCTTAGTTTCCAGCTTGCTTGTTTTACTGTAATTAGGGAAATAAATCAGCACATTAGCTCCTTTCTTGGGAGCCTGGCTTCTAGAAGGAGCAGGTCTGTCTTACAGAGAGCGGGCAGGGGAGTCTCTGGGGGGCTGAGACCTAGCCCCAGCATTTCTCGAAGATGAGCAGGCCTGCCGGCCCTCCCCCTGTCCTGACAGATGAGAATCACTGGAGCTCTGCCTCTCCCAAGCCTGCGCGACTCACGTTCCTCTGACTCAGGAGCCCAGAGCAAGTGGTTTGCTAGTCTCGAGGGGTTCTTTGGGACTGGGCAGGACAAGCGGGCTCAG
This sequence comes from Vulpes lagopus, assembly GCF_018345385.1. Classification (NCBI taxonomy): domain Eukaryota; kingdom Metazoa; phylum Chordata; class Mammalia; order Carnivora; family Canidae; genus Vulpes; species Vulpes lagopus. The sequence continues at coordinate 51,350,825 of NC_054825.1, forward strand.
GGCGCGGCTGAGCCAGAGGCAAGTGGTCATGAAGGCTGCAGGTGCTGCTCCTGAAGCCATGCTCCCCCTTTTCCCCCCACTGTGTCTGCAACTGGCCTGAGGCCAAACACAGCAGCCAACAAGCCCATCCTGCTGGCCAGGACCATTAAAACCCAATTAGTGCAAAGAGAGCGGGGTGCTGTCTTCCTCTGCAGGAATGCCAGGGGCTGGGAGAAGGGGCAGGGGGCCCCTAATGAGGCAGGACTCAGCCAGAGAAAGTGATTCTCGGCAGCAGCAAAGACTCAGGTTAGAACTGAGGGAGGATGTCCAAGTGATAAGGATGGGGGTGGGGGTGGAGGGGTGGGAACCCAGCACCCAGCCTGGGTTTGCCCAGGCCATACCACTGGGCGGGTCACACCCTCCCACTGATCCTCCATGTGAGGGAAGGGGCTTAGGTACATGGTTTCTAAGTAGGACCAGGTCCAGAGCTGCTCCTCCAAGGGGACTAAAGGTGTTGTTAGAAATATATGTGTGTGTGTGATGAGGGTACTGACCCAGCCACCCTCAGACCTCAAGCTGCCAGGCCGGGGCAGGAATGAATCCTTTCACTGCTGGCTGGTTGGGAGTCCTAGAAGGGCAGGTCCCAGTGAAGGGGGTGGGATGGCTGGGGCAGTGGGGAGGAGGACTTCCAGGGCTCAGGGAAGTGGGTCTTTACCAACCACATATGGACATATTTCAGGATTATAGGAACTGGGACAGATGTGCTGACGTGTACCTGCTGAGGAACAACATCACTTGTATTAAGGGAGGCAGCACTGTCTCCTCTTTCCTGAAAGAGGGGTGGGCGTTGCCCTGGAATCGGGCCACCCTGGAAGGAGGGGACTGGGTGCAGTGACCAGCTGAGGAAGGAGTCGGGGTGGGGTGGGGGGGGTTGGGAGAGGTATATAGCTGGGACATCCCAGCCCTGCACACCCTGCCCCAGATCTGCTCCTGCCTCATGGCACAGGGGTCCCCAGAGCCCAGCCTACAGCTGCCCCTCGACCCCTTGGAGTAGATGTTTTTAGCAGCTCCCCAAAACTGCTTCCTCAGCTCCTGCCTTGTCTTAGCCTAAGGAGGCCTTTTGAATTTATTAGTTCTGGAGGTGGAAAGAAAACAGCTCCTCCAAAGAAGTGTGTTTAGTGCCACATTTCAAACTTCCAGACTAGATTGAAGTGGTATTTAAAACATTGCAAGGTTCTTAGGTGAAGTTGCATTTGCCTTCCGCAAGGCCTGGATTCTGATATTACCCGTTTACAGCGGTTGCCCCCATTCTATTACTGAGAGGCATGGCTTTATCGAGAGCTGTCAGCCCATCTTGCAGGGATGTGGCCCCAGCTTCCATCTGTGAGCCCATCTCATTGAAGCCACCAAGAAAAAATAAAAGTAGAATAATTGTGCATTTTAATTAAGCCTCAGTGTGCACCCTGTCGTGGAGATGCTAATATTAAAGAATTCTTTCCACTTTGCAGGAAGCTGGGATATTTGTTCCCCATGTCATTTTTATATTCCTTTTGTGTGGCAATTAATATTTAACTCCTGGGAAATAAAGCTGCCACCCGATATGGTCTTTATGGCCTGGTATTAAAATAACTGTTCCTGATAAACTATTGTAATAAAGTATTAGGAAGACCCTGCTGGAAGGGGGTTTAGCTCAGGTATTAATTCTACTCAAGGAGCTGGGCCCTGAACAAGCCTTTTTATCCTAGTTCATTGCATTTTTCACCATGACATGTCAATGAGCCTAAACATAATCATAATAACCCAGGAGAAGAGAATATGATGTATTTAAGGGATGGGGGACCTGGTCCGCCTTTCTTCCCTCCCATCAAGCTAGCTCCAATTAGGGTGATCACCTAGTAACAGTGGTGCCTGGAACTTGGCCTTCATCGGCTTACATCACCTCTAGCCAGAGCGTGTCCTTGATGTAGGAGAGAAGGTGAAAGCGGTGCATTTGTAGTCACTGGTAGGAGTCCAGCTTTACCTGCTATCAACCGTATTTAACTGGGAGACCTAATTTGAGTTTACAAGTGATTACAAGCCGTCCTGCGGGACTCTGCTTACCGATGAATTCTCAAATAAGTTGCAAAACAGTGACGAATTAACTTGTTATGCTGTCAAAATCAATTATTACAGAAGACAGCTTAACTTCCTGGCCCATTCTCAGGGCCCGAGCCAGCTCCGCTACCCTCTGCCTTGTGAGGATAGATCGAGGGAGAGTGCCCCATCCCAGCCTCCTGTCTTCCGAACCTTCCTACCCCCACCTCCCCCTCCCCCTATTTCCCATCCTAGCTTTCCTTTCTCCAAGTCCCCAGCTTGAATTTTGGAAAGTAAATTCTCCAGAGCAAGGAGTGGGGGCAAGCGGGGGGGGGGGGGGAGAGTCAGCCTGACATATGGTCCCCCTTGCCCCCCGAAACGATGTTCTCTCCCATGAAGGCTGGGGGAGATTGATTCTAGCTGGGGCTTTTAGTAAGATAAACATCTGAAGGGCCCAGGATCTTTCCTTTGCAGCATTGAATGGAAGATGCAATTTATAAATGTTCCCTTAATATTTCTGAAACAGATTGGCCAGTAATTTATAGACTGCAACATTGAGGACTGAATTAATTTTCCCAGTGAGAAAAGTCTGTGTGCAGCTTGGCAAGAGCTGTTCCCTGCATCTCGGAGCAGAAGCAGAGAATGATAGGGTTAGAAGGGCCCCTGGAGATAATGAATTCCACCCTCTCTGTGGCACAATTGGGGAAACTGAGACCCAGAGTCACACTGTAAGTTTCTGGCTGAGTCAGGTCTGAAGTCCCAGTCCCCTAAGTCCTAGATGGTATCTTCTACTTTGTGCCCCTTATCAGTAAGTGACGCCTCCCTTGTGGAACTTGCCTGTCTGTGTTATGGGTACATGCAGCCTGATACCATTGAGGGGGTCCTGCTTATTTCTCTGGCTTTTATTTCCTTTTTTTTTTTTTTAAGATTTTATTTATTCATTCATGAGAGACACACACACAGAGAGAGAGGCAGAGACACAGGCAGAGGGAGAGGCAGGGTCCATGCGGGGAGTCTGATGTGGGACTTGATCTTGGGACTCCAGGATCATGCCCTGGGCCGAAGGCAGGCGCTAAACCGCTGAGCCACCCTGGCTTTTATTTCCTTTCCTCTGAGGAGATGAAAGACTTTTGGGCCTGAATTAGGAGTTGTCGGCCTATGGGCATCTGGGTGGCTCAATCGGGTGAGTGTCCGACTCTTGGTTTCAGCTCAGATTGTGACACCGAGCCCCACATCAGGCTCCGCACTCAATGAATGGGGAGTCTGCTTGAGATTCTCTTTCCCCCTCTCCCTTTCCTTTTCCTTCTCCTACTCACATGTATACGGTCTCACTAAAATAAATAAATAAATCCTTTTTCTTTTTTTTGAAGATTTTATTTATTTATCCACGAGAGACACAGAGAGAGGCAGAGACATAGGCAGAGGGAGAAGCAGGCTCCCTACAGGGACCCCGGGATCACGACCTGAGTGAAAGGCAGATGCCCAACCACGGAGCCAGGCATGTGCCCCTAAATAAATAAATCTTAAAAAAAAAAAAAAAGTTATCAGTCTAATGCTCAAGATCCAGCCAGGCTAAGGGGCTTGGCTGCATGGCTGTCCAGCTGGGTATGTAGGGTTCATGTAGGCAGGGACTAGCATCAGGCACAGGGCTGGACACTAGATCTACATTGTTTGTAACCTTCACAATAACCCTGAGTGAGGCAGGTATTTTGGTCTCTCATTTTACAGATGGGAAAAATAAGGCCAGAAGGTTAAATTCTGCTTACTTTGCGCCATCCATAGCTCCTTCCCCTTCTCAAGCCCAGAACAGTAAAAAAATGAGATAGATCAGAGACTTCCTGTGATTGAGAGGAGTCACTGGGACCTTAACTAGACCAGAACTCCTTAAATTGTAATGTGCACCTGTGTCACCTGGAGCTCTTACTAGAATGCAGGTTCTGATTTGGTAGCTGGATTAAAATTTAGGGCCTAAAATTCTGCATTTCTGTTAGCTCCCATGTGATGCCCTGTGGCTGGTCTGGGACACATTTCAAGTACTAAGGGCTGGATCACCCTATCAGGGCCAGCTCCCTCCATGCTTTCCAGAAGCCTTTGACCCAGTATCATGCATTCACATACTCCTGCTACTGGCAATGCCTTCCAGGGGTCCTGAAGTCCATTCTCTTGCCACTGGAATTTGGAGCATCCTTTTTATCATGAACAGTCTCTAGGAAAGAGATGGGAACAACCCCCCCCCCAACCGCCCCAAGAGATTCCCAAGTCAGAGAGAGGCTGTTCTGTATTTAAAATCCAAGCAGTGTGGCCATGGAAGGCTTCCCAGTGTTGTGATTTAATAACTAGTAATTGAACAACAAATTGGTGCCTTATATTTACTCGATCCTGGAATCACAGTAGCTTGCTTCAGGGGTAAGATATTTACTGTGAAAATTGAGTCGAGCCCGGAATGTTACCAAACATTATAAATAGCACCAGGTTTATTTTCCAAATGCTACATATTCTGAAATGAGAAAAGAAATGCACAGAGCCTAGAAATCAAAGAGCCTGCTCCTTTCCTCCTCGCACAGTGGTGCAAATATATGCCACCGAGTGAGGCACCCTCCGCAATTAGGTTGTGGATCACGTTTGAATGTCTCCTTGTCCATGACATTTACAAAGAAAAACACTTGCAAACTAAATGTTTGATTAATATTACATCTTTTAGAGTTTAATATGGGCAAGTGTAATTGAAAGCTGCGTTAGCTAACGCTTATGAGCTTCAGAGGAGTGTTGTCCTGGGTCTGTGAATCTCGATAGTCCTATTGAGTCCTTAGTGCCAATGGTCCAGAGTATTTATACTTTATGTTTCATGAAATAATCTAAAAGGACAGGAGTTTGCGGCCTGTGGGAGGAAAATTGGCACAGTTGGAATATAAATCTCATCCAATGGCAATGGGCGATTCACTTTGGGGCTTGGGATGGTGAGACGTACTCTTGTCGTGTGTGGTTCAACACGGGAGGGATGGCTACCCAGTTACCCAGATTCGGTGTCTACACCCACCACTTATCCAGATTCCATGTGTCTGTCAGTAAGGTCACCTGCTTTTATTGCCTGCTTCTAGAGAATAGCCTCTTTTGTAACCTCAAGATAGAGACACACACTTTCTGGGCTATTCCCTTCTTCCTTTTCATGTCTCATCCTCTTTTTTTTTTTTTTTCTTCTTTTCCTTCCTTTCATCTTCCCCTGACCACTCCTGTATACCCAGTGCTGCCTCATGTTTGAGGGCTGCATCAACTCTTCTGAGGTAGGTCCCTATTTAGGGCCCCCCCTTCAGTGACCTGGATGTGGTGTTTAAAGGCTAAGTTGAAGAGGATCAGGTGAAGAGGCTGGAGCAGGGAAGGGAATTCCAGGCAGTGGAAATAGCATATGTAAAGGCCTGGAATTGGAAAAGTGCCCAGCATGTCTGAGAGATGTTGAAGACTCCATGTGGCAAGAGTTTGGGCTTGGTGGAGATAAGGGGCTGGAGCTGGAGCTGGAGCTGGAGGGGCCTGTTAGGATCAGGCTAGAAGGAGCCCTCAGAAAAGAGCCCACCGAAACTTTTAAAGCAGGAGAGGACCCAGTCAGGTTTGCATTTTCAAGATCCGTGGATACCTGGAGTGTAGGATGGACCATAATCTGGTGGCAGGGCCTGGGTGGGAGCTGCTGCCTCAGCCCCACAGACTGGTGTGTTGGAGTCCGGGCCCATGCTGGGCAGCACTGCCAGAGAGCCTACTGGGAACTGAGCAGAACTGGGAGCTGAGGGTCTGAGCAGAGCAGGGGTGCTGGCCAGGAGGGGAGAGCTGGGGAGAGAAAGGCTAAGGCCTCAGGTGGAAAGCAGAGATGCCAGGGTGCTGAGTCATGGCCCCTTGGCTGGGAATGGAGAGGGGTCAGTGTTAGGGGCCCAGACATTCTGCAGGCCCTTGAAACCTATCTCCATTGGTGGGGGTCTGGGCCCTCAGGGTAGCAGCTAAAATGTCACCAGAGTCAGGATGGCATCTATCAGTGATGCAAGGGAGGCTGGGGACACTGTGTTGAGTTGGGGAACAAAATATTAGAAATAATGGTAATAATAATAACTCTATCCTTCCTGCATATTACACATTAAAATTTATCTGGGCCACTCGACCTTAACAAGTTGGCAGGGGTTATTATTACTGTTATTGTTGTTGTTTCTAACTCCATGAGAAACCTAAGGCAAGTTGACTGGATCAGAGTCACAGTAAATGAGGGATGCAACCTTTATTTTTTTTTTTTTTTTAAAGATTTACTTATTTATTCAGAGAGAGAGAGAGAGAGAGAGGCAGAGACACAGGCAGAGGGAGAAGCAGGCTCCATGCAGGGAACCCAACGTGGGACTCGATCCCGGGTCTCCAGGATCACACCCCGGGCTGCAGGCGTCGCTAAACCACTGCACCACCGGGGCTGCCCGGGATGCAACCTTTAAACCCTCGTCTTCTCCTAGTCTGGTGTTCTTTTTTTTTTTTTTTACTATTTTATTTTTTTATTATAAATTTATTTTTTATTGTTCAATTTGCCAACATATAGAATAACACCCAGTGCTCATCCCATCAAGTGCCCCCCTCAGTGCCCGTCACCCAGTCACCCCCACCCCCCTAGTCTGGTGTTCTTGCCATGCAAGGGGGTTAGGACTTCCTTGAGCACTGGTTGTCTCTGGCTCTATGCTGAGCATTATTGGGGAACATAAAAGATGTGAAAAATCTTTGCCCCAAGAGAGCTCACAGTTTTGGTGACAAGAGGTCAACCCAATGTAAATAGCAAACAATGGCAAGGAAGTATATCACCCACCCAATCCACCTATATCCATCCATCCATCCATCCATCCATCCATCCATCCAGGCACTCACCCTACCTGTCTATTGCTCTACCTACCCATCCACCTATCCATCCATCCATTTAGCATCTGTTATAATAATTATAATTTGGGCTATCCAGATCCCAAATGGGTTCTCCTAACTCTGGCTGGATATTAGAATAATGTAGACATTAAAAAATACTGCTGTCCAGGTGCCATCCCAGATATTCTGGTTTATTCAGTGAGGAGTAAGTCTAGGATTTGGTTAGAAAATTTAAGCTCCTTCGGTATTCTGATAAGTAGCCAGATGTGAGAACCCTCGAAAGAGGTTTAGAAGTTCAAAGATGGGAGGGCCGGTGAGGATGGGCCCTCCTGGGACTGGGATGTTCAGTAAACTTTAGATCTGGAAAGGTCCTGAAAGCCCTTTGTACAGCCTCCCATTTTAAAGAAGAGGAAACTGAGTCCTAGCAATGAGAGGCCTGGTCAGTGTGGAGTCAGGCCATGGCCCCTCATCCTCATCTTTGTCCTCTCAGCTCAGAGCAAGCATCTCCTTCTCTTCCTCTCTTTTGACAGTCAGGGAAAGCATCTGGAAGGAGGTATGACTTGAGCGGAGCTTTGAGGACTGGGCAGGCCTGGGATAGGCAGGAGGGAGAGAGGATTTCGAGTTGGAGTGACAGCACTGCCCAGGATCTGGGACCGGGAATGAGGGTGCTGTGTGTGCTTGGAGGGCTCTTTCAGTGCATAAAAAAAGTGCCCTTTTCAGAGCATAAAAAGCTCTGCCCAAACACCATGGCATCCCTTCTGTGGAGAGCCCTGACTCGGGCCCCACACCTTCCGTGGATTCTGCTGTGCTCAGAGGGAATGCCAGGCCCCCAAGCCCCTCAGCACAGCCCCACCCAAAGAGCAAGGGGGAGAGCTGAGTCTTTGCGGGGAGGAAGCTGAAATAATTACTTTGCTCTGATTGGGAAGGGTAATGGCTCTCTTTGAGGAGCCACTTTCCACGTGAAGGTGGAGATGATGGATACTTGCCCCCCCACCTCCGCCCACATAAATCTCACCTGTGCGCCTTGGTTGCCTCCTCATGATGCATGTATGAGATAAATTCTCCAAATCTATTTTTGTGCCGTTGCCAGCAGCCTGCTGATGGAGTAAATAAGAGTTATAGCTGCCATAATGGCATCACTTATGAGAGGCTAAAAAAAGCAAACATGTCCACACAGTTCTTATAAATCTATTATAAATGTGGGCTCAAGTTTCCGAGGAAGCCTCGTGAGACTGCGCTGTACACTCGCTGTCCCTGGGTTCAATGAGTGACCAGGTGGGCCGAGCCCAGAGAAGGTCATGGAAGGGGGAGAGAGTGGGCTGAAATGACCAGTGATCACTTCCCTGTCACTTCCTCCCTCCGAGTTCTGAGCCCTGGTCAGCCACGAGAGCACAAGCCACACAGGGCCCAGAGCCACGTCCCAGAGGCTCCAGCCCCCAGGGGCTCAGTGGCTTCCATCAGCACCTTCACCCAACGACTCTGGGATAGGCAAACCTGAGGCCACACGCAGGGACCCATGAGGAAGAGCTGGCTGGGGATGAGCCAACCCTCGTCTTCTTCCCATACCTTCTTCTCCTGGGTGGGATGGAGCCAGGTTCCTCTGTGGGAAAGGGGGTCTTGGACCTGGCAGGGCTTGACTGGACCAGGACTCAGAGTCACCTCGTGGATGTCTGGTGTCTGTAGCTGGGAGGAAAACGTTCTTTGCTCTTGCCATCCCAGTAGGGAGAAAGGGCTCACTGGCGTAGGGGGTGGGGAAGCAGCAAGACTCAGGACCCTCCCCACCCCAGGCTCTTGTTCCAGCCTCTCCTCCCTGTCCTCACTTTCTGTCCCCCAACTGAGGCCTCAGTTTCTCCACCTGCCAAGCAGAAACAATAACAATAAAAATAAAAGGAGCTAACTTGCAGGATGTTGTGAGAGGCACATGAGCTAATGCAGGTGGGAGTACTTTGCAGGTGTTAAAGCGCTAGGAGTCATGGAGCTTATTCTTTGGGGCTTTCCCTCTCGGGAAAGGGGCCTGAGTCGTGTGTGTCTAACTAGGGGCCTCGGTGACTCCCTGGGGGAGAGCGCTTAGCAAATGCTGCAGTAAGGCTAAAGACCATTTAAAGCAGGCGTCCTGTCATCCAAAGATAGGCTTTAAGCCCCCAGAGGGCAGTGCCGACCTCTGTAATGGCTAGAAATCCCAGCTGAGCCTTATTAGAGAACTTTCTCAAGGTCAGGATGGGCCCCTGTCTGGGGAATTTAAGGATCACATTCCCCCCTGGGGTGGGGAGTGCGAGGACTTCTCGCTTGGGTTATTGCTAACACCTCCTCGCTGCTCTCTTTCCGTCTCTCTGAGCCCCTGTAATCTCTCTACAAAACTGCCTGAGCAGGGCATGCCGGTTCTCCAGCACTCCTCACAGAATGCAGAGTAAGAGCCAAACCCCGTTGGAGACCTGTGTAGCCCCGTGTGACCCTGGGCTGCTTCTCCCCACCTTGTTCATTCATCTCCAGCTGCACTAACCTCCTTAATGTCCCCTGCACGTGGCAACCTCAGGGCCTTTGCACTGGCTATTCCCCCTGCCTCCAGGGCTCCCTCCTTACTACTTCAGGACTTTGCTCTTCTCCATAAGGCTGTTCCTGTCTGCCACACTGAAAGTGCAAGTCTTCCGCTCTAGCATGCCCTCTCCCCCTTGCTTCCCATATTTTCTCCCAAATACATTGCACAATTGATATTCTACATATTAATTTTGTCTTCTTTACTAGAATGTAGGTTTTGTGAAGACAAGGACCAGGTCTGTCCTGTTCTGTGTTGCATCCACAGTGCCCAGCACGTAATAAGCCCTTGGTAAATGTTAGCAGCTTGCATGGATAAATGGATGGGTAGACAGACAGATGGACTGTAGAATCAAGGCCTCTGGCTGGGCTGGAGGAAGGTGGCCACATTGGCTGGAGTCACAAGGCTGGACACGGTAACCATGGGAAGGCATAATCTTTCCTGGGAGGAGGGTGGGCTTGGACCAGAAGGCAGGCCAGGAAAAGAACCCTGATCTTTTACTTTTTTAGCTTGTGAGAGAGTGAAGCCTCCAGGCCCGCTCCAGACCAGAGCCATCCTTTCTGCCTCCTCTTCCTGGCATGGACCAGTGCAGAGAGAGGGTGTAAGGATGCAAGATCCGCTGTATCTGGAACCCACATGTAGAAAACTTCCCAGAGCCCCTGACAGTCACCTCTCCAGAAAGCCAACAAACCTGTTAAAATGCAGCTCGACCCACACCCTGTGAAGTATGCAAATGACACAGGCTAGGAGAACACATCCACAGGCTCTGAGTCCCCATTAAAAAAACATTGCCTCCCTCGCTGCAGCACTTGGCTTGCAGATTCTAAATGTCAGTAGTTCCCCCAGTGAAGGCAGGCAGAAGGTTGAAAGGTTGGCCGTCTTAGGAAGCTAATTGCCATCGGTAAATTAGAACTATGAACACACCGTCTCTTTTCATTTGTCACCTCTCCCCCCACCATGACCCTCCCCCTGGCCCAGGATCAACACGAGTGGGAACCTCGAGTACAGTCTTTCTGTGATAAGGAAGATAATGGAGGGATAGGTTCCTACCTCCCTCAGAATATGTGGATCCTTGGGTGGGTTGTAGCCAGGCTGGGCCACAGCCACCAGTCCAGAAGTCCACACTTCCCAGTTCCAAAGGCCCATGCCCCTGCCATTGCCCTTGCCAAAGGGGCACAGGGGCTACCTGCCCCAACCCCTTGGCTCCCCTCAGTAGCCCTTCTGTCCTGTTCCAAGAAACACCCCTAGTGGTCTCTTCTGTAAAGCTGGACTGAGGAGCATCAGAGTGCCTTGGTTTCCCTAACTGCAAAATGGGGATGATTGAGAGCGTGCTCCTCACAGGGCTGTTGTGAGGTCCAAAGGGAATAAGGCCGTTAGAGCACTCACTCAGTGCAGGTCCCCTGGAAGGTTCTATAAATGAAAGCAATTGGGATTTTGTCTTTTAGTTCTAGTGCCTCCTAGAACTTGCAGTATCATTTGTGGGGCACGTTCACCTCCTGTGGTCTCCCTTGGCCCCCTGGGACCCTGGATGTCCAGGCCTTTCCGTCCTGTTTGCCGCCCACCAGGGTGGCAGGGTGGGCAGGAAGCTCCGTCAGCCAGTGTAGGCCAGGCACTGGGTGTCAGTGGTCCGACCCACAAATGTTTCCATCCATTGTCTCCTTTGAACTTGACGGTGAGCTGAGAGGCAGGTGTAATAGGAGGAGGAGGTGGTTCCTGAGACTCAGAAGTAGACCTGCCCATGGTCACATGGCTGCTGTGCCCTGCAGAGCCCTGTGCTACAGAGAAACCATCCTTGCTTGTCAACCCCCACACAGATAGCTGTCTTTTTCTTTGAATCTCCAAGAGAAGGGCACCTTCCAGATTCCCCCCACCTCCCAATGACACCATGCAGGATCTAGAAGCTTAGAGAGACCCATCGAGCTCCCTCCTTGGGAGCTCCACTGATCCCCACTCCTCTGAGGCTGCTCCTCAGAGGTCAAGTGGGAAAACAAACATTCCTCCGGGGCGGGAGGGTTACTTCACGTCCCACAGGCTGCGATCATCCCACCCTGGGCCCAACATGGCACCTTCTGGGTCAGTCTACACTGCTGCCCCACTGCAGGATGAGTGGGCCAAGGAGTCAGCTCAGCCTCAGTCCCGGAGGGTGGCCTGTGGGGCAGGCAGCCTGGCATCCCATGCGACCTGCTCCGCCTAGACTCTCCCAGGCTCACCGGAGTCCTGTCTGCTGCCAATGCCTTTGTTCTCATCTTTCAAACAGTTTCACTAGGAGTTTGGATAGAGCTTGTGGGCCGGGGATAAAGGGGTCCTAAGTGGAAGGACATGAAAAGAACTGAAGAAGGTATCTATTCTAGATACTGTTCATCTTTGTGGAGTGAAGTGGGCCAGTAATGAATAGGCCGTTGTAAAGCCAGGAGAGCCAGAATTTATTACAGCCCAGTACTCTGCAGTGTGTGTGTGTGGGGGGTGCACACGCATGTGTATGCATGTACAGGTGTGCACAGATTTCATTTGATCCTTACGATGAACCCACGAGGAAGGCAGTTCCTTTTGGTAGATGAAGACACCAAGGCTCAATTAAATAACTTGCCTGGTTAGCAATTATGGAAGAAATAGCAGTTCGGAGATGTTTAGTAACTGACTCAAGGTCACCCAGCTAGTCCGGTGTGGAGCTGGCATTCAAACCCAGTTGTGTGTCAGGAAAAAAAGAAAGGACTTTTCATGATGCCGTGCTACAAGCAAGCACACAACAGCTGTTTAAATATTTGTTCTAAACAGCAGGCACTGGGGATCCCTGGGTGGCTCAGCGGTTTAACACCTGCCTTCACCCCAGGGCATGATCCTAGAGACCCGGGATCGAGTCCCACGTCGGGCTCCCTGCATGGAGCCTGCTTCTCCCTCTGCCTGTGTCTCTGCCTCTCTCTGTGTGTCTCTCATGAATAAATAAATAAAATATTTTTTTAAAAATAAAATAAACAGCAGGCATTTGGGCCTGCCTTCCTCTGTTAGGAAGAGCTTTTGCCTCCCAGGTGCCTCTCTTGATGGACATAGGGGCAGCACAACAGCCTGGATGATTCCCTTTAGACCCCAAATTTTGGATCTGCTGAGCTGAGGATCAAATGAACTTACGAGATGCACTGAAATCCACATTTACTGACTTGGTGCATTCACCCCCAGAGGGCACTCTGGGAGGAAGACCCTCCCTGCCTCCTTTTCCCCATTCCTGACAGGTGATGGTAGGGGATAGGGTATGGACTTAATGGGCTGATTGTACATACCTGAGCTTTGGGCAGAGTCAACTAGGCAGAGACAAGAGAAAGGTGTTTCTGGTCCAAGGAGTGGTCTGGGCAAAGGCCATGGAGCTGAGCAAACAGCAGAGGCCCGTGTTGGCAAAGCCAGCCTGGGTCAGGAGGGATAGGGAGGGGCTGCCCCTTGGCATCTCTCTTCACCACTGCTCCAGGCATTCTCTTCTGGAGTGGGCACAGGATACACCACAGATGAACAAATCCCCTAAGAACAAAACAAACAAGGAAGCCCTGCGACCGTGACCCTCAAACTCTAAAGCCTGTAAGAGAAGCCTCTCAGTCAAGAGTGGAAGCCCTCCGCTCATGGCATCTGCAGGATGCTGAGCAGTGACGGGCCAGAACCCAGCTCCTCCCAGACTTGCTTCTGCGAAGCTCTGGAGGCAGCCTGACCATCAGGCCCGCTGCAAGAGCCACGCCCTGCAGGCTGAGTGCCCACCTTCTTGAAGTAGGGCTTCCTGGGCCTGGGTGGGACCTCCCTGCCCTCTGTTAGATTAGAAACTTCCAAGGGTAATTGGGGATATTTGGCATTGGGGATAGTGGAGATAGTGGGTTTAGAGGTGGGGAGGTAGGAGGCAAGCTAAGGCAGGAAAGAGAGTGGAGGATAGCTCCCTGTCACTTAGCTGTCATGTGACCTGTAGCAGGTCGCTAGGCGTCTCTGAGCCTCAATTGCCATGACCACAAGATGAGGCTATACTAATCCTTACCGCACGTGGTGTGGGGAAGCTCAAATGAGATCATGGTAGGGCAAGTGCTCTGCAAACTATAAAGCCCTGTGCCCACATGAAGCTCTGCGGCTGTTGGAAAGCAAGGGACTGTGCCAGAGGCACACCTGTTCTTCTGTGCTTCAGTTAGAGGTGACACATGTCACACCTCTCACGTCCCACTGGCCAAGACTATTCTCATGGCCCCTCTTGGCTACACGGGGCTGGCAATGGGGCAGAGCACATGGATACTGGGTGAGCATTCATATCTCTGCTACAAATGGCCAAACTGAGATGCCAAGCTGTGGGGCCCTGAATCGGAGGAAGCTTGTGCAGAGGGAGACTCAGGCCATGAAGTAGGAAGGTGACCCTGAGGCAGTGCCTCCAGTGGACCAGTGGGCAGCAGCAGGCTCCCCATCCTTCTACCCTCTCCAGCCATGCCTAGAGTCCTGCGGCATAGGACCTTTGTACAAAAGCCCTGCTGGGTCCTATGGCCACAGGACTCTAGGTTCAGACAGGAGAAGGAGAAGGTATGATGGGGGTATGTGCTCTCCTCTTCTGTGGGAGACATGGAAGCCTTATGTTGAGATGGTGGAGCCACAGAATTAGAGCTGTCTGGATTGCTGACCCTGGAAATCTGCCTGGACCCCCAATAGATTTTGTGTGAACCAAACATAAATCTTTGTTGTGTTGTTCTTCTTAGATTAGGGAATTGTTTCTTATAGCCGCATGACCCAGACTCTCCTGACTATTGCACTTTCTCACCTTGCACTATTTGGGTGTCATAAATCAGACTGTCCCCTCTGCAGAGCACTGTGCTAAGACTTCACTCTGGTTCTATGTCCTATAGACACAAGCCTCCAAGGTAATACACCATGCCTCCATTCTTCCTATCCTCCAGTTTAATTTCTTTTTTTTTTCTCTAGTTTAATTTCTAAGACCAAGTGTCCCCAAAGGCAGACATAAGAGAACTTCCCATCACCCATTTACTCTTTAAGATTTTATTTATTTATTCATGAGAGACAGAGAGGCAGAGACATAGGCAGAGGGAGAAGCAGCTCCCCCACAGGGAGCACTTGAATCCAGGACCCCAGGATCGTGACCTGAGCCAAAGGCAGATGCTCAACCACTGAGCCCTCGGGTGCCCCCATCACCCATTTACTCTTGTGAAGAAAATCATGGGGCCCTTTCTGAGACACTGGCTCTGTGTGTGACATCAAGGATATGAAGATGTACACTCTCCCCTTCTGCCTTAAAAGAGTCCATAACATAGAGTGGAATACAAAAAGAATGCAGTGTGGTGATGGATGATGGATAAATGTATGAATAAATAGATAATGGATGAATGGGTAGGTGGTGGGTAGATGGGTGGTTAGATGGATGGATGATGGATAGAAGATGCATCATACCTACTGATGATGCATCAGTAGGCAGATAGATGGATAAAATGATCATTGATTTAGTGCCTACTGTGGACAAGGCCCCTTCTTGTCCATTAGCTTTCTTAATGCCAACAATTCTGTTAGGTAGGTGTTATTTCCCCAAATTTATGGGTGGGATTTGAACTCCTAGCTGACTGATGCTGGATACCGTCTCCTTCTACATCATCTCGCTATAACAGAGATGCCTGTTTTATAGAAGTTCCCCAAGTATAGAAGCTTCCTCTTCTTTCTCAGATTAGACCCAGATTACTGCCCCTTCTGGGAAGTATTTTTTAAATATTTTATTTATTTATTCATGAGAGACACAGAGAGAGGCAGAGACACAGGCAGAATGAAAAGCAGGCTCCATGCAGGGAGCCAGATGTGGGACTCGATCTTGGGACTCCGAGACCACGCCCTGAGCCAAAGGCAGACGCTCAACCACTGAGCCACCCAGGCACCCCGGGAAGTATTCTTAATACTCAAACTCCACCCCATGCTCAATACACTGAGTTTATTTTATTTTTTTCCTTATGGAATATTTAAAATATATACACAAGTAGAAGAATATGAATCCCATGTAACCATCACTGAACTTCAATTAGTATCAACTGCCGGCCAGTCTTGTTTCACCTACATCTCCACCTGCTTTGTCCAGGTATCTGTTTATCTGTAAATACTGTAGCATAATTTACCTATTTCTGCATATCTTTCTCCACTCTGGGGCTGGGATTATGGTCCTTTTCATCCTTAAATTCCTAGTGCTTGGTTGACTAGCAGCAGCTCAGGGATGTCTTTGTTGAGTGAGTAAGCGACTGGGTTCTATGGGGGGTGGGGTGGGCATTAGTTGGTGCGTGGTGCTCTGTGCTGCCTCCAGATCGGCAGGGCCAGCCCTGTGGCTGGCATTTCTGGATGGCACACTCCTTAGATTATGTGTGTGAGAGAGAGAGCCTTTCTGTTGAAGAAATATGGGACTTTTGGGGTGACCGATAAGGTCTTCTCAAACATGGCTCGTTTTGCATCAACTTCTCCAGGGCATAATTACATTTGCTGTGCAAATGTGCAGGCAAAGGGCCACTGGGCTGCACATTATCTGGCATTAGAGTGGCCTCTACCCAGACGTCCCTCAGAAGCCCTGCCAGGAGAGCAGATGGGGCCAGTGCAGGGCCCTCCTACCCCAGGACGCCCGCGGCATCCCAGCTGGCCTGGCAATGCCTGGTTTATTTGCATCTGATTTCAGCCGAAGAGGAGCCACAGAACTGGTCGGCCCCATGGCCCTGTGACCTAGCCACTTTTCCAACAGAGGCATTGAGAGGCAGTTTGACATGATCACCAGGTTGCCAGCTACTACTGAACACCTACCGTGTGGAGGCAAGAGGGAATAAGGCCCAGCCTCAGCCTCAAGGAGCTTTCGATCTATGGGGACAGGGAAAGTCTAGAAGAGGACATTTGCCATGGAAATAGCCATGAACTCACCCCACCCTCATTTCCTGAAGGGCTCTGTTGCCTCTCTCTGTCTCTGGCTGGCTCCCTGACACAGAGAAGGGTTGGGACAGCCCCTTCAGAGTTTTGAGCTATTCCTTGTTATGGGCTGAATTTGGTCCCCCTCAAAAAAGCTCTGTGAGGTCCCAACCCCCAGTACCTCAGAATATGACCTTACATAGAAACAGGGTCATTGCAGGCGTAATTACTGCAGTTAGGATGGGGTCCTGCTGGCATAGGGTGGGATCCTGACCCAATATGACCAGTGTCCTTACAAGAAGATGGCCATGTGTAGACAGAGATGCGCAGCGAAGGCAGAGATGGAAGTGCTTGCCCATGCACTTGACCAAGCAATGCCGAGGCCTGCCCGCAAACCACCAGAACCAGGAAAAGGCAGGGAAGGATTCTGCTACAGGTTTCAGAGAGAACACGGCCCTGCTAATGCCTCGATTTCAGACTTCCAACCTCCAAACTATGAAATGTCTGGTGCTTTGTTATTGCAGCCCTAGGAAACTGATCTACTCCCTCAGGGCTCTTAGCTCCCCTGGAAAAATTGGGAGAAGTTTATTCGAACCTTTCTTGGCCTCATTGCCCATTTCAGCCCTGACCAGGGCTCCCCTGTGTGATGATATCTGCTCATTCTCTATCACGCACAAGCAAGGACCCCCTTCTATTTGGCTTTAAGCTACTGCTCTCGAGCATCCCCTTTGTCTTTGGGGTCCAGGACCTTCTAAATTGGCCGCTGCCCATGCCAGTTTGATTCCCAGCCCTACCATTTCCCCTCTGTGTGACCCCAGACAAATGATTTAACTGTGTCTCAGTTTTCCTATCTGTAAAATAGAGGTGATAAAATTAGTACTTAGTATATAGGGTTGTTAGAAATGTTTAAATGAGTTAATACAAGTACTGGCGTACTTTTTCTGGAAAGAACCAGATGTACATATTTTAGGCTTTGTGAGCTACATGAACAGCTACTCAACTCAGCCATTGTGGAGTGAAAGCAATCTCAGACTATACAGATGAATGGCTTAGCTGTGGTTCAATGAAACTTTTTTTTTTAAAGATTTTATTTATTTATTTATTAGAGAGAGAGAGAGAGGCAGAGAGACAGAGGAAGAAGCAGGCTCTATGCAGGGAGCCCGACATGGGACTTGAATCCGGGTCTCCAGGATCACGCCTTGGGCTGAAGGCGGTGCTAAACCACTAAGCTACCGGGGCTGCCCGGTTCAATGAAACTTTATTTACAAAAACAGGTAACAGGCTGGATTTAGCCTATAGGCCATAGTTGGCGAACCTTTGAATATGTCTGAGACACTTAGTCTAGTGTATAGCAAAAAACTTCCCTCAATACATGGGAATGATTATTGTGTGGCTCTTCAGAAGTTACAAAACCCTTTCTCCTACTTAATTTCATTTAGTCTCCCTGTGAGATAGGGATGGTGGGTATCCCCACTTTACAGACAAGAAAACTGAGGTCCAAAGTAGTTATGGGAAGTGGAGAGCCTTGTGTCTTCTCAACAGCATATGTTTGTTCACCTTTCCGGCTCAGGGTGGGTCTTAACAGACCAGGTTTCTCTCTTTCCTAGCTGATCCATTTACCAAGGCCCTGTTGTGTGCTCCGAGCTCTGTTTAGCTTAGAAAGGGGAAACTGGAAATGTTGAGAAATACTCAAGAAAAGTAAAAGTCACAGCAGTTCCTGCCCCCATGTTCTAAAAGCTGGGTTCTCATTTTTGAAACGGAATAACACACCTGCTTCTTTCAAAGCTTTTCTTTCTTCCCTGTAGTCGTTCTTGGATTCTTGCTTAGTTTCATGCCTTCAGGAATGCAACAAACATGTACTGAGGACCTACTGTGTGCCTAGAACTGTGGGGGGGCGGAGCAGGGATACAGCCAGGAGCAAACAGGCACAGTATCAGGCAGGGACACCACCAAACCTAAATGAACCCTTTGTGAAGACTGCAAAAAGGCAGCCCTTCCTCTGAGTGGACTCAGCCCCAGTGACAAGCTGAGGGCAGACTAAATATCAGCCCATTTCCCTTTGAGCCAGGCACCTTGAGCAGTGCACAACTCCCACAACCATACCTGGTGTTCCTGTTCTTTGTTCCCTATAGCTTGAGTCTAGTAGAGTTTTGAGGCATGGAAGTGAGTGATTACAGTAGTGCTGTGATTTCTCCAAAAGAGAGGAGAGTACAGTGCTCCGGGATGCCCTTGACTTCCCTCCCCATCTGCTGACTTCTGACTCCCCATTTGGAGCTGCCACTTCTATGCCTACATGACCAACCTCGGCCTAGACCTTCACCACCACCCCCACCGAAGAGTGCCTGCCTCACCTTGTAGCGCTGGGAGGGGCACCACCTGGAGAACTGAGTGCACATTTGCTGTGAAATATACTTCCCGACGTACCCAATTTGCATTAATGTGTGCCATTAAAAGATAATTATTGTATGGGAAAGAGGCCGAGGAAACATCTGGAATTAGTTTAGAGGACTGATGGAGAGCCAGTCTGAGGTGCCAGACTTTGTGCAGCCACCACCACTGCCGCTGATCTGGCCAGAGTCTGAGCCCTGTAGACCCACCAGGACCCTGCCCCTGCACCCAGGAAACCCTCCCGCCCTGCTCCAGGGCACCCTCCTCTGTCTCCCCTCTCGAATTGCTAAACCACTCTTGTTGGTCTTTAAGCGCTTACTATCTAGCCTTAGGAAATGTTTCTGTTGGGTTACATTTTTCTCCCCAGTTGGCCTGTGAATCCCTCTAATCCCACATCTGGTATTATCACCCTTGACCCCTCAGTGAGCATAAAAGACTACCAGGCCCAAAGCCCTACTTAAAGTGAAGGAGGGTTTGCTAAGAAGTGGAGGTGGGCCAGGGCTGGCTCCCACCTCATGTCCACCTGACACAGCTCAGAACCCTCAGCTGATGGCTTTGCTCTGCCCTCCCTGGAGGTACAGGCTTTGGGGCAGGGCCAGGGTCCTGGACACTGCCATCCAGTGGAGAGAGTAAGGCTGAGGAATTTGAAATCCTCGAGACCTGGGTTTCCCGTTCCACCCTGGTGCAGCCACTGGGGCAGGCTTTGCAAGCTCTCTGGGCCCGTTTCCCCATCCATAAGTGCGGATCGTGCCGCCTACCTTTTGTTTGCAAGAACTAGATGAGCTGGTGAAAGTCAAATGTATGGCTCAGTACTCAGCTCATCAGAAAGCCACAGCACATGTCCTTCCTCTCCCTCTTCCCGTAGCGGGAGATTGGGCTCCCAGGCCGGCATTAGGCTGCATCCCAAAAACATTGAGCTCCCCTCCTTGGCTACCAATGCCTGTGCTGAGCAAAGTACCTCCACCACCTCTTGGCACCGGTCCTGCTCCTGGGGCATTTACCCGGCTGGCCTCCTCACCGTGGAATGAAAGCTTCCCTCCCTTGTCTACTGCTCTTCGTATCTGCTCACAGGAGATATTTTTTGGTGCAATTATGAATCCTGGCATTCCAAAAATCATATCACCTAGGTCGCCACCTTGTGACCTTGTCTAAAAGTGGACCCATTTATCATTCATTTCTGAATGATAAACAGATTCAACAGGTCTGAGGTGGAGCCTGGGACTCTGCATTTCCAACAAGCTCCCAGGAGACACCCCTGCTGGTGCTGCTGTCTGAGGACCACACTTCGAGAACTACTGCCCTGGGCTCCGCTCCAGCAGGAGTGTGCGCCGTGAATGAGCTGGGAAGCCCCACTGGTGCTGAAGCGTTAAGCTGAGTATTCCTTGCTACTTCTGTTTCTTTTCTTCCCCCTCCCTCTTGCTTTGGATCTGGGTGCTGCTCAGCACAGGTGTCAGTGAGACCCAGGTGATTGGATTAGCAGACTTGGCTCTGTCCCCCATCATCTGCTCTGTGAAACTGCATCATATGGTGGAGAGAACAAAGGCTTAGAGGCCAAAGCTGGGTTCAGCCTGGTGTTTGTTCCATGACAGGGATGACCTTGAGCTGCTGGTAGTTGAGATTAAAGCACTAGTGACCTCCCTCATCTGTGCCTCAGCTTTCTCATCTGCGAAATGGGGACAACAGTGTTCTCCTGGCACATCTCTCATGTTCTCATAGGATGTGCTTGAAACGGCTTGGTTACGCTAACGTGCCACACAAAACTATGATCTTCTTATTCCCGATGTGAAAGAAGAGGAAGGAGTGAACACTGAGCTTTAACAGCACAAAGATGAAAGCCTTAGCCACAGAGGGCACTTTGGGGGATCACATCCTTCAACATCTTCCCATTTTTCAGAGCAGGAAACTGAGGCGCAGAGACAGGGAAGTGACCTACTCGTGGTTGAAGAACAAAACCAGGAGAAGATTCCAGCTTCCCCCTGAGCCCCGCTCTTTCCTCCATAGCAGAGTATAAACATCCCCCCACTGCCCCAAAGCTGGCCTCAGGAGTCCTACATCTCCCTGTTACCCCATCTTTGAAGAGAAACAGGTGCAGGCCTGGATTTATCATCCCTGACCCTCTTAGGAAGTCTCCACTCTTAATCTTCTTAATTACTCCCTTCTTTTCTCGCCCTGGTTCTGGGCCTGTCTCCTTTTCTGCCTCTCTAAGCCAAGACTGAGACAATTAAAAATTTTTATTACACATAAAACTGCTTTGGTAAGTGCTGCCATTAGCTGATAATAAAAAGAATATTTTTGAGTGTTGCAACCAGCTGTTTTGACCTTTCCTATTAATTGTTCAAAACTTTAGAGCTGGTGTGGCCATGGGATGTCAGGTTGAGGGTGCCTCCTCTCTGTGTCCCCAACATCTGCCCTGCTAGGGAAGAACTGGCCCTAGGGAGGGACGCTGCCAGCAGCATCTTGTCCTACCCCTGGAGACGTTCAGTCGGCTAAGGGAGGTCAACTTGCATCTTCCCCACCTCAGGGAAAATCCAGTCTCATGAGGGGATTAAGGCCAGCCTTCAGAGGGCAGTCAGGAGGATGAGAGAGACCTGGAGGGAATGTGGCATTTATCCACTGTTCGGATGAAGGAACTCATTCCTGAATTTGAGACCTGTCCTCTGTCCTGCCCCCACCCATCAATCAGGAGGGAAGAGAATGTCCAGCCTGTAATAGCTAACCCCCAAGGAGCGCTGACTATATGCCGGCATTGTTCTAGCTACTTACACATGAGAACTCATTTTGTCCTCACAACAGTTTTATCAAGTGGAAGCTGTCCTTATCCCTGAGGAAACTGAGGCACGGAGAGGTTAAATCACATGCCTGAAGCCAGCCACCAAGAAAACAGCAAGCTCAGATGTGAAAACTGACAGGCTTGTTTTAGCAGATCATGAGTTTGCTCAGTCCCTGACTATAGTAGGTGCTCAATGAATGCTTATGAGTCATTGGCTCTGCAAGTATGGGATAGAAATGCTGGATTTTGGTGCCTGGGAGAGTCAGGAAGGCTTCCCAGAGAGTGTGGGGTTTGATCAGAGGGAGGGCTGGATGCTGCAGAGACAGTCCCTGGCTCACCTGCCCAGCATCACCCAGGCTTGGCCAGTAGCAAGAGCTTGGAACTGCTGCTTGCAGGCCATCTGTGTGCAGGTGAACAGGCCGTGAGGTATCATTACTAGTGTGGTGTTCCAGAAAGTCGCTCAGGTTATTACCGGCGATGCTGGCAGACCTGCCTGTGCCAAGCAGTGCAGCCTCTGCCTCTGTTCTTCTGCAGGAAGTCCGTGGGGCCTGCGAGGACCCCTGGGGAGGTAGGGAAGGAGGAAGGAGGAAGGGAGAAGGACAAAACACGGAGGAATTAGGGGGAGGAAGAGGAAGTTGATGGAGTCCTGTAATCCCATTCCGTGTGCCCAGCACAGCAGTGTCTACTCTGGGAATGAATGGGCGATCATTTGAGACTCGATGGTGATACCCAGCTGGATCCGGTGGGGGGTGGGGTCCACCAGATATCCCTGAGCTTATTTGGTGAATTAATTTCCTTCCTTGGCTTCCTTCCTCTGCCTTCAAGGGCTGGCCTTTAGGTAGGGAGATGTGGGCTTCAAAGAGCTGCATGGCAGTGGGAGCGGAATGGGACTTGGAGTCAGGGAGCCTGATGGAGAACACTGGGGATGCAGGAACCGGGCAGGAAGGCTCACCGCGGCTCTGTCTGTCACAGCGAAATGCTGGAGGCCACGTAAGTGTCCCTCAGCTCAAGAGGGGTGTATGCTCAGACCTGTACCTTGCATGGAATACCACGTGGCACTGGAACGGAATAAAGGAGCTGTATGTAAGAACGTGGATCGTTCTCCAAAGCGACGTTGAGGGCAAAAGCAATACTGCCTTAGCTGGGGTGCCCGAGGACAGAGCTACATGCACGGAGCTCCTTTGGGAGCTGTCCCTGGGGGAGAGGGAGGGAAGAAAAGGGGAGACCAGGGAAGAGGAAAGCCAGCCAAGGGGATTACCAAGCAGGTCACTGGGGGTGGGGGCCTTGGTGAGGAACCAGGTAGCATGCCCCTGGGAAATGGCCCCTGATGGCCACCGGGTACCCCAGGTGGTCCCCCCACCCTCAGCTGTGCTGAAGGCAGCAGGGCCGAGGGCACATGGCTCTACAAAGAGTGCCTGCTACAGATTCCATACATGTCTGTCAAGCTTAAAAACATGCAAAAGTACAACTGGTATCGACAAGGGTTATACATGTGGTAAAAACCTGGAGACAGTCCCGACAGTGATAAACATCACACTCAGGATGCCAGTTCCCCCTCTGGGAGGACAGAAAGAAATGCAATCAGGAGTGAACTGCGAGACCTCAGCCGCATCTGTGATTTGCCTTTTCTTTCTGAAGCTAAGTGGTAGATACATGGGTATTGGTTTCATTACTTTTTTGTATGTTTGAAACATTTCACAATATAATGCTAAACACCATAGAAATGCATGTGGAGGGACCTCAGGTCGGGGGGTGAGAGTGGGCAATTCATGGTGGAGTTTGGGTGAGAGGCTTGGGGTGGAAGGAGAAAAAAGGTTTGGTTAGACAAAGGAGGGAGAAAAAAGGTTTGGTTAGACAAAGGAGGGAGAACGGCCTGCCCAGCAGGGGAAACCTCTCGAGCAAAGGCATGGAGGTAGGAATGAGCAGGGGAGACCAGCATAGTTGTGTCAGGGAGCTAAAGGGAGGCCATACTGTGGCTCACCATCAGTGCCGTGCTGAGTCTAAACTCCCCAGAAGGAATGTCAACGAGGCTGCAGTATTAGTAGAAATCACAACTAACAATAATCTATGACTAAGAAAACAACGCTGTACTACTAATCATTAAGCTCTTACTCTGTACACATTGGTTCATTTAAATTGCACAACGACCCCACGAGAAACATTCTGCTATTATCTTTTTTAAGGTTTATTTATTTGAGAGACAGAGCGAGCAAGAGCAGGGGGAAGGGGAGCGGGAGACAGAGAATCCCAAGCAGACTCCCTGCTGAGCACGAAGCCCAACGTGGGGCTCAATCCCAAGACCCTGAGATCACAACCTGAGCCAAAACCAAGAGTTAGACGCTTAACTGGCTGAGCTACCCAGGCGCCCCTGACTGTTCTATTATTGTCATCCCATTTTATACCTTTGGAAACTGAGGCCCAGAGAAGATATATAGGTGCCCAAGGTCACATGCCTAACAGGTGGCAGGATGTGGATTTGAGTTGGCTTCATGCCAAACTTTTCTACCATTCTTCCTTTACTGCCTTTCCATGATTTGCATATGGATGCTCTCTCCTCCGTCCCCAGAAAGTTGCTGAATGTGGCAGCATTTCTCCTGGATTGGCACATAGTTCTCCTGCACATCACCTCTGATCCAGTGTTGGGTTGAGGGAGAACCCCAGCCCAGGCTCGGGGTGGGCAGTGGGAGGAGAGTGGGGTGATCAACAAGCAGCGCTGGCCAAGAGGGTCTTGTGTTTACTAACCCTGCACATAGGCCTCCTCTCCCAAGGCCGCAGCCTTGCATATTCTGTGCTATATCCCAGCAAGGGAAACCAGCCTGAGCCTAGGAGGACATGGCTGTGCATAAATGGATGAAGCACCCCCACACATCAGGTAACAAGGAGTATCAGAGGTTAATGGGTATTGAGAAGGGCCTCTTTTCCATGCAGAAGTGGAGGGACCTTTACTTGGGCTGAGCACAGAACTCATCAAAAGATGCTTGTAAGACATTCTAACTTTGGTCTTGATGCTGCAGGAAGGCAGGCAGAAAGGAGACCCAGCCTCCCTCCGCTCGGACAGGGTCTGGTACTCTCATATCAAACTGATCATCCTAGTGGTTTGGACTTGGGGACAGGATCGGCAATTGCAAGTGGGCCCCAGATCCCACTAACCCTACTAAAAGCACAAGCCCTTTTAGTTCTCCATTTATTTTTCCCTAAGTGGGAATCAGGCCCTGGGTCAGATCCTCAAACCAAGGCTGGGAATTAATTAGGCATGTAATGCTCATTAGCAGTAATGAACATTCCTTGCTGAAGGCCTTGTACAGCTTGGTGGGGGATGTGGCCTCTGGGAAGAATCGAGCATTTTTCTGTAAGCAGGATCTTGACACTGCAGGAGCCCCAAAGCCTTCATGTGAGGGTGTGTGTGTGTGTAGAGTGTGTAATGGATGTGTGGTCTGAGGCATATATACAACATGACATATATGTGTCATGCATGTTTGCATGGCATGAGTCTTTGGGGGTGGGTTTTACCTGCTAAGTTTTTGGTATATGTGTAGTGTGTGTGTGATGTAGAAACGTGATGTCCGTTGAACACACAGTGTGAATGCCTGCAATTTTGCATGTGGCACATATGTAGTACGTATACGGCAAATGTGTGGCATGGGGTATGTGGGAAGTGGCCCCTGAATCTGTCTGTGAGCATTTGCTCAGGTATCCGAGCCTGAGGACTTTGTCACTGTCAGAAGCGAAGATTGCTGAGAATTCCCATGACATTGGGCAGAATTATGATCCCGCTTAGCGCTGAGATAACATTGGTTGGAGAAAGGACGGGTGAAAAATGTCCCCAGGAATAGAGAAAGGAATTCAACTGGCTCAGCAGAGGATGACCCGGGGTGGGGGAGGCAGCAAAGAATACCTGATTTAAACGGAAAATCTGGGACGCCTGGGTGTCATGCTCAGCGGTTGAGTGTCTGCCTTTGGCTCAGCTCGTGATCCTGGGGTCCTGGGATCGAGCTCCACATGAGGTTCTGGGCAGGAAGCCTGCTTCTCCCACTGCCTCTTTGTGTCTCTCATGGATAAATAATAAAATCTAAAAAAAAAAAAGAGGAAACAGGAAGCCCAGGGGGCCATGAATGTTGAGGGGAGGGGGGCAGACAGAGGACATTTCAGGAGGGGAGAATGAAGGCATGGATGTCCCCCACGAGGCCCCCAGAAAAGAGACAAAGCACAGGAGCTATGAAATAGGAGGGGCAGGTGAACCGGGGCCCACCTGAAACACTTCTTGACATCTCTGGACCTGGGTCCCCCAGGAGAGAGATACCCATCCCCTCACATTATTGGTCTTTTCCTCTCTTTTCCTGCTGGCATGCAGTTTGAATAATGTGACCATGTCCCAACTGGGACACTTTCAGGACTAAAAGGGGCTATTAATAATTATGCCAGGACAGCAGGTGAAAATGGGGACTGTCTCAGGCACAAGAGATGTCATTGCTCAAAGCTTGAAGGTGGGATCCCTGGGGGGCTCAGCTGGGATCCCTGGGGGGCTCAGCAGTTGAGGGCCTGCCTTCGGCCCAGGGTGTGATCCTGGAGTCCTGGGATCGAGTCCCGCTTCAGGCTCCTGGCATGGAGCCTGCTTCTCCCTCTGCCTGTGTCTCTGCTTCTCTGTGTGTGTCTGTCATGAAGAAATAAATAAAATCTTTAAAAAAAAAAAAAAAAAAAAGCTTGAAGGTAAGGATGGGTGGATGTGGAGCGAAAGCCTTCTCCCTCCTCATTGGGGCTCAGCCTGAGTCCTGTGTGAGAGACCCTGGCAGGAAAGACCTTGTGTGCAGTCAACTCCTTGAACTTGAGCATCCTCTTGAATCCCTCCTGGGCCCAGCCCCACACTGCGGGGCAGCATGGGCTTCTGGGAGACTGAGGAAATCCAACCTTCCCAAAAAGGTACCTCAAATCATTTAAGAGCACCCAAGAAGGCAGGGAAATTCTGCATTGGCGTAACCACGCTTCTTTAAGGCTCAGGCCCATCCGGAACTGCCTTGTTTATCCAGACCCAGGGAATCAGGCCCCAGATACTCTGGGATAGAGATGGAGCTGGATCCATCCCCTCACCCCCCTGCAAAATCTCTACTCTTCTTCTCTCTCTCTCCTTGCATTTTTAACAAACATTTATTATTTGGCTAGTTAACTTTTGCGTTGTGAAAATGGCATTATAACAATCTTACCAGCAGCGTTTAAAAATAAAAGTAAATCACCTCCAGTCCTACCACCTTAATGCGATAATTAATTTCATTTTTGCGTAGTTCCTTCTGATCCTTGTCAGCATGCCTACGTTTTCATTACCTAGTTATAGTTCGCATGTAATCTCACATTCCGCGTTTTTGATTTCACATTTTATCATAAGCATTTTTCCATGTTACATAGTTTTCATAAATATTTTAAATGGCTACATAATAGTTTGTGGAGTTTATATACCATAATTACTTAACAATTCCCTATTGTTGAACATTTAGGTTGTTACCCGTTTGGGGCTATTATAGATAATGTTGCAGTGAATATCTTCATGGATATATAACACTTGTTCTTTTGAACGATTTCCATTGGACGCAGTATTAAGGGTGGGATTACTAGGTCAGAATGAATAAGCATTTTTATAACCCTGATAGATACTGCCATATTGCTTTCCAGAATGATCATTCCAATTTTCAGCATTATCAGTAATAGGTGTACCAATTTCCACAGAACACTGTCAGTGGTGCATGTTGTCATTTTCCCTCCTAAATTGCTAATTTAGGAAGTATAAAATAGGACCTCCGTGTTACATTAATTTGCATTTATTGGCTTGCTAGCAAGGGCAAACATTTTCTGTGTTACAGAAGACTTTTATTGGCTACTTCCTGTGTGCCAGGGTCTGTGGTAGGGGTCTGTGCTTTGCAGGCTCCAGAGATGCTAAGACAAGGGTCCTCTTGGGCAGCTCACAGTCCAGTCCAGGCTTACATATAAGTGGCTGCTAGGAAGAGGAGACTGAGTACAGTAAGAGACGTCTTGCTGGAGCAGATACCACTGAGGAGGCTCTAGAAGAGTGGCTGAGCTTTGACTCCAGGGAGGGAGGAAGGGCAACCCATGCAGAGGTGACAGCTTGAGAAAAGTCATGGATGTGGGAGGGCATAGGGTGCAGGGTGCTCCTCAAAGGGGATGGAGGATGGGAGGGAGAGCCAGCTGCAAACATGAGGCACAGCCAGTAGGGAGAGCCTGCACTGTCAGGTAAAGGGCTCTCCGGGGGGACCATGGGTGGTGCTGGCTGGCTAGCTGGACCTGGGGTGGTGCTCAGGGAGGGACCCAGGAGGATGCTGGTGGGTGTCCCGCACCACACTTCTCAGAGCACCTTGTATGTGTGCGTACATCCATCTTTTCAGAGTGTTTCCAACTCCTGATCCTTTTTTGACCCTGTATGTTCTCCCAGGATAATTGGCGTCACTGTCCACACTTTACAGATGAGGAAATCGAGGCCCAGCTCTGTTAAGTGACTGATTGTATGTAGGTCATGGCTTAAGGTGCAGAGCCAGAACTTGAACCTGGGGTTTCTGATCCCAAACCCAGTGCTCAATGGAGAAGGATGAGTTCTAGGTGGTCTTGCCTTGTCATGGGTCCCCTGTACCCGGGTTTTGAGCCTGTCGGTGGGCGTCTATGGGGTCAGCTTGAAGAGACACTGTGGGCAGACACCAACCCAGGGCTGCTTCAGAAAAGGGTAATTTGGAGGCTGGTTGTTTACGAGGGCTGCTGAGAGCCCGAATGTGGGCTCAGCCTACGGCCAGAATGGGCAAAGGTGAAATTCGAGCCCAAGTCCTCTGGGTCTTTGTGTGCTTATCAATCTGGAAGGATGCTTGGTTTTTTGTTGTTGTTTTGGGTTTTTGTTTTGTTTTGTTTTTAAAGAGTTTATTTAGTTATTCATGAGAGACCCACAGAGACAGAGGCAGAGGGAGAAGCAGGCTCCCTGCGGGGAGCCCAATGTCGGACTGGATCCTGGAATTCCAGGACTACACCCTGAGCCCAAGGCAGATGCTCAACCACTGAGCCACCCAGGCATCCCAGCATGCTTGTTTTTCAGTGCGCTTTCTGGCCTGGCCAGCGGTTCGGAGTCGGATGGGCAGGTCTGGGCTGGTCTGCATAGCTAGTGTGACCAGTGCATGCTGGATTCCAGGGCTATTGGGGTGCTGGTTCTTGAGGGTTGCCAAAGATAGTCGGCCAGATTCGAGGCACAGAGGGGTCTCTGAGGGTGGGCTGTGTGTTGTATGTGCCCTTCAGTGGCAGGTAGATGTAGAAAAGAATATTGTATCAACTGACATTTCATTAACTTGATACCACATTATTCTCCCACTGGTCTTATAAGGCTCCTGGGGCATTAACAGTGTACCTGTTTTACAGAGGTGGATACTGAGGCCCGTGGTTGATAAATGCCTTGCCCTAACAGAGCTAGGACAGTTCAACTAGGAATCAAAGTGGCCACCAGGCTCCAAATCCATTGCCATTTCAATTATGGGTGCATTACATTCCACAAGTGCCTCCTGAGAGGGATGCTGTGCAGAAACCGGTTAGGGCTGGCAGGGAACAGAGATGACCAAGCCAGGGTGCCTTCCTCAGCGTGGCGCTACTCAGAGTGTAGTCCCCGGACCTGTAGCATCTGCATCAGCCGGAGCTTGTTGGAAGCACAGAATCTTCAGCTCCACCACAGGCCTCCTGAATCAGAAACTGCATTTTAACAAGCCCTCCCAGGTGATTCTCGCACACATTAAAGTCCAAAATGCCTGGTCTCTAGGCGGAGGTTCTGCATGCTGGCTGCACATTAGAATCACTGGGGAGCTTTGGCAAGAAAAAGCTCCCCTTCCCTGGGCTCCACCCTAGAGATCTGAGCCGAGATCTGGGGCTGGACCTTGGCATTGCCTTTTATAAGTTCCCCCAGGTGATTCTCATGTGCAGCCAAGGTGGAAAAGCTGGCCCTAGATGCCCTAACCAATTCTGATCAGGCCTGTCTCTCCTGACTGCCCCCCACCTCCCCACACCATGCCCTTTCTCCTTCTAAGTGTTCGGTGCAATGTGCTATGTGGTTGGAGGCATTGTTAATTATTATCTTGGGGAAGAGGTGGACCAGGAGTTCCCCAGTGTCATGGAGTCTAGAGAGATGGATCCTGAAACCTGGGAAGCTGGGTGATGGGTGTGAGGTCAGAGGTTCACAAAAGCTCAGGTCTGCAAGCCCAGGCTGAGTCTCGGGACAGGAGAAAGCTCTGAGGGCCCTCCGAGGGGCTCCACCACTTCCTGATTCACAGAACACTGCCCAGCAGGAATCTGGGTGGCAGTTTTATAATTTCCACTTTATAGATTAAGAAATTGAGACTTGGAGACTTTTTTATTTTAGCTTGAGGTCACTTAAGTTTGTAAGAGCTAGACTTGAACTCAGGTTGACTATTGTGCTACCTTTGTTCTCAGGGTAAAGACAGGAGACCCAGTGGACCCCAGTGCTGCAGTCCCCTACCCACTGCTCCTAGGCTGACCAAGTGGCCCAGCAGGGGTGTCACTAAGCCAAGCTAGAGTGGGCCAGTGGGAGGCCCCACCCAGGAGTCAGTGTGGGACCAGCCCCTACCAGAGGCGGGTGCCAGTGGCCAGGGATGGGGGGAAAGAATGAGTGTGCATGTGGGCGTGTGTGCTCCCCCTTTCCTGGGCACTGGCCCGTGTTGCATCTACATGCTGGAAGAGAGAGTTCAATTTGGCCTTGATCCAAACTCCACAGTCACTGAACTGCCATCTTCATTTAGTTAACGCTCTTTCTGGGCAGACCTGGCCAGGATTCATCTTCATTATCCACTGAGGGGGCTCAGTCTGGGCCAGGCTTTGATCTAGGAGCAGCAGAAAATCACCTCTTGCAGATGATTTCCCCTGTAGGCCATTAGCAGGGGTGGGGGTGGGGGTGGGGGTGGGGGGGCTGAATTACAGGGAGGAGCCTGCCACAGTTGTCCCACCAACACAAACCCCTCATCCAGAGAGGTGCCCAGTCCACCTCCAGTAAGACCCCGCTCGCATCTGGCCTCCCTTAGCTAAGCTGAGGCAGACTGAGATCCTGGCTTCTTCCTCTCTCTGCTCCCCAAGTACCCCCTGCCCAGCCCCAGCACTGATGACTGACACCCACAATGCACTTTACAAATCCCATTCATGTTTGATTTTCATAAGCTCTGCAGCCAGACCCACTGGAGTTCAAATTCTGGGTTGGCCACTGACATGCTGTGTAACCTTGGACACATTGCTTTACCTCTCTGAACCACATGTGCAGAATGGGGTGATCCCCCCAGCCTACAGCTTTCCTGAGATGAATCTACAACACAGTGTACATTTAGGGCCTCAGCACAGGGCAGTAATCAGGATTGCTTCCATGAGGCACATGCCCCCATACCTGTTTCACAAACAAGGAAACGGGCTTGTGGCATCGTCCACGACCAGCCATGGGACTCTGGGAAATCACTTTTTTCTGAGCCTTGCTGTTCTCCTCTGAGGTCCAGTGGGTAACAGTCCCACCTTCTGAGGTTGCTGTGAGGGTCAGGTGAGATCACACTGTGGGAGGCCTAGGAGCCCCAGAGAGCTGGTGCATGTTCAGAATTCTAGAGATTGTGGGGCTGACCTCAGGGGGGGTAGTTTGTTCTGGGCAACCACACTGCCCAAAGCACTTGGACTCTAAATAGGAGAAGGACTTCAGGAGACTCAGTGGCTCTTATAATTCTTCCAGTGATCAGTTTGGGCTCTAAGAACACAGATAATGCTGAGTCAGTGAGATTCGGACTCTGGCTCCCAAGAATAAGCAAGCCCTATCCTGAGCCTACACTGTCTCCCTGTTGTCCCCCACTCCTTGATGTTGTTCGTGACCTCCATCCCCTCTATCTGAACCCTCCCTGCCCTAGTCCCAGCCCCTGCCCTCTCCATCCTCAGCCCACCAAGGCAGGCCTTCCCCAAGGCCTCCAGGCTGGACCACCCCTCCCCACCCCCATCCCATCTTCCCCAGCCCCATTCTTGGCTGCTAGCTCAGTCACAGGCCTTGCTCTTGGGGCCCATGGCCCCTGGCCGGTTTTTAATCCCTTGTGATTGGCACTTTCTGACAGTGCAGGGTAAGGACGTTTGGTCAGAGCAACTGGCAGCTTCACTGCTATTACCTGCCTGCTGTGGCG
Source organism: Vulpes lagopus (assembly GCF_018345385.1). Taxonomy (NCBI): domain Eukaryota; kingdom Metazoa; phylum Chordata; class Mammalia; order Carnivora; family Canidae; genus Vulpes; species Vulpes lagopus. The sequence goes on from NC_054825.1 coordinate 51,382,506, forward strand.
GGGTCTCTAATCCAGCCCATTGATTGAGCCACTTTCCTTCTGCACACGCACAGAGGCACTCCAACCCCACTTGGATTTCTGGGAACTCTGTGGCTAGCAAAGACAGAGGAGCCTTTTCGCAACTGAGGGCTGTGAGTCTTTGGGAGGCTTCTCCATTCAGAAAGGCCAGCTAGGAAGGATTCATAAAGTGCCTCACAGAGCTGAACAAATGCCTTGTGTTCCCCAGCATGGAGCCTTGGCCAGCTTCCTCACACCTGACCACCCATTAATCTGCCTTTTAACTGGGGCTGCATGTGGCTGAGGCACATGGTTACATTCTCCGGCCCCAGCTGGGCCTCCTATAAACTAGGTCACCCTGCAGGGTCATGTTTAGTGGCTCGTGTGGATATAACCCTACTTCTTCCAGGCAGGCATCAGCCCCAGGGCCTGAGTTGATGGGCAGTTTATTGCTACCTGGAATTCAGGGCAAGAAGCAGCTGCCTTTGGAGTCTGTCCAGAGGATGATCAGAATAGGCTCTCCATCTGGGCTTTTTTTTTTTTTTTTCTTCTGAACCCAGCGGCCCTAGAAATTTAAACAGAAATTCAGAACCTGAAGTCTGTGGACCAGAGCCCTAGGTAGACCCTAAAGTCCTTGAAATGATTTGCAACATTGCATATTACGTGTGTGTGTATATTTTGGCAGGGACAGTCCATGGCCTTCATCAGATTCTTAAAAGTATCTGAGACCTAACAGTGTGGTCAACGCACAGCCACTGCCTTAGACGATCAGTCCTGACCAAGAGCACAGATGGGAGCTTGGGGGTCCCCCAGACAGAGCCTCTAGCTTTACAGCTGAACCGAGTGGGCTAGAAGGTCAAGTCTGGGGAGCCACATGGAAGGCAGAGGCAGTGATCTAGCTGTGAAATAGTAGGGCCTGAACGAAGGTGAGTGGGCATGCGAAGGGGGTACCAGGGAGTTCGGGGAAAGGAGGATTGTTAGAATTTGGTGACCGATGAGTTCCAGAGGGTAGGGGAGAGGAAGAAGATGCCTAGAGTGGTTTCCAGATTTCTAACTGGGATTTGGGAGACAGGGGCTCGGGAGGCGGTACTGAGATCAGGAGAGAAGTGGAAGAAAGGGGAAGGAGGAGGAGGTTTTGCAAATTGGATGGCCTTTCTTATTTTTTTTTTTTTAAATCTTGTTGCCACCACGAGCGAAGATATTATCAGTACTGAAAATTTGGCCCCAGCCCTAGGCCAAACAGACCTTGGACCGCACACCCTTCTCTTCCCCTTGGATGAGTTTCCATGTTGCACTGGATCCAGGAGAGAATGTATTTGCGGGGCTGGTGAGAGGTAGGGGGACCGGCCCATGGTTTGCTTCTGGGAGAATGTGGTCCCTCTGTCTGGCCATACAGGGAGAAGGGCCTGGGGTATGTGGTCAGACGGGGGACCATAGTTCAGCCCAGCCTCAGAGAAGTTGGAGGATTTGCCCATGGCCACAGCCAGGGAGGACAAGTCAAGACAGCGCCTCTTCATCTCTGCCCAGCACATTCCCTCTGTGCTCAGGACTGTTTGCTTCCATGTCTTGAGAAAGAGCACAGAGCCCACCCTCACAGCACCTCTCCCTCTGGATGGACCCGGCCCTATGCCAGGGCACACGACCTGGTGAGTGAGGTCCAAGCCAGGCCCGGTCCCCGCTGGCCCCTCCCACCGGGCACCCTTTTGCAGCAAATATCCTGCACTATTTGACATGGTGGCCCACGGGGACACATGTGACAGAATAGACAGCTGGCCCCAGCTCCTGTCACCATGTCTGGGTCCCAATCCACCAGGTTCTACCTGCAGGAAGGAGCCCTGAGCTCAGCTAGCTGTGGCCCAGGGCCGGGGTGGCTTTATGTTGTTTGCGGGGCTCTTTATATCTGGCCTCTTGCCTATCTCTGATCCAGAACCCTGACAGAGACCCCAGACTCACCCGGCTGCCTGCTAGTTCTAATCTCCCCATTTGCACCCCCTACTCCCTTTATACCCAGCTGCAGCTCTTTCCTGGACTGTCCCCTCCTCACACTCCAGCCTCAAGGCGCCCTCTGACTTTGAATTTTTCTCTCTTGCCAGAAACAGCTTTGACACTTGCAGACTTGTGAGTGAGGAAATAGTGAAGAGAAATGAGCTCCCCACCAGTGCCCGTGCTCCCCCTGTCCTATCCTCTCTCCTCCTCCTCCTCCTGAGTTTTCACACCAGCTCACTGGGGTCTTGGCTCCACACTTTGCCAAGCCAGCTTGGAAAGGCAGAGGCATCTGGGAGACTCCTCCGATGCCCAGAACCTTCTGTAGAAAACTGTTCGGGTTTAAGGTCCCTGGTGCTGGCTGCTGCTTCTGTCTCCCTGAGACATAACCTCTTTCTTTCTCACAGATTCTGAGAGGCAGAGCAGAGCCTGCAGCCCACTCTGGCCAGTTCTCCTGTCCTTCAGGTTTTGCCTTTAGGACAGCATTATTGGTTGTTTCTTTTTGTTGTTTGGTTGTTTATTTGGTTTGCTTTGGTTTGGGGTTGGTTGTCTTTTTGTTTTGGAGTTGTTTTCTTTTTCTTTTTTTCTTTTTTTTTTTTTTTTTGCCTTATTTTAATGTGTATCTCCTAGTCCCAAAGAGATTGTGAGGTCAAGGATAGGATTCTTTCTTTATTTTTATTTCTCCAAGTATCTAAAATATAGTAAAGACTCATAAATATGAATGATGTTAGAAATAGGTTTGAGTTCATCCTATCCAACACTCTCATCTCCCTGGCTGGGAAATAGACTCAGAGGGGCATCCAAGCTACCCAAGCTTCCTGACCCTGAGCCCATTATTCCACTTTATCTTTGTTGTTGGTTGCCTGATTGATGATGACAATACTGAGGAGCAAGAGCCACAGGCCAGGTAGGGATGGGGCAACCCCAAGAGTTGTCTCTGTAGGATCCTACCCCACCTCCCTGAGGTATGCTGGGAGTTTCACAGGGGAGCCAGCACTACAACTGCTGATTGCATTTGAATTCTTGAAGATGCATCCAGGGTTGAGGGGACTGGGACCAGCCAGCACGAAGCCTCCACCATTTCTTCCAATTGGATGCCCTGCTTTCCCCAGACATTTCCCCAGGGATGAAGAAGGTTTTAATTAGTGAAATGAAAAGACATGCTTCAGATCCCAGGCATTAACCAGTACTGTTTTATTGCAAGTGACAGAAACCCAACCTAAGATGGCTTAGGCAGAAAAGGGGATTTATTGTCTCTTGTAACTGGAGAGAACAGAGGTGGATATTGCTCTGGACAGAGCTGCATCACAGGGCTCAGATGATGTCAGTAATCTGTCTCCACCTTGGAGCTATTTTCCATTGTGTTGGCTTCATTCTGAAGTGTTCTCTTCCTAAGAAGTACCAGAGATGGACCCCCATAGCTCCAGAACCACAGTTTCCCAACCTAACATCCCCAACAGAGAAAGAGAGAGAGCACCCTTTTACCCAGTTATTCCAGCAGAAGTCTCAGGATTGTCTCATTGGCCTGGTTGGCTCCCATGCCCATCCCAGAGCTAATCACTACGACCAGGGAATAGCATGTTCTGATTGGTCAGGCTTGGGTCATGTGCCCTTCCTCTGGGGCCAGGGGTGAAATCAACCCTGCCCATTCCACATGGCCTGAGCCCAGGGAAAAGGTAGTGGTTTTATGCTGTCAAAACTATAGGGGCATCTGAGTGGCCCAGTCTGCTGAGTGTCTCACAGTCGTAAGATCGAGCCCTGCATGGGGCTTGCAATCAGTGAAGAGTCTGCTTAGTATTCTCTCCCCTCCCCATCTCTAATAAAATTAATAAATCTTAAAAAAATCAGAACAGAGGCCTACTGTCCCCTTCCCAACCCCACTTAGATTTGCTTACTGGAGGTGGCATGGCCTGGTTTGGGATAAGGTAAAGAATGTGAGTGAGACAGCAATAGAAATGGCTTAAAAGCATGGGTCCAGAAGAGGGTAGGTTGTTTTTGGGGGGATAAAAGTTTTTGGATAACTCTGCCTTGCTCCCAATCCCAGGAAAGGATAATCATTGATGTACATAAAGTTGTTCACATCTGTTGTGTCTTTTCTGACCTTCATTAGAATGTTGTAAGGCAGAGAGAAGGAGCAGGTGCAGAGAGCAAGGTCACATGACTAAGGTTACCCAGGAAGTCAGCGTTGCTGCGAGTGTTCGAACCCAGCTCCCCATCCCAAGCTCTCAGCATTGCCCTAGTCTTAAAAGTGGGCCACCACCCCTGAGAAGCTGGTGATGGCCAGGAGGCTGGAGGGGCCTGCCATTCCCTGTCTACTCTGAGAGCTTCCCAAAGCACTGGCGCAGGGGACTGCTGCCCTACCAGGGGAAGGGAGGGCAAAATTGGCCTGAGACCAGGCAGGCTGAAGGAGGGGGACAGCCTCCTGCAAATGAAATATTCATGGTGGTTATTGAATCAAGTTTTATTGGAATAAAAATACACTTGCTGAATACATTTATTTCCCCTGATTCCTTTCAACCCCCTTCTTTCCCTGAATGATTTGATTTGGGGGCCAGAGAAGTTTTCTTCCCCAAGTAAATTAGACTTAAGTCAGCAGAATACCCATGTCGTGTCAGGATTGGGGCTTGGCCAGAGAGGAGCCTGCTGGGGGCTGTCGAGGATGATTGAGATGTGAGGGATGTGGGGGTGGGGGGGCGAGGAGGGAGGGGGCCAGGGCCCCTCTGCAAGGCATGCACCTGGCTGATACGCACAGGCCCTGCCCACCCAATCCATCCCCATGTTCAACAGACATGTGTGCTTTCCCCTCTCCTTCGGCCTCTGCTCTTCCCTCATCCCCCACCCCCACCAGAATAGCAGGGGCCAAGGCTAACACGGGCAAGCAGAGGGAGTCCCATAGCTCTGGGGTGACAGGGACTGGCTCCTATGAGGCTGACCCTCAGGTCCATCTCAGGGGTCCCCCATCTAGGGGATGGGCCCTGACTCTCTGCCCTCTCTGCTCAAAAGCCATCCTTGGACGGCTTCCCTTCCTCTCTGTCTCTCCTCTCCGTCTCTACAGATCCCCATTCTCTTGGTCGTCATGCTGGGCCTGTCTCTGGGGCCTCTGCCTCTCCAAATATTTCTCTTGATCTCAGCGTGCCTTTGGCTCTGTGTCTGCCCGACTCCGTCTGTAAAGATCTCTTTAATTTTTTTTTTTTTATTTATGATAGTTACGGAGAGAGAGAGAGAGAGGCAGAGACACAGGCAGAGGGAGAAGCAGGCTCCATGCACCGGGAACCCGACGTGGGATTCGATCCCGGGTCTCCAGGATTGCGCCCTGGGCCAAAGACAGGTGCTAAACCGCTGCACCACCCAGGGATCCCTGTAAAGATCTCTTTGTTGCTCTCACCTCACATCCTGAACTTTTCCCACAGGTGCACGCACAGTCTCACACACACACACCCCTCAACGTGCTCTTCACTCTCTGCCACATTCACATTCGCAGTTCCACAAGCATATATATGCACTCCTGCACACGCGTGCAGTCACCTACTGTCACTCACAGCCTGTCTCACGCTGTCAGAGCCTGGCTTCCCTTCCTGTCTGTCCCTGACCGCCGCCTCTGTGGCCCCCCCAGCCTGGTCCTACAGGTGGCGCTGCTCCCTGAGGCCTGCAGGACTCTATCAGGTCCGAGAGGCCCTGCTGGGGAGGCACTCTATTTGGATGTGGCTCCCTATCCCTGGGGCTCATCTAGCATCCCTGTCACACATATCCTGCCCCCTCTCCCCCCAACCCCCCCCCCCCACAGTGTCCTACCTCTCACCTCCACTAACTCCACTGTTTCCTGTTCCTACCCCACCTGGCTCCTCTCCAGAGAGGTCTGAAAGTCAGGCTCTTTTCCTTCCTGGAAATCTTCTCAAGTCTTATCTCATCTCCCTTTGCCTGGCCTTTACCGCTGGCTCCCCTGGGTCAGGCTCCGAGTCTGACTGCGCAGTCCAGCCTGGCTGACCGGTCAGGTTCTCACTGCCTCACGCCCCCCCTGCACACATGCACCCACGGGATCTCTCGGGACACCTGTCAGCAGGGACCTGACCAGCAGGCCTTAGAGGGTGGAGAGCCCAGGCCGGAGTCATTTTTGTGCCTGCGGCAAAGACAGCAGCAAATATGCCCCCTGGCTCCAGCTGCCCAGGCAACTCAAGCAGGAGGAGTGCTGAGAGAGGAAGGGGCACCCTGAAGTCAGCACTTCCTGGGGAAGCTGAGAAGAGGAGAAAGGATAGGTCCAAGGTCAGAGGACCATAGCGTGATGAGGGGAGGTAAAGCCAGCTTTTTCTGAAAGCGAACATGGTGGCTAGACAGACCTGGCCCTCATCCACCTTCTTCATATATTGGCTGTGAGACCTCAGTGTCTCTGAGGGTCAGTTTCCCCTCCTGGAAAATGGGCCCAGTAACACTCATGTAGGCGCTAATGTATGAATTGTGCTTGGCCCACAGAAGGAGCTCAGTTAATGGCAGTCACTATTGTCACCATCATTAGCAGCGTCCCAAGAACCTGTGTGTGCCAGCAGTTCCTTGACGTGACACCCAGGCCTCCTATCAATCTGACCACCTCTGCCAGGTTTGACATACGGCTGTCTCTCTACAGATGACAGATCCATTTTGGTGGTAATAATGGTCCTGGCTTGTGAGTCCTCCCCTCCTCCATCCCCCTGCTGCTTATGATAATTTAATTGATCCAGCTCACACCAGCTGTGCTTCTCCAGCAGCATTCCATGGCTTAACTCAGACAGGAAAGAAAGAAAAAAGTAACCCCTCTCCAATATCCCTGTAATTAGGTGGTTTGGCTCAGCCCGGAGTCAGATGACCATGAGTAAACCAGAGGGAGCTGCAGAGTCCTCCCCATGGGGAGGAGGAGAGAAGTCAGCCGCAGCCCAAGCCAGGCCACCTTTGGGACAACATCTGTCTCTGTAGGCATTCCCTTTCCCACTCCCAGGGAGTAGATAATTAAACCGGAGTAATAAAGACTCATTCGTTGCTAATTCCTGCAGTGTTGAAGCAAATTTACATTCCTGTGCAAAGGGGAAAGAGAGAATTAAAAATTGAAAATAAATAGAACCTCAAATACTTGCATAGCACTCACTATGTGCTAGACACCCTTCTAAGACCTTTACAAATAATAACTCATTTAAACTTGTCGTTCTGAAGGTGATATTTGGCTGTCAGCTTGGATTTGTAGCTGGAAGCTTTGTGAAAGAAGGCAGTTTGGATCAGAGACAATTTGTCAATGTTGCAGGTTGTCAAGGGCGTTGCTAAGAGGAGTCATTGTGTTTAAATTTTGTTTTAACTCTTTGCTTCCAGAGGAAAAATTGGATGGATGGGAAGGAAATTCTTTTTTTTTTTTTTTAAGAACAGATTGTTTTATTTTTATTGGAAAATTGAGAGTTTTGATTCTGATCTCAGATACAGTTCTTTGAACCATGTAAAACAGACAGCTTGCTGCTCTCTGGTGGCAGTGTACAGGTATTGCAGGAAAAGTACTCAGGAGGTTCTTTTGCAAACCTGGAGTGATAAAGGAGTAGCAGCAAAAACGCAACCAATCCTAACTGATCATTGAAAGAGAAAAACCAGGGGGGAGGAAGGAGAGAAGATAGGTTGAAGCAAGATTGGCCGTATGCCAATGATTACCAAAGCTGGGAGAAAGATTTTTTTTTTAATTAGTTAAAAAGATAATTGTATAAGTGAATTCTTTGCCCTATCCCGTTCTGTGGTTTGAGGCCTAGAAATGTCAAAGGATCTGTCCTATCATGAATCAAGCCATCTCCTGCCTACCTACCCCAATGGGTAGGCACTAATGAATCTGCCAGAGGTTTCCCCCAACCCCCAACAGCAGATGGGGAAAGAAGATGACCACTGGATGAGCAGAGATGAAGGGACAAGGGAAAGGTGCAACCTTCCCATCATCTTTCTAGACTGTAGCCCAATGGCCATTTTTGCAGTCCCCAGAGCTCCCAGTGTGAAACCTTACCAGAGCAGGTGTGTACCATCTATTTAATGATTTCCTGCTGCAGATTTGCTTTCCAAGATTTAACAAACACTTGCTGAGCCCCTAGTCTGTTCCATGTACTGTGGGAAGCTTTCTGTGTGTGTTCTCATTCCATTTTCTGGAGTAGATCCCTGACCCCCACTAGATGAGACTGATACCAAGCCCACGCTGTTTGAATTTTTACGACTCTCTTTCGACTGAAAGATGAGTTTCTTGACCCAGGGACTATGTTTTATTGTTTATCTTTATTTCTCCATCATCCGTAACAGTGAAGCTTCAAAAATTGTTGAGCAAATGATTAATCACGCAACAAGAGGCTATGTGACTCACCCAGGTCATACAGCTGGTGATAGAATCTGGATTCACATCTGTCCCCGAGCACCTTTGCAGTGCTACACCTGCCCGAATTATGCTGAACCCCCACAATGAGTAAGAATTTTGCCACTTCTAAGCTTGTATCCATTGGTTGATGACCACTGCAGAGATGCCTAATCCCAAAGGTACTGGCTGGTGAGGAGGGGGGGATTGTGTGCATAGACCCCTCCTTGCAGATGACTGTGTGCAGTGGTGATCTGAGCTGGCTCATGCTCGCTCATGACAGCTGATAGTGTACATTTCTTCCCAACTCTGTGTTCTGTTGCTTCATAGTGGTGGCTTGAAATTGGCCACGATAGAAGTATTTACACCATAGAAGTGAGTAAATGCTATAAATCAGGGCTTTTTTCTTTTTTCTCCTGAACACCTGATTATCAGACATTCACAAGCATCCCACTGACTAGGTAATTGGGAGCTTCTGGAGTGCAATGTGAGCATGAGGTATGCATCCGCAGGTAGTTATTCTCTCTGGAGAGACCCATCAGTCCTGCCACTTGGCGCACAATGCTTACAGGAAGTCTGTAGAAGCAGAAGATGAGAACTTGAGGAGTGGTTGGGGAGGGCTTGCCAGGGCACTCAGTGAGTAATGGGCAACCCCTGGATTTCCTTGGATACCCTGTGTTCTCCTTGGGTACTCCAGGAATCTCAAGGTGGATTTTGATGACGATCACTCTCCTGCTGGGATTTGTCCTTCTAAATAGTCTTTCTCAGGCTTCCTGGCTAAGGATTCTGGAGCAAGCTCTGTACCCTACAAGAACAGTGAAAGTTAGGTAGTTGTTTCACATAATCATATCTCAGCCCTAGGAAGGGACCACACTGTGGGGCAGAAGTATTATTCCCCTGGGTGCTGCCCTAAATGGTGACCCCCAAGCTCATATCCACCCGGAGCCTGTGAATGTGACCCCATCGGAGAGTAGGGGCTTTGCAGATGTCATCAGGTAAGATGAGATCCTGCTGCATGCCAGTGACCCAGACACAAAATCCTGGAGACTCCACATTCAGTCAAGCTGCAGGTGATGTCAGCCCTACCCATATCTGGCTGTTGCTTTCTTCCTTGTCCCCACCACCACAGCCTTGGCTCTAGGTTTCATTAGCTTGTATCTAGACTATTGTAGTAACTTTCTAATGGTCTCTGCTTCATCCAGGCTCTCCCCACTCTTACCCACCCTCATCAACTCAGGGTCCCTGAACAACCACCCTGGCCATGGCCCTTCTCTGCTCAAAGCCCCAAGCTGCTCTCACTGGCCCCAAAGAGGACATCCAGGTTCTCCTCCGTTCATTCATGAGTCTTCAGTGATCTGGCCCCAACTGATCCCTCCAACCTTGACCCCTCTTTGCCTTTTCACTTGCCTTAAGTCATCCTGTATCTGATCTGAACTATTCTTGTTTATTCCCCTATTTCCCTGTCTTGGCCAGTTTCAAAGTGTCACTCTCCTGTTTATTGACAGGATGCCCTTACCAGTGTTGTTATGAGGACCATGTGTATCTTCTAGTCTCCACTATTATATGCCTCTCCTGACTTCTTTTCTTTCTCTCTTCTGTGAAGGAATCATGATGGGCTTTGGAGTAAGACAGTCCCAGGCTCAAATCTTTGCTCCTTATTCCCAGGGGGAATATGGCAAGCTACTTTATCTCCCCAAGCCTGTGTCATTATACACCTGTTCTTTGGCAAATTGTGGAGATTAAGGTAGATCACGTGTGTGAGGTGCCCAGCACAAAGAAGGCATGTAGGCAGGATGTGGCAGGGAGGGGGCAGTTCATCTGATCTCCATGGCCTCAGGAGTAAGGTGTGTAACATAAGTCATCATGTTGATATCAAGAGCAGTGTGGAGTCCAGAGACCTGGGGCAGGGGTGGGATGTCTGAATTCTCAAGGCCCAGAGGGCTGATAACAAGAAGCAAGCTCAGAGCCAGGGTTGGAGGGTACAGCTAAGAACAGACAAACCTGGTTCACCAAGGCCACAGTAGTACCAAACTTCTCTGCCTGATGACAGACCCCATGGTAGAGGATGGAGACACAAGATCAAACCTGTCCCTGCCCTCCAGCCTCCACCCAGCTCCATGTGGGTGGGACAGGACAATGGTGGCCAAAGACTCAAGCTCCAGCCCCAGCTGCATGATGACTCCATGGGCCATCATGGGCAAGCCCGTGCTCTCCATGGACCTTGGTTTCTTCATCTACAAAATAACAGAGCAGGAGAGGGACTTTCCAAGATTCTTACTACACAAGGGACACTGAGATGGAAGTTAATCTCTACCCACCAATAGAGCAGCAGAATTCTGAACATGTTCTAAAACAAAGCCCAGAACTGCCATAACCCTTTCTGCAGAGCCCCTGCTCCGGGACAGCCCTGTTGTCACTCCCCTGCCCTGCTTCCTCAGGGAAGCTAATGAGGTCAGGGATGGCCTCCCCAGAGCTCCTAAGGGAAGTGCTGCTGCCTGGTGGCTGTGGCAGGAGGGAGTGGGGGGGAGGGGCAGGGGCAAGACAGAGATGACATCTGCATCTGCCCTACTCGTGTTTTCTTATTTGTTCCCAACAGGAAATCGATGATGTCAGAAACTGTGGGATAACTCTGCAGCCCCAATCAATAGACCCTGATTAATTCAGTCATGGCTGTTGGGTAAATTTGCTGCATCATAATTAGAATTATTAATTAAAAATAGGAAATCGATTGACACAAATTAAGCAAAGGAGGAGCCAGTTGGGCCACTTTGACATTGCTTGGGCTGGTGCTTGAGGACTCTCCGTGCTCAGCTCTAGCTTCAGGGTCCCCCATCCCCGAGGTGTCTACACTGTGGGGGGGTCCAGCCTCCAGGGCCCCGCAGCTAACCAGGGAGCAGAGAGAGCCCCCAGGCCTCCACATACAAGAGCTGGAGGCCTCTCAAGAGCATCTCACCCAATACCCTTATTTTTTAACATTGAGAGATGGAATTTGGGGAGAAAAAAGTCTGTATTTCTGCTCATTATTTTACATTCTCTGTTCACATGCATACATCATTTTATCATCATAATGTATACATATGGTATGTGATAGTATGTTTTTTCCCCTCTCATCAGCATGTAGGTAGGATCACTCTTTTATTTGCCACATAATTATCATTTGGAATGGCTGCATAATATTCCATGAATCTGCTTAATCAGTTCCCTATTGTTGGCTATTTGAGTTGTTGAATAATAGTAATAATAGCTAAATTCATTGGAAGTCTGTTCTCACAGCTTGCACTGTGGGCTTTACAAGCATTGTTTTATCCTCACAACAATCCCATGAACTATTATTATCCACATTTTATAGACAAGGAAACTGAGACTCAGAGGAGTTAAGAGACCTGTCCGAGTGAATCGCCCAAGGCCACATGAGGCTTGTTGGAGGTGGAGCTTGTAAGAAACCAGGACTTCTTGAGCACAGTGCTGTTCTGCTTCCAATTTGTCTATATTCACATTAGCAGGTAGCCATACACAGCTTCGCACATCGTTTTTCTTCTGCGCATGTCATTTTTACAGACAAGGAAACTGAGGTCTGAAGTAATTTAGTCCAAGTCCCACAGGCTGGGCAATGGCATATCCAGTAAGCAAATCACACTTCCCATCTCCCTGGTTGGGACTCTTTCCACTGTCCCCATCTCCATCTCATGCCTCCTTCCTCCTCAGCCCTTCCCTCCTCATTGATCCCTCGGGGTCTTCTAAAATCTTGTGGTGGCCACATCTGGCCAGAGCAATCCCTGAGAACATCTGTCCTGAATGCAGAGGCTGAAACCAGTGGAGGGGACAAATAGAGAAGTTCTTACTACACCTGGGCATTTCTATACCAGCTGTGAGGCAGGTCCCACATGTGACTGCCTCTGCCGGGTCCCTTTAAACACCCTCATAGCATGCCACATAGAGCTACTGGGGATCCTACCACTCTAGCTGGGTGATTCCCATCTTCCACCCTCACCTAATGGCTCCCCACCTATCAGTAATGGACCATCTGATGGAGTCTCTTCAACAACAGCTTTCTCAATCTTTATTCCACTGAGACACAGTGACATATGCTGTTCATGTGGGCTAGGGCCAAGATGGGCAATCTCAGGGGCTCCTGGTGGTAGACCTCTGCCCTTTCCCTCCCATTTAAGAAAACATTTAGAAATGCAGGTAGTATAGAGGGAAGTCACTGCACGCTTACAACCCTGACACTTCTGTTGCTTAGTATGAAAAATAAATTATTCACCAGCTTTGTACTACATTAGTAGCAAATCATTTGTGACAAACCTCACACTCTATTGATTTGTCACACACGACACAGAAGGAAGAGCACCTAGTCTAAAATATACAGATTGCTCTGCACTGGTACCAAAAATCATTCTCTAAAATACCTGCAGCTTTGGGCAGAGTCTTCCAAGGCTTTCCTCCAATATCCCCTTTTGTTTAGAAGACCAAATATGACAGCATTTTCACTCACTAGATTCTACTCAGCGCCCCCAGGCCCTGCTTTTGAAATGCCAACACTCTGCCACTTTCTTTCACTCTGACATCTCTCCTTCCTGAACAGGGTCATGGGCTTACAGTCGCAGATGTCAGCCAGGTCAGTGGGCCTCGAGTTTTAGCCTCACAGCCCAGACTACATCTTCCCTCCTTTCTCTGCCCCTTTCTTCCCATCCCCACAATCTATAGTCCCCTGGCCCCTGGGAAGGGGCCCCCAAGGACACTCCTTCCTCTCAGAATGAGGTGCATGGGCCCCTGTGCATCCCAAGAAATACCGTTAAGGGACCGGTCTTCCTTCGGAACCAGTAATTTACTGTACTCATGTGCCATAAAAAAAGTTAGTTTGAAGTGTTCTCTAACCAACTTAATTACCACGAGCCTCCTTCTGAAGATCGTTCCAGCTAGTTGAATATTAATCTGCAATTCAAAGAGTCCCCAGGCACAGATTGCAAGATCTCGTACACGCAAGTAATTAAGACCATAAGTAGACAGACTCCAAAGAACCAGAAATTTTCTCTCAGAACACAAGAGTGAAAAGCTCTTATGAACTTTAGGTTACACTGCTGTCCTTCTCATTAGCTTCCCAGCCCACCTGGCAGGCCAGGCCAGGCCAGGCATGCAGGTTTTGTTATTTCATGGGTTCTGGAACAGGCAATATTCTTTGATAGAGGCAGCATGATTTAGTGGAAAGAGCACTGGACTGGAAGTCCCGGAACCTAGTTTATAGTTAGCCTGTGACTCTTACTTTTGGCAAGTCACTCCCCCTCCCCAAACACAAGAATCCTGATCTATAGAAGAAAGGAGTTTTATCAGGCTGTAAGTCCTGTGGGTCAGGAATCTGTATGCACACAGGTGTATGTGTGCATGCATGCTTGTGTGTGTGTGTGTGTGTGTGTGTGTACACATGCACTGTGCATCTATGTGTCTGTGTGTGACTTTATTTTCCTAAGGTTGTCCCAAGTATGGGTTTGGCTATTTCTTGAAGCTAAAGTTGCTTAAGTCTCATGCCAGTAATTGCACATGTTAACTCTGCCCTTTGCATGAGGAGATGGCCAGTGACTCACCTGTACTGACCCAGGAGCCTTCCTAACTTAGCTCACTCAGTGCTGGCACTGCTTCCCAGGAAAAGCATGAAGGTCCCTTTCCCATTGTGTGTCCACATGTACAGACTCTACTTTCTCAGACACTGGATAGACTGCCAGTGGGGAGCTGTCCTTGGCTCTCTCCCAGCCCACCTCTCGTGCTTACTGTTCGGGCCTTTAGAAAGGACTTTTATATACAGGTTACTTAATGTCATTCAGATATCTTATTCCTGGGATATAGACTGGAACAAAAAGCAGAATGACAACAGCAATTAGTTTTCCTGTCGAGGATGCCAGTAGTAGGGAGGGAGCTGGGCCAGAGCCAGGGAGCTCAGTGAAACATCAAGATTTTGAATTCACAACCCAGGCTCTGTCTGTGGTCTCTGGGGTCCACTGTGTATGAATCATGCCCGCTTTGGGGTTTAGCCACAGGTGCAGGAGAGGAGAGAAGCCTAATTACTCTCTGGACTTTGATGCTTGACCCTTCCAATCAGAGAATGAAATGAAAAGAAAGTTGTTGGCTCGGCCACTTCTCATCTCCCTCAGAGAGCTCTAGGCCAGCATTGCTTTAGCTTTTATGGACTCCGACAACTCAGCAAGAACCCCTGTGCTTGGGTATGTTGTACATCTTAGCTGGCAGGGGACCAAGTCCCATCCTTCACTTTTTAGATGTGGAAGCTGAGGTCTTGTGGTTGAATAGGGTAGAGCAGAGACTAGAACCCTCCTCTCTCAACTTCCAGATCATCATCTCTCCTCTGCCCCATTCTGCCTCCCCCTTCCTGCCCCTCACAATAACAAAATGAGTGCAGGTGTGTCATTCTTCTCACCCTTATCCAACTTATAAGGTCAAGCCTTGTTTTTTCCATTTTGCAGATGATGAATACTGAGGTTCACAAAGGATAAATACCAACCATCATATAGCAAGCCCTTTGTCATCCAAGACTCCATTTTACTCTTATAACTATCCTTATAACCACAACTCTTTATTTTATTTTATTTATTTATTCATGAGAGAGACAGAGAGAGAGAGACAAAGACACAGGCAGAGGGAGAAGCAGGCTCCATGCAGAGAACCTGATGCGGGACTCGATCACGGTACTCGATCCCGGGACTCCAGGATCACACTCTGGGCCAAGGGCAGGCGCCAAACTGCTGAGCCACCCAGGGATTCCCTATAACCACAACTCTTATAAACTTTAATATACCCATTTTCCACCAGACAAAACTGAGTGTTGGAAAAGTGAAATGAATTTCACCAGGTCACACCACTAGTCAGTGGATAAGCTGGACTTGAGTCCAGATGCTGTCCACTATGTGAACAGGTTACTGGCAGAGAGCCAGGACTAGAATGTGGGCCCTGATATTCAGTCCTCAAACCCTTTATGTTTTCCTGGGAGGACCCCATTTCTCTACCCAGTGAGACTGCCCCTCAGCTCAGTGAGTCCATATAACACCACACCACTTAGAGATGCTTCATTACCCACCTCCACTCTGAAATTTTGTGATGCTTGCAAATGTCACCAGACACCATCTGAAAAGGTTTTCATTTACCTACAGGGAAGCAGTTTTTCTCTAAACTTTCCCAAGTGTTCCCTCAGCTTCACTTGACCCCCAACACTCACTGCCTTCTTTCTTTCTTTTTTTTTCACTGCCTTCTTTCTTTCCCACTCTGAGAGATAGTTCCACTTCATATTTATTGGAGCAGGAATCATAATATTATTACCAATTAATAATTCTGTTTTACTCAAGTGTTTTCAGAAGCATGTTCTCAAGCATTCTATCACCTGGTGCAATTATCTGCACTTGACAGATGAAGAATCAGAGGCTCACTATAGTGAAGGAATTTGCTGTGGGTCATGAAGCCTATGGTTAGCTGATCTAGAACTCAACCTCAAACTTTCTGTTCCCCAGTTCCGTGCGTTTCAGTGTAAGGTCGGGAAAGAAGAAAATACTAGCAAAAGGTGGGGATGAGAGAAAAAATTTCAGGAAAGAAAATGCCAGAAACCCTTTTAAGAAGGGCTTGTCCTTGTCATTTTGGTCACTAGAATGTCCTGAAAATTGAAGCATTAATTTGTATCTCAGAGTGACAAGAATGGAAGGAATGTTATGATTTCCGTGGTCTGTGTTAAGAAGTTTAGGTGTGTGGGATTCAGCTCCAAGGACAGCACCCCTGGCCCCAGCGGCCTGGCACTGTCAGGCCAGAGAATCAGGGGTCCTCTGAGGTCACAGAGTCCAACCTTCACCCTCTATACAAACCACTTCCACAGTATGTACAGCCCGTATGACCTCTGCTTGAATATCTTCTGTAGTGTGGGATCTCACCACTCCCAGATTCAATCTTTTCCATTGATATATATATTTGCACTTAGAGATGTTTCCTCCTATTGAAGTGGAGGAGGGTAGAGGGGGAGATAGATGAAGACGGCTGAGAAGAGGATCACAGAATTCTTTTTTTTAAATTGTCAAATCTTTATGATGTAGAGGCAAATAGAGAAAAAATATGAAAAACATGCACCATCCAGACTGAAAAAAAATAGTAAGATTCACTGTATTTTTTCATATCCTTTAAAAATTTTTTTCCTAAGATTTTATTTATTTATTTATTTGACAAAGAGAGAGAGCACAAGCAGGGGGAGTGGCAGGCAGGGGGAAAGAGAGAAGCAGGCTTCCCATGGAGCAGGGAGCCCAACAACTCATGGCTTGATCCCAGGACCCTGGGATCATAACCTGAGCTAAAGGCAGTTGCTTAAGTGACTGAGCCACCAGGCACCCCTGTTTCATATCCTTTATAAAGAAAGAAAATGCTGCAAAGATATCTGAAGCCCCGTTTTTGCCTCTCCTGAGTGAATTCTCTCCTCCCTCTCTCTCTCCTCAAGTGTCATCTGTATGACAGTGGAGAGACCCTTCAACCCAGAAAGTTAGGTCAGACCTGAGAGGATTCCTGGAGGCCTTCTTCTCCAACCCCCTCATTTAGCTGAGCAGGGAACCAAGCCCTGGAGGGAAGTCTTGACTAAAGGTCTCATTGGTGGCCCTGAGCCCTTTCATGGCCACCATCTTCCCTGTCAGTTCAGCCCAGTCTTTGATGTGGGGTGAAACATGGATTAGTATACCCATTTTACAGGTCTTTGGGTTGTCTATCTGCCTTTTTAGCTCTCTACCTCAACTCAAAGATATCAAGTCACCCTCTTGCATATGGAAATACCAGAGAAATCATAGTTGGAAGAATTCCTTGTCTCACACACTGTTTTCCACATGAGAAATTTGAATCACAGTAAAGATAACTGAATAATAAGGGAAATCAAATCTACTTGCTTTATGGGGGTTTAGAATGGAATTACATGGACCAGGAGTCTGGATGATGGGCCAGGGGGAATAGCTTCAGCAAAGTGTGAGGCATACGAAGGCAGATTGTACTGGGAACCTGAGTGGGAAGGAGTGCCTAGAGGGACTGGGCAGTGGAAAGGCTGGACCTGTGTGTGGAGGGCGTTAAATGCCAGGCCCCCATACATCTGGACTTGAACCTCAGGTCACTGTGGAGCAATGGAAGTGCTCTACACAGCGTGATGACCTCATCGGATTGGACATTTAGAAAGATTGCTCCAGAAGTTAGGCAGAAGTGAGATGGAGGAAGATGCTAGGAGTTGGCCCCTGGTTTGGACCCTTGTTACAATCATCTACGGCCGCCTGAATCTTTTCTTTCTCCTGGTGCTATTGAGTTATTTGGTAGATAGCAGTCAAGTCTTGAACTCTGATGGCTTATCCTGGACCAGCTTTACCTCCTCACCCTCAATTCAGCCACTCCCAGGGATAGAAAATTTGTCTTCGTGAGCCATGAGAAGAATAAGGGCAAATAAGGGAAACCACCATAAACCCACTTTTAAATGGCAGGGAAAAGGCAAAGGGGAGTGTTTTGCACTATTCATTGCTGACTCGCACCTGTGGTTCAGTTGCAGGGCTGTGGAAGAAGCAGCCCTGGGGCTCTGGAGACCTGTTGCAGGCTCAGCATTGTTCCTAGTTCACCATGTGACCTTGACCAAATCACTTTTATTTTCTGGACCTCTGATTCTGCACCTGCAAAAGGGGAGCGCTGGACTAGTTCATTGCTCAGGTGTCTACCATTCTAATTATTTGTAATTACATCCTCCTCTCTCTGAGAATCATATATGGGATTCTTTTTTTTCTTTTTTTTTTTTTAATTTTTTTTTATTTATGATAGTCACAGAGAGAGAGAGAGAGGCAGAGACACAGGCAGAGGGAGAAGCAGGCTCCATGCAGGGAGCCTGATGTGGGACTTGATCCCGGGACCCGAGGATCACGCCCCGGGCCAAAGGCAGGAGTTAAACCACTGAGTGACCCAGGGATCCAAATAGTAAGGAAATTTAATAATTTTCTTCTGCCTTAGTTTCCCACATCAATAACTGCTACAATTTATTGTCTGTTTATCATGCGCTTGGCACTGTGCTAAGTCCCTGCATTGAATTACAACTACTCTACTTGGTAGATGCTATTATTTGCATGTTACAGATGAGGGAAACTGAGATACAGAACATTCTAGTACCTTGCCCAAGGTCACCCGGCAGAAGCAGAACCAGAACCCAGGTCTGTTAGCCTCCACAGCTGTGCTCGGAATTCCTATGCCTTACTTAAGGCCCAGCCCCAAACTCAGATCCAGGCTGGGTCCCCATGCTAGTGCCTTCCAAGTTCTCCTTGGTCCACATCAAATCATGAGAGAGATGCTTGGCTGGGGCCCTCCGAAGCTTTGCGAGTGACCCTGCCCCCATCCCCCACGTGGAGAGCTCAGCTGAGGAGCTGGCCTCCTGTTTGCTCATTTTAATAAAAGAGTTCTCTCTCCAGAGCCTGAGTGATGACAGGTAGCCAGCTAGAACTAACTACAATGTTAACTTTGCCTTGAAATCCTCGGCAAGCTCCCCAGCTGGAGACAGCTTGAGCCATGAGCTCATTAAGCAACAGAAGCCTGTCTCCCTACAGCCTAGATGCAGGCAAGAAAACCTGTAATAGATCTGCTTTTACTTTGAGTTGAAAAGACCTGCACTCACCCAATCCCCGGCAACTTGCTTTCAGCCCCCAGTCGGCTCCCCCTCACCAGTATTCAATTAGCTGCCAATTAGGCATCAGGGTTCCCCAGCCCCCTGCCAGCCCCTGACCAGAACAAGGAGAGGACCACAGAGCTCTCAGCCCAGGTTCAAAGACATTTTGATTGCGTGCCTGAGTTTATCCCATCCCTTCACTTGAGCCTGGCTTCCTTTGAAAGTGAAATGTTTTAAAAAGGAAAAGAAAAGAAAACTCACACACTGGGGAGGCCCACTGGGACCCCCTTTGGTTCAAACATTCAGTTCAGAGGGCTTCCCGACTGCCCTCCCACACGTCTCCTAGCACACATTCTGGGCTCAGGCAGCCTCACCTAGTCCCCCCCCCCCCTTTGGGTCCTAGCCATCACAAGAAGGGAGATGAGAAAGATGGGTAGGGCAGAGGAGAAGGGGGTGAGAGTATGAAGAGAGGCAGCAAAGATCGAAATCAAAACAGATAGAGGTGGAAGGACATCAGTCCAGCTGCTGAGCCTCCTGTACTCCTAGAGGGACACTGAGCTACGAGGGCCATCTTTGTTGTCCTTCAGCTTCCAGGGAATTTGATTCTTGATAGCGACAGCATCCTCTACTGGGCGTTTGGAGTGCTGGGGGCAGTCCCCATCAGTCCAGCCTGGAGAGGTGTCCCTTCTTCCACCGTTTCTAAGCATTTCTTATCCCTTTCTCCTCCCATATACCAGCCAGACAAGGATGCTAGGTACAGATGTTTAGGTTGTGCACTGCTTGGAATAGACATAGAAAAATTTGAGGCTGCCAGAGTGGGCATTCGCTCTCCAGTACCTCCCCGCTCGCTGTGTTTTGTGCCATTGGCAGAGTCACAGGAGTTTGTCAGAGGCAACGTTTGGTGTGTAGAAATAGGCACTGAGCAGTCTGGGAAATCATGAGCATCTGTCAACAAAACAGTTCCCCACAGTGTTTACCATAGTTGATGTGGGGGGCACATGGGTAGATGTGGGGACCCCTGCCCTCCCAGAAGTCCTGGAGAAGCCTCTCTTGCACACAATCAGTGGCACACACTGCCTGGAGGCTGCTCCCAATCCTGATTCTTCCTAGACCTGAGGTCCCTTCCCTTATGAGCTCTCTGAGGCCGAATTTCTGTTCCCAAGTCCAACTTTCACCCTGACAAGGTTAGAGAAACTAGAGATGCTCCAACCACCTCTCGGACCCTGTGGTCTCCCTCCATACCTATACTCCCCATATTCCTGCCTGCAGGTCCTTGCCTGTGTTGTTCTCCAAGTCTCCTTACTTCTTTCCCTTATGCCTGAGCCCACTCTTCCTCCAGGGGAAGCAGGTCCCACATCCTCCTAAAAGCCTTCCCATCCCCGAGGCCTCTCCTCTTCTGGGCCTTGGCTCCTTGACTTTGAGCGAGACTCCTCCTTTGTCTTTTCTGTGTGTCCGTGTTCTGCTTTCATCCCCATCCCAGGTCATGAGGACCCCAGGGCAGGAGCCAGGTCATCTTTTCGTCTTCAGCTCCTCTAACCATTTCTCAAGTAGAGTTGTTGATGAATTAGTCATTGAATCAATAAACATTAATATCGAATGCCTAATATTGAGTACCAGACAACACGTCAGGTACGGTGTATACTGTAGGAAACAAAACAGACTTGGTCAATGCAGCAGATGCTCCTGATCCCCTGACTGCTCAGTGCACATTTGTGTACACCAAACGCTGCATGTGACAAACTCCTGGGACTCTGTCAGGGACACAGTACACAGCGAGCAGGAGGTGTCAGAAAGCGAATACCCACCCCAGCAGCTCTCAATGAAGGGCAGGACCAAGAGGTTACTGAATAAAAGCCCTGTCTTCCTTGCCCCTTGGCTGGGGTACTCTGAGCCCTGTTCTCCATTGTCTCCCAGAGGTGCAGGTGGTGCTTTGTCACCCTTTTCTCCCCCATAGAATCACCTGAGGGACTGCTTCTGGGGCAGCCCAGACCAAGTCACCTCCCCACAGGAATTTTCAGCCAGGCAATGACAATAATGACCCCTTAGGATGGGTCTAATGGCCCATTATGTTGAGTAGCTAATAATTCAACTACCTAATGAATTACTCCTGCACATAACATGATGCCTCAAAGCACCTCAAAGTGGCTCAGTTGGTTAAGCATTCAACTCTTCACTTCAGCTCAGGTTGTGATCTCATGGGTTGTGAGATCGAGCTCCACGTGGGGCTCTGTGCTCAGCGGGAAGTTTGCTTGAGATTCTCTCTCTTCCCTCCCCTCTCCTCATGCTCTCTCTCTCTCTCTCAGATAAAGAAATAAATCTTTAAAAAAAAAAACACACAATGCCTCCATCACGGACTTGAAGATTTTATTTATCGCCACATTTTCTCAAAGGGTTTTTCCAATAGTACTGAGCACCTTCTACTTGTCATTGAATGTTGCAAAAGTACCCTATATCCTGACCACAGCCCTCTAAGGCTTGTATGAGCCCCATTTTATAGAGGAGATGAGGAAGCTAAGCCTCAAGGGATAACATAGCTTGTCTGATGTCACACAGGTGATAAGATGCAGCAGTGGGATTCGAGCCCAGCTCTGTGTGATTTCAGAGTTCAGGGGTCTGATGAGTAAGCATCAACCTCAATGCTAGGCAGCTAAACAGTAGGCCCAAATGAATTTAGAATGAGGTGGGGAGCAGGAAGTTTCCTACAACATTGTCTAAGGAGGAGCATTTAATCTGAGCCTCAATGATAAGGGAATTTGGGGAGATGGAGAAGCCCTTCCCCTGTGTGAGGTCTACAGGCCTCATGGAGTGACTCCCATGGGGAGGACAAGGACAGGTGCTCTGGGGGGGGCTGAGTGCCCCCCCAAGACAGAATGAGGGGTGCTAAGGGCACTCTTTTAAGTTCATCTTGTTAGATTCTCTCTGAAGTCCCAGGCCCCTCGGAGCTCAAGGGATGTTCCAGAAGCATAGAATGTGGATGTCTTGCTTAATGAAGCTTGCTGCCACTGCTTGTTGTGGGCCATGCCTGTGGTCATCAGAAATCCTAAGGGTCATTAACCTTGTTCTGTTTGCTCCTGTGCCAGCTGTGTTCCTGAGCAGGTAACTGACTGGGACATCAGCTGCCAGAGTGGCCCTGGCCCTCCCTGCAACCCCGGGCTCCATCCCACGGTTCTCAGCTGCACAGGGGGCCCACCCAGGCTGGGTCCAGCCCTCTCCCCTCACCAGCTTCTGGCACCCATGGCACCCACAGTTAGTGACAGGTGAGATAGGAGTTCCTCTTCAGGAGTCCCTGCTTGGCACCCAGAGACATAAATCACAGCAAGGGGAGCTATAATTAGCAAGGTCTCCACCTCCCTGGGGAGTGTAATTTATGACATCTCAGCTTGTGTACAACTATCAGCACATTTTCTGTATCACCTGGACGCCAAAGTGTACTAAGCTGCCCCGACTGCTTCTCCTCCCCATTCATCCCCTTCCCCATTGCCTCCTGCCTGGCACAGGGGTGGGGAGATCTCATTGGCAGCAGGCAGCGCTGTGAGCAAATCTCTCTCTCCCCACCCCTTTCTTCCCCCTTCTTTCTCTCTCCCTCTCACTTCCTCCTTCCTTCCTAAGCCAGGACTTCCCTTGATGATGGGCTACAGACAGGGACCATGCCCCTTCTGGTCCAGGGTTGGGATTCCTGCTCACAGAGAAGCCTGCTGTATTACTGTCATTGAGTCGTGATAGAACCCTTTAGGAGCTTCCCATTGCTCTTAAAATCCTGGCTCCCTGCCGCTGCCATGCGTAGTCTGGTCCTGTTGATTTACCCTGAACCCTTTCCCTCTCTGATTGCTCTCACAATGTCCCTGCCATGCTGCCCCCCTTCACTGTCTTGACCCCTGCCCCAGCTTTCCCCATCTTAAGACATCTGTCCATGCTCTTGCTTTTACCTGGAAGGCTTTTAACTCTTGCTCTTCCCACAACTGCCTCCTTCCCATCCTTCATTCAGCTCTCAGCCTAAATGACTTAGGACTTAGGACTTTCCTCCTCCGAAAGACTTTCTTTGATCTCTAGAATGAAAGGAAGCCCCTGTCTTTGTTTACTATCAAGCTCTTATTTGGACTTTCATGCCCTTACCACAACTTGTAATTACATATTTACTCGTTAATCCAGTCACTTGTTCAGCAAATGTTTATTAAGCATCTACTAGAGACCAGACATTGTTCCAGGGACTGGAGATATTAGAGTTAATAAAACAAATCCTTGCCCTCATGGCTTTGACATTCTAGAGGGAGTCCCAGATAATTAAAAAAAAAAAAAAGATGAAAACAAACATATGATGCAGTGATTATATAATATCAGATCGAATAAGTTGTAGGAAAAAGAAGAAAGAAAGAAAGAAAGAAAGAAAGAAAGAAAGAAAGAAAAAAGAAAGAAAGAAAGAAAGAAAGAAAAGAAAAGAAATGAAATCCAGGGAGATTGGAGGAGATAGGGAGGCACCATTTGAGTAAAGGCCAAATCAAAAGATTTAATCTGCTTGTTGTCTCTCTCTGCTGCTGGACCGTTAGTTTCCAGGAAGGTTCTAGGGTGTTTTACTCCGTACTTGATCCCCAGCATCTGGCACATAGTAGGTATTTGGTAAAGCTTTACAGAGGGAATGAACAAATGGACAGCTCACCAGACCTCCCACTGTAGCACAAATGTCTTTCCTTGGCTTCCCCCTTAGCAGATCCCAGCATCAGCCAGTCCCTGTCCTTGATAATAACTCTCAATAGACGGGAAGGCAATTTGTCACTTGCCCTCAGGCCTCCTCTCTCCAGGGAGACCAGAGGTCCTCGCCTAGCGGTGATAGATAGAGTGTCCTCTGACTGGCAGGCCCAGCTGGGAGCTGCCCTCAAAGTCCCCCCCTGTAACAGGGACAAATGGACCATGACACAAATGACAGAAATACCAAGAGACTCCAAACATCAAAGAGCTATGGCTTGCTGCTGATAGGTAGGCTCTGGCTAAATGACCCCCCTGGGGGAGCAGTACTGGAGAGAATGGTACGGTGGGATCAGAGTCTGAAGACTTGGAGTCTTCACTCTGCTGCTAACTAGACCCGTAGCCTGGAGCAAGCTGCTTCACTGCTCTGGGCTCCAGGCTACCCATCCGTGCAATGGGAATGCCAGTCTTTGCTCTGAATACCTATAAGCATAGAAGTAACTTAGCAGGTCAAAAGTGTGCGGATCAACTGGGTTGTTCCAAATAGTGAGTTAAATGCACACAGACTTAGAGGAATGGTTGTATAAGGTGAGGCAAACCTGCATTCGTTGTCCTTGTTACGAAAATTCTGTTTATGCCTGTAACTGGGCGGCCATCCATGAGCAGAAATTCAGAGCACACACGTGTGCTCTAAGATTCAACACTTTCCTTCCTCCTTTGGGTTTGCGGCTCTTCACATGCCTGTGTCTTCCTCCAGGTGACTCAGAGAGTCCAGGGTGCTGGAAATGGCGCCTTGGGGATCATCTTGGTCTACCACCTTTATTTTACAGTGGGGGCAACAGAGGTCCAAAGAGGGGATGCAATTTGTCTTAGGCCTAAGGCCACATGGAAGCTCAGCAGAAGAGCCTGGACTGTTGCCTGGTGTCCATAGCTCCCAGCTGGGGCCAGAGGCTGGAAGGGGGTGGAGAGGAACACTTCCCTGTGATTGGGGCAACATCTAGACGCTCTGCTTACGCAGGGTATTACCTATCTGTGGCTCAGTTTCCTCATCTGGAAATGGAGATTGTAGGGTTGTGGGGAGAATTAAACAGTGCTCCCTGTGCCCGTTAGCTGCTAGGCGCTGGCTAGACCAGCAGGCAC
This sequence comes from Vulpes lagopus, assembly GCF_018345385.1. Lineage (NCBI taxonomy): Eukaryota > Metazoa > Chordata > Mammalia > Carnivora > Canidae > Vulpes > Vulpes lagopus. The sequence continues at coordinate 51,407,288 of NC_054825.1, forward strand.
CACTGCAGCCGCATGGCCATTCCGATGGGTGGAGGCCCTGCTCTGCCAGTTAGTATCCTTGGTGTCACCTTGGTTACCTTCCTCATTCCCAAGTTCCTGTTTTCTTTTAGGCAGCACAGCAGCCTCTTTGGGTCCACTGACTTCCCAAAGGAGACAGGAAGGACAGAAATCTTGCACAGGGCAGCCCAGGTGGCTCAGTGGTTTAGCGCCGCCTTCAGCCCAGGTTGTGATCCTGGAGACCTGGGATCAAGTCCGGCGTCGGGCTCCCTGCATGGAGCCTGCTTCTCCCTCTGCCTGTGTCTCTGCCTCTCTCATGAATAAATAAATAAAATCTTAAAAAAAAAAATCTTGCACAGCCACATCTCCAGGAAAACCACATTAACCCTGCCTTGACTGGCTCTTCCTCCATCCTCTGAGCTGTGTGCTCCCCCAGTGTCATTCCAGGGGCCCAGGAGCTGTCATTGGGATAAGTAAGAAGTCGAGAGTAAACATTTAGAAACTTGCAGCAATGTTGACATTGCTGGGGCAGCCAAGCCCACGGTTGATGGACTGCTTGACTGAATAGGGCATAGGCTTAGTGTCCTCAGTGTCTCGTGGTGAGTGCCACATGGTATGGTGCGAGCCGCGCTCAGTGAGGATTGTGTATCTCTGATGGAACGGAAAACAAACAAAACAAAGCAAATAAGGCAGGTCCTTCCCCATGGAGAGTTTGAGAAGCAGTAGTCTAGCCTTCCTTCAATGAAACAAACTCCTTAGTCTGCTTCCCAGACCCTCTGCTGCTGGGGCTGTGGCATCCCTCCTTTCCAGATGGCTCTCCACCCTGAAGCCTCCCTCCCTTTGCCTTTGCTGTCCTTCTAGGTCCTAAATCAGATCCCCTTCTGCCCAGAGGCCTTCCTGGGGCAGATTAACCCCTTTCCCACAACACCCCCAGCCTCCCAACCATGCTACCAGCAAGTGCTACCATATATGAACCTCTGATCATTCTGCGGTCCCCTGGGAACAGACCAGGCCACGCAGTCTGGACCTTACATCTAATTGGTTTTCAACAAATGTCAGCCCAGCTGATCCAAAGCTGACCAGGTACCCCGGTCAGCTCTAGGTACCACCTTTGCCAAAAGAAAAAGTGGCTCAGATGTAAATCCTTTTCCCTGGAACAATTGCAGTGTAAGCCCAGCAGGACAACCAGAGGAGCCAGTGTGTCTGCTGGTGAGAACAGCCTTCCGCCAGACCTCTGGGGTGCCACAGTAACTCCCAGGATGAATGGCCAGGGTGGAGGGTTCCAGTCCATTCCGCCCCTGGCCCACAGCCTTCTTCTGGCTTTCAACATGTCTCTCCAGGCTTTTCCAGGCCCAGGCTGCCTCAACTTGCTTTCTCTCTCCCCGGTGCCTGTGAGCAGCTAGTGAGTGAACAGCTTTAACACAACCCCCACCTCCCCCTCTCTCCCTTCCTACCTGAGGAGAAAGACCCCCGTTTCCATTATGAATAGGGCGACAGGTGTACGAGGCCTTAGTTCAAAAGTGTTTTACAGGCCCACAGGGGAGCCAGGCCTCTGCACAGCCTTTACTTCTTCTCTTTTTGCTTCCTGCATATTCCCTGTGGGGATCTGGCCACAGTGCCAGACAGGAAGTTCCTCAAGGACAGAGACCTTGAACAACACTTGGGCTGCTTTGGCATGAGGGTCCATGGTGGTACCTGGCTCTGAAGAGGCTGCTCAATGAGTGAGCAGGTGAGGGAAAAGAAATCGCTTTACATTGCAGCAAGAAATGTCTCAGACCTGTGGCATAACTTTCTGACTATAAGGGGAATTAAACACAGACTTTAAAGGGCCAAAAGGATCTTAGAAATTGTGTTTTTGCCTCCCCATGCCAACCTGGAGCTGCTTCATCTTCTGTCTTTATGTGAAAGCCCTGCAAAGCACACAGCAGCTCTGAAGCTGCTGGCATGGCCCCAGCCCCTACCCTACACACAGGACCCCTTTGGACTCCATGGGTCACAGCTTGACACCCACCCATCTAGACTAATCCTGTCTCTTTGCCAAGGGAGATGCTGAGGCCTAGAAGGGTGGTACCTTGCCCAGGGCCATGACAGCCAGGGAGAGGCTCTTTCTACCAGGCCAGACTTCACTGTTTGGAGAAAGTAGAATGATGAGGAAATGGTAGGCAAGGTGGTGCAATGAGTTCGCTCCTTATAGGAAAGCAGCCTGGCCCCCATGACTTTCCTGCATCCTTTCCCGTTCCAACTGTGAGTTCATTTCCTTCAGAGCTTACATCTGGGGCTCCCATCCCACAGTTTGGAGCTTCACCAGATTCCCTTTGATGCCCAACAGCCCCCCTCCCATATCCCCAGCATAGAGTTTGCTCAGGAGCTTTGAAAGCGAGGTTGGGCGGGGCGGGGGGGGGCATGCTGGGGAGGGTGCGGGGCCAAAGCAGTGGTCCCCCAGCAGGTCTGTGGTGTCTTTGCTGGCTGCCTTTGAAAGCTCTTCCAAAGAGGTAATTCCTTTGTGCACAGACATGATTTATGAGGCTTTCTAGGCAAATTGTGGAGATAAATGGTCTTTGGGGCTGGGAAGCTTCAAAGGCAGTGATGCAGGCAGATCAGAGGGAGCCAGGCAGCCAGGAGCTGGGCCTCATTAAAAGCCTGTGGAGGTGGGGGGAGGTTATAAGCACAGCTGAGATCAGACCAGCTCTGGTCGCCCCTGGATCCATTTGGGGACAGTCCCCAGCTTACCTCTCACCCTGGGCCTCACTGACCCTATCACAGAAATGTATGAGCCAGAAGTGCTGGGGTCACCGAGGTATATTTATCCCAAAGAGGGGTACAGGCTGGAGAAGAGGAGTGGGGCGGGGCATGCATTCTGACCTGGGCTCTGGAAAGGAAGGGACTGAGAGTGTCAGGAGCCCATGGATTGTGCACCAGCCTGTCTGCTCAGCGTGGCCTAGAAACCGCACATGGGTCCCGAGTCTCACCCTCTCTGGCCTCTCGCTGGCGGCCTGGACTGCTCCCTGCCCTCTCTCAGTCTCAAGATCCTCTCCTGGACAAGGAGAGCACAGGCGTAAATGAACCCCAGAGTTCCAGCTCCGCCACACTTCGCACCCGATACTCTGCTGTTCAAGGCATTGGTGTTAAATGTCCCCATTCAAGAAACAGGCCGGAGGTCACTCCAGCTGTCATGTCATGTGCTAGTCACCTAACCACACCTAACTTGGTTCCTCCCTCTGTAAAATGGGGATAATTCTAGCTACCCTCAGGCATTGTGGCTTGAATTGAACGAATTAGGTTCTACACAGCACCTAATACCTCGTTTTCTTTTCCATCAGCTGTCCGTGCAATATTGTGGCATTTTATGACCAGAGAAGTCCATGCAAAGTTGAGAAATTTGACCTTTGTACCTTCTCATTTCCTCTTCCCAAAAGTAGATTCACACACACACACACACACACACACACACACACATACACATACACACACCTTTCCTAATGTGGCTCCCAGGTCTGCTAGTTGCCTCTCAGATATTAACAGATAACTGGGGTATTAATAGCTGATATTGCCTCGTGTTGTGACACACACACACCCCTTACACATACGTGGGCCATGTGCATTTCAGTAGGAGATCCCAGCACACCCTGAGGACTGGAGTCTTCATGGTGGAATGCCAGGCAGACTTGGCGATATCCTGAAGCTGGGGCCAACATGGGCTTCCAGATGCATCTTTCTACAGCAAGATGCAGGGCCCCAAGAGAATGGAGTTACTGGATCTCTCGACTCCCTTGTGATATTTTGATGGTTTGATGACATCAGGTTAAAGTAGACTTGGTTTCCTGAAACTGTGGTCAAGCCACTGTGATGGAGCTGAGGAAGGTAATGAGCTAAAGTGACCACCTTTGCTCAGGGCATTTTAATGTACCTGCTGGCTTCATGCCTTCCCCCTGCCCCACTATTTCAAGACCCTCCTGGGTCTCCTCATTCCTGCCCTGACAGTGGAGCTCCCTCCCTAGGTGAGGCTGCCCCAGCAAGGTTCGCCCAGCATCCGCCAGTCACTCATGTTCTGACGGGTCCACGTTTGCCATTTGCTTGGCTGTTTCTCAGACTAACTGTGGGCTTCTCAGCATCTAGAACATAGTAGGTGCTCAATGATTGTTTGACAAGCAATAAATGAACCTCACTCATCTTCTAGAAGCTAATAAGGAGGGATGCAAAGAGCCCTAGATCAACATGGCCAGCTGGTTTCCATTTTAGCTGTTCACTGCATTAGCTGTGTGGCCACAGGCAAGGCACTCAGTCTCTCGGGCCCAGAGTTTCCTAACCTGTACCGTGTGCTTGGAGATGACCTCCAAAGCCTAGCAGTAAGAAAGGCAGGCTAAGACTCTCAACTCTGCCTTTTGTCATCAGGGATAATTTTGTCCTCAAGGGGACATTTGGCCATACCTGGAGACATTTTTGGTTGCCACAATTGCGGAGGAGGATTTGCTACTGGCATTCAGAGGTTGGAAGCCAGGGGTGCTGCTAAACATCCTCCGTAGGACGGCCCCCACAACAAAGAATTCTCTGGCTCAGAATATTGCTCATGCCCAAATTGATAAGCCTCAGTTTAGTTATTTAAAGTTTCTGAACCTCAGTTATCTCAGTTGGAAAATGGGGTAATAATCCCAACTGACATGGTTTGCCACAAATCCTCTTTGGGATAAGGCAGGGAATGAATAGGTGGCACAGAGTTAGAAGAGGAATGGGTGCAATAACCCAGGTGAGGATGCAGCCGACCCACAGTAGCACAGGGGGAGGGGGTTTCCTGTGCCTGTGTGTTTCTCCCTCCACCCCTGCGCCCTGGGAAACAAGCAGGCCTGGAGGTGCACTCTCCATCCGGGGCAGCCACTGCGAATCCTGCCTCTCCTCAGAGGCTTAGGGGAGATATAGATAATGCGGTTAAATAACAGAGTAAGTAACAAGTGTAATAAATAGATCACTAAGAGCTAATGATACATCATTATAATCCTGTGCTGTCAGCATCTTCTGGCTTAGGGACTGCGTCGGGAGATTTGGGTTTTAATCTATGGCACCTTGGTCTATTAATATTTAATTCCAACAATCTAAGTGGTGGAAGGATAGGGAGCTGAGCGATGGCTCAGCTCAGAGCCCGGGTAACCACCTCGAATTTTTCTTCTCTACACAAGGACAAACACACCTCTCACCCCTGTCCCCTCACTGGCCTGTTGCTCAAGTGGGGACATTTAGCATCAGCGTGGAATCACATAGTATCAAAGCTGGAAGAGACCCCAGGATTTACCTACTGGTGTCTCTAATGAGAACACCACTGGCACTGGAGAGCATAAGCTCTTCCTCGTGCAGGACAGTCCCCGATCATTTGTGACAACCTAATTCCCCCTGCCCCCATTTCAGATGCTCTCTTGGGGAGGGTGACCTACTCCAAGCAAAAACCACTGGTCCAAATCTATCATTTTACTGATGAGAAAACAGGCCCAGGGAGGGGAGGGGGTTACCCAAGATTGCACCGCGCTGGCTGTGATTCAGCCCCGATGTGCCCTCAGAATTGCAGCTGGAGCCTGAAAAGAGCAGAGGTGCTCAGACTCCAAGAATTTGTCTGTGCTTTTATTAGGGCAAGTCAGTTGACAAATGGCCTCCCTCACTGGGAAGTCACTTTATTTATCAGCTGGAATGGTTTCAGGCTACTGCGGCTCCATCTCTGCCTCTGTGCCCGCTGCTTTGTAAACTCAGGAGCACTCACCCCCATGACGTGTTAGCTCCCCCTACATCTTCTCAGGGTGGGTGGGGGTGTGGGGGCCATTGCTGGGAGGTGCTCTGACTGTATCAAGCCTGTCTGTCCATGGCTAAGGGCGGGTAGGGAGGCCTTGGCCCAGGCTCTAGTACAAACCAGGGCAGCTCAGTGGGTATCGGATTCATTTCTAACACTTGACCTTCACTTCAGCGGCCAGTTTGCTTCCATCCTGAGTTCTCAGGACTCCCACCTGTGGAATGGGAAGAACCATGCATCTCTCCCATCCCACCTCAAGCCCAGCATCCTCCTGCCCATCTGAGAGGACCAGTGAGAATGCAGGTCACCAGGATGGTAGCTCTTGCCCGCTGTACTTTTTAAAATAGGACCTATGCTTGGGCTCCCACCGCCCTGGAAAAATTAAATCAGAATGTCTAGGAGTGAAGGCCAGGCACAAGTGTTATATTTTTTAAACCTTCCAGGGTGATGCTAATGTGTAGCCAGGCCAAGAACAACCATCTGAGGAAGTGAATCCTCACAAGCAGCAGAGAGAAGGTTCTTTGGTCTCTGGAAAAGCCCTGGCCAGGCACCCTTGTCAGATGGCTGACGGCTCTTCCCGTGCCCAGCTCTGGGCTGGACTCTGGGGGAGACTGTGTATGTGGGGGACAGAGCTGCTACAAACAAGGTCATATCCCAGCTCCCCCCACTGCAACCCATGGAATCTCCAAGGCTAATGGAAGAGACTGGACGCAAGCCACCTAGACCTGCTTATATAGCAGTGATGGCAAAAAAATAATGGTGAGCTGAGTTATTGTTCCAAACAGAGAAAGTCAATGAAGGCATGAAAACATAGTTGCACCTTTAATAAATGATCTTTAGGGACTCAAAAAAAATATTGCACACCAGTGTTTATGACAACATTATTCACAATAGCCAAAAAGTGGAAACAAGCCAAGTGTCCGTTGACAGAGATACGGATAAGTGAAATGAGGCATATTTATACAATAAAATAATACCATGGAGCCTTATAAAAGAAGGAGCTTGTGCCACATGCTACAACACAGATGAACCTTGAAACGTTATGCAAAGTAAAATACACCAGCCACAAAAGACTAATATATGGTTCCAAATATAAAATATCCAGAATAGGCAAAGTCATAGAGACAGAAAGGAGAGATAGGAGGCAACCAGAGGCTGGAGAGAGGAGGCAACAGGGAGCTGTTACTCCGTAGGTACAGAGCTTCTGTTTGAAGGGGATGGAAAAGTCTGAGAAATAGTAGTGGCAATTATACAATACTGTGAATGCAATTAATGCCACTGAAGCATATGCTTAGAAATGAATAAAATGGCACAAGGTATATTATATATATTTTACACAATAGAAAAAGGTCTAAATAAATAATCTTGAGAGAATAAAATTAGGAAAATTAGGGCCAGCCATTGAAAAGCTGGGACCTAAAATCACCATTCACACATTCACCAATCCTTATATAAAAGTACATGTGAAGGGGCACTTGGGGGCTCAGTCCACTAAGCGTCTGCCTTTGGCTCGGGTCGTGATCCCAAGGTCCTGGGGTTGACTCTCTCATTGGGCTCCCTGCTCGGTGGGGAGCCTGCTTCTTCCTCTTCCCTCTGCTTGTGCTCTCTCTCACACGTGCGTGCGCTCTATCTCACATAAATAAATAAAATCTTTTAAAAATACATAATCACCAAAAGACTAAGAAAAGTATATATGAGAAATGAGCCTCCAGTTTCTCATCTCTTTGTGAATTATCCAAGGTGGCTGTTTAAGCCCAGGCTGGCTGTCCCCTCTTCTGTCAACACCAGACCACATTCAGTAGGACAGCAGTGGTTAGGAGCTCAAATGCCCAGTCACTCCCCAGCTGTGTGACTTGGGACAAGTTACATAACCTCCCTGGGCCTCCAGTTCCTGATCAACAAAAACAGAGATCATAATCGCACTCCTTGCAAATGAGTTGTGGTGAGAATTAAATGAACCAGGAACACATTATCCCTGGACCCCAAAGTCTAGAAGAGGCCAGCGTGGAGAGGTGCAGACTGGGAAAAGCTCAAAGGAACCAGCCAGGCCGCACACGAGCTGCCCAGAGAAGATACAACCATCTAAAACACCAGCCAGAACCAAAAATAATTAGGAACGTCTGTGACAGACAAAAATTGTGCGAAGGGGTGTCATTCCAAGGCCAAATTGGAAAGAGTTTGTGAATATCTGTGAAAGAATGCAAAGTCCTGTTGTAATTTTAATGACCGTAGTTCTTATTCACCTTCAACAGGAAAAGATAATTGACTCGCCACAGCTCTGCCTCATTTCTCTGTCATTGTTGGGGAATGAGGTGTTTTTAAGTGGATTTTCTAGATAACTGAAGCTTATCCCTGTGAACCCGGACATTTTTTTTTCTTCCATTTAATCACTCTGAGGGGAAATTTATGTGGAACAGATTACACACTTCCCTGCTTCCCTAATCAGAATATTCTAAATTGAATGTAACCTCTTCCTGTCAGCTTGGATTTGTGGGGCTTTTTGCCCCTTTATTAATGGTTCTGTTAATATAGCAAATGCTTTGCTTTTTTTAGTCTACAAATGTTTTCTGTTTGTTTCCATGGTTTCCAACAGTGATATGAAGTGCTTTCTATGTATTTTTAGGAATGCCATGAAACCTGCAGACACATGGACACAAATTTACACGTGTGTGTGTGTACATGCCACTCACCCTGAGAACCCAGATTGTCAGGCTTCATGGGATTGTGTTTACATGTGCTTCTCTGACACTCCTGAAACATCCCTATTACTGCATTTCACCACGTGCCACTTATGCTGTTCCAGCGTCTCTGTTCCCACTAGGCTGTACGATCCAAGAGCGCAGGTCACTTTCTGGCATGAGTTGGTGTTGGGCCAATGTTTGTTGAATGGGCAAGTAGAAGATGGAAAGCACCTGGGTGCTAGTGCAGCACTCAGTGGTAAGGGAAGGCATTGAATGCCTCCTTGGATGTCCCTTAGGCACCTTAGACTCGTTGACCAAAATTAATATCATTCTCTTTTCTCCAACGTCACTGCTCTTCCCCTTGGGTTCCCCCTAAAAAGATAGGTTTAGTGGCACCAATATCCACCCAGTGGCCCAAACCTGAGCCAGGCTGACATCCTTCCTCCCTCCTCTTTCTTTCCCCAGCATCCCATTGGTCACCCAGTCCTTGCTGCCTATACCCCACAAATACAGCTGGAAACTTCCCCTTCTCTGTGTTCCCCATGCTGCTTCCTTAGTCAAGCCCACTGCCATCTCTTTTCTGCTAAAACAGCCGGTCCCCCTGACCCCGCTGTCGCTCCATGTCTCCTGCCCACACAGCTATTCTCAGCAGAGCAGTCTTTCTATGGCTCCACCTAATCCTGTCTGTGCCTGGCTGGGAACGCTTCCAGAGCTTCCTGGCTGCCCCTGTAAAAAGTCAGCGCCCCAAACACAGCTCACAAAGCCCTTGGACCTGGGACCTGCCCAGGAAGCTGACCTTAAAAGTCTATACTCCAGACACACATACCTTTTTAAATTTTCTCTCATATCATGCTTTTCTCCAACTCCAGGCTTTTACATAGATCAGTTACTCTGCTTAGAACCATTCCCCATGCTCACCCTCTCACCCCCGTTTCGGGTCTTTTCTTTGAGAACATATTCCCTAACCCCCCAGTCTGGATTCAGACCCACCCATGCCCTTCTATATTGTCCTGAGCAACCCCTACTGTAGCATTTCTGCAGTATACCTTAAATGCTGCTTTAGCATCTCCATCCCCAGTAGACCGTGCACTCTACAGTTTGGGGTTTGGGCTGTGCTAGAGAGAATGGAGGTCACCTCTGATAAGCAAAGTGTAAGTATGCCCTAGGATGCGCCAAGAGCAAACTGGCTCTGGACTCTGACAGTTTCCTTCAGAGTCAAGGTGTGAGGGCAGTAACCACAGCCCTAACAATGAAGGGAATCCCTTATTCTGGACCCTGGGATTGTTCCATGATGAACACAGAGGAAATGGCTAGCCTATGTGGTGTCTCTGCACATGTGCTTTACAGGTGCCACCTTATGCCCAATCACACCTCAGTTTCTGTCCTCAGGATCATCATTCAGAAAGTGTGCCCTTTACCAACAGTGGAGATTGCTGGAGCCAGACCTGAGCCCACCCTTGACTATAACCTCGGGACATCACTTAACCCCTCTGACCCTTTATTTCCCCATCTGTAAAATGGAGAGTAATAAAACCTAACTTACAGGGTTTTAAATGTCACAAGTGAGCATTTAAAATGTGGCTGTCATTATCATTACGATGGAGTCACATCATATGTACATAAAATTTATGGGAATTCTACTATGTGTGCTTGGCAACAGAAAGAGAGAAATGTAGAGTAGGTAATTGGGCTAGTCTTCCCACTGCTGATATATGTCCCAGAGAAGGGGTGAGGTGAGAGACCCAACTGCTGGGTGCTTGGTCACAGTCCTGTGAACCTCTTCCAGTGTGAGTGGAGGTTGTAAAGTATAACTGGACTTGATTTTTTTTTATTGAGCTATAATTGATATATTAGTTTCAGATATATAACATAATGATTCCACATTTGCATATATTGTGAGATGATCACAAGTCTAGCTAATATCTGTCACCATACATAGTTGCACATTTTTCCCTTGTGATGAGAAACTTTAAGATCTGCTCTTAGCAACTTTCACATATTATTAATTATAGAGCATTATTTTTTTAAGATTTTATTTATTAGAGGGTGCATGTGCATGAGTAGAGAGGAAGAGCAGAGGGAGAGGGAGAAGCAGACTCCCTGCTGAGCAGGAAGCCCCATCCCAGGACCCCATGGTCTTCCTAGAGGACCTGACTTGGGGCGCTGACTTTCTACAGGCAGCCAGGAACCTCATGACCTGAGTCGAAGGCAGACATTTAACCGACTAAGCCACCCAAGAGCCCCTATTATTAATTATACAGCATTATTAGCTAGAGTCACCAGGACTTATTTATTTTATAACTAGAGCTTAGTGCCTTTTGACCACCTTTACCCATTTTGCCCACTCCCTATGCCCCACCTCTGGTAACCACCATCTGTTCATTGCATCTATGAGTCTGGTTTTGTCTATTTGTTTTTTTAGATTCCACGTAAGAGAAATCATATGGTATATGGTATTTGTCTTTGTCTGACTTATTTCACTTAGCATAATGCCCTCAAAGTCTATCCATGTTGTCACAAATGTCAGGATTTCCTTCTTTTTGTGGCTGAATAATATTCCTTTATATATATATATATATATATATATATATATATATATATATATATATACCACATCTTCTTTATCCATTCATCCATCAGTGTACACTGAAGTTGCTTCCACGTCTTGGCTATTGTAAACAATGCTGCAGTGAACATGGGGGTGCAGATATCTTTTAGAGTTAGTGTTTTCATTTGCTTTGGATAAATACCCAGGGGTGGAATTATTCGATCGTATGATAGTTCTATTTTTAATTGTTTGAGGAGCCTCCATACTGTTTTCCATAGCGGCTGTACTAATTTACATTCCCTACAATAATCCAGAAGGTTTCCCTTTTCTCCACATCTTTGCCAACACTTGTTATTTCTTTTGAGACTAGCCATTCTGACAGGTGTGAGGTGATATCTCATTGTGGTTTTGATTTGCATTTCCCTGATGATGAGTGATGTTGAGCACCTTTAGATGGACCTGTTGGCCATCTGTATGTCTTCTTTATAAAAATGTCTGTTCAGACGCTCTCCCCAGTTTTTAATCAGATTGTTGGGGTTTTTTGCTGTTGAGTTGTTGGAGTTCTTTATATATTTTGAATATTAACCCCTTGTCAGATACATGATTTCCAAATTTTTCTCTATTTAGTAGTCTGGTTTTTCATTTTGTTGATGGTTTCCTTTGATTGTGCAGAAGCTTTTTAGTTTGGTGTGGTCCCGCTTGTTTATTTTTGCTCTTGTTGCTTTTGTTGTCAGATTCCAAAAAATCATCATAAGACCAATGTCAACGAGTCCACCACCTATGTTGTCTTCTAGTTTTATGGCTTCAGGTCTTAAACTTCAGTTTTAGCTCCATTTCAAGTTAATGTTTGTGTATGCTGCAAGATCATGGTGAAGTTTCATTCTTTTGTGAGTGGCTGTCAGTTTTCCTCACACCATTTATTGATAAGATTGTCCTTTCCCCACTGTATAGTCTTGGCTCCTTTGTCATAAATTAATTGACCATATATGCATGTGTCTATTTGTGGACTCTCTATTCTGTTTCACCAATCTATGTGTCTGGTTTTTTTGTTTTGTTTTGTTTGTTTTAAAGATTCTATTTATTCATGAGAGACACAGAGAGAAAGAGAGGCAGAGACACAGGCAGAGGGAGAAGCAGGCTCCATACAGGGAGCCCGATGTGGGACTCGATTCCGGGTCTCCAGGATCCCGCCCTAGGCTGAAGGCGGCACTAAACCGCTGAGCCACATGGGCTGCCCTCTGTGTCTGTTTTTATGCCAATACCATACTGTTTTGATTACTAGCTTTGTAATACAGTTTGAAATCAGGAAGTGTGGTGTCTCCAGCTTCATTCTTATGCTTTGGCTCTTGGACCTGATTTTGCCTCACTCACTGTAGTACCAGGAAGTAAATACAGGGTGAGACTTACTCATAATCTGGCAGTTCAGTTTGTATATGTGATTATTTGGGGCACAGATAAAGAAGGAATAAAGCAGGATAGGGTAGTTGGGATTTGGGCTTAGGCTGGTTCCATCTTCTTTTTTTTTTTTTTTTTTTTTAAGATTTTGTTTATTTATTCATGAGAGACAGAGAGAGAGAGAGGCAGAGACACAGGCAGAGGGAGAAGCAGGCTCCATGCAGGGAGCCCGACGTGGGACTCGATCCTGGGACTCCAGGATCACAACCTGAGCTGAAGGCAGTGCTAAACCACTGAGCCACCCAGGCTGCCCTGGTTCCTTCTTCTAAAGGATGAGGGACAGCCTCCATGACATTGATTACTTGACCTTGATCAGCAAGTGGGAGGTACATGCAGGGGAGTTTGTGGGGCTGATGGAGTGACTCCTCCATCAATGCCTTAGTCCCCAAAGATCCCAGGTATTCACTGGCCTCACTAGAACCTTGTGCTCTTGTACCTGCCTCGCCCTCAAGTGCCACTGTCTCTTTGTTCATACTGAGCCTGCCCAGAGACACCTTCTCCAATCCCACTCACCTGCTTCCTTCCCTTTCTGGGTGTCTAAACCCTAGAATCACTGGAGCACAAAGGTCAACTGCTCATCTCCTTGTCTTCAGGAGGTAGGATGTCTAGCCATTCCAGTTTGCCCAGGACTGAGGGATTTCTCAGAATGTGGGATTTTAGTGCTGAAACCAGGACAGTTGGTCACTCTGATAGGCAGACAAGGGAGAGACAGCCCATTTCAGATGCTCTCTCCTCGGGAAGTCTTGCCTAATCTCCTTAGCTGGGAGCAATCTTTCCACTCACCTCCTGGAACATTTTTTGTGCCTATCCATGTCCATGCTTGAACTCCACATCTGTCATACTCCAGGATTCAAGTGAATGAGGCTATGGTGTGGGGACATCTTGTTGTGTGTCTTGTATGCACCAGGTGAGGGTCCGAGTGGGAGGTGGCAGTAGGCTGGATGACCTACCTGGGGCTCTCCATTCAGGCCCTTTTCACAGCTGTGGACATTTCTGCAAAGCGGGCTCAGATAGCACCCTTTGAAACATTTAATTACATACGATGATCTTGAAAGCTGTCTGCCCCCTCCCAGGGAAACATTGCTTTTTCCTGCACCTTCCGAGGTTGGCTACTTGGAAAGTAAAGGAATTGAACTGAAAGTGAAGCAACGGCGGGGGCAATGGCCCTTGCTGCCTCCTGGCCAGGGGAGAGCAGTGCCCAGCGAGGAAGGCCGTCGGGGCCTTAGCACTGCCCTCCATCCTACGGAGAGTCCCTCGGGGCCTCCCTCAGCCCTGGCCGGCTCCTGTCTTACAGGCTGTGACAGCGACCACTGGGGCCCCCACTGCAGCAACCGCTGCCAGTGCCAGAATGGAGCCCTGTGCAACCCCATCACGGGGGCCTGCGTGTGCGCCCCTGGCTTCCGCGGCTGGCGCTGCGAGGAGCTGTGCGCGCCCGGCACCCACGGCAAGGGCTGCCAGCTGCCGTGCCAATGCCGCAACGGGGCCAGCTGCGACCCCCGCACCGGCCAGTGCCTCTGCGCGCCCGGCTACACCGGAGTCTAGTGAGTACCTGCGGGTGAGGGGGTGGGGGTGGAGTGGGGGGGCTCCCTCCAACCGAGCGATGGTGGGAACAGAAGGGAGTTCAAGCCCGTCCTGGCCACCAGCTCTCTGGTGCTGGGACTCCAGGTCCTACGCAGGTTACATGCCCAGGCCTCTCCCCCCACCCAGGCCCCAGGGGGACAGGTGCAGCCTGAGACCAAGCAGGGCCAGGGGAGCACTTTAAACTCCTCCCCCGTCCTGTCCCGGGGCCCCAGAGCTCAGCTTAGCAGTCTCCTCTGATCACAACCCAAATGTTGCTACTCCCCTGGGTCCTGATCCTTCCAGGCTATTTGAGAAAGAGGTGGACGAGGGCCCCGGGCAGGTATCGTGTATAGATTCGGGGAACTCACTGTTGCCTGTTGTTCCGATCTGTCTTCTCCCCTCAGACCCCAAACAGCCCCTCACTCCAGTGTCCAGGAGTGTACTGCTTCACTGAGACCCGCCCCCCCCCCCCCCCCCCCCGCCGCCAGAGGCAAGACTGAAGTTCTTCCCATCCTGTCGAAGGCTCAGTGGCCTCCCAATAGCCCTAGGTCCTGAGAGGGCACCCAAGGACACTGGCCAGGGACACATCCTTGACTGACGATGTTTCCTGCCTGGCCAGTTCCCGCTCATGCCCAGGGCCAGTGCCCTAAGGCCCAAGGCCAAGATCCTGTGCAGATGCTCCCTCATACCTCAGCAGTGCACATGAGCCTGTTACAGTAACTGAGAACCTTCCAGAGCCTGGAAATGGGGCATGCTCCAGATATCCTCTCTCCCTAAATCTTTTAGAATCTAGATGGATCCTTAAAAGCTGGATTGATAATCCCTTCTCAGTGTCATTACTCATGGTGCTCCTTTTGCCTGCCATGCCCTTCCCTCCTTTCTCCCAGTGAAACTAACTTCACCCTCAGGACCCAAGTAAAATGTCGTCATCTCACAGAAGGCTTCCTCCCCAGAACACTCTTCTTGACACTATGAGCACTTAAAGTCATCCCACAGGTACTGGCCAAGCACACAACATTCCAGTTCCTTATATCCGAGCCCTGTTTCCCCCTTCTGGCAGGAAGCAGGACTGCATTTCAGCTAGTGGCCCAGTTCAAACGGACTGTGAACTCACTAATTCCTGGGGAGCCCTGGCCCTCCGACTAAATGCTGCCGTGGCTAACACCTCTGCTTCTCCATGCAGCTGTGAGGAGCTGTGCCCGCCTGGGAGCCATGGGGCTCACTGCGAGCTGCGCTGCCCCTGCCAGAATGGGGGCACCTGCCACCACATCACGGGAGAATGTGCCTGCCCCCCAGGCTGGACGGTAGGTGGGCCCTCAGGACCTGGGTGGGACCCCGTGAGAGGTGTGGGCATCCCTCGCTCACACACCTTGCCAGGCTAAATTCTCCCATCCCGAAAACCCTCCCTCCTGTCCGTGGTCATGGGCATCCCTAGACGCTGCCAGGGCTGCCATGGACACAACTCTGAATCACGTCTGCCTCTAAGCACTGTGTGAACTGATGGCAAGTTACTTAACCTCCCTGTACCTGTGGTCCCTCATGCTCAAAGGAGTTGAAATCTAGATTAGCCCTGTCCCCAGGTGCAGGTGCTTGCCTGAGCTGCCATGGGCTCTGGGCCGGATGTGACAGGACAGAGTGTGGTGTAAGGACAGGGCAGCCAGTGGGAGGTGAAGGGAAGATAGCAGAGCATGGATCCCATGCAGTTCTAGAACTTGAGATTCCCAGCCTCTACCCCCTGATCTCTGACACACACATCCTGATTCTGTGGGCCCAGATCTGTATTTTTAACATGTGCTCCAGGCAATTCTGTTGCAGCCTTAACCTGTCCAGGCCTTATGTCTGGAAACCACTACAATGGACAAAGGGGATGGGAATTATAACCTCTCGGGTCGAAATTCAGGTGCTCTGTCCAATGTTGACCCTGAAAAAAGTGCTCAGCTACTCTGGTCTCTGCTTCCCCATCTGTAAGCAGAACTGCTAAATAGCTAAGCCCTAGCCTTCCTAGCAGCCATGCTTGGCAAAAGGCTCAGATGAGGCAGTGCACGTCCAAAGTGCCTTGCAAACCCTCAAGTCCTTTATAATTGCTTGTGTTACATCTCTGGATCCCACAGCCTATCCATGAGCCTCCTTTTCAGCTCACGTGCTCTTTCAGCGCTCCTCTCCCCCTGCCACAGACCCCAGCTTCTCAGGAGCAGAGAGTCACTAAGACTGACTTTCCCGGGCTCTCTCCTGCCTCTGACTCTCCAGTAACACACCCTGTGTCATGGGAAGCTCAGTGACACAGCCAGCTGTCTCCCTTGGGGCCTGAGACTTGGCAAAGCTGGAGAGGACAGGGTTGCTGAGCAGGAGCAGGATATTTCGGGAGGCTGTGAACGCAGGGGTCACAGGCAGCAGGCAGGAGGGATGCCCACCAGGCCCACGGACACAGGCACAGATTCGCCAGGATTTTTTAGAGCAGGAAAGGACCAGGAGTTGATATGGTCCAGTTGTGTCCAAACCCGGCTGCACACCAGAGTTTCTGAGGACGGGGGGCTTAAGTACAGATTCCCAGACCCCACCAGGGACCTTCTGGGGCCTGGACCTCTATCTTTTAATAAGCTCCCTAGATGATTCTGAGGCAGCCAAGCCTGTCTGTAGGTCTGCATTTGGAAGTAATTGATCGAGACTGTAGGATTTCCTTCTGTGTTTCACAGACCCTAGGGTTTCTTAGGGGTGAGGATGAGGAGCTTAATAATTAGCACTCTGGGTCCCACATACCTGCTCTTCTCCATTTGGATCCACTTTCTATATTGAGGTTCTAGGTAAGATTTCACATAAAAACAGGGTCTCCCAGCTTTTAGAGGTTTGAACACCACTGGTCCGTTAATACATTACTTTCTCAGACGAGGAAGCTGAGGCCCAGAGAGGCTGAGTGAGCTGCCCAAGGCCACACTTCTGGTGAAGAGGAAGGTGGGCTAGAATCTGGGTGTCCTGACTCCGGACTCTCAAACCGCAGCCCTTGGTGTCTGAGGACAAAGGCTGTTGCTGCCTCTCCCACATCTGCCCATTTCTCTCACCCTGAACCACTCTCTGAAAAGACCCACTTATCTCCAACTGGCTTCCAGAATTCCACCACCCGTGGAGTGGGTCCTCAGAGGCCTAGCTGTAGGCAGTGAGATTGGATCAAGGTGAGGTAGGAAGAGAATGGGCCCAGGCCAGGCCCTGTACCTGTAAAGGCATCTCCAAAGAGACTGATGGAGGCCAACACATGGAGGATTTTTTTTCTCCCCAGCACAGTGAGAGGTTTTTTTCTTCCAGATGACAAGAAGCTCTGTCAATAGAAGCCTCTGAATTTGGGGACTTTATGTTTTTAATTTTATTGTAGACAATTGCATTTCTATTTTTGACATAGCATTTAACTTGCAGATTTGTATGAATTATTAATACCCCTTGTGCATGCAGAGACACAGTGGAGTGAAACTGTGGCTCAGTCCCTGAGACCCCTCCAAGGAAGGGCTGGGGCCAGGAAGAGGGTGCTGGGCAGAAGGGTCCTGCCTTCCTCATCCTCCAAGACCTCACTTTCTCCCTGGTCTCCGGTGGCTTCGGCTATACTCAAAATCTAAAGAATACAATTGCTAACTCACACAGTGCAGCTCCCCAAAGAACTGAGACATTGAGCAGAGCTGGAGAAAAGTTGCTAGCACCCCTGGCCCTCCAGGCCCCTCCTCAGAGATTCCTGGCCACCAGGCTCTAGGTGTACCTGTAGGACACTCCACTTGCCTAGCTGTCGTTGTCTCTTTCCAGGAGGGGCCTTTGCAAAGAGCCTGGGAAATTATTACTCTTTTTCTTTCACCTTTCAGAGGAGAGAAGCCAGGTGTGAGTAGTTGGATGAGAGTGAGAACTGCAGACAGAAGGGGAAGTAGGAGGAGATGTGATCAGCTCCTGTTAGGAGTTCCTAGTCTGAGGTGGAAGCTGGATATAGTGTGTTTATGTGCGTGTACACACACCCACACCCACATAGAGGAAGCAACAGGCCTGAGGAGAGATGGGGCTGACATGCTGGGAACATGTCCCAGAGAGCCAGCAATTGGTCTTTGGAGCCGAGGCTGTAAAACCACAAATGCTCAGGTTCAGGAAGGATGGCTGGTCGAGACCCATGCTCTGGCCTGTACCTGGACCATTTCCTCAGCATCCGCACCAACCACTAGTCACCACTGAGAGCATCCATGCTACCTGGGACAGTGGTGGTCATTGGAATTGCCTTCAGATGGTTGGAGAGGCTGGGTCATCCCTTCTCTGGAGGAATTGGTGTGGCCTGCCTGAGGCCTCTTATTTATGCTCCATTTAGCCACCGTCCTCTTAAAGAGTGGCTGATTTCCAGATTTTGACAAACCATTTGGTCTAACCACTTCTCAGAGGAGCAGGACTATTGCCTCCCCTCATATGCAACCTTCTGGATGCCACTCCGCCCAAGAACCCACTGCAGTTGGAGACCTGCCCTTAGTTGACCAGAGGGCAGGTGTGTGAGTCTGCTGAGGTGGTTGTGACAAAGTAGCAGAGACTGGGGACCTTAAATAACAGAAATGTATTTGCCCACAGTTCTTGAGGCTAGAAGTCCAAGATCAAGGTGTTGGCAGGATTGGATCCTTCTGAGGCCTCCCGCCTTAGCTTGTAGATCCTACCCACTCCCTCTGTGGGTGTCTGTGTCTTAATTGACTCTTCTTATAAGGATACCCATCAGATTAGATTAGGGCCCACTTTCAGGGGCCTCATTTTCACTTTATTACCTCTATAAAGACCCTATCTCCAAATGCAACATTAAGATGATATGAATGTGGGTAGACACAATTCAGCTCATAACAGCCAAAGAAAAAACAAAAAACCGGAAGAGAAGCCATAGCCTTCTCTTATTTAAGTGAACACTTCACTGCCCACTGTCTCCCCCATCCATCCCCCAAGCCTGTTCCTCCAATCAGCAACATTATCAGTTAAGGTTTCCCACTCTTCCCAGGCTCTGCTGGTGCTGGGCCCCTAGTAGGTGCAACACCAGGTGTTCACTTGGGTGGAATTAATATTGGTTAAGGGCCTTCTCCTTAGGATACTGTACTAGGTTCCTTCACATCTCCAACCTCACTTGACCTCCACAACCACATTGGAGACTGGGAGTTTTGACTCCCGTTTTATAGGTGGGGAAACTGAGGCTCAGAACAATCGCAGGACTTGTCATAGCTCAGCCATCTGGGAGGAGGCAGCGCTGAGACTTGAGCCCCAGTGCTCACTTTGAGTCCAGTGTCCCATCAACCACACTGGGCAGCTGTCCCTTCCAAGGTATGGAACTACTTCAGGCTCCAGGAGCTCCAGCCTGAGGAGGGATTCAGGCACCTGGGGTACCTGCGGTTGGGGAATGTCGAGCAGAGGCTTCTTAAGGTGCTTGCCCACCTGTCCAAAAAGTCTCCAGGATGCCTGATTTCCTTGGGAAATGTTGGAAGGAAGTACTCTGTGCACCAAGCTTCCCTACTGGCCTCCTCAGGGAGCCCTCATCATGTCTCAGAAGCTTGTGCAGTGCAGTGAGGAAGGCAGGCCTCTGTGGGGGACCCCTCCCACCCCCTTCTGTGACTTCCCTGCCCCTCTCCTCACACGCACACTCATCTTGCTGTTCTCAGCCGCTGCCTCTGCCCCTGCAAGCCCTCTCCCCCTGCCCCATCTCAGCCCCTCACCTTCTGACAAGCAGGGAAGAGAAGTCTGAGCTAAAAGGCCTCCCACTTAATTCATTACAGTAAACTGGATGATATTGAAAAATGACTTGGGTCTGGCAGCATTTTCCTAAGCAAACTGCTTCCTCCGGGTTGGCAATTATTGGTGTGTAATAACTGGATGTTGAATTAATTGATTAATTAATTGCATGAGAATCCTCATTCTCTGTAAGAGAAATGACTATCTCTAGTATGGGAGAGGCTGGAAGGGCAGCTGGTTCAGAGGTCTGTTTAGTAAAGACCTAAGATTCATAGATATAATATTTAAAGTTATCTACTCTCACAAGGCTAGTATTGGAGGAAGGGGAAAATAGTCCTCTTACTCATCCAGGAAGGCAGGTATGTTCACATCCTGTGGGTGATTCTTCTGGCATTTCCCTCCATATTTCTGCATCACATACTTCACTGCCATTTCCCGACTTTTCCATTATAGACATTTGTTGAATCTGTTGACTTCCTACCACAGATGAATATTCAAATCAGATACAGACACATGCAATCTTTCCCCCACCCTCTCACGTGGGACTTTAAGTGTTGGTTGAATCATTTTGATGACATTAATGATTTCATAATATCAAGACATAATGAATTCAAAATCAATGGTTATATTAATATGCTCACTTCTGTATTATCACTAATTTATCCCTAAAACTCTCTGGCAGAACTTGAAACCTGTCAATAAGGTCAGACACATCAGCAATCTCTCAATTTGCTTTTCATTTCTGTTTTTTTTCTGAGGCCGCACTCCCACACTGGAGCTTTGTGTGCTTCAGTTCCTGCTAACCCCGTGTCATTTTGGACTTCCTTTCACTGGCATCCTGAAATTCCCTTCACTTCTCTGCTCATTTGGTGTCCCCATTTCTTTCTTTTTTCTTGAATAATTCCGTTGGATGAAAAAAAAGAATCCTCCAATAGCTTCCTGAGAAAGTTCATGGAAAGTTAATTTTTTGAGGCTATTTGAATGTGAAAATGCCTTTGTTGAATCCCTATTTACATGTTAGTTTAGCTGGATATAGAATTCTAGGTTGCAAATTATTTTCCTCCGAATTTCTAAGGCATTGCTCCATTATCTTCTGGTTTCTAGTTAAGAAATCAGGAACCTTTTGGTTCCTGTTCTTTTGTTTTTGTTTTTTTTAAGATTTATGTATTTATTCATGAGAGACATAGAAGAGAGGCAGAGACACAGGCAGAGGGAGAAGCAGGCTCCATACAGGGAGCCCGATGTGGGACTCAATCCTGGGACTCCAGGATCACACCCTGGGCCGAAGGCAGACACTAAACTGCTGAGCCACCCAGGAATCCCCTGGTTCCTGTTCTTTTGAATGTAAGTTTCTAAAAGCTTTGAGGAGAATTTATCCATCGAAGTATAAATTTTATAGTGACACGCCTTAATGTGGGTGTTTTTCACTTTCATAGACCTTTTCAATTCAGAGATCAGTGCTTTCCATCCCTCCATTCTGGGAAATTTTTCTTGTATTATTTTTCCCATTTAATTTAGATACCTCCACTTTTTCTGTCCCACTGTCTGCAATTCTCTCTTAATCAGCTATCAGACCTCCTGGACTGATCATCTAGTTTTATTATATTTTGCTCACAATTTCCTTCCTTAGTGCCTCCCCCTCCTCCTTCTTTCTTATTCTTCTCTGTGGGAGATTTCTTCATCTTCCAACTCTTCTATTGCAATTTTTTAAATTCCTGCCATCTTATTTTTAGATTTCAAAAACTCTTTGCTTTTCTCAGGCTATCCCGTTTTATAGCACCCCACTCCCATAGATTAAATGATTTCATATAACTACCTACAGATATCCATTTTAATGATAATAGAAGTTTATAATTCTCTTCTTAAATGTTTTCTTTACTCCCTGCATAGCTCCCATTACCTCTGTGTTCCTTTTGTGTATTTGTCTGCCTGCTTAGGTCTTCATCTGTCATGTTAGAGCCTCATTTGAAATATCTGGTGACCCTTCACCACCTGTTCATGCTTTACAGCAAGCCTCAGGAAGGCTGGTTGGAAGCCTATGGGTAGAGGGTGTTGCCAGGCTTGTTGTGACCGATAGGACCCTTAAATATCGCTATCGATAGGTCTTTCCCTTTGAGTTTATTGGTGCCCCCAGGAAAGAATCCTCCAAAATTCTGCCCGTGGGAATAGAGTTGTAATCAGCAGTCTAGTTGCTGAGCAGGTGGAGTTGCATGGGCTCCTCATTTCTCATGGCACCCCTTCAGCTGTAGCTTGGTATACCTATGACCAAGCCTACATGAGCCAACCTCTTCAAAAGTCAACTGCCAGGCTTCTGCCCGACTGGGGAAGTCACCTGGCTCTTTGAAGTGGGAGCAGAGGTCTGGGGTCTTGTTCTCTCTTTTATAAACTTTCAGCATACCTGCACTTTGACCCTCAGAGTCTCCGGTATCTCTGATTCCTGAGCTTTTCTGAGGTTACTATCTTCCAGCATGTGACATCTCATGTCCTGCATGACCTCTGCTCCCATTCTTTTTGCCTTTGTAGGCTCATACCTTTCCCCCTTTGCTCTTATGTTAACAGGGTTTGGGAAAGAAGTGTGTGTTTCCAGACCATCATGTAGAATCAGTCTCTTTTTTTTTCCTCAGCACTTTACCGTATGCCAGTGTGAGAGCACTTAGCATATTGTACTTTAGTTATCTGCTTTTCTTGCCTCTCTCCCCAGTAAACTGGGAGGTCGCTAATTGAGCCTCCCTCATATTTTTGTATCCCTAATGTCTAACACAGTGCCTGGTATACGGTAGGCACTTCATAGATGTGTGCTGAATAATTGGATGAGCCAATTGGCCTCAGTCTCCCTATCTCTCAAGTGGGACTTTAGAACCACAATGTCCAGCTTCTTATGCTTCTATAATTGAGGAGAAAGTCCTACTGAGGAAATGGGGTGGTCCCTGGGGTTGTACTAGCTGTGCCTCTTCTAGGAGAGAGTGGCATCAGGATTGCCCTACCCCTATGTCTTCCCTCATCTGCTTCAGGGAGCAGTGTGTGCCCAGCCTTGCCCACCAGGGACATTCGGCCAGAACTGCAGCCAGGACTGTCCTTGCCACCATGGAGGGCAATGTGATCATGTGACTGGACAATGCCACTGCACAGCTGGATACATGGGGGACAGGTAAGAGAATTGTCAACTACTGTCCTTGCTCTTTGTGTTGCTCATTTTCCCAGCAGCCTTGCAGAGAGTGGCTGAGGTTCAGTACCCCACAGCATTCCTCTGTGAGCTTTCCTACTTTCTCAGAGAGTATTCAGAGTCCTCCTGCCTGGAAGATTCATCAGCTCATCCTTCCTGGCCCTTGGTCTACTACACACACACACACACACCTCCCCCTGCTTAGTGACCCAAGCCCTAGACTTGCTCTGACTTACCAGGAGAGGAATGTGAACACCTCCAACCCTTTCTGCTTTCTGCCTCACTGGAGGGAGGCAGTGGCACCAATAATCCAAAGAAGCTAGGAGTGTAAACTAGTTCACATGTTTTGCATGATTTCTTCTAGAACTCCATTTTTATTCCGAATTTGGTTTATACCAAAAGGATATTGGCATCAGTTTGCCTCCTCGAGGGTGAGTGGCCTGACAGCTGAACAAGGGCACCCATGTCCTGGAATCAGACCAGCCTTGCAGAGCAGATAACCCACAAAACACGTAACTGAGGAATTACTGTACGTGCACATTTGCCATTGCAGGAAGATGCTGTGATGATAGGGTAGGTGCTGTGGAAGATGAGTGAATTCGGAGCTGGAAGAGGACATTTGCCCACAGGACCCAGGCCACGCCTCAACTACATATGTGTCTTCTAGCAGAGGGAGGAGCGGTAGGGTGGAGGCTCTCACACCCCTTCTCTGCTTCTGTGGGATCCATGTTTCATCTCTGGCCCTGGGTTTTGTTACTCTGCCCAGACAAAGTGAAGCAAAAGGAACATTTTTTTCGCCATCCCTCTGCTTCCCCTGCCCAGGTAACATCAGCAAGCAGGGATTTAGGCTGAGTCAACTAATTGATCCTTCTGGCTGTGACAACATAATTGGGCTCCTCCAACTGTCACTGGAGTCAGCCCCAAATTTTTGATGATGGTCAGAAAAGCAGTTTTCCTTTTTTTTTTTTTGCCTAAGTTTGTTGGCCTCTAGCCTGAAGTCTTTTGAGCCAGGTCTGATGTCTTTGTGAGCTAGAGTGCATCTCCATGGGCTTCCCAGCCTTAGAACATGGGGTATGGCATCCAGAGATCCTCCCTGACTTCTGTCAGAGATGGGGTCTCTGGGGTAGGTTAGCAGGGGGGTGGGGAGGGCTGAAGCACTGAGCCCAGCTTTCTATCCCCATCCTCTCCCCTAATAAGGCAATGCTCAGGATGAGCAAGTAGGGTCAGGAGGCAAAAGACCCCAGAACCAGAACAGGACCCTTTGTTTCAGTCCACTTACACATGAGAGGTAATCAAGCTCACTTGTTGCTGGAAAGGTGCAGGCCCAGACTTCCAGCTGGATGGACTCAGCACCAGTAGGCCTTATGTCACAGACTCTCTCGGTTTTCACTGCCAAAATGTACCCAACAGAAAAGTAATCCTAATCCCTCTTCTTGTTGGGGCCCGCGCATGATCCTGGGGCAGAGAGAAATCCCAAATCCTTGGGGCCCTCTGAGCAAGCTTCACCCATCAACTAGAGAGGGTTCAGTGGGAGGGCCAGGTAGCATTTGGGTTTCCCACCTCAACGGGCCGCCTAGTGTTTAATATTTTAGAAAATTGCCTCCATTAATTTTGTAGGTGACAACTGCATTAACCCTCCCCAAATCATTGCAAGCATATTAAAGTTGAGTGGATGTAATAATGCGGGCCTCCCCAGATAGGCAAAATCCAGTGCAAATTAAACATGAAACGTAACGAGGGCTTTGCAGCTCATTTTGTAATTTAATTGAGCAATGGATCTGGGTGTTAATGGCAATATCAGACACATTAGATTGATATGTTGCAAAGGAAGGATGTTTAAGTAGAAAACTAATTCCTGCTGTGATTACCCTTCTGTTCCACAGGCCCCGTTATTAGCATGCTTTGTGGAAAATTCATTAGCAGTCATTGCTTGATCTCTAAATAAATAAGTTGTTTAAATTGTGAGTAGGAAAAAAAAAAAAAGAGAGAGGCTGATTATGTAAATGGATTAGCTTGTCAATATTTCATTTCCAGATTCTTTTTCTGGGGCTGTGGAGTCAGTCACTTCATAAATATAGTAGGGTGGGGTAGTGCCCTTCAGGAGGAGCTTACCGGCCAGGGCTCACTCTGCCCAGTTCTGCTGGGTGGCAGGGAGCAGGAATGTTCCAGGGGGAGGGAGGAGCTGTCAAGAGGGCCTCCTGGCTTGGGTTTCTTGCCCTGGTGCCTGAGACATCTGAAGAGAACCAGACTGAGTGATTTCTGGGAAAATCCATTCTGAGGCTGAAAAGGAGCTAGCAATTCAGATAGTGGCTTTCCAGCTGTTCGGTGCTTGACATCCAACTGTCCTGCCTCAGTTTCCCTCTTTCCCTCCTCCATCCTCCTCCTCCCCCCCTCCTTCTTCCTGTCTTCTACCCTCTGTTTCTTCTCTAGACAACTTCTTCCTTCTTCTATCTTCTTCCCTTTTATGTTTTCTTACTAAAAGGGACCTCAGCCTGGCTAAAATGCAGCAACATCTGCAGGGGAGCAATCTGGGGTCATGTCAGCCACTTGCAGGCTGTAGGAGCTTGGCACACACCTCACCTGTCTGCACCCCAGCCCCCTCAACTCCACATTGGGGGCGATGGGCATATCCACTGCTTTAGGGGCCTGGGGCTGGTGTTAGGGCCTGCTTAGCTGGAAGCTTCTCTCCAACTGCTGCCCCCGGTTGCTGCCTTCATCCTTTCTTCCACATCCCTCCTTTTGCCACAGTGACTCTAAGGGGAGAATGGGTGGCATCTTCCTTGGGGAAGCCCTGAGGCCTAGACCCCAGTCACTCTCCTCCTCTCCCTGTCATCATGGGCACAAGGTGACAAAGAGAAGAGAGACAGAGGTGCCCCATGCAGAGTTGCCAAGACTCGCATCCAACACCCTGGCCACTAGGCCTCAGGCACTTGCCGCCCAGCCCAACAGTATCACTAGGGCCTGGCCGTGCCCCCTGGTGAGCAGCACCCAAGGGGCCCCAGACATGGCTCTCCTTGTCCTAGTCCCAACACTGGTTCCTACTCATGACTGTCCAAGATTTAATAAAGAAATTAGGGCTGTTTGGGGGGGTGTTTTTTTATTCCCCCCCCACACCACTACCCTTATTGTGGAAGGCATAAGAATCCCTGAAAACAGTTGTCTAGATGACAATTAGAACAGTTTAGAATTCTGTAAGCCCACTCCGTGGTTGACATTTTGGAATTCTTCCCTTTGGGCCTTTCCATGCCCCCATCTGAGGCGGAAAGTCAGATGGGCTCTGCTATGAGAACTTCAGAAAACAGTATTAACAAGAGTATTAATCATAACCATCATTCTTACTGAGCCCTCACCGTGCGTGGGACACCTTTCCAAATGTTTACACCCATTATCTCGTTTAATCCTCAAACAACCTAGTGAGCTTTAGTTATTATGATTCCCATTTTATGATGAGAAAGCAGATGTCAGAACTGTCCTTCCAGCACCCCTGAAGCAGTGCTGGGACTCGGGTCATTTCCCTTGTCTCTGGGATGCAGGAGTCACCCACCGCTGTTACCCTGTATGCCCCCAGGTGTACCCCTGACCCTGTCAGGATCCAGCTGCAGTGACAATGACTCCACACCCCTGGGGAATAGCCCTGGTCTGGGGTGAGAGGTGTCAGGCAGTCAGCAGTGGGGGCCCTACTCCTCCACAGAGGATCCACGACTAGTGGCTGTGAGGCAATGAGTGGAGTCATCACGGTTATGCTGGAACCTCCAAGGAGCAGCAAGCTAGTTGACACAAAAGGCAAGACACGAAAGGGGCTCTGTAGTCCTCCTTGGGGGGGGGCCTCACCAGCAGATGGGCAAGGCCCAGCCTTTGCCTTGAGCACACTTCCCCCGCCTCCATCCAAGTAAAAGGAAATAGTCACTTTTGTTGGAGATTATCCCATCTGGTGAAGGAGGGTGCCTCTTGTACTCAGGGAAGGTCTACACTGGTGGTAGAGACACGTTTCCAGTCTGACCAAGGGAGACTGGGTATCTGCCTAAAAGATAAGAAACAGAAACAGTGAGTAGAAATGAAAGGACCACATTTCATCAAACCTAAGGTGCCACCGATGGTAAGACGCATCGGCGTTACCTGCCACTAAGAGTGAAAACACTGATAATTAAGCTATGACATGCCATCAGCTGGAAGACTGAACTGATGGCAGAGATGCTAAAGCATGTTTTAAAAACACAAGGTTTATTGTGTAATGGGTGTGGATATTTCAGCCTGGGAAGATGTGAAGGTTCTGGAGATGGTGGTGACGGTCGCCCAAAATGTGAATGTACTTAATGCCACTTAAACATGGTCAAAACGGTAAATTTTATGTTATGTATATTTTACTGCAATCAAAAAGTGACACAGAAACCACACTTAAGGCTTAGAATCAATGAAATATGGGAGTACAAACTCAGTGCCTGGGGACTGAAGGGACCAGGGACGAAGCAGCGACCTCACAGGTGCTCCCTGGAGGACAAGAAGGGAGCCGGGGAGGCTGGGATTGAGTGCAGTATACCAGGCCCAGGCCTGGAGGCAAGGGGGTACATGCTCGGTGGGTCTGGAAGGGGAGGCAGGGGGCACAGCCTCAAGCCTGGTCTGTTGTCCTGCAGGTGCCAAGAGGAATGCCCCTTCGGGACTTTCGGCTTCCAGTGCTCACAGCGCTGTGATTGCCACAACGGAGGCCAGTGCTCGCCCGCCACCGGCGCCTGCGAGTGTGAGCCTGGCTACAAAGGCCCACGCTGCCAGGAGCGGCTGTGCCCCGAGGGACTGCATGGCTCGGGCTGCACCTTGCCCTGCCCTTGTGAGGCCGACAACACCATCAGGTAGGATCTGGGCTCAGGTGAGCCTGGGGACAGCTGGGTGGGTGGGCTCTGGTGGAGAGGGCGCTTCTCAGAGCACAGACCCTCGTCTCCACCTGGTCACCCAGGCAGGGCGGTGAAAGAGTCAGGACCACAGCAGTCACCGTTGCTTCTAACCACTTTGATGAAAACAAGGGAAGGGGATCCCTGGGTGGCACAACGGTTTGGCGCCTGCCTTTGGCCCAGGGCGCGATCCCGGAAACCCGGGATAGAATCCCACATAGGGCTCCCGGTGCATGGAGCCTGCTTCTCCCTCTGCCTGTGTCTCTGCCTCTCTCTCTCTGTAACTATCGTAAATAAATAAAAAAAAAAAAGAAAAGAAAAGAAAAGAAAAGAAAACAAGGGAAGGACAGAGCTGGACAGGCAGCCGGGACTGGGACCCAAGTCACCTGCCTCGGTCTACCACACCCAGCTGCCAGCTTTGAAAATGGGCCAACCTGAGACCCCCCTCACAAAGGAGCAAAGAGGGAGTTTGGTGACCCTCAGGACCATAGGGTGGGATGGAGTCACAGAGTCCTGGGGTGCAGGGACGGCTGGGCTCACATGCCACAGACTCGGGGGCCACTGTCCTTGAGAAATTTCCCTTCCACCTACTTCCACATCTAAGACATTCCCCAATCCCTTGAGGCCCAGAGGGCAGAAGCAGGGGCTTGGGCCACAGAGGGCCAGTACTAGAAGGGACCTCAGAGATCAGTGGGGCTCTCCCGGGGCCCGGAGAGGGCTTTCGCAGCCTGCCCTGTGCCCTTTCGGGCTTGAGGACACCTCAGCTGAAGCCGGCCCCAAGCGCTGCTTCTCGAGGAGCCTGAGTCTGGGAAGCAGAGGAACCAGAGCAGCCCCCCCATAGCCCCCGACCCCTCTTCACATCTCTTCACTCCTGCCTCATGCACCAGCCGGCACCACCCTCTGGAAACAAATGCGACTGTCAGCTCCAGATAAGGCGTCCGTAGCCCTGTATGTGGCTGCCTGTCATCTGGGTGGTGAAGGGTGAAGCCTCCCTTCACCCCTCGGACCTGCAGGGCAGCTTAGGGGAGGACTGGCAACTCTGAGCAGGGGGTGTTGCTGCTATTTGCAGGCCGGAGATGCCTCCTCTTTGCAAACCCGTTGCTGGGACAGCCAGGACTTGGCCTCAGCCCCCTCTTCACTTCCAGCTTCTGATTCTCCACAAATCACCCAAGAGCCTCTGGTCTGGTCACTGCCAGCAGAGGCATCTCAGTGGTGTTATGGCTCAGGTGGAGGCTGTCCTTGGTCCTCAGTCCCGGGGGCTGGGCAGCTGGGGTGGTGCCCCCTGCCAGGCGGGAGGCTGGGAAGGAGGCTGTTGAGAGGGGCTCGAGCCAGTAGCAGAGCAGGCCTGTCCATGCCCCCAGCACTCATTGGCTCAGGCAGCCATTCAGCAAACACTGAGTGCCGGCAGGGCCGGACCACGAGGGGGAAATAGAGTCCCTCAGCTCCAGTCGAGCCCTCAGGAACTCAGGCCAGAGCGCTCACACACCCCGAGTCCCTTCTACCACATTTCTGCAAATACAAGACACTATCAATAGTGAGGCACAGCTCTGTTTTATGTATTACTAAGAAAGGAAAATGCTAGCAACTGAACCATGACGTACCATTGATTGTACAACACACCCAATATCCGAGATGTGCAATGGGGGGGAAAGTGCATCTTAGAATCCGTGAGCTGTGTGTGGCTGGCCCCGCTGGGTCCCAATGTGTGCTCACGTCACTGTGACCAGGGCTGTGTGTAGAAAGCACCACAGGAGATTGTTATGCTGGTCAGGGAAGTCTTCTTGGAGGAGGTGGCACCTGGGCTAGGTCTGGAGGACACAGTAAGAGCTCTAAGGCTCTAAAGATGGGGTTCCATATGACTGGTCAAGGGCTGGGCAGCTGCCTCAGCCTGTTGCCCAAGTGGAGAACAGCACCAGGACCCCCCACCGCTGCTCTGGCCAAGGGAGGACTGTCTAGGGACGGAAGCGAGGCCACCGCGGGAGAACCCCTGCCATAGGGACCCAGTCAGCCCCTGAATTAAAGAGCTATTGTTTCCCTCCTGCGCCTGAGCAGCCGTGCCCTGCATAATTTATTCTTCCTCTGAAGGAGTCCTCAATGCATTATTAATCTGGAAGGACTCCCTCTTCTCCGTCGCTAATCTCAGCCCATCCAATATTGATGATTGTTTGCTTTACTGTCTTTAACACGTGTCCTGTTTCAGGGACTGGGAGGCAGTAGCGGTTCTTAGAACTGGGGGCTCCAGGCTGGGCTCCTCGGTGTCTGCGTGATGCGGGGCTGGGTCCCAGGCCAGGCTCCTTGAGGGCAGCAGTGGCCTGGCTGGGCCCCTCTGCAGGCCCAGCACAGCACGGTGCCTGGCACAGAGCAGGACTTCAGGAAGGAGATTCCCTCAACTCCTCTGAAACAGCCCAGTCCTCAAGGTGGTTCTGCCCCTGAGCTCATGTCTGCCTCATTTATTTTTATTTTTATTTTTTTTTAAGTAATTGGCACGCTGGCCCAATAACTAAACCCACAACACTCACAGCGCTTTCATTCGATCTAACTCAGAGGTTCTCAACCGGCCTTATTGACATTTGGGGCTGGATAATTCTTTGATGTGGGGACCGTTGTGTGCATCGTAGGGTGTTTAGCAGCATCCCTGGCCTCTACCCACTAGATGCCAGTGGCTGCAACCTGCCCCCGAGTTCTGACAGGCAAAACGGTTTCCTGGGTGGGGAGGGGAGAGGCAGCATTGCCCGTGGTCAGAGCCTCTGTTCTGACTCTCATGCTGCTCTTGGTTTTGTTCTCGTGGTCACAGAGAACACCTCTTTTCTTCTGTGTGGACACAGGTCACTCCTCCCTTTCATGAGCCTTTGTCCCATCACAGAACCTTCTCTTGGGATCCAAGAAAAGCAAAGGGAGGACCCTCTGACCCCCAAACTCTAGGCAGTTAAGCTGTCCTGGGTGGGGTCTTAGACCCCTAAGTCCTGGCCTCAGAACTACCTCTGTGTCTGAGCAAATGTCCCGATATGGCTCCTTGTCCTCTCTGTGCCTCAGTGCCCCAACCTGTCCTTCACCTATCATCAGCCCAGTGGGGGCAGAAGTTCTCTTGTGGTCTTTGCAAGTGAAGTTTCCACCCAACTCCCCAAGAGATAGAGTGTGGGATCCCCAGAAGCCTAGCCCCATATACCCCCTGGCTTCCAAGAGAGCTTATGACAGAGCCCCACCAGGACGGCTTGCGAGGCGTTGAGCATCTTTCCCAGGGAGACACAGTACTCTCACCCCCCAACCAAAGAAAACCCTACTCATCTGGCCCAGCCTCTCTCTCTGCCTGGTGCCCCTCTGGAGAGGCTACTTCAAAGAGCTTGAATGCACGGGCCCGGGGAAGGACGAAGTGGCTGGTGAGATTCCCCCATCAGTTCGTTGTTTTTATAAATGCTTTGTAGCTCACACAAAGAAATGATCCTCCTTCACATAGGGATCACCTTGAGAAAGAGAGTGCCTGTGCGTCAGGCCTCTGCTGGGTCCCCTCCGCAATTGGATTGTCATAGACGAATTCCAGCAGCCATCATTGTGCATTGCCTTTGAAAGATTTTATTTAGCCAACAGACGCAGCATTGATAGAAATCTCAGAGCAGGCCCCAAAAATAAATAAATAAAAAGGCAGAAAATCTGAAAAGATTCCCGTATTGGTCAGCTTTTGGTTTCTATTACCTTGTGATTAATCTATATGTGGGGGAACACGGCAGAAAGGCAAGGAAGAGGAAAAAAAAAAGAGCAGAGCAAACCAAGCCAGCCTGAAAACACCAGTGTTGGGGACATCCGCCTGAGCCTAACCAGCCATCACTTCCCCACCGTGTGATCACAGGGGATGGCTCTGGCCCAGTGGGGGGAGGGGGTGCCCAGCAGAGACCAGACGTGACGAAGGCGCCCGGTTCTGTGTCACAAACCACTCAGCCAGCAGTAGTTCCTCACCTTCTCTTCAAAGGGATTTCAGAGGCTTTATAATAAATGATAAGCCATCGAATTAAGAAAACTAGACATCTTGGTTGTTTTTTGTTGTTGTTGTTTTTACATAGAATTTTAGGGACATGAAAAGAGGGAGAAAGAAGTGATTTCAGAATCAGTTTTGAGCTTTCTGGTTCTCAGAGTGAAAAGTAAATTTGGCAGCGAGCTCGCCCCTGAGCAGCCAAAGCCCTGGCAGCTGAGACAGCAAGGGGGCAGCGCAGGAGTTCCTAGGAGTCCGTGTTCGCTGGCTGGCATGCACCTGGTTTGCTTCCCACAGGGCGGTGGTCCCACCAGAGCTGGGCCTGCAGCCGGAGAATCTAGCCACGGGAAGGGCAGACACACCCCTGGGGCCCAGCAAGGTTGACAGCCTCAGCCCCCGCTGCCAGGTCCTATGCTGGACTCAAGAGTGTCAGTCTCCAGGACTGTCGCTGAGCTGGTCCCAACCCCAGGGGAGGCCCCTGGAAGGTGGGAACCGAGAAGGAGCTCGCTCAGTGTTGAGACAGAGCAGTGTGCCCCACGTCTGTCTAGCAGAAGGTCAGGGCCACCACATGGGACCCCCACCCCAGCCCCGTAGCACCCATGCAACCTACTGTTTCTTGCCTCATGGTCCAGGACTCAGGGAGGAGTTTGTCTGGAGCCATGAAGGTAAAGAAGTCTTCAAACCCTCATCCTCTGACAT
This sequence comes from Vulpes lagopus, assembly GCF_018345385.1. NCBI lineage: Eukaryota > Metazoa > Chordata > Mammalia > Carnivora > Canidae > Vulpes > Vulpes lagopus. The sequence continues at coordinate 51,439,720 of NC_054825.1, forward strand.
GATTCTCCTTTTCTACATGTTTACAATTTTTATTGCTTTGCATCTGTTTATAAATATAACAGATGCTCAGTTTGGGAAAGTTCAATACCTAGAAATTTAAAGAAAAATCTTCAAATCACTCATAATTTCTCAATCCAGATATGAGCCCCCAAACCATCTTGTTGTGATTTGCTCGTTCCTCATCCATGTGTACATGTATAGATCTCCATAGAGATATAAATATCTTTTTTTCCGTATTTTAGATCATGATTTTCTATATCATTTGCTTATTTCACTTCACTTTATATCACTAACGAGTATGGAAAATATGGACTATTTCTCCAACATCCCTTCATACGAATTGTCATAATCCATTTAATGAGCACTTTGTTGTCAAAGACAGCATGGGGCAGTAGACGGAACATGGTCAGACACACCTGGGTTTGAATCCCTGCTGCAACTGACTTAGCCGTGCAACCTTGGGCAAGTCCCATAACCTCCACGTGCCGTCTGTAAAATAGAGGCTCTAATGCCTAACTCACAGGCTTATCTGAAGATTAGAAATATGTGAAATGCCTGATGCTTTAATAGCCTGGTCACATTATTATTTAAATTGCTTCCATTTCTCCACTGTTATAAATAATGCTTTAGGGAACATCTCTATGCATAAATCTTTCTCCACAACTGTGATTATTTCCCTAGGATAGAATATTAGAAATGGAATTATAAGACCAAAGGGTCTGAGTATTTTTAGGACTCTTGATACATACGTAACCCCAAATAGTTTTCCAGAACCCTTTACCAGCATTGAGTATTGTCCCTTTTCTTTAAAAAAAAAAAAAACTTTACTATTTTGGTAGAGAAAAAGTGATACCCAGTTGTTATTTTGACTTGCTAATTAATGAGACTAAACATTTTCCAAAATGATTATTAGCTACTTGCATTTACTATTCCAGGACTGTCTGCTCTTGTCCATCCCTCATTTTCCGTGAGGAAACCAGAGCTCCCGGAAGAGAAATAGCTTGGCTGGGCTTCACACAATTAGTGTGTTCATTAATTCATTTGCCAAATATGTATTGAGCATCTCCAACGTGCCAGGGACTCTGCGGGGCCCTGGGGTACAATACAGTGAAAGGTGACTTCCCCCCTGGAGCTGCCACCTGGTGGGGGAGACAGATGATAAACAAGTCAATAGACACAGAAAATAATTACTCTAGTGAAAGTACTCTTCACTCCCAGATACTTAATTGGGCGGTGAATACAAGCCAGGCACTGGGCATCCACCAGTGACCCAAGGAGACAAAGCCCATGTCCTTGTGGAATTTAGTGGAACCAAGAGTCGTACCCAGGCACCCCTGCCAGCCCAGAGCATGCTGCTTTTGATCATATCCCTTGAGCTGGACTCCTGAGCCAGGGGACAAGTGACACAGGGAATCTAGCTAGGAAGGCCGGCTGGTCTCTAACATCCAGCATCTTCTTGGAGTGTTAGTCTGGGTTCTCCCCACGTGCAAAAGATTTACTAGGGAAGCAGCTATGAGGGAAAATGGAGAGGAGACTGGGGAGGCTAAGAAAGCATCAGACTGCAGTGTAGGTCTCACCCATGTGAAGAAGAAAGGAAGGAAGGCTTGGTGGAAAGTCTTAGGCTCTATCACATTCTAAGGAAGATTGGCAAAACTGGGACTCTTCAAGCCAAATGGCCCATCAGAGGAGTCTCAGATCTCCCGGGAATGTGCTGACCTTTATACCCCTGCCCTGCTCTAACTGGGATCAGCCCAGGGAAAGTGTGGGCTCTGTGCAAATATAACGATGGTTTTCAGACACAGTAGCTGGGGCCACTGGGCATTTACACTCCCCTCAAAAGCTCTGAGAAGCACACGGTCACCCTACCAGCATCCCCTCTGATCATGAATGGATATTGACTGTTGGATCAGACCTCTGCTAGCCAGAGGTTGCCCTATTCTCTAAAGGTCATCCCGAGCAGCCCCTGCCCCTGGCCTAGGCAGATAGGGGGTGGACATTATCATACTCACCCTTAAAGAGCCCTAGCAAAGCCCAGATGGAAAGTATCCTTTCCAATGTAGACCTTGCCAGAGGTGGGAGGCCACACCTGCCCTGAGGTCTCATTTTAACTTAACAAATGTCTACAGAGTATCTACAATATGCAGAACCACTGGGTCCCACTGCAACCATCTTGTGCCTGCCCTTACAGCAGGCGTCCGCCTTGGGTACAGGGCGAGGGAGGCTCTGCAGCTCGTAGTCCTTGGGAAGTGACTGAAGAAGGCTGCCTCCTTTAGACTCTATGTATTTGTATTATAAAGACCACTTTTGGGGAGTCAGAAGACCTGTGTTATAATCCTGATTTTGCTTCTTCCTTGCTATGTGACTTGAGGCAAATTATATGGTTACCATGAGCCTCAGTTTCTTGGGGCCATTAAGACCATGTGACCTTGGCACCTTCTGACAAACAAGTCAGTAAGCAGTTTAACCTGAGAGGCCCTTTGATCCTGCTACCCTGACAGACCAGACTTGGGGTGGGCAGAATTTGGGACGTGGCTGCCTCCCTGGCCAGACTGTTCTCTCATTCTTTTCTCATCTGCTCAGCTGCCACCCGGTAACTGGAGCGTGCACCTGCCAGCCAGGCTGGTCTGGCCACCACTGCAATGAGTCCTGCCCTGCTGGCTACTACGGCAATGGTTGCCAGCTGCCTTGCACCTGTCAGAACGGCGCTGACTGCCACAGCATCACGGGCAGCTGCACTTGTGCCCCAGGCTTCATGGTAAGATGGGAAGGGTCTCCCATGGCCTCATGCTCTTCACCCCACTCAGGAGAGAAGGGACCAGCTCCTCCCACCTCTGAGTAGAATCGGGCAATGTGGCCCTCTGCCCAGGGATGAAGAATGGGAGTGCCTCTGTGCCCCGCTCAGAGACACAGCTCCTGACCACAGAGCCCCCAGACTGTTCTCGAAGGGCCAGCCCTGCTGGTGTGGGTCATTGTAGATGTACTAGAAGAAGAGGCTCTTCCCATTGTCCCCTCGCCTGAAACATCAGTTGTCTTTGCACCTGCTCCTCCCTGTCTAAATCTGAAGCACACCGTGTTTTTACATCATAATAACCACAGTACACACAGACAGTTTTGCATTCTACTTGATTTCTCCCACATTTGCTGCTTGGGCTTCTTAATTATCATTTTAAATATCTGCATACCACTGCAGGAGCCGATGTACCCCCAGTTTACAGCCATCCCCTTACTGCTGAATATTGAGTTGTTTCCAGTGTTCACAGCAAATGTTGCAATAAGCATCTTCCTACAAACAGCTTTTCGTCTCCTATTGAATTATTTCCTTAGGGTGAATTCCCAGGGTCAGTGGGCATAATATATTTATGGCTCTTGATGGATGTTGCCATATTACTTTCCTCAAGGGTTGTATAAATCTATACCGCCACCAGCCATGTATGAATGTACCTATTTCAAAACAACTTTGCTAACATCCTTTTCTTGCTTGCTTTTTTTTTTTTTTTTGCTAATTATATCCGTAGAAAATGGCTCCTCGATGTTGCTCTAATTTGCATTTCTCTGATTACTAGGGAGAGTGAACCTTTCCCCCACGTGTTTACTATTTGTACTTTCTCATGAATTATGCTGGTTTTTATGAGATTGGGGAACTTGACACTGGAAGTGGGCTCCTGTTCGAAGGTGGGTGCGGTGTGCCCAGGGGGTCTGAGGGCCCAAGCACCCAGGAGTCCCCCATGGCCATATATTGTATTGCGCTGTAGGAAGTGGTTTGTGCGGTACAAAGTATGGTCTTTGGAACCAGACTGGGGTCACGTCCTGGCTGTCCTTTCACCAACTGTATTGAGTTCACCTCTCTCAGGATCCGTTTCCTGACCTCTGGAATGAAACTCCTGCCTTGCAAAATTGCTACCAGGTATAGAGATGACTATATAAAGTGCCAGTGCTTCTCAGACTCTGGTGAACATATGAATCAGCGGTGGGCCCCAGGACATTGCAGATTCTGACCTGGTAGGTTGGGGTGAGACCTGAGGTTCTGCATTTCTGACAAGCTCCAGGTGATGTAGGTGCTGCTGGTTGGTGGCCTCACTTTGAATAAGAAGGGGTGGTGCTCAACTTGGTCTGCCACTGGAATCACCTGTGGAGCTTTATAAACACTGATGCCTGCCCCCCACATAGCCCCCAAGATACTGGTATTTTTTATCTAGTTGAGGCCAGTGTGCTGCCAAGGTGGAGATCCACTGATCTACAAGGAAGCCCTACTCACGATGTGGGAATGTGGGTTCGCCTGGTGTCTTTTGCGGGTAGGTTGCCCTGGTATATAGAACAAAACTTCTTCCTCCACACAAGGATTGATAAAATTGGGTGAAAATGAATCCTAGTAGCATCTTCGAAGGAAAAAGAAGTCTGTTCCTCCTGCTGATCTTCTTTCTAATTTACCTTTATTGGTGTGAGCTTTGGCCATAACATCCACAGAAAAATGGAGTGCCCTAGGTTTGGGGCTTGGGTAGGAGAGAATAGTCCTTTGGGATTAAAAATCTCACGTAACCAAGTGATCAGGAGAGAGAAGCAGAAGTGAACTGGCCCCACCAGACAGTTAGTGGGGCATTCTGACCCTAGTCCCAGTTGGGCTGCTATGGCTTCGAGCAGGTGGCTTTCTCTCTCAGGGCCCCTATTCTTTGTCATCTGTAAATGGTAAGTGTGCAGGGAGAAATGAACCCATTGATTTCTAAGATGGTCCACTATGTGGACTCCACAGACCATGTCAGGAAACACACCCTTATGGGGAAAATAAAGAAAGTAGGAGCAAGGAGGGGTGTGTGTGTGTGTGTGTGTGTTCGCCAAGGGAGAGGGGGCTCATTGAGGTCGTATACATCATATATGGGTCTGCCAAGAGTCCCCTTTTTCACCACCACTGCCAGCCTGGTCACTGTTTCTCAATAGAAAGAAGAATTAGCATCCATCCAGGGTTAGGGAGGCCAGGGTCTGTGTGCTCACTGCTCCCAGGCCAGGGTTCCAGCAGTTTGGAGGCCAGCCCCCTGCTTCTCTTCTTCCCATCTGAGATGCAAATGACTTCCTGCCCTTGAACTTTGGGAGACTTGGCACTTGCAGGAATCATCTCTTTGTGGAGTCCCACCTGCCTGGGGCTCAAGGCTAAGACAGATTGTAAGCCAAACTGCCCTGGTGAGACCCCGTGAATTCTCATCCATCTCCTCCTGCCCAGCCTCATTATACCTGGAAAGGCTCTTCTGGGGCCCTGTTGGGTGTTGAGCAGGAGCTGCTGGTGAGGTGATTACAGAACAGTCAATTGTTCTCATCCAGCGTGACTCATTCCTGCATGCACCAGACTCCAAGGGGGAACTCATTACTGTTGCCTTTACCCTAGCTTCTGAATGAATGCAACTTCCTGCAATTAGCTAGCTCTGGTCAGGGTCAGGGATTGAGGCAATCAGCAGAGCTGACTTGGCTGAGACCCTCCCCAGAATGCCCCGCAGTCAGTAATAATTAGCAATGCCTTTATTTGCTAGTTAGTCTATAAATTTATGCAGATGCCCTTTTCCATGAAAGATTTTTAGGATGAGCAATTAATTAGAGACTAATTAAAAGAGCCCTTTTCTGAGTGTTTGGAGACCTGGATCCTAGGCTCACTAACCTTGGACTTGTTGCCTCATTTTGCTGGGCCTCAGTTTCCTCATCTGTAAGATGGGAGTCACATCAGTCCTGCCTGCTACTGGATGTGAGTAACCAACATGGTAATGGATGTGAGGCCACATCCTCAGCTGGCCCCTCCCACCAGAGCCCTCCCTGCCAAGGGCTCTTTAGGGAGGATGTCAGGATAGCTTTAGGAAAGCAGAGTCTCTGAGGGCTGCGAATGGCCTCAGGCTCAACATAGATCTTAGGACCACTAATAAGGTAGTGCAGAACCACCCCTGGGAGTCCAGTGATGTGCCTTCTCCAGCCACGCAGTCTCCCAATCCTGCAGAGGCCATGAGAGTAGGAGGCAGGAGCCAGCACCTGGCAATTTGTGTGTGGTGGCCCTTACACTCTTTCTTCTTCCTCCAGAGCACTAGATATTTACTCTACCAAGGACTTGGGGGACATCTGGGGGTATGCAAAGGCTAACCAGACATCCATGCAGCCTTCAAAGAGTTTGTGCTCAGCAATAATCATCTTCACACTAGTAGCAAACACTTACCGAGTCCTTGGTGTGTGCTTCATCTCTATTCCTCACAAGAGCCTGGTGGAGGTGCACTTTCACACGTTCCTCAATTTGAAAATGAGGAGCTGAAGTTCAAACAGGACAAGTGACTTTGCCCAGGATCACAAACCAACTGAACTCTCATATGTTAGATGACAGACTTTGATTGATAGGTCACCATGGAACCATACAAATCTGATTTCAGATCCTTGCCCTCCAAACCCCACCCTGCCTACTGGCAAGTCATTTATCCTGCCTAAGCCTGAATCTCCTCATTTGCTAAGAGAAGACTTTGCCATGAGACTGAGAAGTTTCATATGGAAAATTTGTCATTCAGTTTCTGGAACACAGTAAGCACCCAGTAAAATGGTAGTAATTATTGGTACACTGCGAGAATAGTAGGGAAACAGTGCTTCTTCAAGCCCAGTGCCCTTCCCGTCAAGGAGAGTGTCAAGATGAGCTACACCCAGGGGTTCCTGTTGGAGCAAGCAGAATCATGAATATGCACATCTGTAGGTCCAAGCAGGTCCACCCAAGCACCTGTGAGTCACCCTGAGTAGTCTCAGGAGGCATTGTGGGGTGGACACACCTGTCAATATTTGGGGAAATGGACCTAGGGCTGGAGATAGGAGTGAAGTGTTGGTGTTTTACATGCTAGCTTGGCAACAACAGTGGAATCCCTTGAGGCCTGCTTTGCCGAAGTACGTTAGGGCTGCTGGGTGGGGCAAAAGAGCCCTGATCTAGAAGGTGAAAAACCAGGTTCCTCGCTCTGGTTCGAGCTAACTTTCAGGACTTCTATTTCTTATCCATAAAGTGGGAATGACCCACTTCCTCTCTACTCAACAGGAACAGTGTTGTGGGAACCAGTCATTAAAATGTAGGAGGCACTGTTTCAGCACCTTGGACAGCCACCCCGAGGCTCTCCTCCGAGGTTGCTCTTGTTCTCTTGGAACCTAGGGTCCTCACCCAGTCCGAACACCAGGGGGGACAGGGGCAGGGAAGGGCAGAGTGAGGGTCTGCTTCTCTGACCCACTGGCTTCTCTGCATTTCAGATAAATAGGTAATGACAGAAAAGCTGTCCCCCAACATCATCTCTGGGATTTTTGGGGGGCAAATGGTGTGAGCTCCTACCTCAGAGTGGCTACTCAGAAACTCTGGAGCAAGATTCCCTCCCTTCAAATACCAGCTTTGCTGCTTACTAGCTGTGTGACCTTGAGCAAGATATTTTACCTCTCTGCGCTTCTGTTTTCTCATATATGAAGGAGGAATAATAATAAAACCCACTGGATTACTGAGCAGGTTCATACTCTTCCAGCAAGAGTTAGCTTATTATTATCATCATTATGGTCAAAACTGCCACTACTATTGTTTTTATTTACCCCAAGGGGTCCCCTACCTGAAGAGACTGACTGGTCCTGTCCAGAATACTCTCTTCGGGGCTACAAACAGAAAAGGAAGCAAGAGGAAAAGAGTTAGTTTAAACTTCCTTCTGGCTGCAGGAGCAGGGTTGGCGGGGGCTCCTGGGCTCGCATGGGCAGCCACAGGACCGAGAACAGACTTTCTCATCACAGAGGGGAGAAGGCCAGCTTCTCGGCCACTCCACGTGCCTCTGCTGCCCCAACTTCCCTTAATTAAGGCCTCACCTAGGTGGCCAGCCTGATGAAGCCTCCTCTGCTGCTCTTGGACTAATTGCTGCCATGTTGACTGTTGTAGCAAACAGCCTGTGAGGTCGCCAGAGCTGCAGAGCCTGGATTTCCCAGACCTCCCCCTGTGTGAAACCCGTGTGGCTGGGAGATAAGGGGCCCTCTGGTCATTGCTCAGCACAGATGCTCCCTTTCAGCTCTGGCTATAATGGGTATGGGGAGCACAGGAGGTGGGGGAGAGGAGCCTGGTGTCCCCTCCCATGGGACTCGGGGCCTATATTTCTCCCCTGGATGACAGAATTTCTATTACCTTAAAGGGCTCATCTATTTATGCTGCAATTTTTTGAAGTCCTGTCTGCCGTTATTGAACCCTGCGTGCTGGCGAGGGGAGCGGGCACTCCATCACCCAAATGAACAAACTCGTTTCCACATTTTTCTCCCTTTCCTCTGCGCTGTCGGGAGGTCAGATGCAAACTTCTGCTGCTCTGGCCGGGGAAGGCAGGACAGGGGTGAGAGTTATGAAAATCCAGATCAGAGGAGCAGTGACTGAATTTTCCTCCAAGGTTTCTGATGTCCTTTAAAGACGTCACTGTCCCCTGGCCCCAAGCCAGACAGAATGTGTGTCTGCCTTTTGTGCGGCTCCTGAGCCGGAACTCAAGGAGGAGGACAGCTGAGAGGCCAGAAGAGAACGTGGACTGAGCAAGTATACAGCCAGGCGACATGTAGATGATGATGTGTGTGTTTCCTGTTCTAATTGTTTTGTTCTTCATCAAACCTGAGGTTGGCAGGCTATTAGCCCTAAGCTTTTTGTGCCCCCATCCCCACCTCCTGCGATTGACTGGCTTCCTAATTAGAATAAAAGATTTTCCTGGATGCTGCACAGATGAAGAATCCACCCTCCAGCTGCCCTGCCCCTGTCAACAGAGCACAGATAGTACAAAACAGCAGAAATGGTCCAAAAATATAAACACACACGCGCCACATTGCAGTACTCAAATCCCAGCTCTGTTATAGCCCACTGGGTCGTCTTGGCCCCGTTAGTTACCTTAGGCCCCTCAAGCCTTAGTTTTTCATCTACAATGAAAATAATGGTACTGCATTCTAGTGTTCTTAGGATTGAGTTAGATAAATATGTACAATGCTTAGAACCAAGGCTGGTAGGTAGCAAATGCTCAATAAATGATTGTCAAGGTCCCTGCTGTAGTTGTGTAGGGACGATGCCCTGGAGGCAAAGGCATGGACTTTGGGCCCAGACAAGCCTGGATTGGAATCCCAAGTATGTCCCTCAGCTTGTGTGAACTTGGTACTCAGCCTCTTTGAGCCCCAGTTTCCCATCTATAAAATGGGTTAATACTGCCTGCCCTTCAGGGTCAGTGTGAGCACAAAACAGGTCACACAGCAAAACACTGGCGGAACTGGGATGGACATCAGGTGGCATAACTCCCAGTCCCATGCTTTTACTACCTTCATCTCCTTCTCCTTGGGTTTGCTGTCCCAAGAGCAGACATCTACTGATTTTTCCCAGGGCAGAGAGGGATGGGGTTGGGGGAATGGTCACCGGAGTATTATATCATGTTGGCAATTCATCCACAGAGCAAAGTAGGGAAAATTGGGTTTATGTCAGTAAGGCTGAATCCAACCTTCCCCCTCTGGGCCCTGGCAGTTTGTGGCTTTATTAGGGAAAACTGCTGACTCTTCTGTTCTAAAAAATAAACGTTCCCGTGTCACACCACCCTCTCCCCACTGTGCTCTTCATGTCTTTATCAGAGCCCTCGTTACTGGGGTTTGGAGCAAGGACTTTGGTCCAGGCTTGGTGCCTAGAGCTTTCTCCATGCAACAGAGGAGGCCATGGGAAATAAGCAGCTTGGAGACTCTCTCAGGCCTTTTCCTAGGAAAGGGGACAGTCCCCGCAACCTCCTTTCTCAGAGGAGCCTAGTGCCCTCCCTCACTTTGTGTTTGAGGGGAGGTGGATGGGCCACTCAGTCTCCCTCCCTGGCTTTAGGGCAGCCCATCACAGCTTACCCAGACACCTTGCCGTCTCCTGTGAGGAGCAGGGTGAGAATTGTTAGCTCTGTGGCATGGATGAGGAAATGGAAGTTCAGAGTCTTGTCCGGGGTGATGTGACTTGCGAGGCCATCACCTGGGCCTAGGACCCAAGGCTTATGGCTCCAGGGCCATGCTTGCCCCAGGACAGCTGTGCGGGGAGGGGCAGGTCAGTACCCACCCAGCTCCGACCCTGGCTCTGCAACCACCTCCCTATTTGACCAAGTCACTTCACTTCTCTGTGCTTTAACTTCATCTTCTACAAAGATAGATGCTCCTTGTATCCTGGGGCCTATGTTACGCTGGAATAAAACACTCCTGGGAGGGACTGGAGGCCAGGTGTGTGCACCCAGAGGCGGGAGGAGGAGCAGGTGAGGAGGGGCGGTGGGCCCCAGCCCCCGCAGACTGGCTCCCTTGCCAACCTGGCAGGTCTGGAACAGAGGAAGAGCCCTCTCCCCTCCTGCTGCCCCTGCCCTCAGGCTCTGAGACCCCACCCAGCCTGCCCCCCCCCCCCAGCCATCTCCCCACTTAGTCATTAGCACAAGTAATCTCCTCTGCAGAAGTGATTATGCACCCCGGGGGGTAAGGGAGTCCTGCCAGAAGAGGTGATCGTGTCTGGAAAATGAAAGATGTTGCAGAAAAAAGTCACGAATAAATTACTTCCAGGTGGGGCTAATAGAAACTAACAATGGGGGTAAATGCAAAAAAACAAAAACAAAAACAAAAAACAAACCAAAAAAATCCCTGAAAAGTTCTTTCCAAAAATGCTATAAATGATTGTTCTCACCTCTCCTGAGAGTTGTGAGGAGGGGCGTGAATTTCTAAGACAGGTACAGGGGAGCTGGGCAGGGGCTCACCGGCCTTCAGGCCCAGATATGGCCCAGATGAGCAGGGGCGGAGGCAACATGCAGAGAGGGGGAGTGGGAGCAGAGTAGCCGAGGCCCTGTGTGCTGGGGGTGGGATGGGGGGGGGGGTAGGGGGACCTGAGCTGAAGTCAGCAGGCAAGGAGTTGCCACTGAGCAGGGGCGTGATGAAACATTGCTCCAAACCCTGCGTGGGGAGATGGAGACATCACTGTCCAGTACATGCTCAATAGATGCTGGTTCCCCTTCCTCCCCATGGTTTGTCAGGGGAGGCTGCTTGGCTCAGCGCTGAAAGCCTGGGCTTTGAGCTAGGGGAACCCAAGTTTGAACCTCACCATCTGGGTAGCTTATAGCAGGCTCACCTCTTGGCCCTCACTTCGTTCGCCTTTCACATTTGCAGGATGGTGGTGAGGGGAAGCATAGCTAGAGCCATGAAAATGGCACGAGTAAACCTCAGTATCTTCCCTTACGTCTGCAGTAGCCCCGGCTCTTATGGAACTTATGTAATAATCAAAATGCCTATAGCATTTATGGCACTTCCTCTGGACCAGGTGCTGTTCTAAGAAGATTACTTATGCAACCTTATTTAATCTTCACCATTACCCCTGGAGGAAAGTTCCACTATCATCCCCATTTTGCAGCTAGGAAAACTGAGACACAGAGAGCTTAACAGCTTGCCCAAGTTTGTCAGCTATACCCCATTAGAACGGAAAAAAATAAAATGCCAAAGGTTCTATAAGTGTCAGAGCCAGGACCTAAACCCAGTCAGGCTCCAGAGCCCATTGGAACCTCTGCCTCTTCTAGGGACAAACCCCAAAGAACTCTTGCTGCTACCCCCCTGCCCCTACCAGAATAAGACTTTGACCATGGCCGCAGGGGTGCTCCAGGCACAAGAGCTGAATTTGACAGTAGCATCAAACTGGGGAGCAATCAGGCAAACATCAGGTAGTTCAGGGGAAGTGTCAACATGCCACGTGGTGGTGTGGATGGAGCACCAGATCCCCACCATGGCCTCCATGTGTACCACAGTTCTTCCACCGCAGAATGTTCTCCTATCCATCATCTCATGTGATCTCACAGCCCTGTGGGGCGAGGTGTCACTGCTGCCAATGTTATACACAAGGAAATAGGCCCAGAATGGTTTACACGGATCTGAGCATCTTGGCCTTCCCCACTGTCAAGCCCAGTGCTGAGCCGCTTCCCAGGACAAGCCCCTCCTGTCCCATTGCCCTCTGAGGCCTTGCTCCTGCTTGTCCTTGGCCGGCAGCCCCAGAACGGCTCTGCCCCAGGCTGGAAACCACCATGTCCCTTCCCTACAGGGAGGCCAGATCTACTCTAATGTTCTCTTCAAAGCTGCCCCCCCCCACCCCGAGGCCTCAGGGCCTTAGATGGGGAGCACATTCCAGGCCCTTGTTATATGGAGTGAAGCATTCTCTGAGAAGTTGGCCAAGAAACCTCCGAAAGCCAGAAAAATCCATAGGGCACCAGCTGTAGAAAGATGCAGAGTCTGCAGTTGGGGGCTAAGGGGGGGGGGGGTGTGGGCAGCAGAGGCAGCCCCTTGCACCTCCACTCCCTTTCTCTTCCCCAGGAAAAGCCTCTCAGGCCTCAGCTGCTGGGCCTTCTTTATAGTCAGTCCTGCATTCATTTTTCTTTAATGACTGATTCCACAATCAATAAGCAATTGAACTTGCCGGAGCCTGGGTTCTCGGCCTCTCTCAACCAGAAAGGAGTGGCCCAGACTCCTGCCTTTGGCGGAGGGGGTTCCTAAAATAGGCTGGGACATGAGTCACTTACCTGCTGTCCAGACCTGTGTCTTTAGGGCAAATTATGAAGCCTGGCACTCAAGGCCTTCCTGGCTGGGCGGGTCTGAGCTCCAGGCTCCTGTCCCGCCTCTGCCCCTCAGCCCCAGAGCTCCAGCAAATCCTAACAGCTTGCCTTACCCTGGACACCCACTCAGCCATGCGCGGCCCGCCACCATGCCTTCATTCCACCGCTTCCCGGGAATGCCCTTGCTGTCTATCCTCCTGGCCAAAGCCTGCCCGTGCAGCCTCCAGGCTCAGCTCTGTTGCCACCTCCTCATGCAGACTTCTTGCTTTCTTCCCACTGGGACATAACCTCCCCATAGTACGATGGCATGTCTGCTCTGGTGGCACGCTGTACATGTTTCTGTCGTCTTTACTAAACAGCTGCACGGGGACAGGTCTCTCAGATTCATCCCTGTGTCCCTGCCCTTTTCTCTACCCTGCCTCCCTCCTACCCAGCCCCTCCCAGGCCTGGCACAGTCTCCTGCACAAAGTGGGATCAGTAACTAGTCATTGAATAAATGCATGGGTAGTTTAGAAGCGTCCCTTAAATCATGAATAGACCACGTTTTGCTTGGACCCTGGTAAACACTCCCCCTGGCATCTGTAGGACCCTCTGTTTCCCTAATATGGTTCCCACTTGGGACCTTGTTGAGACTCTGGCTCTACAGGCCACTGCACTGGGCACATATCACCCAGCCGCCACCTCAGAGGATCTGGGTCCTGCAATACACACACACACACACACACACACACACACCTTGTATATTCAATCCCCTTGTGAATCTCCATGTGAATCCAGCATGTCCATACCATACACACCACACTCAAAGCTACCATGTACAAATCGTCCTTGGGGCTATATGGCCAGGATTGGCCCAAGTGTCTGACATGTAGATGCTAAGCTTACCCCATAGCTGTCATGCCACTAATACAGAACACACGGACACCAAACTCTTACACTGCATGGACCACACATGGGGACCCTGATAAGCTATGCCACCCAAATCAAGACCCTGGGACAGTAGGCATAAATGCTATCCCTAACCTATTCTTCATCACATATAAAGCATGTATAATATATATATATATTATATATATATATTATATATATATTATATGTAGGCCCACGTGTATTATTCATGTGACATGCATACCACTGCTTGTGCACACATACAAACACATGCACACGTGCACACACACATAGGCTCACCAGAAACATCTAGAAGTAGGAAGGTGGCCCTCCTGTGCTAGTCTCATCTTGTGCCCCTGCCCCACTCTGTGTTCTGCACATTGTCTCCCCCAGGCTCATGAAGGCCTCCCCTAATGCCCACAGTAGGCTCTCCCAGCAGTTAAGAAGCAGTGTTTTCCTGGCACCTTTTCAAACTACTAAAGAAATCATGAAACCTAATGCAGAGTGATTGGGGTCATGTACTGTCACTCCTGCCCAGGGACTCTTGAAGATTTGGGCTCAGCCTTTGCAAGGGAGTTTTGTCCTGTTCTCAGAGGCCTGCAGGAGAGGCTCTGACCCGCTGTGGCTGGAATCCTCCCCACCTTGCCCTCCGGTCTCTGAGGGAGCAGTGGAGCTGGTGCAGGGAGAGGCAGGGAGAGGCAGGTGAGGCCTAGAGTGGGAACGCAAAGCTGACTTAGGAAGTAAGGCCTCATAAGAGGTGTGCGATGCTGACATCTTGCCCAGTTGCCAGCAGTGGTGTCCCCATCATCATCATCACTGTACCCAGAGCCTTTTCAGAGGATATATGCCACCTGATGGATGCTGGCACTCTCCCCAGGCTAACCCTCGCTCACAGGGCCTGTTGTTCCATCATCTTAGCTTTATTCCTTCAAACTTTAAAGGCTTTTAGGAGTGTCAGGAGTCTCCTGATACAAGATACAAATGCCCTCTAAGATTGCCCACTGTGAGCCCCTAGAAGCCATTTCTGCCTCCAGCAACATGCATTTAACATGCAATGTGTCGGAAGGCACCTAGGACAGGGCGTGGCATAAAGTAGGTGCTCAGGACATCTGGGTCCCCAGCCTCACTGGCCTGTCCACTGTTGAGGTGGCCAAGTTGAGGGGAGAGCTCAGTCTGTGGAGTCAGCCGGCCCCCTTCCCACAGTGACTTGGGGCCAGCTGACCCCTCCAGCCTCAGTTTGGCCTTGCTCTAGGGTGGTTCTTTCTCTAAGAAGGAAGGAATTCCTTACCTGAAGGGCTATTATAAGAACAGAAGGGGACAGGACACCTGGGTTGCTCAGTGGTTGAGCATCTGCCTTCGGCTCAGGGCATGATCCCCAAGTCCCAGGGTCGAGTCCTACATCGGGCTCCCTGCAGGGAGCCTGCTTCTCCCTCTGCCTGTGTCTCTACCTCTCTGTGTCTCTCATGAATAAATACATAAATAAAATTTTAACAACAACACCACCAAAAAAACCCCAGAAGAGGACAGAGGACATGAGCGCCTGGCCCAGCTGGCAGCAAGGGAGCTGCACAGTGGAGCAGTCTGTCCTAAGCTAGTGGGTCAGCCCTGTCTGTAGGGGTACAGGGCTGTGGACAGTGGTGAGGACCACAGTCCTGCCCACCCCTGCTCCCCCTCTGCAGGGCCTGGCCCTCTGCATGCCTGCGAGAACTCCACGGGACCTTAGAGTGTCGGGGTGCGGGGGAGTTGCCTGATACAGAGTGCTCAGTAAGACCTTACTAGCTTGTGATGCCTTCTCTGAGCTCAGGAGGAATCAGGTGGAGAAGGGGAGAGGACTTACAGACGGGGACAAAGGGCAGCGGTGCAAAGCAGAAGAGAAACTGTTTTACCAAGACTGCCACTGAGTCTCCAAGAGGACCCCCAGTCTTGCAGCCAGGACCTGGCTTTCACTTGAGCCCAGATGTCCTTCTTTGGCCACATGCACTACCTCCCGGGTCTCCCCAAGATATCTTGGTATCTGTTTAGGAACTTTTAGGAGGTATCTGTGCTCCTCCAGAGAAGATGCTTGAGGGGTCAGAGTTACAGAGCATATTTGTGCAGATGCGCAAAAGGGTATCCTTTCCTCAAGACCTTCTACTGACATCTGCCAGAAAATTGATGTCATACATACACAAAGTATGATGACGGTCATGTGCGTGTCACCTCTAGAGTTGTGCAGTGCTTAGCCTGCACAGCTGTACAGAGCAACCTCAGCTCACTGATAACCAATTCATTAGAACAGATGTAGATAGGGCTTCCGGGCCTAACCTTCAGCCCTTTCCCACCCATCCCCCTTGGGAGCCAGACAGAGTGATCCTGGGCATTACCTCTTCAGCATGGGGAGGCAGGGATGGGAATGGATGTGACAAGTGAATGACCTCCACCCAAGTGGCCTCCACCCTTCTCTCCTCCACATCTCTCTGACCCTCTGCTGCTCATGCCTTATGCAGAGTTTCTTTTCCTCAACGTGCATCCACTGTCAGTTGCTGCTTTATCAGTGACACACTAATTAGGTCCAGTGAGGTTTGCTCTACACTGGAGAGGCCTCTGTGGTTGGCGTTCAGTCCAGGCTGTTCTCTCTTTGCCTTGTGAGCCATGTGTCATTCTTTCTTTCTGGAAAATCATAAATGAGGCTCCCTATCTGGGAGTCCCACTGCCAGAGTCTGGGAGCTGGGAGTGGTGGTGACAGAGAAGGGTGGGCAGAGGGAGAGCCAGCAGCCCAGGGCTGGCACTCTGCTTGGCAAGGAGCAGACACCTGCCTGGCAGGGGGCTTTGTAAAGAACAAAGCATACTCCGCATGTGTGCTGCCCGCATTGACGTGACGTTGGACACCAAAATCAGCCTGCACTGGTGACCCTGAACCTCCAGGATTAGTAGGGTAGAGAGAGGAACAGAAGCAATCAGAAGATCCGGGAGGCCATGGAAGGCAGAATGGCGACAGGAAGTTAGGGAAGGGACTAGCCTGTGTCCTTCTCATGCCACAGCCTCATATACTCGTGCTTGAAAAACATTTCCAAAATGACTGAACTAAGTCAGTACATGTGCACCGAGTGTGGGCGAGGCTCTGGGGCTGGGGCCATAGGGCTGAATAAGACAGGCCCAGTCCCTACCCTCATGGAACTTACAATCCGGTGAATGAGAGCTGATTTTTTTTTTTAATTCATTACAATTGTTGTGCCGCAGAGGGGCAGGTGACAGGGACCCCTGCTCTGGACGCAGGACGGCAGGGGGAGGTTCAAGAACATGGTGGATGTTGAATAGGACCTTAGGTCACATCTAGTCTGGTGTAGCTATTGGTGAGACCCAGGGCCTGTCACGGTGCCTGGACTATAGTAGATGTTCAGCAAAGGTCTGTGGACTGAATGGATGGGATGTGTGAGGCCGCATCACCATGAGCCAGTGCTTCTGCCTCACTTACTGCCATGTATCCTGACCCCAGATGCAGGGCCTTGTCTTTAGAGAGAAGTATAGGACCATCTATACTTCTCCAACAAGAGGGCATGTGGGTCAGGATGGCTTCCCTGGCTGGCTGTCCCAGAGTCCTCAATGCTAAGCTCCCATAGGGAGCATACCCACCACCCTGGCCTGGGTCTAGAGAACCCAGTTCCACTCTGTTTACACTGCCTCCTACCCACATATTTAAGGAGACCCAGAGATGAACTTGCAACATTGCCTCCCTCTTTTGTGAGAGGGAGGGTCAACCGCTTTCCATCCTCCTCCTCCTCCCACTCCAAAAAATACTCATTAACCTCTGGCCCATTGCAAGGAAAATGGATGATCCACAAGAAGCCCAGCTGCTGATTAATTTTCCCAAACAGGGCCAAACTACAAAGCAGCATATTGCAGGGGAGAAAATTCAATAAACAGCATTTGAAACAAATTTAATAGAACATATAGCTCATTACCCACTGGGGTCCGGGCCTCTGCTGCCACGTTGTGCAAGAAGGCAGGTGGAAAGTGTAGGGGAGATTTGCATCTCTTTAGCAGGACCAGCTCCAGGGGTTCCATTCGGGCAGTAGCTCTTTCAAATCAAGTTCAAGATGTTAATAGCCAATGCTGCATCTATAATTAACAGGCCTTTGGGTGGGAGGAGGTGTTTACATCCATCCTCCATTCACAGAGTGGAGATGCTGAGCAGACCCGGCAGGCTTCCCCCAGTGGAAGCTGGAACCTCAAGGACTTGCCCCGATGGGAGGGCTCCCTTCCTGGGGCTGTGGGATATGGGCTGTGTGGAGGGGAGATGGAGAGATGGGGATGCATAAGAATGTAAGAATACTCAGGCATCAACTTCCAGGTGTTGAGAAAGGCTCAAAGCATCTGGGCCTCAGCAAGCAGCCCTTCCTCAAGGTCAGGGTCATGTCTTGTGGGCGCCGTGGGCGCCCGTGGTGAGTGTGCTGTCAGTATGAGCAGAGCAGCATAGGCTCTCTGAGAGTTTCACTCCATCTAGGCTGTTAGGATCCTGTGCCTGAAATGGGAGCCAAGAGATTCAAGGTCCAAGCCCCTCCCTGCCTGGCATTGAGTTGTATGGCCTTGGGCAGGTCGCTTCCCCTCTCTTGGCCTCAGTGTCCTTACCAAGGGATTCCCTAAGTCCTCCCAGCTCTGGTACAATGGGCTGTCCCCCCAATGTTGAATGGTATATGGTCAGGTTCAGGCTATGCATTAGCAGAGGAGGCAGCCACCTAGCTGGTGTGATTCTTGGAGCCCCAGGAGGACTCCACAGCCCTGGGCCACCATTCCTACCATCCCTCCCTCCTTTGGGTTAAGACCCCTACTGCAGGCGAGATGTTCAGAGAGTCATTGCTGAAGGGCCCTTAGAGACAACCCAGCCAGTGGTTCCCAGCTAGACATTTTGCAAAGGCTGTAGCAGGTTGCCAGGAGAGGTTTTGAACGTTTCACAGAGCCTACAGGCAACCTCCCATTGCCTGTGATGAAGCTAACTAAAGCACCAAGGTTTTTCTTTTGCTTTTAATTAGAATTAACTCTACGTGATATCTCAGGTTAGTGTGCACTCACTAGAAGCTCTGATTGGTTGTAGGTGACATCATTGGAATTTCTAGGTCATGGTTGGGTGACAAGATGCTGCCACCAGAGTCACATGGCATGTGGTCACTGGCCAAATTGCACCTATTCAATACGTGAGTGGCCTTAGACATCAGCACAAAGTGTCAGCAGTGTCTTTCAGATTCAGAGGGTTTTGTGGAGGGAGGATACTCCCAAGGGTCCATGGTGTCGAAAAGTTAGGGAGATGGATTGATTTTAATAACCACATATAATCAAAAAGGAAACTAAGGCCTGTATATTACCCAACACGAACACAAGTCCATCAGTGAGACATGTGCTGGATGGAGATCTTGGGGAACAGCCTCAGTACAGGGCCCTAGGGTGCTCCTTGCTGAGGGACTGAGGGTACCAAGCGCTAAGCTATGTGAGGCACAGGAGATGCCAAATGCAAACTCCCCAGCTTCACTCTGATGTGAGCTCACAAGCCAGGCCTGTTGTCCTGTCCTTTTCCCCAGAGTGTGAAAAGACCAACAGATGTGAATTCAGGGCTGGTCTGGGCCAGAGCGGGGGGGTGGGAAGCAGACAAGACCCGGCCCCACAGCCTGTCCCCTAGGGAGCACTGGCCTACGGGTCTCAGGTCATGGCTCTCTGGCTTTCAGTCTCCTTTTCATGAAAGCTATGGGCTTGATCATCTCTACCTTTCTGTTCAGCTCAGAGGGTCTTATCTCCCTGAGTGGGTGCCCTGGAGGCCCACAGGCTAATTTTCCAGCTGGACTTCTCACCCTCAGCCTGGCCAGGCAGGGTTTGGGCCAGGGTGTGGCTTGGAACTTTAGACCAGGATCTGGCCTGGCTCTCCCTGTTCATGAGCGCCCCCAGAGCGGCCTAGAGTCAGTGTGATAGCATAGGACCCAGTCTGAGACCAGACAATATTCTGCTTCCTGTGTGTGATGGACGCCACCCAACGTAGGCCCGCCAGGGCCCCTCACCCGTCTATTCAACACTGTGGAATCCCTGTAGTCTATGCCAGGGCCTGAGCTACAGATGCTGGGGCAACTCAGATAAGATCCTTGTTCTCCTGAATCTCTAGTCTACCTAGGGGAGCAGACAGCAAATCCATGGACAGATACACATCTGGAGGCCGGCGGGTGTGTGCCTGTGCTGACACAGCCTGGGAACTGCCCGAGGGCAGAGACTGGGTCTCAGCATCCTGCGTGCCCCTGGAGCACACTACCAGGGCTGGCTCAGAGTTGGTCCCATGCAGCGAACAGTCATTGAATTGCCTGGCATGAGAGAGAAAGCATATGGGAAGTGCCCAGTCTTTCTGGTTGTCCACAGTAGAAGCAGTAGAAGCCAGCGTGTACATACAAACATCTCATTTCAATTAAACAACCTTTATTGAGGGCCCATTATGTACCAACAGGGTCTCAAGCCCTGAGAATCTAGACATGAATAAAATCATATTCCTGCCTCCTTGAGCTCACCACCAGCCCAGGGCAGAGGCAGGCACATGAGCCCACCAGGATCCCCAGGGTGCTCAGAGGGTGGTGGCTGTGTGTGCACCCATCGCCACCAGAGCAGGCCTGGGGAGGGAACACAGCAGGAGGGGAAGATGACGAAGGAGTCACAAACTTCTACCCAAATCCACACGGGCAGGTAAACAGATACCCCTAGACACACACACACACACACACACACACACACACTCATAGGTGTATACACTGACTATCTAAGTGTGTGTAGACACAAAGACTGACTTCTGTAGACTCAGACTCCTCACAGGCCATCATGATTAAAGCCCAGATTGGGGGATGTGTACGGGGGAGAGAATGGCCTGTGTGTTGGGAGTTGATACCTGGGGCACCTTGGGAATCACTCCACCACCTTGGCCAGGGGGATGCCGGGGAGGTGGGCAGAGCTGTTAGTCTAAATCCGAGAAGTTAGGCTGACTATTGGCTTGCTGTGAACGTCAATCAAGAGACAGCCAATCAACAATAGACCAGGCCTGCTGCTCACATCAGTGGCCAGACGTAGGGAGTGGGACAAAAGGTTTAACAGCTAGTACTTGTGCTTCTTGAGGAGTTGAAGCAGGTAGGAGTCAGGACAGCGGGGTGGAGGAAGGGGAGTGCTCAGGATTTGCCCTACCAGGCTCATGGTCCTTCAGCGAACTCTGCACTTGAGAAACTGCTCTCTTCCCTAAGTGGACTTTTTGCTCTTAGGAGCTAACAAATCGAAAGTGGAGGAGCTCCTGGCACATGGTAGCCCCACAGGGAACGGTCATTCTGTCCCCTAAGACCATGCCCCTGGTGTGTGGTGATGAAATTTCTGGCCTGTTTCAACTGTGAGGAGGGGAACCAGAAGGTGGGAGGGAGCAGGTGACCTTGGGGGCATGAAGCTAGGATCCCTGCCCTCCATGAGCACCAGCTATCCTCTACTGCACAGGGCCTGGCATTGTTCATTGAGTGAGAGAGGGATCCCTCCTCCAGAACTGCCTTCTGCCAAAACCTTGGAGAGCTTCGTGTATTCCTTGCACAGAGATATTTCCTTGCAGTCGTAACAGCTTTTACAGCACTCTCTACCTTCCAGGCACAGTTCTATCTACTTCAAATATAATTTAACAATCGTACGAGGTAGGGATGTCATTTTTCCCATTTCACAGATGCAGGAACTCAGTCCCAGAGTGGTTTAGTAAATTGTGCATGGTCACGCAGTGAGTAAGCGGTGGAAGCAGGATGGCACCAGAGTCCATTCTGTAACCACTGGGCCCTGCCACGCGTCTGGAAGGAAGATCTGATTCTCACTCCTCCCTCACTATCTTCTCCTTCATCCTCACTAGTGCCCTAGGGGGCGCTGGATGAGGCTCTGAGTCTCCATTTCCTTCTCTAGGAAGCAGAAAGTCCTCTCAGCCTGGCATCCTCAAGCTGTCAATATTCCTGCATGGGTTTTGCTGGGAGAAAATTAGTGCCTGGGTGCAGCCTTCGGGGGCAGGGGGCAGATATTTCAAGCTGGGCACTCTGCATCTTGCCTCCTGGAGTAGGGCCAGGACGAAGAGCCTTCTCGGAGCCCCGTCAGCAGGCCCACAACCAGGCTCACAGGCCCCTGGAGGCCCCCCGGGAGGACTGGGGCTGGGGCCGCTAATGAGGAGACCGGGAGAGAAACCCTTGTCCCTTAAAGTAAACTCATGCAGAGAAACTCATAAGCTGTGCCTGCAATTTGCACGCTGGCCAAGGCCCTCAGAGCTTAAATCTATTCCTAGGGGCTATTTATAGTCTTAGAAAAATTAGAGTTTTCTGGTAATGGGAGTACTGCAGACTCCAGCTGATGAGGGCCTGCCAGTGACCAGCAGAGACTAGAGTGGAACCATGGAGCCTTCTGGTGAAGGACTTCAACGTCTAGCAATGACATGCTCAGAGCAAATAGCCCTATAATGGGCTCCTGAGTAGAGAAGGCATGTCCTGGGGGGCTCACGGAAGAAAGCCCAAGCCCCCTTACCTGGCATTCAAGGCTCTCAGCTCCCCTCTAAATAGCCCCCTCACCTCTCCCTGCACGGACTCCTCCCCCAGCTACCCTTAGAATATTCTCAGCTCTCATGCTCCTCTGCACTCTTGTCACACTCTTCTCACCTGGATTGCCTTTACCTCGTTCTTCTCTGGGGAATTGAATGGTCCCACCCCTCAAGCCTCCAAAGTCCCCATTGCCCTGTAATGTGCCCCCACTCTGTATCCTTCACTGGAAGAAATAGCCCACCTATGGAGGCCTGGGCTGAGGTACCCAACTTCTCTATACAATTGCTTTACCTATAAAATGGGTATAATGCTGAGGCAATCACCTCTGGCGAGTATTATGAGGATTAATGTGATGATGCGTGCTCCTGACATTGAGAATGCGCTCAGTAAACATTGACTATGACTACCTAGATTTAACATCTCTGAGGTTCAAGTAGATGGGGATAGAGTATTATTACCTGTGTTATGGGGTTGTAAGAGAGTCAAATAATACTGAGAGGCAAGGGGTTACATTCTGTGCTGCCGTGCCCTATACAGACCCAGAGACCAAGTTCTGAGGGGCTTTGCCCATCTGGAGCTGTAGTTTGGAAACCCCTCCCCTGACTGGTGACAATTACTGCATTCGTTTCCTATCACTGCCATGACAAACTACACATTGAGTGGCTTAAGGCAACACAGATTTATTACCTTACAGTTCTGTAGGTCAGATCTGGGTCTCATAAAACTAAAGTCAAAGTCTGCAGGCTCTGTTCCTTTCTGGAGGATCCAGGGGAGAATCCACTTCCTGTTCATTCAGGGCATTGGCGGAATTCAGTTCCCAGGGTTGTAGGACCGAGGTCCCATGTTCTTGCTGGCTCTAAAATGAGGATTGATCCTACCATTCAGAGGCCACTACATTCCTCGGCTGTGGTCCCCTTCCTCTGTCTTCAAGGTCAACACAGGCAGGTGGAGGACTTCTTATAGCCGATCTCTCCAACCGTCTTTAGTCATCTTCTACTTTTAAGGACTCATTGTGATTAGATTGGGTCCACCTGTGTAATCTAGAATACTCTCCGCATCTCAAGGTCCTTAGTCACATCTGCAGAGTCCCTTTTGCCATGTAAGGGAACATATTCACTGGTTCTAGGGATTAGAACATGGATATCTTTTGTGGGGGCTGGAGGGGAGGGCATTACTCTGCCTTCCATAGCCCCCCAGCATGGGACAACCTCTGATCTAAAATTTACCTCCTTCTTTTCCAGGGAGAGGTCTGTGCGGTTCCATGTGCTGCAGGGACCTACGGCCCCAACTGCTCATCGGTCTGTACCTGTCACAATGGTGGCACCTGCTCCCCAGTGGATGGTTCTTGCACCTGCAAGGAAGGTGATGTGCCTTCTGCCCAATCCCATGCCCTCAGATGTGCACACTTCCCTGGGTGGGCTGCCCGCTGAGCTGCCCGGGCTGTTCCTGCCTCATCTACCCCCATGCAGGTTCAGGGAGCTTATATGTCAGGTCCCAGCCAAGGAGACCCAGGCCGGGGACTTCAATAGCAGAGATATAATAGAGGGGATTAGTTATAATGGCATCAGAATCACTGGGGGGAAAGTGAGCAAACCAGAGATTAGCAGCTGAGGGAGGAGCTGCCACTGCTCCTGCCTAGGGTGGGAGGGACAAATGGAGGAAATGGGGTTCCAGAGGGCCACCAGGTGGGAGCGGGGATGTGGATAGAGGGGCTGCATGACAGCAGCGAATACAGGGGAGACCCAGCCATTGCCACCATCAGGGGCCAGGCGGGAGGCAGACAAAGCAGAGGAGGGACCAGGCATCACTTCTACTCCCCACCTGCGGTCTGTGAGCTAGGTCTCCCATTATGAAGCCCACCTGGGAGCCAGCTGAAGGGGAAGCCTGGTATATGCAGTTGCAGGGATCAGCCCCCCGTAACTCAGAGCTGGGGAAGCAGAGGAATGGATCTGAGAGCAAACAGGCCGATGACCAGCCTCAGAATGGAAAACCAGCCTGTCTTGCAAGCAAAGGGCCCTAAAATAAGCCACCTGATTCTATCCTGGGCTGAGTTAGCCCTCTGCATCTCAGCTGGCTCCCCGTCCTAGGCGGGGTCATGCACCCACAGTGAGAGCAGTTGAGGGGAGGCAGGAGCCCTGGGGTCTGGCCCTAGGTCTCCTAACCGCTGTGCCGTGTTTCTGAGTAGCAGGTGGAATGTGTGTTCCAACCCAGTGATCAGAAAAGCAGTGGTTTAGGTGGCAGGTACCGAGCTGGGGGGTAGGCAGAAAGCCGTGCCCAGCCCCGATGGAGAAGTGACAGAGCCTTTCCCTCCCCTCAGGGTGGCAAGGCCTGGACTGCACCCTGCCGTGTCCCAGCGGGACGTGGGGCCTGAATTGCAATGAGAGCTGCGCCTGTGCCAATGGGGCAGCCTGTAGCCCCACAGATGGCTCCTGTTCCTGCACCCCCGGCTGGCTCGGAGACACCTGCGAACTGCCCTGTCCCGTGAGTGCCCACGGCTGGGAAGGGCGGGCAGGCCCAGCACCCCCCTCACCCTTGCCCTGTGGTTAATCTGTCTTCAGAGGCGTGCACAGAAGAGCACTGGCCCAGATGGTGGGACCCTTAGATCCAGGTCTCAGCCCAAGTTCTGACCTCTGTGGACACTGTCCAACTTTGGCCCTCAGCCCTTTCATCTATAGAATGGCAAATATCGGGCAGGTATAGTGCCTCCATGTCACTTCCCCCTTGCTGCACTTGGTTAACATTCTTAACTGACCCTGGCATGTTGACCTGAGCCCAGTGCAGCCTCAGAATCCTCAGCATGATGCTACAGGACAGCCCTACTGCCCCTCAGAGTTGCTGTTCCTCAATAATTTTATGATCAGGGTATGAGAGGACAAAACCAAGCACTATTCAGTGATAACCACCGAGACTTAATCACTGGATTTTAGTCTAAGATACAGTTAAGTTCAACCAACCAATATGTGATATTGTTGAATGAGGCCTGCAGTCCTGGGTTCAAATGTGGACTTTGCCACTTCCTAACTATGTGATCTTGACCCGATTTCTCATCCTTTAATTGTGAATATAATGGAACCATCCCATAGATATGCTGTGGGGATTAAGAAATATGAGTAACAAAAGGTTCTTGATACCTAATGAGCACGCAACAAATGTTGAGTGCCACTGTCTTGCCTAGAAATGAAGAATAAACCAGTCATTCTCTACCTGTGATCAATGTATTATGATTTGCAAAGTGCATTCTCACCTGCAGTTTTAGCTTACAATCACTAACTACAGCCCTTCGAGCTTGACCACCGAGAAGTAGGGCAGGACCGTCACCACCTTCCTCCAAACCCCATACTCCTATTAACACAACCAAAGAATTATTTGGAGTGGCCTTGTGGCCATGTTGAGCACAGTCATAAATAAAAAGTGCTCCAGCTGTGCTCCGGCCACAGTCTCTCTCTATCCCCTCAGGACACTGGCTCAGGTTGTCATCAAAATCCAACAGAAGCGTGTGAACCTCTGGGTGTCTGGGTCTGATCATTTCTCTCCTTCCCTACACAGGATGGCACATTCGGGCTGAACTGCAGTGAGCGCTGTGACTGCAGCCATGCGGATGGCTGCGATCCGGTCACGGGCCACTGCTGCTGCCTGGCTGGATGGACAGGTAACCACCCCCACCCCACCTGTGAAACCAGGTCCCTGGTGTTCTACTTCTCTTGACTGTTCTTTCTCTTTCACATATTCTTCTTGCTCCTTACATATGCACCTGTCCCTTCTCTCTTCTGGGCCTTTGTTCTCCATTCATTTCAAGCAAACAAGTTATTGAACACCTGTTATGTGCAGGCTTTGTCCTAAAGGCTAGGAATATACCAGTAAGAAATCAGACAAAGGCTGACACACAGTGGGTGTAGGTGCTTAATCTGTGTTCACAAAGGATATGGTAGAGTCAGGGATGGGGACTTCCTGCTTAGCCCAGAGTCACACTCCTGGGCCCCTATATGTGTCCATCAGCATGCCTCCCAAACACAGGGAAAATCCCACTGCCACCACTGTGGTCCTCTAAGCACCATCTCTCAGCTGGCCCTGCCATGGCCTCCTACTTGGTCTCTGGGCCTTCTCCCCTCTTGCCCAGCTATATCCATTCTGCATATGGTGGCCACAGTGAACTTCTCAAAACCCAGCTCCGTTCACAGGAGGAGTCCTGCTCCAGGTGCCTCAGTGGCTTCCCATGACACTTGTTGAAAATCCACAGGGTCTATATGACCTGGCCGCCACCCAACTCTGCCACCTTTTGCCCCTTCCCATCACTCACTACACTGCAGCCACCTGGGCCAACCACCTTCCTGACCTCAGGCATTTTGTACATGCATTCCCTCTGCGTGGGTTGCTCTTTCCTTTTCTCTGCACCTGATAATGCCCTCTCTCCATTACAACATAACCAAGACTATGTACGTCTTATTAATTCTCATAATATCCTACACTCTTCTTTTTGCCATACTTACCTCAATTGGCACTGAAGTCTCATTTGAGTATTTATTATCTGCCTCCCCAATTAGACCATCAGCTCTCTGGAGGCAGAGCCTTGCTCACCACTGTGTCCACCACCTGCCACCCAGTGAGAGACAGATGACATGGTGGTTAAGAACACAGATCTAGGGGCACCTGGGTGGCTCAGTGGTTGAGCATCTGCCTTTGGCTCAGGTCATGATCCCAGGGTCCTGGGATCAAGTCTCGCATCGGGCTCTCTGCAGGGAGCCTGCTTCTCCCTCCGCCTATGTCTCTGCCTTTCTCTGTGTGTCTCTTATGAGTAAATAAATAAAATCTTTTTAAGAGAGAGAGAGAGAGAGAGAGAGAACCCAGAGCTAGAGCCAGGCTGCCTGGGTTTGTGACCTTGGGCAAGCCCTTTAACCTCTCAGGGCCTGAATTCTCCATCCATAAAATGCAGATAATTGTAATCCTCACAACTACAGGGTCATTTTGAAGTTTAAATGAGTTAATACCTGTAAATGCTAACAGTGCATGGTGCTGTGCTCAAGAAATGTAGCCCATGAATACAGGAAGTGCTTAATAATGCTATGCTGTGTGAATGTGCTCAGTGGTGGATAGAGAAAGAGAGATACAGGCATTACTGGCAGTGTAGGTCTTGAAATAATCATTCACACCAGGTCGCTCAGCAGCCTCTGTTTTCCACAACCAGAAAGCGTCTGAGCAGCAGAAAGCCAGGGACATGGCTTCCTCTATAGCATCTCTGACTTGGCTCCCCTGACCTGCCCCATGGAACAGAGTGAGGCCCCACTCTAGTAGTCACTGGTACCCCAGATCCCTAGCTGGAGCCAAGTGGAAATCCACTTTAATTTTTCATTGCCTTAATTTCAAGTGAGTCGATAAGATTTTAATGATATCTGGTGCTTAAAAATTCTGTCTTTGATGGACAACTTTTCAGCAAGGCCTCTGCTGTTCTAATGTAAAGCTAATTTTCCCATATATGGTGCTGAAGCCTTTTCAAAGGAGTGATTGATGTCCTGAGGTTTGTCGTGGAAAAGGGGACCAAGGAGGGAAAAGGAGGCGACAAGATATAGGCCTCGGACTCCCACTTGGTGAGCTCTCCCCACCTATCCCTGCCCCAAGAAGTCCACCCCTGACTTCCTAGCTCTTGGCGTATTGCTCATGCCTTAGCTCAACACCAGTTTTGCTCTGCCCTAAATTCTCCCCTTGCCCACATAAGCCTCAGACTTCAGCAAGTGCCATCATGTCTAATTCACCTTGCCCTGTACATAGTACATAGGAAAACAGGGCATAGATAAGGCCTCTCTTCAGGTTGAGGGTTCCCTTCAACCCTGCAGAGGGTTGTAGGGAACAGCAGTGTGACCCATGTGCCTGGGTCAGGCCACAGAGAGAGCGTGAGACAGAGATGGGATCAGAGGTCCCTGTCAAGCAGCAGTCTAATAAATGTTTATTGAAGTAAATTTAAAGAAGCTGGGCTATACTCATATATGGTTTTTCCCCTTAAAATGAAGGAACCTCCAAGGTAATCTACTCTAACCTCCTCAGACTACAGTTGAGGAAAGGAAGTTGTCCAAGGTCTCAGGGCATTAGTGTCAATAGGATGGGGACGTGAGATCATTTTGCAAGAAGGAGCCATCTATTTGTTCGATTAGCATTTATTGACCCAAGCAACCACCAAGTCCTTAGTTGGCAACTACTGTGTACCCAGCACTGTGTCAGGCCCAGCAGTAAATAGCAAAACTCAGTAACAGCACTAGTCCCTGGACACCAACTAGTGTCCCTAGTGCCTAGGCACTAGGGGCACAAAAATAACCAGGATGGCATCCTGTCCACTAGGAGCACCAAATCCATCCTGTCCAAAGGAGGGTCATCAATAAGCCATGCTCCCTGTCTTCAAATTGCTGGCAGGGGAGACAAGACTTATGCATGAAACATTCAAATAATAGGCAGGGACAAAGCTGTATGCCACTATCAGCTAGCTGCTCGAATCCCTGAGCAGCCATCCAGAAAGGCTTCCTGGAGAAGGAGGATCCAAACCAGACCTTGAAGGATGTGGGTTACTGAGTTGTTGGCCTTGTGACATGAACCTGAGGTCACAATACATAGATTCTTAGCCTAGCTTTACCCATCAATGTAGATGTTTAGGGGGTCCTGAAAAAGAAAGCAGGGAGATTCTATAAGACAGGGAAGGACCTCTGAGGGGGATTACTATCCCTATTCACCTACTGGGAAAATAGGGCATAGATAAGGCCTCTCTTCAGAAGTTGTAGTTGGGTGACCCTCCCACCAGGCCAAGGGGCAGCTTCTTTGACCACTCCAGTAGAACTAGAGCACTCTATGCAGGCAGAAACCCTGGACCCCTCTCCCCACTCAGGTCCCAGTGTCTTAAGTTCTGGTCCCAGTGTCTTAGTCTGTCTAAGTTCTTAGTCCTTAGGACATGTAAAAACCTCCAACAGGGGTCCCTACTCCCACAGAACCTGGCCTAGAATATAATAATTGCCAGATCCTAAGAACCATGAGCCCCTGCTGTCACCTGCAATCTGCATAATCATCTTGCAGCCATGGTTCTCAGTCCCCAAGAAAGAGGACCCCTTTTTGGCATGAAAATATTTTGAGGTTCCCATACGGGACAGCAGCTGTACTTTTAATATCTGTCAATTGGGAGAACACACAATAGCAACAAGCTGCCATGAATTCAAGGGGGCTTTTGCACGTGTTGTGTTTTACTAATCACAGCGGTGTCTGCAGAGGGTTGTAGGGAACAGCAGTGTGACCCATGTGCCTAGGTCAGCCCACAGAGAGAGCATGAGACACAGATGGGATCAGAGGTCCCTGTCAGGCAGCAGAGTCTGCCCTAGTCCAGTGTGCCTCCGGGGACAGCGGAGTCCCTTGGCCTGCAGTCTGATCCTGGCTTTCCAACAGAAGTATTCCTTGGAGCAGGTCACAGCTTCTGTGTCTCTAGAGAAGGGGAAAGTTGAAGCAGCATCCAAAGCTTTGAACGGCTTCGTGGTTCTGGCTTCCCCAGGCTCTCCTCCGCTCAATCCAGGGGATTTGTGCAGGGTTAGCCCCTGGAGCAGCTGAAACTGCCCCGAGAGATACCTCCACTGGGGGGCAAGGCCTGCAGGCCAGATTCCCTCCCTCCACAAAGAGGCCTCATTTCCCGGAGAGTGGCATCTGAAGCCCTGGCCCTGCTGCTGAATTGAGATGTCACAGGGAGGGAGCCCGGGGAGGGGATGTGGGCGCCAGACTAGACAAGCACTAGAGGATGACCAGAGCCTGTTGCAGCCCCTCCCTCGCCACTCTCTCCGGCTGCTCAGCCCCCCTTCCCTTTCCCACGGGCTCAGGTGGGCTCGTACAACTCCAACCTGCCTCCAAATTGGTCCCACTGCTCTCCCGCTGCTGCTGGGGCTGGCTCTCTTCACTGGGCCCAAGCGTCTTCTTCCATCTTTCTTCCTCTTTCCTGTCCCGATAACAAGGCAGACATGATTTTTAAACTAATTCTGCTCTTCTCTGAGCCTCTGATGTTCACCTTCCAAAGCCAAGCCAGTTTCCTGTGTCCCGCTCACCTAATGCATGTCAGATTGGAAGTATCTGCCCGAGAGGAAACCCCACCCCAGAGCCTCAGGCCTTTTGAAATTCCTTCTTAGCCTTTGGGCTGTAATCACCTCAGTACATTTCTCCTCTATCTCAGCTCAGAAAGCCTATTTAATCCTTCTTCCTCTTTCTTAATAGAGTACATGGCAGTGCAGAGAAAACATCAGAGGGCATCACATACGGTGACAGTAAAATGTCATTTTGCAAAGTGTCAGTTTCTATCTTATCCATGTGTGCACATATGACCTAAAATCCACGTGGCACCGAGGGGCTGTAGTCCAAAGAATCTGAGAAGACGCCACCCATTGTCTGAGCCTGCACCCTGGGGCTGGGTGGCTGGAACCTATAGGACCAGTGGCTGCAGGGCTAACATGAGTGGGTGTGTAGGTCACTCCCAGCTGCTTCAGCCCTGCCCCATAACAGCGTTCACTTGCCCATAGTTGGTTTCTCTCAAGCTTAACCTTGGATACCAGCTAAGATGTCAAAAGTGAAGGTGGCCCTTCATGACCTGGTCCCTTCTCTTGGTCCTACAATCTCAACTCTTGCCATACCTCATTTTGTACTTTGTGGTTCAGCTACACTATGCTATGTTTTCTTTTAAGGCATGATTCTCCTTCTTGCCTCCCATTTTTTGCACACACAGTTTCCTTTATCTGGTAAATTCCTTCTTGGCCCTGAAGACTCACTTCAGGCATCACCTCTTCCTGGAAGCCCTCCCTGACCAGCCAAGCCCGGACTAGAGTTTTCCTCTACATTCCCAGATGCACCGGGCTCACCTCCACCCCTTTATTCTGCACAGTGCCCCTTCCCATCATCCTTCCTTCTGCCTTCACTCCTCTTACCACTAACCCAAGTCTACCTCTGGCCCACAGGCATCCGCTGTGACAGCATGTGTCCGCCTGGTCGCTGGGGTCCCAACTGCTCTGTCTCCTGCAGCTGTGAGAACGGTGGCTCCTGCTCCCCAGAGGATGGGAGCTGCGAGTGTGCCCCTGGCTTCCGAGGACCCTTATGCCAGAGAAGTAAGGCTGAGCCCCCACCCCACAGATGGCTCACCCTCCCCACCCCTTCCCTGTTGGAACTAGACCTGGCCTGAGAGGGGCTGGGTTCACGGAATCAGCCCCCATCCTGTTCCTCCCTCCTAGTCCCCTTCTCTTCCTGTGCTGGCTTTTCTGTCCCAAAGTTCAGGGCCCAGCCAGGGTCCTCAGTGGAAACAGGACTAGACCACACTCCTCTCTGCAGAGGACAGGCCCTCAGAGGTGCAGGGTAGAGACAGTTCTCCCTATACCCTTAAGGAGCCTCCCTTCATCCCTGTGTGGGACAGGACAGGTAGCCAAGCTGACTGGGGCCCCTGAGGCTGCTGACCACTGTCTCCACTTCATCCCCAGTCTGCCCCCCTGGGTTCTATGGCCATGGCTGCGCCCAGCCCTGTCCACTCTGCGTGCACAGCAGCGGGCCCTGCCATCACATCAGCGGCATCTGTGAGTGCCTCCCTGGATTCTCCGGAGCCCTCTGCAACCAAGGTAGTGTCTCCAAGGGAAGTGTGGGCCAGGGAGGTGAGACATCCTGGGAGGGAAGTGGCTGGAAGGAGGGGCTTGGGGATTCTCATCATACTCTGTGGAGGCAGCTCCCTGCCCATCAGGGCTTCAGGGCTTCAGGGCTTGGGCCTACCTTTCTGCGAATTAGTTACCAGCAGGCATGAGACAAAGGTATTATGCAGTTAAAGGAACAGGCTCAGAAAGGTTAAATAACTTCTCCGTGGTCTCACAGCTAGAAAGTGGCAGAGCTGAGAAATTCTTACTCCAAAGCTGATGAAAAGTGAAATTCGTATAACTGACTTCTGCATAAGAAGTGTCCCCAAATGGCTTATGCTGAGTGCCAAGTAGTAAAGGCAGAGGATGATGTGGGAACTCAGAGGAGACAGTTCTGGCATGGGCTTGAAATGGCAACTTCCCAGCCCTTTCCCC
Organism: Vulpes lagopus; assembly: GCF_018345385.1. Lineage (NCBI taxonomy): Eukaryota > Metazoa > Chordata > Mammalia > Carnivora > Canidae > Vulpes > Vulpes lagopus. The sequence goes on from NC_054825.1 coordinate 51,471,760, forward strand.
CCCTCTCCCCACAATCCGGCCAACCTCACTGATCCCTCTCGGCACACTTTCCTGTCTCAGCCGCAGAAGCCTTTGCAACTCCACCTCCAGCCAACCTCCACCACTCAACAGGACTCCAAAAGGGAGATAAAGCTTATTTGCATTGGTGTGCTGCTAAACTGGCTCTCTGTAGAGGAAAAGCCTTGCTTTGTAACATTTGCCAGCAAGTTCCATGATCTAAGTATCTCCACCATGGCTGACTCTGTGGCACCAGGGGTTTACCATGGGTCACAAATTCCTGAATATTTAACAACCAGTGTGAAGGTAGAAGCTGGCCCCAGCACACACCGCTGCTTATTGTCATCCCTGGCTCAGTTTGGCCAAAGTGGCGTTGATTTGCGAGATGGTTCTGTGCTACGCAGGCCTTCAGCTAGGCCTCAGCCTAAGAGGCAGAGAAGGAAGAAAGGCGGAGAGTAAGCAGCACGGGTGTGGACATCCAACTGTCCAGCAGTGGGGAGAGGCTGTGGGATGCAGGGGCTGGGTGGGGATGGCAGAGGGGACTGAGAATGTAGCCTGGGGCCTTTGGGACAGCTTTGAACACAGGGTTACAGAATTTGCACTCTGTCCTGTAAGGAGCAAAGAGATCTCAGACTAAGGTAAACTTAGAGCTTAAAGCAACTTGAAGGTCATCTGTGCAAGAATCTCATCTGATCTGTGTTTAAATGCTTCCACTGAGAGCTCACTACCTCCCGGGGGAGCAGATCCTTTTGATGAATAATCACCACTGAGCTGGGCTGGCTTTGTAAGTGTATGGGCCGTTAATATGGATGAGTGGAAAGTTCACTCCGTGATGCTTTGAGGTCATGAGAAGTTTGGGCTCCAGGGAAGTATATGTGACAGTTTCATTTGCTTGCAGCCCTCCTAGGACAGTTTAATCATAACCTGACACGTCGAGGTTTACTTATTAAACATCGGAGAGCCAGCCGTCAATACAGATAGGCTGGGTCTAAATTAGGATCTAAGCAGCCCGAGGAGTAACTCTCAGATCCTGCGATGTCTGATTTATCGCCCGCTGGCCTAATGAGTATTTTCCACATATAGATCTAATAGAGTTTGCTATTAATGGCAACTGCCCTGGTTAAGTCTCAAGCCTTATAAAAAATGGAACTGACACTTTCTAATGACTGGCTTTCCAGCGAGTTACAAATTACAGACACTGCTTATGCAGAATCATTAAACATAGATTAAATATAACCAGATGTTTTCTTTTCACCAGCCCCCTTCTCCACCGCCCCTTTTTGCCTCACTCTTGATTCAGCTAAGAAGTCGACCAATTAATGTATTAGACTGATCGCATTAGCAGCTCTGTAGGTGAATTTGTCAGTCTTGTGTGAGTGAGAAAGACTTCAAAGATGAGACTATCTTGTTAGAGCAGCTCAGAGCTGGTTTGGGGACTATGGGGAGGTGGAGCAGTCCACTCCACACTGCCCATGCAGGGCCAGGACTGGGGAATAGGCTCCCCAAATCAAGCACTTCCCAAAGGCTGGGAAGAGGAGGAGTGGCAACCTGCTGTTCTGGAAGCTGAAGCTGGAACCTGAGCTGCAGGTGGCAAGGTGTATGTCATCTGCCCCAGAAGGAGCTGAGGTTATTGCCAGGGTTAAAACAGGGCCCCACATCAGCCATCCCACTCCCCACAGCTGTTAACTATGGCCTGAGACCAGTGGGAGGGGTGAGGCTCCATTTCAAAGACAAAGCAACAGGGGCACCTGGGTGGCTCAGGGCATGATCCCGGGATCCTGGAGTCCTGCATCCGGCTCCCCACAGGAAGCCTGCTTCTCCCTCTGCCTATGTTTCTGCCTCTGTGTGTCTCTCATGAATAAATAAAATCTTAAAAAAAAAAAAAAAAAAAAAGATGAGGAAACAGGATTGAGAAGGGATCATAGGGTCTGCTCAAAGGTGCTTGGCTAGTAAGTGGCAGATCTTCCCAGCTGTGTGACCTTGGGCAAGTTAGATAATCTCTCGGTCCCTCAGTTTCCTTATCTGTGAAGTAGAGTTAATAATAGAGTAATAATTAGAATATCTAACATTGACAGTATTACAAAAGATTGACTAATACTTGTGAAGCACCTTGAACAATGTCTGGAGCACGTAAGTGCCATAGAAGTATCTGTTGAATACGTGAATAATATTAAGACCCAAACCCAAAGCTTTAGATTGGAGCTTTAGATCCTGCCTTAATTATTTGTCCCAATCACTGATCATGTCCAGAAGGGCACAGGGCGGACATAGAGCCCAGGCTCCAGCTGCCCACAATCTGGTTGGGGAAGGGCTGGCAATGGGAAGCAGTGTGGCATAAAAAGAGGGTGTGAGCCCAAGGGCTAAGAGAACTAGGTCCTGGGTAAGTTGTTTCTCTTCAAGAATCAGCACTTTCCCGTGATCCTCCATGTATGTAGCTCAGCTGACTGAGGGCCTCGGGGATTCAAGGAATTCCTTTCCCATGACAGGAATGCAAGGAAGCCTTCTTTGAGGTAGGACTGACTAGAAGTGGGCTTTGAGGAGAGAAGGTTGAACTGAGAAGAGCTCGAAAAGATAGGAGTCACTGATCCCAGTAGAACCTACTGGAAGGCCACTGCACCTAGGGCCTGTTTTGGATTATTTTGGCCATTTTGGATTATTTTCTGAGTGTCATGCACTGTGCTGGGCACTCAGACATGGCAAAGGACATGAGAGCCAAATTCCCTGCCCTCACAAAGCCTGTAGTCTAGAGGGGGAAATTCAGAGCTCAGTCTTCACCAAGAGAACTCGGGAGTTGAAGGGCAGCCAGTTTACTTCCACAGGTTCAGCCACCCTGCCTGGTTTTTCCAGGCATCATGGAAGACAAAGACATGGGTAGAACTCAGGCCTGGCCTGAAATCAGCTCACAGGTCCCAGTAACAGAAGACTAGGGAAGAACAGAGAGTATGGAAGTTCAAATAGGGACATAACTCCCCAGAACAGAGATGATGGGCAAATCAGGATTAAGTTCAGTTATGAGTGACATAAAAATCCCAAATAACTGGCTTAAAATGACAAACATTAGCTCCCTCAGAAAGAAGAAAGAAAGAAAGAAAGAAAGAAAGAAAGAAAGAAAGAAAGAAAGAAAGAAAGAAGGAAAGAAGGAAAGAAAGAAGAAAGAGAAAGAAGAGAGAAAGAAATTGAACAAGGAAAAAAAAGAAAAAAGAAATTGAACAAGAAAGAAATGATCCAGAAGCAGACCAGTGGAGAATGGCAGGGGATCTTACAAAGAGATCAGGGACCAGCCTCTTCCTGTCTTGTAGCTCAGCCGTCCTTGGCAGATGACCTCCAACTCTGAGGGAAGGTAGTTGCTTAAACTCCAGCCACCTTATCCATAGTTGTTAATCCATAATCCATATTATCCTTCAACAAGGATGAGGAATGGACAATAAAGACATGCATTTCCACTTACCAGATTGTAGTCACATGGCCATACCCAGCTGTGCAGGAGCCTAAGAAATGAAGTCTTTATTGCGGGTGGCCATAAGCCCAGCTAAAACTCCAGATTTTACTTCTAAGGAAGAACAGACTGGATTATTGAAGGACTAGCAGCCTACTGCCAAGGGATCATGGGGAAGCTAGCATTTAAAATGAGTCTTAGGGGCACCTGGGGTGGCTCAGGTGGTTAAGCATCTGATTGTTGATCTCAGCTCAGGTCTTGATCTCAGAGTTGTGAGTTCAAGCCCTGCCTTACCACAGGGTAAGATTGCCACAGCTGGACAGGAGGGTCAGGGAAGTTCTGGAAGGGAACAGCTGGAGCAAATACATGGGGTGTTATAAGGAAGTGGTGTGTGGGCCAGTGGCTTATGTGTCTGGGAGAGAGGGGTAGTCACCAGGTGAAGGAGCTTAAGTGTTGATGTTTAGGATCCAGATTTTATTCTGGGGCAGTGGGGAGCCACAGAGGATGTTTAAGCAGGGCACAGAAGTGTCCTGAAGAGAGCGATGCTTTAGAGAGCTCAAGTTGTAGGAAGCAGGTAAAGGATGACCTGCAGGGGAAATGAGAGGTAGGTGCTCTATTAGCACTCAGCCCTAGTTCTCTAGGAACTTGCAGTCTGGTTGAGGAAACCAGCCCTTCCTTTAGGGACCACGGAGTGACTCCTTCAGGACAGGTGAGAACCACAACCCTACAAGTGACTCAAAGTGGGAATACCACAGGAGCTCAGTGTGAGCCCAGGAAGGCTGTCCTGAAGCTGAGCCAAGCCTTGAGGGACAGGTGGGATTTGGAGAGACAGAGGAAGCAGGTGGGCAGAGAGTCCTCCAGAGTCTGCACGCCGACCTCACCCTGCACTCAAGACCTCTCCTTCCAGCTACAAACTGTCATCCACCCTCATGCCTATGGGATCAGTGATGCTGGCAAGAATGTGGTAATGGAAAGCAGAAGGCTGTGGAGCAGTGTGGGGAGCACTGGACTGAGGGTAGAGGCAGGATTCCCAGGCTCATGGCTTCCATCTGTGAGGCCCAATTCAAAAGACTTCACCCCTCTGGGCCTCAGTCTGTGCCTTCAGAGGGGATCATTGAGCCTCCAGAAAAATGCAGCTGTGGGCACAAGAGGGGAACTAATTTATGTACAATGGGAGAAGGGTGATGGGGCTGTGGAGGTGGGCAGTTCCCATCCAGATCTGTGAGCCCAGGGCTGGCATGGCTGTGGCCTGGGAACTTCTAGGGGCGCAGCAGCTGTGTGTGGTGGTGTGGGGAGTACAGGCTGTCCTGTGCCCACAGTGTGTGCTGGAGGACACTTTGGGCAGGACTGTGCCCAGCTCTGCTCCTGTGCCAACAACGGGACCTGCAGCCCCATTGATGGCTCCTGCCAGTGCTTCCCTGGATGGATTGGCAAGGACTGCTCACAGGGTAAGCAGCTGCCCAAGGAATGCCCTCCACCAGGAGTCAGGCCCCCAAACACACCCTCCTCCTTGCCCAGAACCTCTTCATCCCCTGGTGCCTCCACCTGCCAGGTCTGAAATGGAATGTCCACCCGCGTCCCAATTAGAGTCCCACAACTAACATGATGAGTTATTAGGATTGATCGTTGGCATCATTAACTGTTAGTATTAAACGTATTGACATTGTTTGGAATACTGCTGATACTACTGAGAACTAATACTCCATGAGCACCTGAGCAAGGAGTAGCCTTTAAGTTTGGTTGAAGAGGAGGAGGGGACAGGGACTAGCATTCTGGGGTTTGGAATGGGGAAGTGAGGTGACGCCAAGGCATTCACTTCACAGGGGTGAGAGCGTCCCCTGAGTGACCCATGTGATGTCCTGGGCACATAATAAGCCCGGACAAGGCATTGTAGAAGCTCTTCTTGTCAGGTGCACCCAATCTGATATGGAGGTGACAGGGACCAATCTAAGGGTGGAGGCTTAATCTCCACCCTGGAGCACCTTGTCTGATGGGCGAGACAGGGACAGTACCACTAGGGAGGCCCCAGTTAGATGGCCTGGCCTGAGGGAATTTCCATTCTGGTGGAGGAGACTCAAGTGTCATCCTCAGGAAGCTTACCAACCGAAAGTGGGGAGTCCCTATCCTGGAAAAGTCCCCGTTGTCACAGGGAAGTTAACACACAGTGTTCACACTGTAAACTGCAATGTTTAGTTTACCACACACACCCACGTGCTCCAGATCACAGCCAGTCCCCCTGAGAAGGGAAGTTCAGGAGCCCTCAGAGCTGGGAGAGTGGGCAGAGAATATGGGCTTCATGGGAATCCCGGGTAAGTGGGCCAAGAGGGGAGTGGAGAATTCTGGGAACAGCGGGTCAGGAAGGCAGGAAATACCAGCTGGGTGTATCCTGGCATCTTGGCTGACTGGTCTCTCTCCCTGTCTGCTTCGCTCTGCCTCGCCCTCACCCTCTGCATCCCTCCCGCCCCCAGCCTGCCCACCGGGGTTCTGGGGCCCCGCCTGCTTCCATACGTGTAGCTGCCACAACGGGGGGAGCTGCAGCGCTGAGGATGGGGCCTGCCACTGCACCCCTGGCTGGAGGGGACTCTTCTGCACGCAGCGTAAGTCCTGCCTCCCGGCCGCCCGGCTATTTGGAATCCCATGCTGCGGCCTGCTGGCTGCCTTGGGCATCGTCCAGGTCTGTGGAAAGGAGGAGGAGGCGGGCCCAAGGGTCAGGAACGACCCCCACCCCACCAGAGGATTGGGAAACCTGGATGGATTCAGGGGGTCGGATGGCCCTGTGTCCTGGAAGGTCAGGGCTGGAAGGCACTCTGGCAAGCACCTAGACCAGACCCCCTGGACAGAGGGGCCCAGAGGGAGGAACAGCCTGTGGCTGCACAGCAGGGAGACCCCCGCCTGGCCTCTAGCGCTAAGGCACCTTGGCGTAAAGGACCCCTCACAGCCACCCCTACCCCTTCAGCCTGAGCATCCAGAGTGCAGACAGCTGAGGAGAGGCGCAGGGTCTCACTGGCCCTCACCCTGTGCTCAGAGAAAGAGGCAGCAGATGGACAGGTTTGGTCCCAACTGTACTGCTGCAGTGGTCCCCACCCTGTTTCTCCAGGCTGCCCTGCAGCGTTTTACGGGAAGGACTGCGGGCGCGTGTGCCAGTGTCAGAATGGTGCCAGCTGTGACCACGTCAGCGGCAAGTGCACCTGCCGTACGGGCTTCACCGGGCGACACTGTGAGCAGAGTAAGCTGTCCCAGGCCCTGCCCCGGGGTGTCGGTGCCGGGCATCAGCCTTCTGCCAGGGAAGCCTCTCCCAAGTCCACTCATTCAGGGCTCTCTGCACCTCCTGTTCCCTGGAGTTTGGGAGCAGCTTCCAAGAAAAAAGGCTGAAGGAGGTCATGTCTACGTCAGTGTTTATAGTTTTTCTTCCTCCAGTTGTGGGGAGGGGAAGGATGGAGGATGCTGAGAGAACAGAGTCCTGAGAGGGTACTGAAGGAATAAAAAGAGACAGGTTTTTGTTTTTTTGTTTTTTTTTAAAGATTTTATTTGAATAGAAAGAATGAGAGAGAGAGCACGTGTGCATGAGCAGGGGGCAGAAGGGAGAGGAAGAGGGAGAAGCAGACTCCCTGCTGAGCAGAGAGCCTGACTTGGAGCTCAATCCCAGGACCCTGGTATCATGACCTGAGCTGAAGGTAAACGCTTAACCAGCTGGGCCACCCAGGCACCCCTGGAGACAGATCTTCTTGAATTCTTTGAAGCCTCAATGACACCCCGCACAGGGCCTGGCATGTGGAAAATGCTGCATAAATGTGTCAAGTGGGGAGGAAGTAGGAGTGGGTATCCCCCACTCAGGGCTAAGGTGCTCCGTCCACCCCCAGGCATCAAAACTGAACCACAGTGGGATGGGGAGAATGGGTGTATCTCACTGGCTATCCCATCTCTTCTTCATGCTACACAGGATGTGCCCCAGGAACCTTTGGCTATGGGTGTCAGCAGCTATGTGAGTGCATGAACAATGCCACCTGTGATCACGTCACTGGTACCTGTTACTGCAGCTCTGGATTCAAAGGAATCCGGTGTGACCAAGGTAATACACAGGTGGAGAGAGTCCCTAGGCAGGGGGCTCTGGAGAGAAGCCCATGGAGGCAGGACCTAAAAAAGATTCCAGTGGGAACAACTGGATTTCATAAGGACAGTTTGTGACTTCCCTTTTACTTTTGGAAGGAGACCAGAAGGGGTATGTTGCAGAGGGGGAGGCAGAGGCTACAGGTACTGTGTATTAAAGGCAGATGGAGCAGGAGCCTCTCAGTCTTGGTTTCCCCATGCTCATCCTTGGCCAAGTTTCCTGTGAGCCAAACAAGGGTAACCGCAGCTAGTCCTGTGGAAAGGCCAATGGACAGCTGAAGATGGGCCAAATTCTGGTCCTGCCATTACCTGCTAGATGTCCTGGGCAAGTCATTTCATTTTACTGGGCTTACTATTCCACATGCAAAGTAGGAAGGGTAGATTAATCTTTGTCTCCCAGCACAGTACAAGGTTCTGTTGAGGGCCAAGGAGTCCAAAGGGGCTCAACCTGGGCTCCAGCTCTACACTCAGAGGACACCCCATAGTACAGTTGTGAGGACCAGGTATAGATAATACGAATAGAGGACTCAGCACAGTCCTGGCACATATGCAAACAATAACTGATTTTTGTATACATAAGAACCCTTTGTGAAGTGCTGCAAACAAGGGATTATATCGTTTGTTCTAGAGGATGAGGAATGAGAATGGGCTCTCAATTATCCACAGAGGGAGCCATAAGACATTCCCATTGCATCCTGATGATATAGAGAATGATAACGCAGCACGTTACTTCCCCAAGGATGTTCGCTAGCTCCAGTCAGCCAGTTGCTGATAGCCAAGTAGAAGTCTGAACAGTGCCAGGCAGCAGGATGACCCCCACTGTGGGCTTAGATCAGTATGGAGCAGCAACGGTATGGAGAGTTAGCCCACACATTTATCATCATGAGGGGTTTTGTAGACAATAATCCTGGGCACAAATGCACTTTCATTGCCAGTCTGTCATATGGTGCTCACAGTTCCCTGGGGAGGGTGGGATTACTGTCCCCATGTTACAAATGGGCAAACTGAGGACTTGGGAGTCACACAACTGGTAAGCAAGGAGATGGGCTGAGTCCAATTTTTCCCAACTTCTGAGGAAGCTGACTTTACCAATTACTGGTTATATGATCTTGGGTAAGTTATATAACCTTGCAATGACTTCGATTCCTCATCTGTGAAAGAGAAATAATTAAACAGGCCCTATCTCATATGGCTGCTGGGAAGATCAAATGAGTTAATATCTGTAACTCAGTTTTTAGAACAAAGTACTCAGTAAACATTTGTTATTTGCCATCCAGATTACATCTTTTCTTTGCCATGTCACTGAAACTCCATCCCCTGTAGGCAGTTGAAGAAACAGGCACAGTGAAGGATAGGGTAACAAAAGGATTGAAGAATAGGGCCAAAGACCAGAACACCCAGGTCTCCTAAAGTTAGAGGGTTCTAGGCTCTGAGCCAAGATCTGAAGCGCAAGGAGGCCTGCCCCACTCAGGTCCTCCCTCCATCCGCAGCTGCCCTCATGATGGAGGAGCTGAATCCCTACACCAAGATCAGCCCAGCGCTGGGTGCAGAGCGGCACTCAGTGGGTGCTGTCACAGGCATCGTCCTCCTGTTGTTCCTCATTGTGGTGCTGCTGGGTCTGTTTGCTTGGCGCCGGCGGCGACAGAAAGAGAAGGGCCGTGACCTGGCTCCCCGTGTCTCCTATACACCTGCCATGAGGATGACCAGCACTGACTACTCGCTCTCAGGTAAGGGCTATGCCCTCAGCATCCCCTCTTCTACACACACACGCATCCACCCACACACACCAGGAAGAGCCACATGATATCCCTGGGGAGACCCAGGTTTATTGTCGAACTTAAAGTGGTCATGCTTGCAGGATTGTCCTTCTGGGGCTGGATGCTCAGATTCTCCTGGAGAGACAATGCAGGTGGGGAGCAGGAGCCTACTTGGAAAAGGTAGATAGGGTTTTATGAGAATGTCATTTCCTGGGTGCTTAGCTCTGAGCAGCTATGATTAGGAGCCTCCTTCCATTCCCCCAGAGCTTCCCAACTTTCTCACTGGGCTTTGGCCACAGAAACACCTAAACAGTAACTTTCCTAACTCCAGGGGAACCTCTTCCTGGCCCTAACTGGCCCTGGAGCTATTTCCAAGCCCTGTTCCATCTTTGTTTCCTTGGTGAAGGCCTCAGAGCAACTCTCCCTCCCAGTTCCCAGAGTTAGGAGGGTCCTATTGATACAGTGGAAGGGGATGGTGCCTGACTTGGGGTGAAGAGGGAGTTAAAAGTTTGGGCAATGACCCAGGATGTCCACAAATTTGATAATATCTCCAATGGGCATTCTATCTACAGTTTGAATGAGGTGGAGGTGGGGCTGTTGTGCCAGAACCCTGGACTGCTGCCTTAGAAATGAGGCTGTTTGCTGCATATTTAGTTAAACAGGAGAGATCAAAATGCTCTGAAATTGCCCATAGCCCTGGGCCACACAATGCTGGGCCTATCTGGGTAAGCACAAGGATCATCACGTTGTCCAGCTAGCTCCATTAACTTATGGCTGACCTATAGCCTCCTGCATCTTGGATTTAGAAAACCAAGATCACATCAGCCCATTCCTGCTAAGTACTGCCTAACATGTCCCAACTCCATGCCAGGCGCTACAGGGTAAACAGGGGCAGCCTAGCTGTGACCCTGCCTTCAGAGAGCTCCTGGCCTACTTGCCTCCCTGGGTTTCAGCCAAAGCACATATCCCCTGGTGAAATTCCAAGCCCACAGAGATGATTTGGGGATTTTCTTCTGTGACTATAATGAGTAAGTTTGGCTGAATTCCCACACCATTCCACTGGAATTCCCCAATGCTGTGGAGGGGTCCTGGAATCCACAAGAGGGCAGCACTGGGACTAAGAGGATTCTCTTTATGGCCTCACTCCTGGGATAGATCTCAGAGGGAGGCAGGGGAGGGTCGTCAGCACAGCCCTCAGTAGCAACTCAGGGACACATGAGGCAGTCAGAGCCAACACTCCTCATCCATGCTCTAGCTGCTGAGTGCCACCCTCCACCCTGGCAAGCCTAACCTGCATCCTGCAGGGAGGGATACCATGAAGGAAGAGACAAGGCTCTACAGATTTCTGTGGAGACAGTGGATACCAGAAAGCTGGGGGATGGGGGACTTAGGTGTCTCTCTTTGCAGAGCACTCCCAAGGCTGCCCAGCCCAAGTGTTAATATTGGGGTATCTCATGCCAGGGGCAGGGGTATGATGGTATGGCACCTTGTTCTCTTCCCAGATTTGTCTCAAAGTAGCAGCCATGCCCAGTGCTTTTCCAATTCCAGCTACCACACACTGGCGTGCGGGGGGCCTGCCACCAGCCAGGCCAGCACTCTGGACAGGAACAGCCCCACCAAGGTACCGGGCCCTTGACTCCCTAGCCCCTACCCACTGTCCTCCCAATGAGCCTTCACTTCTGCACTCCACCTGGAGGGTTCATGTGGAACTAACTGTCAAAACATTAAACACAGCCCTGTGATCCATGGGACATGTAAACACTGGGAAGTATTTAACAGGAAGCCAGCAGGTTATATGGAACCAACAAGTGCCATGTAACCAGCAGACATCATGTATAACCCACCCATAGCATCATTCTATAGGATATATACCCCCACACACCTGTGTGTAAGGAACTGGTACCAAATCAGGTGATCATCATGTGGAGCCGTCTCTTCACATAAACCATGTAGGCACTTTTGCCATATAACATGTAATCAAAACACTACACCACCTACCACTATCACTACGGTGCCTCTCCAACAGGATGCATGTAACCAGCACCTTTGAGTGTAACTACTATTACTCAGGTACCCACCTGATGCTTATATCTGGCATTCACGTTATTGCCACATACCTACAACCTTTTTTTTTTTTTTTTAAGATTTTATTTGAGAGCTAGAGAACCTATGAGCGAGGGTGGGGACAGGCAGGTGGAGAGCCAAGCAGGGAGCCCAATGTGGGGCCTGATCCCAAAAGCCTGGGATCATGACTTGAGCCAAAGGCAGATCCTGAACCAACTGAGCAACCCAGGTGCCCTTTATCTGCAACCATTTTTCTCAATCAGAACACACACGGAATATGAAACCCAAACATCAGCCATACCCAGTGTTCTCACGGACAGCAAGCCCTACGGGCCTTCGAGGACAGATGTGCGCCACCCTGGACAGGGTCCTCCCTTTACAGCTCCGAGCATAACCCTGGCTGATGGCAAGAGCTCCTCTTATAATCACAGGTTCTTGGGCGAGGATGTTTCAGCCCACATGTGGAGGGAACCCCCTGGCGTGCCAGGACCCATACTTGGTAGAGCAGGGGGTTCAGAATTGTAGAAAAGCCTCAAGGACCACAAAGGTCTGACAGGCTCATGTTGCACACCTCCTGACACCACCTAAGCATGCGCACATGCACACACACACACACAACTGCAGATGCATATGTACAATGGCAGGACTGTTAGGAGGGCAATCCCCAAGCTCCTGGCTTCCTGTAACATCCTTCCTGTGTTGAGAACATGGACAGAAGCAGTTTCCATATTCTAAGCCTCTGCCCTAGAGTTCTGGGAATCCTTTCTCCCTGTCTGGCCCACAGACCCTTAGCAGTGCAGCCTGGACCCCCTAACAATAACATAGACACCGTACAACCCCAAGGGCAACCACTGTCAAGTCAGCACCCCAAGACTACTTTCTTCTACTTGTTCTCAGCCTCAGTTTTCCTAGGAAATGGCAGTGCTGGATGCAGGGTGCAAACAAAGTCTGTGGCCATCATACCCATAGCTTTGGCCCCTCTTCCTATATATCTTCTCAGCTCAGACTTTGATTCTTAGCTTCAGCTTTAGGCTTATCTGAGGAGCTGGAAGCTCAGGGAAGGGGATCTAGAAGGCTCTTGATTAACTAGAGCCACATTATCAAGACTGCAGCAGGTTAGAGGGAAACAATGCCAAGGACGAGGCTTTCCCTTGCTGACACAAAAGGGAGACACACACAGGCCAGGTCAGGTAGCAGAGGTGACAGTGATGTTGCAAACAGCTTCAACACCTCCTTCTGTGCTGGAGATGGCCTCATGTTGCATCTGAGACACTGCCAGAGCCTGTTCTACAGCTCAACCCCACCTGGCTGACCTACTTCCCCTGGCAGAGCCAACCAGCTAGGCTCAGGCCATTTCTTGGCTATTGGGCTGCCCTGCACGACTTTGTCCCAAGGTCTGGAAACCCTACAGTTTCAGCCAGAGAGCTCAGAATGGGGTAGATTCTGCTCCCTGATCTGTCATGCCAAGGTCCACCTAGCTCTTCCTTTTCCTCAATGATCTAAAATGGAGGTGGGGCATGATCATCCTAAGTGTGCTGGGCAAAATGTGAAGGCTGGGCAGGGGCACCTTGGAAGCAAAGGGATTAACTTGCTCTCCTACTCTCCAAACAGCTCAGTAACAAGTCCCTTGACAGAGACACAGCAGGCTGGACCCCCTACAGCTTTGTGAACGTGTTAGGTCAGTAGTGGTTTGAGTCTGGTCTCCTACCATCATGCCCACCTAGTCTCCTTTTTCCACACTGAAGAGGGCCCTGTTCTAGCTCCAAGGGAGGTTAGTAGATGAATCCTGAGCATGGGTTCCCCCAGGGAGAAGGGGTATGGGGAGGAAACCTAAGTCCTTGTTTCAGTTCTCATAAGCAAATGAGGCCCAGGATGCCCCTCCATTTCTATTAGGGGAGAGGGTGGCTATGACCCAAGGACCACAAAGGAAACAGCTAGGGCCTGGATATGGGGCTTCCAGATGCAGGCAGAAAATGTATTCACTGTCTAGGAAAGGGGCTCTTGCCTGAGCCAGGCCCTGCCAAGGTACTCCCTTCCAAGGGCTTCTTCCCTTTGTCCCACTGCCCTGGTGGGCACCAAATTCGGGGGGTGGGAGGTGGGGGTGAGGGAGGAAAGGTAGATGGCCTCAACTCTAACTGATCCCCCTGGCCCTAGCCCCTTTGGATATTATACACAGGGGCCCTAATTCCTTCCAGTTTATCCTACCCTGACCCTCACCCCCTCCATTACCCCACCACCACCCCTCGCCATACCAGGGCCCTGGGAATAATGGCTCCTCCCTGTCATTCCTCTCACTAGACTCCCATTTCCAGATCAGTGCCCTGGAGGCCAGGTACCCGCCCGAGGACTTCTACATTGAACTTACACACCTCAGCCGCCCCGCTGAGCCACACTCACCAGGTCAGACCCAACACCTGCCCTACTCCTTCCTGCCCCTTGACTCACCCCCATGGTCCCAGACCTCTCCCTGTTGAGCCCTCCTCCTCTCAACATGGTTAGTCTACAAGCCCAATCGCCTATCTAAAGGAAGCTTGCCTCGATTCATCCCCCTTCTGCTCCCATTGTGGTCAGTGGATGTGGACAAACTGCTATTAAATGAAAGGAACACAACATAACTGTACTTCCTACAGGCCACAGAATATAATCCCAAACCACTGAGAAATGACTTGAGGGTGGGAACACCTTTGGGGCTCTCTGGACCCTGTGGGTGTGGATGACAAGCCCGATGTCCCCCAGAGAGACCTCAAACCCACCTCTGGCTCAGGTCAAACTCTCCCAGATCATAGGGTAGGGTTGTCAAGCAGGGATCTGGAGAGGCTAAGGAAGGATGTGTCAACCAACATCCTCTCTGCTCTGTATTAGGCTCAAGCTACTGGGTTGAGAAAGATGAAAAAAGGAGACTTGCAAAGTCAGTCCTGCTGTGGGAGGATGTAGAGTTATAGAAATAGATGCTATAGGAGTAAGCATGGTGAATCAACAGAGAACGCAGCTCCCCCTATGAAGTGGCCTCGCTAAGGCAGCACCTTAAGTATACTGGACAACTCTCAGGCTCTAGCTCATTTCTAGAGCTCAAGGAAATGCAGCTCTGCCAACTTCTGCAGGCCCCTGGGTGCAGTAGCACTCAGAAGTATGAAGGTTCTGGATTTATCTGTGCATTGAGCAGTTATGGGCTGCAAAGACCCTGAGTCTGTACCTAGGAGGCTGTGCTCTTGGCTGCGGTTCTCCTGGGCCATGTCTAGGTCTTTCAATAACCCCACCAAATATAACCCTCCCAACGCCCTGCCACCGCCCCCCCCCCCCCCCCCCAACGCTGCATCTCTTTCACAAGGGAGCATCCTCTGGGCTCAGCCCAGATTTCTCCCTGCTTTCTAGATGTACAGTCTAGAGTGTAGCCAGAGCCACCACATGCTATCATGCTATTTTGCCTTACACTAAGGCAGGCTGGTGGCCAACGGGAAAGAATACTTAAGGAGATCTAAGTTGTAGTTTTATGTAGTGTCAGATAAGTCACTGTCCCTCTGTTTCCTGTTCTAAAAAAAAGGAAAGTTAACAGTCTAGCCTCCCTCCCTCAGGAAGGATGAAGAAAGCCCTTGTCTAGTATAAAGGGCTGAACTGATGCCAGGGATACAGCTTGCTAGTCATGTTTCTGAAGGGCACAGGTACCTATAGACCTTTTAGAAGAATAGCAAACTAGAGGAAAACTTGGTTTGGTTCTGCTCTATCACTCAGTAGTGTATGGAAGGCAGGCACAGATTCCGGTAACTTCAATTTAGGAACTCTGTGGAGGAGGTATGGTATGGGGATGTATCTAAACAGCAGCAGGTTGACCTTCAGTGTCCAAAACGGGGGGGAGAGGGGGGTCAAAGGTAGTCACATTGTATTTTAGTAATTATTTGCTGCACGCCTTGCCTGGTAGTGTGTCCTCAGTTAAAAGCTGGGGAAAAAGAAAAGGACTCTGAGCCAGTCATTACAAACTCAACCTAAAAATGCCAGACAGCTTCTTTTCTGGTATCACCAGCAGCAAAGAACCTGAGCTTGGTCCCTAAAGTTTTATGTAGCTAAGGACCATGGCTATAGCTATAGCTAAGGACCATGCATTGTAGGAGCTGGAAAAATTCTGACAGCCAAAAGGGAGAAAAATCCTTCAGACTAAAAATACTAGTAATACTTTTCAAAGACAATTCTCAATTACATACAAATGGTCCACCTCCAAAAATGGGTAACCAAGAGAGCAGTCTATGGATGGAAATGACTACATCCTGAAAAGATGACTAAATCAAGAATCTCAGCCACCTATCCACCTCCCTCCCTGGCTCCACTCAGTTGACTTCAGATCCAGGAGAGGAGGCAGGACCAGAGCTGAGAGGTAAGAAACAGTCTTCAATCCCATTCCAAGATCCAACAGAACTGGGATTTGGAATGTCATACCCTGTCCCCAAGCTAAGAAAGGGCTCTGATTCATTCCTCATCTTATACTTCTGGAGCTTGAAACTTCACCTATAGCGACTTCAGGTGGCATCAGAACTGCCTTTGATCATGTCACTGAAGACCTTGCCCTCATAGTTAAGGTTAAAGAGGAAAAGGAGGGGGTGCTGTAGCTTACCACTAATGCTTCTGAGCCCCGTAAGAATTCCTGCATGGCCAAAATGATTTAGAGTAGATTAATCCCAGAATATTCCTATATCACTAAAGAACTAATTTTATGGGTGAGGGAAAGAAAGGCAAGAAAAAAATAAAGCAAAAACACAAGCAGTCTAAGTAAATGTCACTCACTCTATTTTTCTCTCTTTATACTATTTTAATGCAGGTGCTTGTGGAATGGACAGACGTCAGAACACATACATTATGGACAAAGGCTTCAAAGGTAGAGTATCCAATCCTGACGTCCCATTAGAAAGGGCTTAGCAAGATAAAGAATACAGATCTGAAATGACCAGGAATTCTACCAGAGACACTGCGTACATCTCTTCCCTTACTCCCCCAAAAAAGTAAAAAGACCACAAGACCTGGGGCTGCTGGGTAGCTCTGCTCAGGAGGAGCAATCATAATAATAATGAATTTATATCTCAATTTAAGTTGCACCTGCTTAGCAAGCACTTGTGGGTTTTTTATAGACGCCAAATAAATGTCTTCGGAAATGTAGAATGTCATTACCCACCAATTAGTATGAGTTAAATGGATTATAAATTCTGAAATAAAGTCAATCTACCTGCCCCAGAGGCCTCCTGTCGTTGCGCTGGTGAGGACTGCCACCCCGCACCTGCTGGCTTTCTGGAGTACAAGAATGAAAATAATACCTAGTGTTAATACTTTATGGCACTCTACCCTCAAGATCTCTGCCCCTGACAGCGAGGTCAGACCTAATCCCTAGCACATGGGAACTGCAATTGGATCATCCCTTCTAGAAAGTCTATGAGTGAAACCAAAGATGAAGGTCAGGTCCTGCCCTGGGCTTAGGCCCTACATTTAAATAACAGAATATATGAAATAGGTAACTTTGGAACTATGTCATTTATTACTCTGTCAAGTATTAACTGATCTTAGACTGGGAGCTCTCCAAGGCCTAGTTTCTTCATCTGCCAAGTTGGGACAATTATGCCTATCTATTGTCTAGTAGGGTTATTGTGAGTATCCAATAAAAATCACAGATGGGAAGATTTTGCATATTGTAAAAGGTTGTACTAATTTAATAGGGCTGTCCTTTTGTCTCTGAGGTCTATTTAGGAGTCTCAGCCATACAGAAAGAGATGACTGACAGCAAAGATCCCAGTGAGTATCAGAGATCTAGCTGCGCACCAGAATCACCTGGAAAGCTTATTAAACTTACAGATGTCCACACCCTATCCTCCCAAGACTCTGAAGCAGTATATATAGGGTGGAGTCCTGGAATCTGCATTTGTAATAAGTACTTCAATAACACCCAACTAACACTTAGGAATCACTGGTCTAGACTGACCCAGATTTCCTGTATTACTCTGCTGGTCTTTCAGACTTAGCCTTAGTTATACCGGAAACAACCATTTCCTAAACCAAGGAGAGCTATTCATCTACAGCCCTTGGTGGAGTGGTTAACAGAAGTGGGGTGAGCTAGAGGTGGGTTGTTCTGAGCAAGAGAGCAAGAAGGGCAAGTCTCCATGAACACAGTAGGATGTGCACAGCCCCAAGAGAACAATCTGAGAACAGGAGGTCAACCCTAGGCTTCTGGTCAAAGGACATTACTCCATTGGAAGCATCAATTCTGGCCATTTTCTGCATATTGACTTAAATCTTCCAAATGGAGGCAAACACCAAAACAAAGAAAGCTTTACTGTTATCACTGTGACGTGAGACAGTGAGTTTCTTTCTCAAAGAGGTACAGGAACTGGGTAGAAAAATCTGTTAAGAGACTTTACAGCTCTGAAAATATGCATGACTCAAGCATGGATAAGTTCAGACAGGCCCAATCACCTCAATAAATGAGCACACGACTTTCCTATGCACTTTGTTTTCCTGTGCATTGTGATTAGGGTAACTGCTTTCAGACTTGAAACCATAAATGTAAAACAAAGCTAAGGAGGGCAGTGTCTCTGCCTCAGCGTCATTCATTCCTGTTTTGTGGGATCATGTAGCTGAGAAGGCGAGATTCTGCAGCCAGATTTTGTTTCACCACTCTGGCTATCATCCTTAAAATTAGAGAGAAAAGAAGCTACAGGTAAATGTGCCAACAGGTGTTGGGAACCAACACATCAGAACAAGAGAATTCAAGAAGAGGAAAATGAAATGTCAGTTTGGAACTTTACAGAAATATTTACCAAAGACATGGAATAAACACCACTAGCTGGCCGAACTCCCAAATAAACATTTAATAAACTAGTCTGTACCAGGAATGAAATTATTTCCTAAAACTACTGGGCCAACCCAAATGAAAACCATTAAGAGTGTAGAGTCTGAGTGTTCTCTGAATCAATGAGCAAGCTTTTGGATTCTAGTCCTACTTCTTACTGTGTGGCACTATTAACACTTATTTTCTGCATGTTGGTTTCTAAGTCTGTTAGAAGGATGGGTTTGTACTAGCACCATCTCTAAGGCCCCTTCCAGGTCTTAATTCAGCCAGTGTTCCTTCTTGCCTTTCTAACTTACTTTAGACCTCTGCTCATGGTCATCCTGAAGTTGCATGGCACCACACACTGCCGTGCTAACTCCATTTTACCTCTAAATACCTGTCCATCTCTCCTTCTCCCCTGCAACACAATGACACTATAACAAAATGTCTTATGTTCAATTCCTTGTCTGCCAGGCATTTCAAAGTGCTACAAAAAAATTCTCTCTGGTACTCTCCCCATCACCTTTATGATCCTAAAATGCTGAATCCCAATATTGCTGCCACAAGGAAGCCACCCGTATGCTTTTTGCTAATCCAGCCTCCATGTCTTTCCTTGCAATAACTGTGGGTTCCAAGATAGTTAGGAGTCCAGTGACATTCAGAAAACTTTTTTTAACCAGTGTGGTTCTCCTTCTGACTATGAAATCTCCCTTTTCCTCTCCCCATATTCTTGTCTCTCAATGAAAAGAAGATTGCTAACCTAGGGTCCAGGAAAAAAGACAGCGTGGCTTTCTAATAATAGTCATTGGCTGAGAAGAAACAGATGTTCCGGGCCTGGGTTTTTCCCCAAGAGTGAAATATTGACTTTACCTAGATGTTCTTGTGATCCTAAAAGCCTTAGTAAGTTCAGATCCCACTCAGCAGGCGGCCTTGCAAAGTCATTTCCCCTCTCTAGATTTGCTGCTTCCTTTATAAAATGAAGATGTTTAGGCTCATTACCAAGGCCCCTCCTGCATCTAATGGTATAAGGCTGTGATTTGGGAGGAGGAGGAACTAGATGAGGCATTATAAAGCCAAGCCTTCAGTCCTGATGCTACTAATTACAGGCCTTGGAGGAGTGACTCTCCGAAGCTTAGGTAGCCTTGGTTGACGCTTCCCCTTTCCTTGCAAAATGCCTTAAGTGCAGGGACTGGTAGGGTGAGGCTATAAAAGGATGAGGAAGTGTCTTAGAGAGGTTGGTTGCTCTTTCCCTTACCCCACCCTCCCTGAGGGCAGGCAGGTAGATGACTCAGCTGGAGAGAATAGCTTTCTAAAGTGTAAGTTTTCCAGCTAGACTTGCCCTTTCCTACCTCCAGTCCCCAGAAATAGAATCCAGATTATTCCATAATCCAACACCCTCTCCCTCCTGACCACCTCAATACACACATACAGTTCTCCAGCCTTTCTCTTCCTCTGGCCCCTTTATGGAAGGTACGGCTTCTGCCTGAAACAAATCCCCTCCTCCAACCCCAACTTCTCTTTTATCCACTTAGGTGCATCCCCTGCTGCACAGCAAACTATTGACAGTCTCCTTTATCTGCAGTTTCTCTTTCCTCAGTTTCGGTTACCCAGTAGTCACAATCAAAGTCAATAGTGGCCTGTCACAATGCCTACCCCTAGGTTATTCACCTCATTTCAGGATTTTACATCATCACAAGAAGGGTAGTATAGTACAATAAAATCTTCTGGGAGACCCTATTCATACAATATCTATTACATTATATTGTTATAATTGTTCTATTAGTTATTGTGGTTAATCTTTTACTGTGCTTATAAACTTTAGCACAGGTATGTACGCATAGAAAAAACAATATATAGAGGGTTCAGTACTATCTGTGGTTTCAGGCATCCATTGGGGGTCTTGGAAAGTATCCCAAGGACTGATGGGGTGGGAGGAAATAGGGAGACCGCTGTATACCCCCAAACTTGAAGGCAGCTTTGACTTTTCTGGTGGAAATGAGAAGAGAGGCACTACTGGCTGACTGAGGCTCTGTTAGGCTTTGAGCCACAGCTTCAAGACTCTCCCATTGCCAGAAATAAATCAATCATGGGATAACCACAAAAAGGTTAGAGCTTGGCCTCTCTCTCTCAGTAGGGAGGGCTTGGCTTCAGTGACAGAAGGTATTCCTTGTTGGGGGGTAAAGTGAAGCTATTGCAGCTATGGTTTGTATTTAGTGATCTAGAACAGGAGCATAGGTAACAAGATCCAAGGGGAAAACCCCATAATTGGATACCAGAGAAGACAGGTTGAGCCTTAACTACTTTAGGCAAACTTTATGAGCTTCAATATCCTCATTTCTAAAGTAGTAATCATAGTCCTTCCTGCCCAGCCCTCTTCACAGATGTAACAAGTTTCAAAGGACCTAATCAGAGTGAAGATACTAGCATAAGGGCTACGTTTTCTATCACTATTCTTCAAGTTTTAGAAAACCTGCAACTAAGCTAGCCACAACAAAGTAAAAGGATGTGCCTGGGTAGGGAAGAGAAGAGGGGTTTTAGGACTTTTCACTTAGAAGATGACAGTCTTTCCTTAAGCAGTTCTAGTCCACAGCTTCCAAACCAGCAGCTCAGCTCATCCTGCCTTACTCCCTGGCTGCCAAGTTCATAGAACCTAAAGTGGGACAGATGGCCCATGCTGGGGTTCCTGGACATGACCCCAACCCCTCGTACTAAGAAATAAAGTACTCGCTAAAAGCAACTTCATATGGCTCTGGGCAGACTGTAGCCCAGAACTCCTATCCCCCTTTCCTTATGAGAGCGTCACCAGCAGCTGAGCCTGCTCACTGTCCAGCAAGAATGTTTTCTCCTACCCCTCTCTAGGGTTCTATGCTAGAAAGAGTCTACCACCTCAGACAGGACCAAGGCCAACACCTCTCTCTACCTGTAGGCCAGGATGAGACGGGAAATGCTCTGAGCATGGTTGTGGAGCTCACCCTACTACTGATGAGCAGTGTGACCCTGTGGAGGACACTTCCTCATGCCAAGCCTTGGTTTCCTCATAAGCAGTAAAAGTGAAGGAAAGAATAATTACTGCTCTAGCTACATAACAGGAATAAGGAATGTCTCAATGAACTAATGGGTAAATGTATTTTTGTACAAGATTGAGGAAATGTTACCTACTGAAACAAATATCAGTAACCTTATATCCAGAAAAGTAAATCCCCTCCCAACCAGTCACCTCTTATGGGAAAAAAGACTATTATTAGTGGTGGCACACAACTCAACTTCTGGCCACATGGAGAGTTCTGCTCTTCCAGGATCTAGTGCCCCCTTGAGTTACAATGATCACTTTATTATTATTGTTTTTATTTATTAATTTCACAAGCTGGAAGCAGAGAGCATGTGATGGTTCTAGTGGAAGACTCCAAGAATTTCACCATCTGCTACCACTTAAGAGAAATTTAGAGCTGAGAAACGCAGAAATTTCACCATCTGCTACCTTTTAAAGAAATTTAGACCCCTGAAGACCACTCATTACTGTTAAGCCCCCTACAACTCCATGCTTAGTTCTAGAACCCCTGGCTGGCAGATGGTCACAAAGAATGAGGGCCAGAGTTTCCAGATTACAGAGAATCTGATGCTTTTTCCAGGCAAGTCTTGCCTGACTTGAAATGATCTACAAAAGGCAGTAATCTTCCCAAAAGGGGAAAATGACAGAGGTTGAAGGGGAAGGAGGCTCCCCTTCCTTTCTGTGACTCCCAGTCAGTCTGTCTCTCTCGCTCTCTCTCTCTCTCACACACACAGTTTCTTCCTCCAATGAGCTCCAGTTACCTTGCCTCATATTTGGAAACTAGTCTGCATCCTTTTGTATTCTAACATACCCTGTAGTCTGGGGTGATGTACCTCAGGAGCAACAGGAGAGGAAGCATGAGTTCTCCTAGTATCAGAAAATGACACTGTTTCAGTTAACATTCATAAGAACTCGGGGTATGTGACTTCAGAGGATACACTGGAAGACTTAAGAGAAAACAAGAACTTTCCAAAGGCTAGCCTGAGACTCAAGTGCTTTTTACACCTCTATTACACTTTGGTCTGCCCCATCTCTGATTGCAAGCTTCTCGAGAGCAGGGATGCGCCAAAGTTTGCTGCCTAAAGGTTGCCAAGTTGCTGACACCTGTGCCAAAACACACACCTTCTTTTGAATCTAAGCTTCTTACTCATCAAAATGAATTCCAAGGAAGAATGATACCACAGAACAAAGGCCAAGGAGTCCTGAGGCATGCATTCAAGTCTTGGCACTGCCGTTTATGAGCTTATAGGACATTAGCTAAGCCACTTCATCTCTCTGGGCCTTCCTTCTATAAAATGCAAAGTATCAATTATCTTTGCAGGATTTTGGAAAAGTTAAATAGATGTGAAAGCACATTATGAGTATCTTGAATTAATCCCTTTCTGGTTCTATACCTAACTACTAAGAACAATAATGTCCCTATCCCTCCAAAATCATAAGATGCTTTAGGAAAAGAACTCTGCCTACTCGGAAAGCACTCTTCAACATATTTAAGAAGGAAATCTTGGATTATCATAGGCTTTTACAGCTCTAAGATTCTAAAGGCACATAAACTCCAATCTGTTTCTGGTATTGAAATTAAGTCTTCTGTTCCTGCATATCCTAAGAAATCTCTCTTGCTTTACAGATTACATGAAAGAATCCGTGTGCAGTTCTAGCACTTGTTCCTTGAATAGCAGTGAAAACCCTTACGCCACAATTAAGGACCCACCCATCCTCACCTGCAAGCTTCCAGAAAGCAGCTATGTAGAAATGAAGTCGCCTACGCACAGGGGGTCTCCGTATACAGATAAGCCATCCTTGTCGACATCTAATAAAAATATATATGAAGTTGGTAGGTGTCTCAAATAAGTAACTTAGTGAAATCAGGGCAATAGTGCAACATCTGAAGTAAAAACATGCCCTCTCCACTCAACATGTTTTGAAAACACACCCTTCTTTTGTTGCTTTTTAAGGAATCCAAGGTGAACGGTCTTTCCCAGGATTACCCTCCTCTCATGCAGAAAATCAAATTCTCTTGTCAACTCTGCTTTAAAAAAAATACCAGGACTAGTATGAAAACAGAAATGCTGGGGGTGGGGAGTCAGTAGGGACACACTTCAACTGTTTTTTTTTTTAACTGGGATTTGTATCAACAATCAGAAGAGACGCAATTGCAAGTTTCTAAATCACCATTTTCTACCTTCTCCCAGTTTCACCTATGTCCCTGGGCTTATTAAGACCGCTACCTCCACGATATTCCAAACCTCTTGGTTTTGACTAGAGCTTAAGATTCCGATAGTATACTCACTTAGGTTTTCCATTTCATGAGCAAGCCTCAATCCTAACCCTCATATATTTATCACAGATTTATAAATCCCTGGCTTCTCTCCCTGCCAAGTTAAATAGAACTCTATTCCCCTGAACAAGGCAATCAAAGCTAATCTGTTCTCTGAACTCATTTTTCACTATATTCCTTAGAGCCCACAATCAGTGTGGTCCAAGAAGGCCGTGGTCATAACTCCAGCTATATCCAGAATCCATACGACCTACCTAGGAACAGCCATATTCCTGGTCATTATGACCTCCTCCCAGTAAGACAAAGCCCTGCCAATGGGCCCTCCCAGGACAAGCAGTCTTAAGAGAGAAAAGCCTCTCTTGCAATGTGCTCTGCTGAATATTCTGACTCTGAAAGAAGACAATCCCTTGACTTCAAATACTGACTCCAGCTGCGTATTAGTTATAACTTTCACCTGGAACTAAAGAAGAGCTTCCAAGTGGGACTGGGGTAATTGTTCAAATGGTCTGTTCACAAAGGCAAATCCTATCACCCACCCACACCCAACCCCAAATGCCTAGGATTACATGATCTTTTAAAACATTTAAGATACAGCTACTCATCAACATCAGCTAAATATATATATTGATATACTTAATTCTCTGAAATGTGATGCTCAGAAAGCATACAGTGTAGGTTTCACAAACCTTCCTGGGGGAAAAGGGAACTGGGAGGGGGAAAAGATTACTTTAAAGCTCCTGAAATGTATGTGTACTTTTGGTTGCTGTTACCATTATTATCTGTTTTATTACCTAAAATAAATAGCACACAGACACAAACTGTGCTAATATCAATCCGAAAATACCTTTACATCTGTACCTTTACATCTAATCTGTCAAATCATAACAGCCAAGATTACAGTATATAGTCTAACATCTTCAATTTTTAAAAGTAAAACTTTAATAAATACAAATTAACTTTCCCTCTTCTGCCGTTCGTGATAGTAGGAGGGAAAGAAGTTTCCAAAGTGCAGCAGCCTCTTTCAGGCTACAAGATTTCTAGGCCAGCTTTACCAAATCTTGCTGATTCAAGGTTTGAGAACATTGCCACATCAATCCCAGCCTAGTCACATCCCCTCAATCCATCCAACACCTGAGTCATTCCATGTGAATCAGAACTCTGAGATGATGCTTTAAGCAAGCAGACAGACTGGTAAGAAGTATCCCTAAAAACAGCTATTTGGACTCCTGAATTTATTTGGTTGGGCATTCCTTAACTTAGAAGAGTACTTGCTTTCAAGCATTTCTTCATTCATCTTGAGCCTGATGTAGCATAGAACCTACAAGTGTAGGGGAAATTAGACAAAAATGGATATAGCAAGTTTAATAAGGTGCTTAAAGTACATGATGCTTTTGGATGGAACTAAATGAAATGATCAGAAAGAATGGACTGTAATCAGTTGGTGTAACATGATGTAAAATTTACAGTAAACAGCAAATAAGGATATCAGGTACTACTACCTTAAAATCCCCACCTACTGAGATGGCCAAAAACATATTACAATGAGCTAAGGCTCCGGATCCCAGTATTCAAACGTGTCCATACCTTCCACTACTAATGAACACAGGTAAGCTGGGGCTCAGTTTAAGTCAAACTGGAGCCAACTCCCAAGCCCTAAAAAAGAGGACCTTCTCACAAGAATTA
Organism: Vulpes lagopus; assembly: GCF_018345385.1. Taxonomy (NCBI): domain Eukaryota; kingdom Metazoa; phylum Chordata; class Mammalia; order Carnivora; family Canidae; genus Vulpes; species Vulpes lagopus. The sequence goes on from NC_054825.1 coordinate 51,496,933, forward strand.
AAGACCAAAGGGCAAACTGAAGAAACTAATGGTTACCCCTATACCACTCCATTCTCTGATAACAACCAGCAAAAAATACTTCCAAAAAGGTATACAGAAGAGGAACTAAGTGACCTCAAAGCTGGAACAGCTGCTACAGGAAGTGTGGGAGTCCTGAAGTCCTTGATACAACCTGGAACTCTGCCATGGAACTCATTAGTTTGAGCGATTACCAGCAAAAACAAGAAAATAAATAAATGAGTAAATCCCCCTCCCTCACTTCACTAAAGGCTTAAGCAAATCTTATCGTTAGGGGAAAAAATAGAATACTTACATGAATGCTGCATGTGTGCATGGGAGCAAGTGATCAGCAATAGCAAATTTCCTTTCCACAAAAGCCTTATGAAATATAAATATTAGAAAATTCCTTTGTAGACCCAAGTAAATATTCCTCATACATATGTAGAAAGAAATAGAGATAGAGACTTACCTCAGTATTTCAGGGCAGCAAGTGCTCAATTATCTTTGTAGAGCAAGGATCAAAAAGCATAGTGAAGTCAGATCAGCCAGGAGAAACTTCATCTCAATCCCAGGCTTTATCTTCTTCCCCTACCCTGCATGTACAGTAACTACTGCCTGGCAAACTGCAAGCAAGCAGCATCACGCCAGTTTCAGGTGTCACCTCTTGTTTGCCAACTATCTTATGGGAAAAATTCAGCAAGAGGGAGCATAGTAGAACCACTAAAGCACGGGGTCAAGAGATTTGAGTGTTACTTGCCCTCTCTCAGCAACTTTTTTCCTAATGTATTAAAAAGGGGGGAAGTAGAGAGAGGTAAGGAGCTCTAGCAATCCTTTGGCTCTAGCATTCTATGATTTTTAAAGAAATGTAATACAATTCAAATTAGGTAATACAGGGAGAAGGGCAAGGCAGAGGGTGTGATTCATCTGTGGTTGACAACAGCTGCTTTCACATAACTAAGAGTTACTGGTAAAAGACATTTCAATCTTACAGAGCAACTGTTAGGAACTTCTGTCTAGCGCTATCACACATAGGTTCATGGTCAACCTAAATACGTGCACTGTGCATTTTATTGGCAACCTGCAAAGATCTGTTTATTTTACAGAAGCCAGTTTTCACTCAAAGTGGTGTGCATACAATTCAAATAAATAAAGAAAACACTATTATTGTACAATAGCATAAGTGAGACTATGAAATGGCAATACTTTTTTAAATAACCCAGATTTGTAATATATTTGTTCACTGTGCAGAGACCAACTGTACCTTGTACAAAATAAAATGAATTTCTCAAACTAATTTAAGAGGAATGCCTACTGATGTGTTGCACACCGAAATGTGTCTATAATCTACAACTCAGGTTTAAAAGGTAGAACTAAGCTACATGTTGTGTAAGTCACTTTAGGCAGCCAGATAAGTGAAAATTATCCCAATAGATGCTTGAAAATAAAGTGAACAAGTTCTATCATATTTATAATGAGTCTCTTTGTTTAAAATAATGAATGGGAACAACATATTCGTGTCCAAAAATTATTGAAAAATCTTGTGCACATGAAATACTCAGATAGAAAATTTCTCTGCTTTCACAAAAATTTAAACTCAAAGGCAACTATTACAGCCTGTGCTCAGCTCCAGAGGCACAAAGGTACTTCTATGGGATGGAATAAAAGCAAGTGTAAGGGCCACCTAATTTGCATAAGTGCAATGAATAGCTTTCCACTAGTAGAAGTTATCATGCAGTAACATTACTGTGGGTGCATGTTTTAGGACCTTTGAAAAAATTACTTTGTGACCTAACTGGTAAAGCAGCAGGATTAATTTTGTAGTAAAACATGGATGCTAAAAAATAGTTTACTGAATGCTTTCAAAAGTAGGCTTAAATTTTTTCCTTCATACTTTCAAAGTTTGTACATAATCCTATTTAAGTCAACCTAAGCCTTTCAACTTGTCAATTCACAAGGCTTATTACATGACACTCAAAAGTTATTCCCAATGTTTAACCAAGAATTAATACATTTTTGTTAGAGACTGTGACTCATTCAGAAATGGTCTAAGACAATTCTCAAGGGCTGGAGCTTGCTGTCTCCGTGAAAGACAAAACATGACCAAGAGTTATAAGGCTAAAAAGGTATTTACTGAGAACAGTAGTATTAGATTACGACTCATGAGACTCGGAATACTACCCGATACCATAAATGATAACCAAAGGCTGCAGGTTTATGCACTCAACACAGAGGATTTAAGAATGATACATTCTATGAGCCATTCATCTAACCAGAAGGAAGGCAGAAGAGGCCCATTTAATCAGTATGTAACAACAGAAGATGGAAAAATCTTTCTCAGAAGGGACAGACGGATACACAGGGATTCATTATATGGTCATTTGTACTTCTGTATAATTATTATGTAGCACTTACTTAATCATAATTTTATATAACTTTTAATTAAAACATTTTTTAGCCTTAATGGTAATTCTCAGACTATAGCTCCCCAAGCTAAACTAGAATGAATCCTAGGATTAGCCCCCTCACTCTTTTAGATGTTCCTTTATTGTTCTGACATGGAATAGTAGGGGGAATAGATGTTAGGAATGCAAATATGATTAAAACACATTCCCATGCTATGGATCTTACTACTTAGCAATTACAAAAGGGCAGAGAGAAATGCAGGGCCCTAGTGATTAGCAGGATACTATTGTAGATTCTTTTCCCTGACTTGCAGAGCTAGAAAGAGTGGCAGTCCAATCCAAACCCATAAAAGGTGGAAGCTCTAGTCTATTGTGACAGACTGTCAGATTCCCTCAATTTTAGCTTCTACCTCCCAAGTCACTGTCTAGCCCAGTACATGGCCCTCCAGAGCCTTGGAGAGGAGAAAGCACAAGGACTTGAGGTCTTAGAAAATACTGCTATTTAGGCATCCACTTAAATGTAAACCAGAACCAGATAGTCCTAATAGATCCTGCTTATCAAAGAGAGCCTGCAGAAATAGTGTTGCTTCCTGGGGCTTTCCAGACTGTCCCATTTCAGGCATGACTTTCTATAATATACTTAGGGCCATATAATGAAATGCTCTGGCAGAGAGACTAGTACAGTGGTCAGCAACTTCTCAAAGACAAGACAAGGATCTGTACCACTTCCCTAGAGAGATTTGAGACAATGGTATGCTGAGACGAGAAGTTGTGAAGGGAAATAAATCTAAAAGCAATATACTTATTCATTGTGATGGGGATAAGAGGCAAATTAAGTTTCACTGACTCAAACACAGAAAAGGAATCCTACTGACTACTAATTTTCACTACCTTCACTAGTACTGGTAACAAAGTAGTTAACAGCAAATAAATAGGTCATCTGTGCTGGGACCTATCAATTCTATGCTGAATGATTGAATTCAGATGGTTAGACTACTAAACTAACAAAAATAATGTTTATATCATGTGTATTTTGCCACAAAAACCTATGTACTTGGACTTAATCACTGGTTCTCTTGGACAGCTAGCTTTGTGGACTACTCTACCTTCTTACAGATCCCTATAAGAGATAATAGTTAAAAATTAAACACAAAATGTTTTTAAAAGTTTTCTCTCTCAGACATGAATATATTTTAAAAGTATATATTAAAAGCCAGCAGAATCTTAACAGTAAAAGCCAAAACAAGCAGTTCTCAATTTACAGTTGACATATCAGCCCCTCAAGTGCTCTTCCCCCCTTAGGATATGATACTTTGATACATATTATTGAAAATGACAGTCATTTTGCAAATGTTCTGAAAGCTTTCATGTTATGGAAAGGAGTTAACATGGAAATAATAACATTTTAATCATGTTATTATAAGACCAAAAACATTTTGCAAAGTGATTTTTTACTTACTAAACTTGAGTTCAAATGTGTAATAATTTGGCTCTAGTACCTGAAGAGCTCATTCACAGAATTACTGAATTGGAGCTGGGATGAACTCCAGAAATAATCTAACCCATTCCCCTCACTAACTGGAAGAAGGTGAGGGCTCAGGGGTAAAATGACTAAAAGAGCTGTGACTAGAATCCAAGTCTTTGTCACCCAGTCCACTACTCTATTAATACTTGCCACTTTCAGTCTTTAAAGCAAATAGTTTAGCATATTTCTAATATATACCCAGTATCAATGTCCCTTCAGACATTCTTTCTCTATACTCCAATTTTCAGTGAAATGGATGCTTCAATTAAAATTTCTTAGCCTATGATCTCATTTACAGAAGCTGTAATGACATTCTATATTACTTTATTGTTACCCTTGGCCTCCTATAGTTTGGGGAAATACAACCATTCTTTAAAACATTTGAATGACTGGGATACCTGGGTAGCTCAGCTGCTTAAGCGTCTGCCTTCAGCTCAGGTCACAATTCCAGGGTGGTGGAATCAAGCCCCAGGTCAGGCTCCTTCCTCAGTGAGCAGCCTGTTTCTCTCTCTCCCTCCGCAGCTCCCCCTGCTTGTGCTCTCTCACTCTTTCTCAAATAAATAAATAAAATCCTTAAATAAATAAAACATTTGAATGACAACTTTAGTTTATTTGGCATATCCTTTAGGTGAATGGAAAAAGTGACCTGTCAAATCCGAGAAAGGGCCTGGTATCAGTGCCAACCCAACCAAGATAACAAAACTCAGCCCTTCTCTTTTTAGCACTAGCCTATTATTCTTCCCATTAAAGCATGTAGTAGAAGGTCCTTTCATGGTCTTGGTTTTTTTTTCCCCCCACACAGGAAATACATGCCATGCACAGTACTTATACATAATTCATATTTTGTTTTGAATTTTTTCAGGCTTATTAGTATGTTTGTAAGACATCAAAAAACCAAGTTCTATTTTCTTCCCATGTTTAAAAAACAAAAACAAAACTCCATAAATTGAAACCTAATAGTCTGGAATAAGTTCTTAATTATCAACCCAACCTTTGAATTATTCTGCTCCTGGTATTGGCCAAAACTGTCTAAATAATTTTTTCTCTTTAAGGTACACAGAAGTTGTTATGACAACATTTAAACCACTGAGAGCATTAGTATTTTGTAAATACAAATTACTGAAGACAAAATTATGATGTTCATTTTCCCAATGATGAAATAAAAAGGACTAGTTCTGATGGGCAATCTAAACTCAGAGGTTTAGATTTTCTGCAGAACCTTTCAGAACTTAAAAAGACCCCTGGTGTAAGTCACTAGCTAGCACCCCTTCTTAGAATTTAGCATACAATAATGCAATGGCTAAAGATAATTTACCGCTACAGAGTTATAATTACTATTAAAGAAAAATCATAAAAAGCACTTGAGACCAATGACATACAAGTTTAAATCAAGTCGAGATGGCTAACTGGCTTTTCAGAATAGGTTAAAAAACAATTCAAAGTTAAAATAACTGAAAAGCAGAGTCAAGCAGCAAAACACTTCTAAACTGCCTTGAGCCCTAAACTGTCATAATATTTTAAAACTTAATGTTTCTTACTGGAGACAATTTGTCTCCTGAGATACTACTCAGAATAAAGACACTGTTAAGCAATCAAAGACATTTTCTACTACTACTTAAAGGGTTCTTAGAATTCTCCTAAGATCCAACCATGCCCACAGCAACATTAAGTCTATACTTGATAAAAATTCAGTTATTCATTTTCAATTCACTACCTAGAGTTTCTTTCTCTTAAATAATTTTGTCAAAGATTTACTACCAATTTTGAGTAAATGCCTCTTCCTGGGTCTGGGGACAATGTAATATAGGAAAGTACAAAGATTACTTCCTTAATGTTTTTGGTGATATGTTTTCTAAGTAAAGCATAATTGAACCTTATGTCTAAAATCAAAGCTGAATTTACACAATGATGCCTCCAATTCAATGTTTACTCTGTAATGCAAGGACCTATGCTCTTGCTGATCAGAATCAAATATTCCATGGCTATGGTATCCAAAGCATCAAAAGAAAAATGTAATCTGACAACATAAAGAATAGTCCCCCTATAACTGTTTATTAGAATGTGAATATATTCCAAATCAATAACTAAAAAATAAAATAAAAATAAAAATAAATCAAGTTACAGAGCATGCATAAAATACAAAGTAGCAATTTACAAATAGATAATATTATCTTCATAACCAACCAATACTCTAAATAATAAATGGCTACAGAAGAAAACCAAAAAGAATGACCACAGCAATGCCTTCCGTGTGCCCCACACGTCATGAGCACTGCAAAAGACAGATTAACTATGAAACATAGTAATCTATGCAAGCCCACACACATACATTTTTATACTTGGGGGATATCCCACCATCCTGAAGAGTATCAATTCAATCGACACAACTTTCAGAACACTGCAGAGTTAAGTGCTTAATATTATCCACAAGAAAGTAAAACTCAGTATTAGTGTGCACATTCCTAAAATGGGAAACTAGTTGCTCCACTGATTTCAATAATGTAGTGGGGGGATAAAGTAGTTCAGCTTTGAATAATGCCTAAATGCATTCTATTTAAACTCAAGGTACTACGTACTAAAAGAATACATGCCTTTAAGTGGTACAACTTGAGCAGAAATTAACCTCTCACTAAATTCTTTAGACATACTGAAACCAGATATTCAACTGGACTATATTCCACAATATGTTGCAAAACTCAAAAATCAGCATTGTTAAAATAATTAACCATGCCTGCTGATAGAGATGGTGATAAAACTTGGTTGCATTTCATTTACTGGAAGGTTTTAGGACAAAATTAACACTTCACAATTTGATACTAACAGCATTAAACCAGTTCTTGCCTGAGCAATAAAATGCCACATAATCTACTGCTGGGAAATTAGAGGAGTTCAAGGATTTGGGCTGCCTAATCATGTGCAACAGAGGCATCGCAGATGGAATTCCACCAGTCTCTCGTGTTCCCAGCCTGCCAGGCAGCCTGGTTTAAATATGGCTCCATAACCACACTGCTACTGAAACCATATAACAAGCTTTTGTTTATTAACATAATCCTCGTCCAGAAAAAACTGTCCCCCTCTCTAATCAACTTTGATGCTTACAAAAATTAAAAAACAAAATTTACTAGACTACTTAACCCTATTAAGGCATTTTAGAAACTGATTTCCAGAATAATGGAAAATTTTCAAGCTCTCAAAATCCTGCTATGTTTATAGGGCAATTCTTAGATTTGTGGAAATATACACTGCATGGAGAGAAGAGTGTATGATATAAGCTGCTCCTTATAAGCTGCTCTGTGGCAAAATGGTAGCTTATTTCTTCTAAAGTCTTCTTAGTTTGATTTGATCAAGACCAATAGGTCTGAGCTTCAAGTGATCAAGTTCTAAATATGTCCTACAGTGACAGGCTTCCATGATGAAAAGTAAACAATAACTGAGGAATCCAAACATTCAGTTTATTAAACTAAGGCTAGTGAAGCCATAGCATGAAAAAAAGCTGCAGTCATTCGGGACAAGTGGATGATTTTATAAAGCTAAAATCAAAAGACTTAAGACATGGGAAAATTCATAAGTATGAGGAAGTAATAAAACACAAAGTGACCACAAGAATTACAAATATATTTAAATCTCAGACCTGGGAAATGGACTATACACAGCCTTCTAGGGGAGAAGAGAAATGCCTTATATGTTCTGACAGCACTGCACCTTTGGCTTGTTTTCAGTGGTTGGTGGAACATGAATAGGAACCACATTGTTGCTTGGAGACATGTCATTTTCACGTCTGTCTGACATTTGCTTCTGGGAAACAATGCGGTATATCTCTGGAAAAAACAACAGCAATACTCACTGTGAATAAACTCATTAATAGTTAATATAAAAGTACACAGAAGTAGAAAACAGATTTGCAGAAAAAGACTGCAAATAAATTTGAACAAGGAAAGCATAAATTTAAAGTTTTATTTTCAAATAACCATTGATTAGAGTAAGGGCAGAAAAGACAAAAAAAGATTTTCCTTTTCAGAGGAAAGGGTTCACCAGTCAAATAAATCTTGGTTTAAAGAGATTACATAGTTTATGGGATTAGATCTAAATTAAACCATGAAAAAAAAAAAAAAAATTAAACCATGAGAATATTTTCAGTCTACCCTTATCAAAAATCCTGTAAATACACTGATACAGTACGCCACAGAAAAATAAAGATAAATCTGCACCATGAGATACATTAATATTTTTCCTGGCTGTGTAAGGAAGTGCAGAACTTCATAAACATGCCAAAATCCCAAAGGACTCTTAGAAAGGGAGGGAAAGATTATGCCTATCAATGCCTCCTGACCTAAGTTAAATTGTAATTAAATACTTTTTAACAGAGTACTTAAGATTTTATGATACTTATCAAAACTAACTATACAAACATAAAAACTGTGTCTACTTCTTCCACTAAACTCTAAACTCTGTGAAGACAAGAACTCTATCTACCCTTATTCAGTTCTGTACCTCCAGCACATGGCATATAGTAGGGGTTTGGTAAGTCACTAGTTGGTCCAATAAGTGTTCTTAAATTCCTCTACACCCGGTATCTTTATTTAACTTTTTATTTTTTTCCTTTTTAAAATATTTTATTTATTTATTTATGATAGACACAGAGAGAGAAGCAAAAGACATAGACAGAGGGAGAAGCAGGCTCCTCAAGGGGAGCCCAATGTGGGACTTGATCCCAGGACTCTGGGACCATGTCCTAAGCCAAAGGCCGGCACTCAACCACTGAGCCACCCAGGCATCCCTATTTAACCCATTTTATTTGGTCTTCTATTTCACTGCCTAAAAGTATTTCCCTCTGACTAGATTCATAATCTTAAGGAATCTCTGAATTCCTTACAGAGAATGTATCTTATTTATCTTTACTCTCCCAGTTCTCCCTCAAAACAAAAAATCCTCAAAGGTAAGGGAATTCTAAAAATGGGATAAATTGACATGATGTGCCTATTATGATGTACTATGAAAGACACAATGTGTTCCTACAAAGGATACCTATGTATTCCTGCCAAAAAATGCTTAAAATGAATTTATCCTAAGAAAACATTTAGATAAATTCAGATTGAGGGACTTTCCAAAAATACTGGCCAAGAGTCTTCAAAACATTTATTGTTATAAAAATGCATTTAAAAGATGAGGATAGGGGATCCCTGGATGGCTCAGCGGTTTAGTGCCTGCCTTCGGCCCAGGGCGTGGTCCTGGAGTCCCAGGATCAAGCCCCACATTGGGCTCCTGCATGGAGCCTGCTTCTGTCTCTGCCTATGTCTCTGCCTCTCTCTGTGTCTCTCAGGAATAAATAAAATCTTTTAAAAAATAAATAAATAAAAGATGAGGATAAATGTTCTACATCTATAGTGCCCAATATAGTACATATTTAAATTAAATTTAAAATCCAATTCCTCAATCCACTAGCCCTATTTCAAGCGCTCAATAACAACCTGTACCCAGTAGCTACTCTATTTAATAATACCCCAGATATGAAACAATTCCATCAATGTGTGACCTTTGGCCAAATTGACATTTAAAATGTAAAAACCAAATCTATAAAAGAATTATTAGTACACTTGGAGAAATAAGAATATGAACTGTACATTAGCTAATACCACATAAACATAAATTTCTTAAATATGATATGGTATTGTGATTACTCATAATGCCTTGTACTTAGGAGATAAAATGCTTCAGTATTTACTTGTAAAGTGCGAGAATGTCTATAATTTATTTTCCAAAGACTGAGTAAAGAGGGAAAAAAGTATATACACACATGTAAATAAGTCAAATATAGTAAAGTGATGATCCTAAAGGAAGGGTATAAGGTATTATTCCTATAATACTTGGAATTAAAAAAAAATTGTTTATAGGGTAAAAAAGGGAAAGTAGAAGTCTATTTTCAAAATGCTCCAAGAACATGTCAACCAACTGTAATGTAGTAACATCATTTGGATTGGATTCTAATTTGAACTGTAAAAAAAAAGAAAAAATTTGAGACTAGAACTTTTAATATTGTTTAGATAATAGATGATAATAAGAAATTGCTGCCAATATTTTAGTGGTTTTGTTGCTTTGGGTTTACGCCCCAATCTTTTAGATCTACATCATGAAATGTTTACAACTGAAATGATGTAATATCAGGGATTTGTTTCAAAAAATAAGGGAGGGAAGAGGTGGAACAAACACTGGTCATGAACTGATGGTTGTTGGTGGCTACATGGGAGTTGAGGATACTGTCCTACTTTTGGTATGTTGGAAACTTTCCATTACCAAAAGATAGAGAAAAAGAAATGTTAAATGAATTTATTTTCTCCAAATTAAGAACTAATTTCTCTTAAGTTGAACAAGAGCAAGCTGTAGTCAACTGAATGTATAAACCAGCAAAAACACTGACAGCTATAATGTACCTTTCCTTACTTTTTTAGGGGGGGAGGAGGTCGGCTAAAATTTGGGTCTGAGAAGGTTGACAATACTCAAAAGCTTAAGAAGAGAAAATTAAGAAAGCCTACTGACTAAATTAAAAAAAAAAAAAGAGGCTATGTGTTCTTCATTTGGATTCTTTTCATTGCAGAGATTGAACTGGAGTGTGTCAAGGGTAAAGGGAAAGACACTCATTCAATCAGGCTAGTGACTAAGAAATAAGGACAATTATTGACTTAATGTAAAACTTGATTAGTCATTCTTTAATGTTTTCTCCCTAATCCCAAACTGGATGGCTCTTCTTTTAAGTGCACATGATTAAATGGGACCCTCTACAAAATTTAACTTCTTTACAAGTTGTTTTGGAGATTTAGAGGAACCAAAACAAAAAATATTTTGCAGACTCTTATATGAAAAGCAAATACTCGAAGAGTGGAAAAGAAAGAGTTCTCAAAGAACAGAAAGTTAAATATTAAAGAGATCTCATTACAAAGCAAGAAATTTGAGCAGTATTGTATAACTGGTCTGCAAGTACTACACAGTTCTGTGGAAATGGATTACTGCTACATTTGTTCCAGTCACCGAACAGATGTCCACTAATGAAAATGCCAAAGCAGTGAAGAAAATAGGAAAAGTGCTGATCAAGAAAGAAAAAGAAAATTTTCTTTCAAGTAGAATGGGCACTAAGAAACTACTCAAGTAATTTATTTAACATCTCCTGTGGCTGGGTGTGTCACTTAAATACTTTGATAAGAAAATAGGAAGCAGGTACCCTCTAGGTGCTATCTGATTAGAGATTATTTAAGGAGGGAAAGGAAACAGGACTAGTAAGTAACATGTTAAACCAGATGCAAATATTTTCCTCTTTCAAGGGCATGTTCTCCTTTAGAACCAGATGTATGTGATACACTAATTCCTGTACAGTCCCTCTTCCAGATGTCCAAAGGCTAGGCAAGGTTAAAAAGAAAAGGAATTCTGCTGTGCTGTTCCTATGTTAGACACAATCTCTTACAGATCTAAATAGAAAGTTAAAATGTTAATAGAGAGTTTTAAATACAACCTAGCAAAGTTAAATTAAAAAGACACATGCCTATTTCTCTATTCATACTCTCTTCATACTCTAATAAAGTATGAAGCAATTTGCAAAGTACACTCTAAGGAAGTTAAATGCAATTGTTCCAAACTAGGGAACAAAAAGAGCTAAAAATCTTTGCGCTCTCCAAAAATTGTAAAAATAACAAAAGCTGGGTTATTCCACTACAGCTTAAGTCAGAATTGCTTAGGTCTTCTACAAACACTCTGCTCACGATTAAGTTTCTTGAACATCAAAAACATGCTCTGATTTTATATACTGGCATGTATTTGAAAAATTGTCACATGCCAAGAACAAAAATAATACACCTCAGGGCGTCTGGGTGGCTCAGTTAGTTAACTGACTCTTGATTTCAGTGCAGGTCTTGATCTACGTTCAAGCCGCACATTGAGCTCCACGCTAAGGGTAGAGCTTACATTAAAAGAAAAAAAAAAAACCACCTTGTTCAATGATTCTCACTACTTTAGCCATAAAATTAAGAGTTCAGTCTTCAATAACTAATGATTTGGGCTTATTAATTAAATGGAGAAACCTTGCAGTTACCACTTTAACCAAGTGATCAGATTTAACATCACCAGTAATGAATACAACAAACTAATATCACAACCTCCTGATGGGATACACTGAGATCGCTTTTGTGGTATTTTTGCTGAAACTGCATAATCTGAATTTAATTATGAGGGATCATGAGACAAACGCAAATTGAGGGACACTACAAAATAAATGACCTGTACCCTTCAAACAAAATATATCAATAAACAAAGGATTAAGGATCTGTTCAGATTAGAGGAGATGAAAGAGGTAGGAAATCTGAATGCAATTTGTGATGTGATCTCACAATTTCTTTTGCCAATAAGGACATAATTTGAACAAATGGCAGAATCTGCACAAGGTCTGTAGCTAAACATTGATATGGATTACTATCTAACTCTGATTTTTGGCAACTGCACTACAGTTATCAAAGAGAACATCCTTGTTTTTAAGAAATATGCACTGAAAAGTACTTAGGTGCAAGAGGCAACAAGTCTGCTAGTATGAAATGGTGCATGAAAAAAATTAGTATATAGCAAGAGGAAAAAAAAGAATAAAGCAGATACGGTAAAATACCAACATTTGGGGAATATGGTGAAGGGTATTTACAAATTCTTTGCACTATTATTGCAACTTTTCTTCTTTTAAAGATTTATTTATTCATCTTAGAGAAAGAATGTTTGTTAGTGGGGGAAGGGCAGAGGGAGAGAGAATCTCAAGCAGATTTGATGCTCGGCATGTAGCCCTGATGCTCAATCCCACAACCCTGAGATCACAAAGTGAGCTGAAAACAAGAGTCTGACGCCTAACTGACCGTACCACCCAGGCACCTCACAACTTTTCTTAAAGTCTGAAACTGTCAAATTTCAAACTTAAAAGAAAAAATAAAGAGTATGGAAAGTATGGATTAAAAACATCCCTTAATGAACTTGACGATAAAAAAAAAAAAAACAAAACTGCACAGCAATGCAAAGGCTGAGCAATCTAGTAGGTTCACTCAAGTACTAGCCAACTATCTCTAAAACTTATCACCAGCAAAATTGTCATGGAGTTACTGTCAAATTCATGGATGCCAAAAATGCCAGGGGTCTATTCTAAACAAGCAACACAATGAACTTTGGAGTAATAAAACAGATAAATATTCTAACATAATTTTCCAACTTGAAAATGAAAAAACGATTTTTTTCTTCCAGCAACATCAAAACACCATGTAAATGCTCCCTTAATGCTGTTAACATTCAAGGTAGAATTAAACCTAATGAGATTACTGTTATCTTTACTGGGTTTTTTTTGTCCTCCCATTTCTTTTTCTTTTCTTTTCTTTTTTTTTTTTTTTTAAGATTTATTTTAGTAGGGGTGAGGTAGAGGGGGAGAGAAATCCAAGCAGATTCTGTGCTGAACAGAACCTAACTTGGTGCTAAACCCTACCACCTCAAGATCACAACCCAACCAGAAACCAAGGGTCAGACACTCAACCAACTGTACCACCAAGGCACCTCATTCCTTCCTGTTGTTTCTAAGTATTAATACTCCTACTGGTATATAAAGAGAAGTTTAAAACAAACATCCTAGCACATGCAAAACAACAGAGATGTCTGCTCCACATGCAGTGATCTCTGATCCCACAGATCAACACTGAGATTTATGCTCCAAGGAAGCTGATAAAATAGTGAATACAAGAGGAAAAATGGTAGTAAGTGAAGCTGAAGTCTTATTTGCTTTTAAGCAACATTAACTAAGCAGTAGTAGCATATGTTAAATCTAGAATGAACTTTAAGAAAAATGGCCAAATGTTCTTCATCTTTAAGGACAAAACAGTTCTGGGACGCCTGGGTGGTTCAGCGGTTGAGCTCAGGGCATGATCCTGGAATCCGGGATCGAGCCCCACATTAGGCTCCTGCCTCTCTCTGTGTCTCTCATGAATAAATAAATAATCTTAAAAAAAAAAAAAAGACAAAACAGTTCAATTTGAAGTATATATCATACTTATTGATTAGTTAGCTCATGTTTGAGTTAATGATTAAGTTCAATGTTACAAAATGATACACACAATAGTTAACTGCAGATGATCTCATCTTCACTTAATATCAGAATAGTCTAGAAACTGAGATCAGAAAGGGCTAGAATCTAGAATGCACAGGAGATCTGATGGGACATAAAAAATATCTCAACAAGGACTAAAAAATTTTTTCAAACGAGGTTTTCGGAGGCCTTGAGAGACTCACAGACCCTCAAGATGACTTAACTCACTTATTATTTAAAACAGTGCAACTCTGAGGACACAGGAAGTTCAGTGACTAGTTACACAGGGAGTGGGAACAAAATGTTAAAAAGTAAAAACCTACAACTCCTAGGTCTAAATTTAGTACTCTACATATTGACTTAATAGAATCTGCACAAGTGGTTGTAAAGAAAAGAAGTAGGATTTGCAGATACACTGCAATAATTAATCAAATCTTGCTTGCAATAGTCTAATGAAACAGAAGATTTTTTATCTGAACAGAAGATTCTAAGGGAAAGCTACTGTGTTCCAAGAGACTATTTAATCCAACCTCAGCACCAGTTCTATTATAGTTACTATTTTTCTCCTAACAGAAAATAATTCTAATCAACTATTGTTTATTATACCTACTATATGTGAATCATCACTATTTTTAATTTTTTTTCATGCTTTAACTGCTATTTAGCTACTAATTCATCAAATGTCCACTCTGTACTAGGTATAAGTTAAGTATTTTTTACATGTATGAACTCATGAATTCATTTTTGGAGTCTAGAGTAGATGTCTCAAATAACAGGCAACTCTTTTCTGTGAGTTACAGAGATAAAAACCTTTAAGTCACAACATAACAGTTAAGTCAAATCATACCACAAGGTATTTATAAATATAAGCCCTCTTAAAAAAACACAAAACTATTTATTTTTAATTTAATGTTGATTTTAATTTAACACATTTAAATTTTACAGATAAAGAATTTTTTTTTCTTTTCTTTTTTTTTTTTTTTTATGATAATCACAGAGAGAGAGAGAGGCAGAGACACAGGCAGAGGGAGAAGCAGGCTCCATGCACCGGGAGCCCGATGTGGGACTCGATCCCGGGTCTCCAGGATTGCGCCCTGGGCCAAAGGCAGGCGCCAAACCGCTGCGCCACCCAGGGATCCCCAGATAAAGAATTTAAGACCTAGAAAAGTTAGGTAATTTGCTTAAGATTACAGAGCCAATGGTAACTGAAGGAGCCAGGACTAAAACACAAATCAGGGTTCTAAGACCATGCTCTTAAATTCTAGGCTTTATTCTCTACATATTTCAAGTCTGAAATATGATACTTTAAAAGTTAAAATTTGTAGATCACGAAATTCTACACCTGAAACTACTATTACATTGTATGTTAACTAACTGGAATTTAAATAAAAACTTGGGAAAATTAAAAATAAAAAAATCAGGGCACCTTTGTGCTCAGCTGGTTAAATATCTGACTCCTTGGGAGACTGCTTAAGATTGTCTCCTTCTCCCTCTGACCCCCTTACTTTCTACTTGCTCTCTCTACAAAAATAAATAAATTTAAAAAAATTTTTAAATAAAAATAAAAGTTAAAATCTGTTTACCTCTAATGCAAGTACTACATACAAAGAATACATTAAAATTTTGTTATATTAAAATTGGAAACGGGACACTTGGGTAGCTCAGTGGTTGAACATCGATCGGCCTTGGGCTCGGGGTGTGATCCTGGAGTCCCAAGACTGAGTCCCATATCGGGCTCTCCCCAAGGGGCCTGCTTCTCATTCTGCCTATGTGTCTGCCTCTCTCATGAATAAATAAATAAAATCTTTTAAATAAATAAATAAATAAATAAATAAAATTGGAAACTTATTAACCATTTCTCCATACAGACCTATTCGAAAGTCATATCAGACTACGGTATATAGTAAGCCTACATTTTACAACAGGAGTTCTTAAAAATAATATATAATTTTAAACTACTTTAATACAACCCATCAAACTACTTACTAGAGAATTAAGATTAAACTTGCTGACAAGTTGGTCATTCAAATAAAGTCAGAGTAAATATGAGTCAACATGAATACAGCCCTGAAATCCAAGACTGACCTGATCTGCACATCTAATTTTAAAACAGCATGAACTTTGTTCTTTTTCCACTACTTATTTAAACTTATTTTTAAGACTTTATTTATTTATTCATGAGAGACACAAAGAGAGAGGCAGAGGGAGAAGCAGGCAGGGAGCCCGATGAGGGACTGGGCCTCAACCACTAAGCCACCCAGGCATCCCCTATTTAAACTTTTCCATATGCAATCACTCACGGATTTTCTCCAGAGATGACACCTTGCTTCTTTTACATCACAAGGGAGTTTTACTTTTTGTTTTTTCATTTAAATTCTTAAAAATATGTTTTCCCCTAGCTGCTTCTATAATGTATCAGAACAAAGCAAGCCTTTTCTTTGCTAAATTTTAAAGGACATTTCTATCTTCCCATAGTCAGGATTTCAGTATCTTATGAAAATGCCTTTAACCATTACTTTGTACTTGTGACCATAAAGTATGGAATAACTGGACTGAAGCAATAATATAAGTAAACAAATTATTTTCAAAGTACTTTTCCTAATTACAAACCAGATAAACTAGGATGATTAAAGCTCAGCAAGGAAGAATTGTTAACTAATTTTGTACTTTAAACAGCTCTTGCTATAGCAGCTCTCAAATGATAGTTATTCTCAGTGTGATATATAGGTTTCCTAATTTGTTTAAATTACATTCTTCAAACTTCCAATTCCCACTAGCATAATCTAAAAATTCAAGTCTTACCTGTCAGAATTGTCTGAAAAGCAGCTTCTACATTTGTAGAGTCTAGAGCGGAAGTCTCAATGAATGACAAACCATTCTTTTCTGGGGGGAGGGGGGGAGATAAAAACTTCAGTCTTGTCAAATTTTATGAAAGAGATGTAATACATTCTAGCCTTCAAAAGGAAAATAACCTAAGTCCTCCCCAATTTCTTGAGCAATAAGGGCATCATTCTATTTACACTTCAGCATATTAAAAAGAACAGTGAAAAACTTTCATTGCCTCCTTAATTAAAAAATACTTGTTACATCTATACACTACCAATGAATGACGTTATTCAAAATGTAGTAAACTTATCAAATACTCAGTTATTTCCATCCATTACTGTCCTTCTCCATCAACCAAAGAATTATGATATGAACATGGATGAGTAGGTGTTATTCGCTTAGAATTCTTTAACAATATTATTTGAAATAAAGCTTCTTGCCTGGAAAACTAAAAAACTATTGTAAAAACCTTTATTCACAGCATAATCACTAGTAGACAGTCACAACTTTCACTAGGTGAAAGTGAAGGTGAAAGTGAAGGTGAAGGTAACTTTTCACAACTTTCAACTTTTCACTAAGAATGCTGCCTTCTAGTAGGCTATTCCAAACAGAAGTTATAGGCAGATCCTCTATTAAATCAAAAAAGTTGGTTGTTGACATTCCTTGGGCCACTGTCTTTCAGACCCACATAGAGCAGCCTTGGTAAAATACTGACATAACAGAGAAAGAGACAGGAAGCACAAAATAAACTGAGAGATATCATCTACCCCTTCCAGGGAAATGAAAGAAAGATTTATATTCAACTCTTGGCAGCAAAAACTCAAAATACTAGTGTTTTAATGACTCAAAATTAAGCAAGAAAGTCATCACAAACTTTCCGAACAATCCTTGCTGAGTATTCACGTTTACCTTTTTGAAACTACTGTAAGCGATTACTGTCATTGGAAAAGTATCAAAACTGTAAGACATAAGAGTTAAAAATACAGAATCACTGTAATATCATGAAATTCATATCACTAACCTGCAAAAGCTCTTGCTTCATCTGTAGGAACTGCCCTGAGATGACGCAAATCACTCTTATTGCCCACAAGCATGATAACAATGTTACTATCAGCATGATCTCTCAGTTCTTTCAGCCATCGTTCTACATTTTCATATGTGAGATGCTTAGCAATGTCATACACCAGTAAGGCACCTACAGCTCCACGATAATATCTGAAAACAGAAACAGGTATTTAATGTTAGAAAACAATGGTAAGATGGAAGGGAATACTGAGAAGAACTAAATATATAGATTATATATTTTTAAAAACACATTTATAAATACATTTCAAAATCCTAATACTGGAATTCTTAAGAAGAAAAAAAAGTTCCTTTTCCAATACCAAAAGTTAGCTAATTCAGTTGATGGCAGTCTAGTTCTCAGAATTTAAAAACTATGAGACTTACGCTGATGTTATAGCTCGGTATCGCTCCTGCCCTGCTGTGTCCCATATCTGTGCCTTTATTGTTTTCCCATCAACCTGGATGCTTCTTGTTGCAAACTCTACTCCAATGGTGCTCTTACTTTCGAGATTAAACTCATTTCGAGTAAATCGAGACAAGAGATTACTCTTTCCAACACCAGAATCTCCAATAAGGACAACTGAAAAAAAGACAAAGAATTTAATGTCAGATGAATGGGGCAGACATCGTTCAGAATACTACCACGCTTCAAAGCAAAAAAGACAAAACATCTGATTTTTTTACAAGGGATGGGGGCAGGAAAGGCAAATAGTCCATGTTCTTGACCTGTTACCAATCGATAAAACCAATTTATTCTTTTTACACATCATCTGCTTAGCACAAATACAGTATCCTGTCTTACATATGCAATTTTAATTATAGGTCTGCTGGACTCTGATTAATTACCAAAAATGCTATACCAACCTTATTACCATACAAGATAGTAACATGAAAGATAAATCCTACACCAAATACACAATTTGTGATATTAAAGTGTATCATACATGAAGGTAACAAAGGATATCAGTGAGTAGAAAGGAGGGAAAGAATGAAAATGTTCTACTTAGTTTAATCAAAGACTGGGTGTAACCTCTGGACTCACACCTGGGCAAAATGAAACACATTTACCGTATGAGGCATCAGGTTTACAAACTTTGCCACCCAGATCACAAAAACTACAAGGACCTTTTCACAGCTGCATTCATCCGATAGGCAGGATGCTAGAGACCCCCACAAAAACGGATACCCCAATTAGGTTTAATAGGAGCCCTACGAAGCTAATAATCCTTGACTTACTCTGAGTAAAAGCCAAAGCAGAGGGCACACACTTTCTGTTATGACTTAATTTTTTAAGACAAGTTTGGTTTAGATGAATTTATTTCCTATGATCACTAATGGAGGCAGTTTATTTATTAACCAAATACATGAGGATTTTTCTTTCACCCAAGACAATGTTATACTTAAGAATTTCATAAACAATGGGGAAATAGGCAGTTCACTTGTTCTAAAGCATTTCTATCTGAATTTAAAGAACAAAATGAATTCACAGGTTTATAGAACATGAGCTAAAAAAATTTACAAAAGAAAAAAATGCTATCAGCATTTCAGGAAATAAGACTTACTTCTACTGTTGACTACTAATCCTTCCTACTAGCTGATTCAGGTACCAAGACTAGAAAATCAAACATGTGAGAGTAACACCAAGGACTAAGACCATGCCTTACTAAAGAGACTGGGATTTGGTGGTTAGAGGGAGAGGTAGGTAAAAACTTTAAGAGCTCAACGCACTCTGGTCAGAGGGCAAAGAGATGTCTATTATGCGTTCCTTCCTTGCCACAAGAGCGGATACAAGCTGGCCTCTGGACAGTCCTGGATGAAGTACATTATCAAATGCATATCTTTCTGACTTCCTCTATTAGCTGATTCAGCAAGAAATCATCCAGGTGGCAGTAAGTCCATGAAGCACAAACTGTAGTTATTTATTTAAAAATTTTTTTAATTTATTCATTAGAGAGACAGAGAGCAAGGCAAAGACACAGGTAAAGAGAGAAGCAATCTCCCTGCAAGGAGCCTGATGAGGGATTCGATCCCAGGACTCCGGGATCATGACCTGAGCCAAAGGCAGACACTCAACCACTGAGCCACCCAGGTGTCCCAGAAGAGAATCCCAGTTTCAGTGTAATAGTCTACCCTCTTGCTAGGATACACTCACTGTTGCCTCTTAGTGCAAGAGGCCTAATTTTCTGCTGAGGAAACCCTTTGAGAGTCATTTCTAAACCCACACTAGCACTGAGGTGTAAACGTCTCATTTGAGGTGGGAATAGGGAAAAAGGGAGAAATCAAAAAGTTAAAATATGTTTACTTCAGAGACATTCAGATATCAATCAGTAATTCAGGAGCCAATCACTTTAAAATCAAAAAGACACCTAAAACGACAATGTCTCTGGAAAATTAAATAACTTACCCAAAAAACACCTCCCTCCCACAGAAACTCTAGCACTTTCAAGTTCTGGTTTCTTCCCTTCTGACCTCCATGTTAACAAATGATTATGCTCATTATCTCCCCACTCAGCATAAAGATAGTGAGGGCATTTTCCCCCTCAATATAATAATTTTAACATTATAAAAAAATAGCACCTTTATCTGAAAACAATTCAAATCTCATGAATGCTTTATACAGTATAAAATAATTATCTCAACTGGACATGGACAGGGTTGTCAGAATAAAAGACTAACAACTTGTTAAAGGATTATATCTTGAAAGACACCAGAAGATACTGGTTAAGAATAGTGCTGCCAAAAAGATGCTAAGAAATAACACAGTAAGGAAAGCTGGTTCTATTCAGTTAGCGAATGAGAAACCAAACCAAGACGGGTTACATTTAAGGTCACCAAAAAAATAAAAGCAAACCAGAATGGACTACTCAAGCAATGTAAGAGAATTTACTGGCTATAGCTGAAAAACCAAACACAAAAGTTCACAGACTCAATTTCTTTTTTTTTTTTTTTAATTATTTATTTATGATAGTCACAGAGAGAGAGAGAGAGAGAGAGAGAGAGGCAGAGACACAGAGGGAGAAGCAGGCTCCATGCACCGGGAGCCTGACGTGGGATTCGATCCCGGGTCTCCAGGATCGCGCCCTGGGCCAAAGGCAGGCGCTAAACCGCTGCGCCACCCAGGGATCCCCTACAGACTCAATTTCTAACCAAAATAGTTTCTTTCATTAAGATAACAAAGTATGATTGCTTTTTAAAAATGTGACAAACTATATGATCACATCCTATGGTTCAAGAAAGGAATGTGCAGTGACTTTCCAATGTTTTCCTTAACTAGTACCTTAGGTTAAAAGTTTACTTCCCATTTTAAACATTTTATGCTATATCCATTTATATAGCATGTGAGGGGGGAGGGGAGTATGTATAATGATATTAACATAAATAACAGCATCTATGTATTAAACACTTATAGCATTTCTAAAGTAACCTAACGATGTTTATTACCACTTGGTAATAAACTTTCCCTGCTAAATTTTAAGTACCATTCTAATACCTAATATTAAATTTGGCTCATAAAAGATCAAATATTAGACTGCCATAGAAGCAGAATATACATATAAATTATACCTTATTTAATAAAAACTTCCACCTCTCCAACCACATTAAGTTTTATATATTCTCTTGCAAGCTAAAGTACTGGACCAAAATTTAATTCAAGAAATCAGAGTATATCAGATCTAAATGTTAACATCTGAAAGGAAAACGGTTAATTTTCATACTGATTTTTATAAAACTTGGGGGGCATCTGGGTAGCTCAGTCGCTTGAGCATCTGCCTTTGGCTTGGGTAATGATCCTGGCTGGGGTCCTGGGACCATTGTAAGGCTCCTTGTTCAGTGATAGTCTGCTTCTCCCTCTCCCTCTCTCCCTCCTCAAGCTTGCTAGCTTGCACTCTCTCTCAAAAACATTAATAAAATCTTTTAAAAAATAAAAAATAAACTGGGGATATTTTTCTACTCCTTCAGCTGCTATATTCATAGTCCTGCCTCACCACAAGTCTTGAAAATAAAATGTATTCTAGTACATCAATAAAGCCTTAGTCTAGACAAGTTTTTCCAGATTCAACAGAATGTGAGTTACTCAACCGAAAGTTGTGAAAGAAAAACTACCAAGATACAAGACAGCAAAGTTCCCAAGATCTTTTCCATTGACAATCAGCTGATGGTTAATTACTACTGACCTTTAACTAGATTGAAAAGAAAATGATGTAGACTATGTACCTAGATATTTTCAAAAAATGTGACTCTGAAATGGCATCTACAACACCAATAAGAAATATGGCTGATGCCTGCTTCGCTTATGTGTCCCACAGGGCCATAACCACATTATATATACATACCTACAGAATCAAAGCTTTTGAAATAAAAAGTCAAGTTTTAAAAAATACCCATACACACACCAATAGTCTCCTTGTTGAGCTTAACTAAAGATTAATGCTCAAGAACAAATACATAACACAGAATAATTGTCCTGCTCTCTCCCCACATTACATTCCCATTTGGACTACTCTATCCTATACTAATCAAAATATACCTTCATTTTCAACTGGTTAAAGTTACAAACTAACTTCCAATTCCCTCAAAGTGTGAAGGTGTGCTAGGTAAGCAATCTTACAAGTAGAAGGGCCTACCTCATTTCAGTGAATAAACCTCTGAAGAATGAAACTAGTTTAAAATGGAATTATTGTTGCTTTGCTTTAAGATATAACTCTATAAATAAAAAATTGGCTAACTAATCAGCACTAAAGTAAAAAAAAAAAAAAAAGTGACTCATATCCTGTAAGAGCTTTAAAAAAGTGGAAATTCTTCTCAGCAAAATCTTTTTAAGACCCAATCTTAAGAAGCAAAATGTACAACAAAATGAAAACATAACCCATGGAAACATAAAATACTTGAAAAGTTCCTACTTTTAAATTTCTTTCATAATACTTGAATGCTCTTATGAAGATTTAAGGTTCAAAAAGCTGACAAGAACCACAGAACTTTCTTCATATTATTATCACTTACTGAATCCTCAAAACCAGTCTCATTTAATTCTGAGAGACAGGTATTATTTCCTTTTTAGAGATGAGGGAACTGAGGCCGAAAGGTCACAAAGCAAGTTTAAGACCTGAGTCAGAATCTGAATCCAAGCCTGCGTGATTCCAAAGCTCTCTGCCCTCAATCACTGTTAGGATGGTCTAATCCCAAAGTTAAGTTAAAATCCCTTAAACCAATCCAGGACAATTAATATTCTTAGTGGGCATGTGGGGGGCGTGGGGAATGATTTCTATAAACAACAGTCAAGCTCCACATCAAACAGGAGAAAGACTTGTGAGTTGCTAGTCCATCTTGTTCTAAATCACTTCAAAGATAGCTAACTGCTACTGCCTTGTACCTTATTTTAAGAAATCTTTTAAGGACTAAACACCAGTCTCTAGGGCCTCACCTAAGTAATTTCACATGACCTCAGATGCCCTCAGCAAAGAGTATGCTAAAGAACCCATGCTTCCTTTTTGTATTTATAAAATGCATTAAGTAAGCTCTTCTCTGCAGATGACTTTCCACTCACTATGGGGGAGCAAGGACGAACCCTGTACTCACCCTATATTTACAGAATATTGTAGCCCAGAGGAGTTAGGTGGTGGTGAGATTTGCAAAGTATTGGTAAAGCAGTGTTTCCTGCTTCCTTCAGTCAATCATTCTTAGCACCCAATGGCAAGGTCAGAAACCATCACCAAGCTTAACACTCTTTTTAAAAAAACTCCACCCTCCACTGTAAAGCCTTAATAGCAATGGCTTCTTCCTCTCTGGTAATGATCTTTGTTCAGCATACTATACTGATGGCTGCCCTAATTCAGGAGCAGTGAAAGAGCATCTGAGTGAGAGCGCATTCACGGAACAAAACAACAAAACAAAAAAGAGCATTTACCGTACTCTTTCTGGTTAAACACTGTACCCTTTATTTTTGTTGATACCAACTATCGGGATTCTTTCCTGAGTAACCAATAAGCAATTCTTTCTATCCATTCCCCACCCTCCAGTATGTTCTGTCCAAGGGCACTAACAGGTTTCCCGATCTCGTCATACATATTAAATTCCACCAAAGAGCACACAACTGTACCCCTAGCCCCCACCTTTCGGGGAAAGGTATGTGGCTAAAAAGTGGGACTCTTTCCCTTCCTGTTCTAAAAACACCAAAAGATCGGGATCCTCCCGGCGTTGCAGCAGGAAGCAACCCGTCCACAGTGATAAAGCAGGCGAGTATTTGTGCAGCGCACAACCTTTCCTGCTCAGGAACTGGGCCTTCAGGTCTGGCAAGGATAACAGCCACCACCCATCCGCAACCCCTTCTCGCTCGCAGTCTGGAGTTATCCCGGGCTGGCTGCCGCTGGGGAGGGAGAGGAGGAGGGAAAAGAAAAAAGAAAAAAAAAAAGCCCAGATGGGAAGTCCCAACAGTGTGTCGGGTCACTGCGACAAGTGCGCGCGTGGGTGACGGGCAATCCCTCCTGCCCTGCCCCCCACCCTCGGGGTCGCACGGGGGACGCGGGAGAGGTCCCGATTATTTGGGGGAGGAAAGGGAGGGAGAGAGCGAGCAGCCCCGCGGGGTGCGGGGGGGGCGGTGCGAGGTTATAACCGACCAAGGGGGCTATGGGGGCGGGAGGGGTGAGGACCCCCCGGCCCGCTCGGATTCCGACCGGGGCCTGGCACCGGTCCGGGGGAGGCAGGGCGCAGAGGTGGGGGGGCCTGTGGTGGGAGTGTGCGCCTACGGGAAGGTGAGCGAGGGCAGGGCCCGTCACAGGGGCTCAGGCAGGGGCGCTGAGGGGGAGGGGCGCCAACCCGAAAAGACACAGGGTGGGAGGGGCGGCCCTCGCCAGGGGCCACCGGACCCGGGAAGCGCAGGCGAGCTGGAGGCGGCGTCCCGCCGTGGAAGGACACGGGGTGGGGGGCGCGGAGGCAGGCGAGGGCCTAGGGGGGTCGCTGCGAGCCCGGCGTGCGCGGAGGGCGCCCCGACCTGGGGAGAGCGCGGCGCGCACCGCACGGCCGGGAAGGGCGGAGGGAGGCCGGCTTCGGTGCACGGCCGGCCCGCGCGGGTCCCCAGGGGAGTGCCCCGGGGCCCCCGGACCCCGACCCGCTGAGGAGAGTGGGGCAGCCCACGGCCTCACCTTTGAAGAGATAGTCGTACTCGTCGTCGCGGGTGCCCATTGCGCGGCCGGGGAGCGAAGGGGCGGGAGCAGCAGCGGTATCGGTGGGACCAGGGGGCGTCGCTGCAGGGGTAACCCGAGCGCCGAGCCTCAGCTGCCGGACCGGGGAAAGAACCCCTCCCTGCCGCTACGTCACTTCCGGCCGGCCCCAGCCCCTCGGGGGAAGCACTTCCGGGAGGCGACGCTCCGCCCCCGAGCCCGGGAGGGGCGGTGCGCGGCCGAGTCGTGTCCGTCTTCAAACTCTGCCCCCCCCAGTTCTCCTCCCTGCTCCAAGAAGCTTAGGTGGGGAATGCAGCTGTGGATTCGCAGCTCTGAGCCGCCGCTTGCCACCCTCTCAATCCTCGCGCCGACGTGCGGGGAAGCGGGGTGCTGGGGAGCGCGTCAGCCGCGCCTGCGCGTTGGAAGGTTGTGGTTGGGGGCGGGGTCTCTATGAATTAGAGAGCAGAAGGCGCCTGTGCACTTGTGGCGGTTCCATGGTGTAATGGTTAGCACTCTGGACTCTGAATCCAGCGATCCGAGTTCAAATCTCGGTGGAACCTGCGGCGGTCTAATTTTTCTTTCCTCACCATACTTTTTATTTCATTTATTTATTCGCTAAGTGATTGTGATACAACATATATATGTATGGCCTTGAACGAAGCAGGGACAGAATTTCTCCAAGGATAATCTCTGCCCACAAAGGCCGTCTGGATCTGTAGCCACTGTCACCCGGGTGTCTCCTAAGGAGCCTCTTCGCTTCGCTTTTTTTTTTTTTTTTTTTTTTTTTTAAATCTGGGTCTTTGCCTTTGTCGAAGCTAGCTTCAACAGCTTCGATGTAACTTGATTCCTTTATGCTACAATTTTCAACCTCTAACTTCATTCAAGGGCAGGCGCTTTTCACTCTTTTTCTCTGGAAATTTCTCAAACTATCTCCAGATGTCATTCAGAGAACTTCGCCCACCCTCCTCATCAAGATTCATCAAGAACTTTTTGAGCCCTATTTGTCATGCTTTAAGCTAAACCCCTTTTTGCCCAAATTTGTCATGCTCTAAGCTAAACCCGTCTCCGTAATAAAAAAATAAAAAAACTTAACAAACAGCAAACACTGGCAATTTTCATTTTAGCGAAAAATGTGGAGTCTTAAGACTCAAGTGACTTGCCAAAGATCTCACAGAAGAGCCTCCCTGTATTTGAAAAGAGTTGGAAAGAAAAGGAAGAAAGAAAGAAAAGAAAGAAAGAAAAGAAAGAAAGAAAGAAAGAAAGAAAGAAAGAAAGAAAGAAAGAAAGAAAGAAAGAAGAAAGAAAGAAAGAAAGAAAGAAAGAAAGAAAGAAAGAAAGAAAGAGAAAGAAAACAGTTGTGTATTATCACAAAATGTTTTTCCCACTTGCTGCCATACCCCCTACCACCTATATGCAAACCTTCAATTTAGATCTTTGGGCAAGAGTGCCTGTGCTGAGCAGGATAATGGTTTTCTGAAGTTGTCCACTTCCCAATCCCTGGTAACTGTGAATATGTTAAATTATGTGGCCAAGGGGAATTAGGGTTACATAGTGGAATTAGAGTTGCAAATCAACTGAAAGAAGACGTGGTCTATGTACACAGTGGAATATTCCTCAGCCATTAGAAATGACAAATACCCACCATTTGCTTCGATGTGGATGGAACTGGAGGGTATGATGCTGAGTGAAATAAGTCAACCGGAGAAGGACAAACATTATATGGTCTCATTCATTTGGGGAATATAAAAAATAGTGAAAGGGAGTAAGGGGGAAAGGAGAAAAAATGAGTGGGAAGTATCAGAAAGGGAGACAGAACATGAAAGACTCCTAACTCTGGGAAACGAACTAGGGGTGGTGGAAGGGGAGGTGGGCGGGGGTTGGGGGTGACTGGGTGACGGGCACTGAGATGGGCACTTGACGGGATGAGCAACTGGGTGTTATTCTATATGCTGGCAAATTGGAACACCAATAAAAAATAAATTTATAAAAAAAAAATAGGGAGCTAGCCTAGATTCTCCAGGTGGGCCTAATTTGTCAGAGGGCTCCTTAAATGTCCAAACAGGAGGCAGTGGTGTGGTGTGAGAAGAGCTCAACTAGCCCTTGTGGCTTTGAAGATGGAAGAAGGCGGCCAGAAGCCTAGGAATGCAGAGGTTTCTAGAAGACAAGAAAAGGCAAGGAAATAGCAAGGAAATGGACTCTTCCCTATGGCCCCCAAAAGCAATACAGCCCTGCAGAAAATATATTGATTTTAGCCGAATGAGACCACCATGCAGAATTCTGACCTAGAGAACTATAAACTAATAAATTTGTGTTGTTTAAAGTCACCAAGTTTTGGTAATATTTTACAACACCAATAAGAAACTAATACAGTGCTGTTTTCATCGCTTTCTGTGATGGTAGAAGTAATAGGTTTACCTAAAGCTAGATACTTGCCTTGTGCAAAGGTAAGTATTACCCACATTGGGGGAGATGCACAGCATTCTCAAGCAGCTAAATGTTATATGCACTGCAGATTATAAGACACACTCCTAGCTCTACTTGGGTGAGTTAAACAAAATGGGCCCAAGAAAAGGAGGAGATTAATTAACTAGAGAGTTCTGAAGTTGTAATTAATCAGAGTTCTGGTGGTAAGAGCCACAGTTCAGAGAGACTGAGATAATTAAGAAAAACTCCCTGGAGGAGGAGGAACTAGCATTGACCCCTGAAGGAAGAAGGAAGGAAACTCATTTTGACCAGTAGAAGATACCAGATGATAAAAAACATGTTCAGAAGGCCATTAATGCCAGAAGAATAATTATAAACTTTTCCCCTTTTAAGACATTTTTTTTTTCTCAAGGTCAATAGTATTATTCAGAAGAAGAATTGGGTGGCTGAATAAATTGAGAAGAATTACACAGTTCTCTCCGCCTTAGAAGTTCCCTTAGCACACTGGCATTTTAAAGTCTAGATATTTCACTCTTAAGAAATCTTTCTTTACCTTTAATCACAGCATTTCCCAGATTCACCAGACCACAGAACTCTTTTCCCATGGAACACTTGATAGCATCCCTCTGAACTCTTTGGGGGACCCATAAAGGATTTTTGGGCAGAGGGATGACTGAAGTCAACCTGGTCTTAGGAAAAGTAAGTTGGCTGTGGACTGCAGGATTGGGGTAAAGAAAAACTGGAGGTGTATCAGTTAGAAGGCCATTGCAATGAACTAGGTACAAAGTAATAGAAATGGAAGACAGCTATGGGCATAGAGGAGAAAGAAAAATGAAAGGCTGTTATGTAAAAAAATGGTAAATGGATTCCATGGACAAAGAAGTAAGGGTTTTCTTGGTTTTTTTTGGAGGAGGGGCAGTAATTGTTTAATATGTCTTTTTTAATCTCTCAAGAAATAAAGGAGTTTAATGTAAATGACTTAAATAATACAGAAATAGAGTAAATCCTTGTTTAAGGATTCTATTTTTAAGTAATCTCCACACCCAATGTGGGGCTCAAACTTACAACCCCCGAATCAAGAGTCACATGCTCTGCCAACTGAGCCAGCGAGGTCCCCCCAAAACATGGAGTACATCTTGAAGGTCCTCCTCTACTTCAATTCCTCCTCCAATCTCAGAGATAACTGCTACATTTTCTTTTTAATATACAGGAAATCAGGTTATGTGTATTGTTTTTCATCTTGAGAAATCTTTCCACATCAGTTTTGACTCATTTGCTACATAAAGTTTTTCTTAGCAAGAATATACTACAGTTGGTACAACCATTCCCATTCTCTTAACTGGTGAAATGGCAAATATTGAAGGTTCACTACATTAAAACCTATTTCTAAGCCATTTCTTTCTTTCCCACTTCCCCTAGAGGCTAAAAAGCCAAACAGTCACTTTCCCAGCTACTCTACAATATTTTATATACTAGGATAAAAATATACTAGCATTATTTTTAATTTTTGCCCATCTGGTTTGCTCAATAATTTCCACTTCCTGATAATCAGTTAATGGAAGTATTTTTTCCTATGTATGTTAGCCTCATAAAGACTCATCTTTATTCTGTAGATTTCCTGTCAATATCCTTCTCGACTTTTTTTGTTATTGTTGGATTATCTTTTCATATCAATGTGAAGGATCTCTTTATATATTTTACCATTTAATCCTTTGCCTGTTACATATCGTACAAATATTTTCTCCAAATATATTACCTGATTTTTAATTTTATTAATGATGCTTTTTTCCGTGTTAGTTTTAAATTTTTATTTAATCAGATCTCTCTCAGTCATTTCTTTTATGACTTCTGGGTATTGCCTCTTGCATAAGAGGCTTCTCCACACCAAGATCAGTCAAGATATTTTTTCTCCAAATGTTTTATAATTTTTTTCTCCATCCAAATTTTACTTATATTGAGGATGATATGACATTGGGATCTAAATTAATTCTTTCCAAAAGGATAGCCAGTTGTTTCAACGTCAATTATTTGAACAGTCCATCTTTTCCCACTGATTTAAAATGCCTAATTTATTATAAATGAGTTTCACATATATAGATGAGTCTGTTCTTGAATCTTCACACCATACTTCTGGCAGCTACAAAGGAGCACTGCTCACATGCCCCTTCAGGAGAGAG
The DNA here is from genome assembly GCF_018345385.1 of Vulpes lagopus. Taxonomy (NCBI): domain Eukaryota; kingdom Metazoa; phylum Chordata; class Mammalia; order Carnivora; family Canidae; genus Vulpes; species Vulpes lagopus. Next base: position 51,526,596 of record NC_054825.1, read on the forward strand.
CCTGTTTTGAGAAGTGTAGTTGGCTGACAATCTCTAGCTGCCACACCTCCAAGATCGACTACAATGTTCACACTGAAACTGTGCTCTCTCTGGACTGTTCCCAATGACTGAACATGATGGGGGTACTAGAGCTGGACCAGTTCTATCCAAAATGAGACTCATCTAGTGCGCAGTCTGTAGAGCTCTCCATTGGCCTGAGATTTTCTTAGAATTGCACTATAGTCTGGGACACTTGGGTGGCTCAGTCAGTTAAGCATTTGACACTTGATTTCAGCTCAAGTCATGATCCCAGGATCATGAGATCTAGCCCCACTTTGGGCTCTGTGCTCAGTGGGGAGTCTGTTTGCGACGCTCTCCCCCTCCCTCTGCCCTCCCTCCCCCTCGTGCACACACTCTCTCTTTAAAAATAAATAAATAAATCTTTTAAAAAATTGCATTAAAGTCTGAGGCTCCGGCAGCCCTGGTGGCCCAGTGGTTTAGCGCCACCTTCGGCCTGGGGTGTGACCCTGGAGTCCCAGAATCGAGTCCCACGTCGGGCTCCCTGCATGGGGCCTGCTTCTCCCTCTGCCTGTGTCTCTGCCTCTCTCTCTCTCTTTCTGTCATGAATAAATAAATAAAAGCTTAAAAAAAAAAAAAGTCTGAGGCTCTTCTTACCCAATCCTCCTTTCTTCCCTCTCTCCTTGCTTAGGTATTAGACCTAAATTGTTGTCTGAAGGGTGTACCTCTCTTTTGTCCTTCACAGGCATTTCTCCCAAATGAATCTCATACACTTCTAATTCCAGAGGACCTGACCCTGATATAATCCCATTAGCCAAGTTTTCTATTCCTATACCAATATCACACTGCTTTATGCTTTATTATAGTTCAATAGTCTATTTTGATGTCTCATATGTAGTACTAAATGCATAAATATTTGTATAGTGCTTAGAACAGTGTCTGACATCTAATTAGAACCACAGGTATTGGGCAGCTCAGGTGGCTCAGCGGTTTAGCGCCACCTTCAGCCCAGGGCGTGATCTTGGAGGCCCGGGGTCAAGTCCTGCATCCGGCTCCCTGTATTCAAAAGGAGCCTGCTTCTCCCTCTGCCTGTGTCTCTGCCCCTCTCTCTCTGAGTCTCTCATAAATAAATAAATAAAAACTTAAAAAAAAAAAGATGTTATTTATTTAAAAAAAGAACCACATGTATTTGATAAATAAAAATAAATATAGCAATTCCTTCTCACTGTTTTTTTGACTTTCTAAACTTTTACTCTTTTTAGGGACTTTGTTTTTCAGATGAACCTTAAACTTCTTATATTCCAAAAAGATTCATATTGGAGTTTTGATTAGGATTTCATTACTAATCATTAAAAATATTTTTTTTAGAAATGAAATACAGAGTTTGGACAAGATGTACAAAAATATGAGATTCTGCTTATGAAAATACAAAAAAAGAGTCAAAGATCAGAGGTTTAATATCTATTGGAAGAATGATTAATAGGAGAAGGGAAGGGTGCCTAGGTGGCTCAGTCAGCTAAGCATCTGACTCTTGATTTTGGCTCAGGTCATGATCTCAGGGTCGTGGGAGGAGAATCTGATTGCAATTTTCTCTCTTTCAAATAAACTAATCTTTTTTTATAATAGGAGAAGGGAGGGGGATTTAAAAAAAGCAAAATGTTGACTTTAGTTTCAGGCATATCCAATTTAAACAGCTGGTAGGAAAACCAAAAGGAAATATCCAGTAAGAAGCATAGAAATATAGGTTTGGAAATGTCTTTAATGAAAGAAGCAAGATCTGGAATTTATCCCATCCTCCACTGCCTGGGAGGCAACTGTACATGATTGTTGAAAACAAGGTGGGGACTGATTGGTCTGTATGTAAACTCTGGCTCAGCCATTCACTTGCTGTATCACCTTTAATGATTTATCTAATCTTGTTGAAGCTCAGTTCCTTATCTGCAAAATGAGGGCAAACATTAAAGTTGAAATAATGTATATATACCTCTTAGCACCATGCCTGGCACATTGTAAATGTTCAGTTGATGAACTATGTCTCAACAGGGGCCAATTTTGCCCCTGGGGAATTTGATAATGTCTGGGGAGGTTTTGAATGTACATTTGAGAGACCCTACTGGCATCTAGGGGGTGAAGACCAGGAATGCTGTTAAACAGTCTACAATTAGGTCAGCCTGGGGTGGCTCAGCGGTTTAGCACTGCCTTCAGCCCAGGGTGTGATCCTGGAGTCCCGGGACAGCTCCCCCACAACAACAAATTATCCGGTCCAAAATATCAGTAGTGCCAAAGTTTGAGAACCATGCAATAATAGTAAAGACTTGCCAGAGGCCAGGTAGGGCCTATGGTGGGGAAAAACACAGGCATCACCTCTCCAACCTTGCTCATTTTTGAGAAGCTAAACAAATCCCCCCCCCTCCCCCCCCCCCCCCCCCCCCCCCCCCCCCCCCCCCCCCGCAAGGCCTTAGGAAGAGTGCCTGGGACAGACATACTTCTCTTCAGTATCTCAAAGCAGAGCTCAGGGATCTACCAGCCTGACACAAACTACTTCCATATGTGATTCTTATTTCTTAAGTAAACAGACCTCAGTGTCCTATTTTTTGATCCAAAAGGATTTTTACAGTGTCATTCACTTATAACTACTAAACCCTACGTATCAGTTTCCTGCTCCTTTTATAATACTAGGCTTATTTCACAATATGAATTTTTTGAGAAAAGTTAAACAGACTTTATGAGGTGGTGACATTTGTTTCTGTGCTTTTTGCCTTTTTAATTGAGTATATTGTAAGGTAACAAATCAAGATAAGGAAATTCTCAGCTTCTGTTATCTTATTACAGTCACTAGAGCAGCAAATAGTCTTTAAAATAGTAAAATATACATGTGTAAATATATTTAAATTATGCATGTTTAAAATAAATGTATGATATAGTTTATTATTTATACCAAAATTCTAGGTAGCTCAATCAGATTTTTTCCATATCAGAAATCGGAATCAGAATAACTTATTTTACTATAACACTTTACTCTTCACATATTCTTAGTCTTCTAGGTTCAGTACTCATAGATCACAAGTTATAGCACAATCATTTTTCAAAAATTAGAAAGAAGGACACAATCAATAGGGTGAAAAGATAACCCACAGAATGGAAAAAATACTTACAAATCATATATCTGGTAAGTGATTCATATCACCAGAATATATAAAGAACTACAATAACAAAACAACAGCAACCAAAAAAAAACCCCACCCAATTCAAAAATGGGCAAAGGGGGACGCCTGGATGGCTCAGTGGTTGAGCGCCTGCCTACAGCCCAGGGCACGATCCTGGAGTCCCGAGATCAAATCCCATATCGGGCTCTCTACATGGAGCCTGCTTCCCTGTCTGTGTCCCTGCCTCTCTCTCTGTCTCTCATAAATACATAGATAAAATCTTTTAAAAACATGGGCAAAGGACTTCAATAGACATTTCCCCAAAGAAGATATACAAATGGCCACTAAGCACATGAAAAGATGCTTAACATCATTACTCATTAGGGAAATGCAAATCAAAACCATATGAGATACCACTTTTCACTCATTATCATAACTATTATTAAAAAACAAAACAAGTGTTGGCAAGGATGTGAAAAAAATGTACCTTGTACAATGCTAGTGAGAATGTAAAATGGTACAGCCCCTGTGTTAAAGAGTTTGGTGGTTCTGTAAAAAGTTAAACAATTACTGTATAGTACAATAATATATCCAAAAAAAAAGTGAAAGCACAGACTCATAAATGTACACCAACATTCATAGCATTATTCACAACAGCCAAAAGATACAAATAACATGAGTTCCATCAACAAATGAATGGATAAACAAAATGTGATATGTACTAACAATGTCATGTTATTTAGTCTTTAGAAAGGAGCAAAATTCTGATACATGCTACAGCATGGGTGACTCCTGAATACATTATGCTGAGTGAAATAAGCCAGATACAAAAAGACAAATATCATATGATTCTACTTATATGAGGTACCCAGAATGAGTAAATTCTTAGAAAGTCAAAAGGAAAAAAAAAAAAAAAGAAGAAAGTCAAAAGGACCAGGGAACTATTGTCTGGAGGTACAGAATTTCTGTTTGGGATGATGAAAAAGTTCTGGAAACAGACAGTGGTAATGGTTGTGCAACAATCATTGATGTACTTAATGCCACTGACCAACTTAAAATGGTTAAGATGGTAAATTTTATGTATATATTTTAACACAAAAAAACTAAAAGGAACTGGATTTCAGTTTTTAAAAAATGGATAAAAAGAGGAAACAGAAGGTCAGGGTAAAAGGGCAGATAGTGGCACAAGACTGGGACAGGCTACTGTGAGTTCCTCAGGCTTGCCAGGATCCCTGTCATTCTGGGGCTCTTTGCCTCTTTGCCTCTGACAACCTCCCAGAATTCCTGTAGGTTGGTTGGCTTTTAGATCAAAGTTAACTTGTTCATCCACATCCACACCTAGCCCAGAAATGATAACCACTATGGCCTCTGAAATTCCACCATTACAGTCATTTCTTTGGATGAGTACCAGTTAGCAGCTGTCTTCCTTTCCCACACTCTTACCCTGTGCCTCTATGTGTGGTTGTGTGTTTACTACCACCTCCTAGAAGAGTGAATTGGCTTTGGCACCGTGGAACTCTATCAAGTCGATGCGATTCCCCATGGGGTAAGAACTACACTCATTCAAAAGAGAAAAAAATACCTAGTTGACCACCAGAGTCTCATTTTTGTTGTTCCCCAATCATTTGGTGGGGGTGGGGAGGACCTAGATCTTTTAGTAATTTAAAAATAGAAATACTACAATATGGAGCAGCTGGGTGGCTCAGTGGTTGAGTGTCTGCCTTTGTCTCAGGTCGTGATCCCAGGGTCCTGGGATCCCAGGGTCCTGGGATCCAGTCTAGCATCAGGCTCCTCACAGGGAGCCTGCTTCTCCCTCTGCCTATGTATCTGCCTCTCTCTCTCTGTCTCTCATAAATAAAGAAATAAATAAACTCTTAAAACAAACAAACAAAACCCCACAATACTAAATTGGTCATGGTGAGCAAAAATAAATAAATAAATAAATAAATAAATAAATAAATAAATAATAAAAGTGACACTTTTAGATGTAGAGCCAAAGCTTTAAACAAAGGAACGATCACTGTATGACCCAGTCAATCCACTCCTAAGTATTTATCTGAAAGACATGAAAGTATATATCCATACAAAATCCTATATATGAATGTTTATATTTATTTGTAATACCATGAAATTGCGAATAGCCCAAATGTCCATCAAAAGGTGAATGGATAAAAAAAAAAAGGTGAATGGATAAGCAAATCTTGGTGCATCTACATAATGGAATACTACTTAGTAATACGAGGTACATACGACAAAGTAGATGAATCTCAAAATAATCAAGTTGAGTGAAAGAAGCCAAAGGACAAAAAGTACGTATTGTATGATTCCATTTATATAAAATTCCCAAACATGCAAACTGACCTAACGTGAAAGAAAACAGATAAGTAGTCTAAAGACAAGAGTGGAGGGGGCGTTATTTAAAAGGTATGAGGACATTTGTGGGGATGAAGGATACGTTTGTTATCTTGGTATGATGATAGTTTCACAGGTGTGTGTGTGTATATATATATAATTTCACACTTTAAATGCAGCTTGTCTTTTTTTAAAAAGAAAGAGGGAGAGAGAAACCACAAAAAGACAAAAGGTCCTCCCTTATCTTCAGTATTATTGAATACAAGGCTGGAATGCACAAATGCAAAACAAAAACACCACTGCTGCTCTTGCACGCAAGCACACACACACAAACACACTTATCACTTGCTAAGTCACCCAAGTGTTTCCTTTACAATATGTCTAAATAGTGTCCCTTTCCATTCCCATAGACACTGGTCTGGTCTAAGCCCTCTTTCTGAACCATTACGCTACACCCTAGCCTTACCCCCAATCCAACATGGGCTGCCAGAATAATCTTGACAAAGGATACCTCCAACCATATGACCCCAATTATCCAGAGCCCATCACTGGAAAATCCAAATATGTACACCCATAACTGAAAAACCAAAGGTTATAAAAGAAAACGTCAGGGGGCGCCTGGGTGGCTCAGTAGGTTAAGTGTTCACCTTAGGCTGGGGTCATGATCCCAGGGTCCTTGAATGGAGCCCCTGGCTCCTCTGAAAGCCTGCTTCTCCCTCTCCCTCTGCTGCTCCCCCTGCTTGTGCTCTGTCAATAAATAAATAAAATATTAAAAAGTTAAACGTTAGAAGTGGTTACCCCCTAGAGAGCAAGATCATGGATGATTTTTTTTCTTTTGCTTATCTGTTTTCTCTATTTTGCAGTAGTTTTTAAAATAAAAACATCTCTCAAATATTCTTGCTTAAGATTATTCTTTCAAAAAAACAATGAATACTTATTGTAAAATATTAAAATGATACAAACAATATTGAAGTACAGTAAAGTTGGAAAAGGCAGTTTGTTTTCTCCTGGTCACCAACATTGTGGTTGTCTCCCCAACATCCACCCACCCCTCCCATCCAGGAAGCAGCCAGGCACTTTGGTGGGATTATCTCCACTCACAGTTCCAGGAGTGGCTTTTGCAGTTCTCAACCTTGACAACCAAACCGTGATATTGCAATAAACATTTCATAATACTCCTTTACCATCCTGACTTATTAAATCAATAGATCATATGTTATGATATAACTTATGATATAATGCTATACTATAATATAAAGGAGAGATAATAAGAAAATAATTCCTTGTAACATGATATGTATTTCAACATGTAAATGCTTGGGCACAATAATAAAAGAAGACATAATGAGGTAGTTAGATGCTTGCACCTAATGGCAGAGTCACCATTCATTCAACAAATAGTTTTTGAGCACTATATATTGAGCACTGTCCTAAGTTTACTGAAGATACAGACAGAAATCCTCATGAAATTTACATTCTAACAGGGTGATGGGATACAGACAACAAACAACATGATATAAGTAAGTTAGTTATTACATTAGAAGTTAATAAGTATTTTTTGGGGAAAAAAAACGAAACCAGAGTTCAGAGCAGTAGGGAAGTGGATAGTAGGTTGCAATTTAAAATAGAGTGGTCAGAGCACCTGGGTGGCTCAGTTAAGTGTCTACCTTTGGCAGGGTCCTGGGTTCAGGCCCCATGTAGGGCTCCTTGCTCAGCGGAAAGTCTGCTTCTCCTCCTGCCCTCCTTCACCCCTGCTCTCTCACACTCGCACTGTGTCTCTCAAATAAATAAATAAAATCCTTTAAAAAAATAAGAGTGGTCAAGGCGGGTCTCACTAGAGAGCCACACTGGGGCAAAGATTTGAAGGAGGTAAGGGAATGAATCATACAGGTATTTAGGGGGAAAGTATCCAGGCAGAGGGAATAGACCATGCAAAAGCCCTAAGGCAGAAACTTATCTGGTGTATGTGCTTTAAGTGGCCAGTGAGGCGGATTGGGGTTAGTAATAGAAGAAAAAGCAGAAGCGGGCGATGAGCCACAGAGGTAACAGAGCCAGATCTCTCAGGGTTTCATAGAACATTGTAAGGCTTGTACTCTCAGTAAAATGGTGCAATATTAGATGATTTGGAGCAGAGGAGTGATGTGATCTGATCTACATTTTAAAAAGAAAAATCTGGCTGCTCTGTTGAGAATAGATTGTACCGTGGAAGCAGAGGGACCAGTTGGGAGACTGTTACAAGAATTCAGGCGAGAAATGAAAGCAAGAGCTACAAATGCATACTAATATTCAGTACCGTATTTCATAGAATCTAAGATGTCATTGATCATAGAATACATCCCGATTTCAGGGATAAAATATGCAGTGTGAATTGCATTATGCAGTGTGAACTGGTAACTCAAATACCATAAATGGTGTTGGTTGTTGAAAACATGATTTTCTGAAGTAGTGAACGACTCTTGGTAAAGTTCCAAATGAAACAAAAGTACTATTTTCTCTCACTTTACCCATAATTCTCACATCTTGAAGTTCGGAGTATATTAAGACCATGCAAAAAATAGTTCATGTTTATATACATGATGCAGTTAGGGTATACTAGGTTCAGATTATAAACAAGATTTTTTTTCAATGTACATTAATGTCAAGTAGGACATTACAAGTCAAGCAAGATGTGGGAAAATTCTGAATTGTATTGGATTGTCCCATACATTATCAGAAGCTAGTATCTCTGGCCTACATTCTCTAAATTTCCAATCATTATAACAACCAAAATTACTCCCTAAGTTTACAAATAGGTCCCTAGAATGTGATGCCAGCATAGTGCATGATTCAAGAACAGGCAGCTGCCCAGGATTGTGACAAGTGACAGAAGCCCACAGGCCTGCATGTGCCAGCAACCCTCCCACCACCAGGGGGAGCCAGCCTCGGGATGCGGCCTTTATCTTTTCAAAAAATGAAATTATTATTTTTTAAATTGTGGTACAAAATACATAAAATTTACCATCTTAACCACTTTTAAAGATCTTTTGTTTATTTGAGAGAGAGCGCACATGTATGCGAGCAGGGAGGGGAGTTTGGGGGGTCAGGGAGAGAGGAAGAGAGAGAAAATCCTCAAGCAGAGGCCAAACTGAGCCTAGAGCCCAAGGCCAGGCTAGATCCCAGGATGGTGAGATCATGAGCTGAGCCGAAACCAAGACTCAGATGCTTAACCAACTGAGCCACCCAGGCACCCCCCATCTTAACCATTTTTAAGTGTACATTAACATTTTTGTGCAACCAATCTTCAGAACTCTTTTCATCTTGCAAAAAGAAACTCTATACCCATAAAACCACAACTCCCCATTCCCCACTCCCTACAGGTCCTTGGCAACCACCATTCTACTTCTACCTTTATGAGTTTGGCCACTCTAAGTACCTCATATAAATGCAATCATACAGTATTTGCTCTGTTGTGTCTGGCTTACTTCACTTAACATAATGTTCTCAAGAAGGTTTTGCCTTTGAAGGCAAAAGACAAGACAGAGGAAAGCTAGCAGCTGAATGACATCGTTGAATCTTTTTATCAAACCTTCAATAAAGCTCGATTTATGGCTGGACATTTTTGTAATTTGGCCAACATATTCCACTTATTATTTAGGCATACTTGTATCTAATTTTCTATATTTTATATTTCTATACTTTGTCTAATTTTCTTTAATGTACAAATAAAGATGTGTATTTTATGTTTACATAAGTGAAGTTCTATAATACTGTTAAACAACCTAATTTTTTCATGGGCATCTTTCACTGTTAATTAATGTAGATCTAGCTTCAATTCTTTTAGAGTTCAGTTGTATAGATGAACCAGGGTTTGTTTAATGAATCTGCTATTGACAAACATTTAGGATCGTCTGAGTGTTTTGATACTGTAAACATGCTGCACTGAACATCCTTCTGCACATTTATTTCCTATGAATACATTCCTAGAAGAAATATCTTCCCAATGGCTGTATTAATTTCTATTCCCAATAATAATTTGTGGAAGTTCCTGATTCTCTATAGTCTTAAAAATATGGAGTATTTTCAATCATTTTCATCTTTACTTATGTAACATATAAAAATAATATTTAACTTTTATGTAATGAGGAGTTCCCTTTTGCAAGTAAAGAATTTTTAAATTTTTGGGCAGCCCGGGTGGCTCAGCTGTTTAGCACCGCCTTCAGCCCAGGGCCTGATCCTGGGTCTCCAGGATCAAGTGCCACGTCAGCCTCCCTGCATGGAGCCTGTGTCTCTGCCTCTCTCTCTCTCTCTCTCTCTCTCTCATGAATAAATAAATAAAATCTTAAAAAAAGAATTTTTAAATTTTTAACTGGCCATGATACACTACATAGAAAACCCAAAAGACTCCACCCCAAGATTGCTAGAACTCATACAGCAATTTGGCAGGGTGGCAGGATACAAAATCAATGCCCAGAAGTCAGTGGCATTTCTATACACTAACAATGAGACTGAAGAAAGAGAAATTAAGGAGTCAATCCCATTTACAATTGCACCCAAAAGCATACGATACCTAGGAATAAACCTAACCAAAGAGGTAAAGGATCTATACCCTAAAAACTATAGAACACTTCTGAAGGAAATTGAGGAAGACCACAAAGAGATGGAAAAATATTCCATGCTCATGGATTGGAAGAATATAGTGAAAATGTCAATGTTACCCAGGGCAATTTACACGTTTAATGCAATCCCTATCAAAATACCATGGACTTTCTTCAGAGAGTTGGAACAAATTATTTTAAGATTTGTGTGGAATCAGAAAAGACCCCCAAATAGCCAGGGGAATTTTAAAAAAGAAAACCATAGCTGGGGGCATCACAATGCCAGATTTCAGGTTGTACTACAAAGCTGTGGTCATCAAGACAGTGTGGTACTGGCACAAAAACAGACACATAGATCAATGGAACAGAATAGAGAACCCAGAAGTGGACCCTCAACTTTATGGTCAACTAATATTCGACAAAGGGGGAAAGACTATCCACTGGAAAAAAGTCTCTTCAATAAATGGTGCTGGGAAAATTGGACATCCACATGCAGAAGAATGAAACTAGACCACTCTCTTGCACCAGACACAAAGATAAACTCAAAATAGATGAAAGATCTTAATGTGAGACAAGATTCCATCAAAATCCTAGAGGAGAACACAGGCAACACCCTTTTTGAACTCGGCCACAGTAACTTCTTGCAAGATTCATCCATGAAGGCAAGAGAAACAAAAGCAAAAATGAATTATTGGGACTTCATCAAGATAAGAAGTTTTTCAAAGCAAAAGATACCGTCAACAAAACTCAAAGACAACCTACAGAATGGGAAGATATTTGCAAATGACGTATCAGATAAAGGGCTAGTTTCCAAGATCTATAAAGAACTTCTTAAACTCAACACCAAAGAAACAAACAATCCAATCATGAAATGGGCAAAAGACATGAACAGAAATCTCACAGAGGAAAACATGGACATGGCCAACACGCACATGAGAAAATGCTCCGCATCACTTGCCATCAGGGAAATACAAATCAAAACCACAATGAGATACCACCTCACACCAGTGAGAATGGGGAAAATTAACAAAGAAAGGGGAACCCTCCTGCACTGTTGGTGGGAATGTGAACTGGTGCAGCCACTCTGGAAAACTGTGTGGAGGATCCTCAAAGAGTTAAAAATAGATCTGCCCTACGACCCAACAATTTCACTGCTGAGGATTTACCCCAAAGATACAGATGCAATGAAATGCCGGGACACCTGCACCCCGATGTTTATAGCAACAATGTCCACAATAGCTAAACTGTGGAAGGAACCTCGGTGTCCATCGAAAGATGAATGGATAAAGAAGATGTGGTCTATGTATACAATGGAATATTCCTCAGCCATTAGAAATGACAAATACCCACCATTTGCTTCGAGGTAGATGGAACTGGAGGGTATTATGCTGAGTGAAATAAGTGAATCGGAGAAGGACAAACATTATATGGTCTCATTCATTTGGGGAATATAAAAAATAGTGAAAGGGAATAAAGGGAAAAGGAGAAAAAATGAGTGGGAAATATCAGAAAGGGAGACAGAACATGAAAGACTCCTAACTCTGGGAAGCGAACTAGGGGTGGTGGAAGGGGAGGTGGGTGGGGGGTGGGAGTGACTGGGTGACAGGCACTGAGGTGGGCACTTGGTGGGATGAGCCCTGGGTGTTATTCTATGTGTTGGCAAATTGAACACCAATAAAAAATAAATTTATAATAATAAAATAAAATAAAGAAAAAAAATTTTAATGGCCATTTTCATTTCTTTTTTTGTGAAATGACTATTGAAATCTTTTGTCCATTTGTCTATCAGGGTATTCATCACTTGCCTAATGACTCATAAAAGCTCTTTAAAGAATTAGGAATATTGGGACAACTGGGTGGGTCAACAGTTGAGCATCTGCCTTTGGCTCAGGGCGTGATCCTGGGGTCCAGGATTTAATCCTGCATCAGGTTCCCTGTGAGGAACCTGCTTCTCCCTCTGTGTCTCTGCCTCTCTCTCTCTCTCTCTGTGTCTCTCATGAAAAAATAAATAAAATCTTTAAAATAAATAATTAATTAGGAATATAAAGCCCTTGTCAATCAAATATGTTGCAAATATTTTTCCCAATATATGATTTTTATTTTAGCATTTTTAATGAAATATTTTCCACAAAGAAGTTCTGTTTTTGTAGAAGCATTATTTTATTCATATATGAATATCCAGTTGTCCCAACATTTATTGAATAGCCTGTCTTTCCTGTTTTGAAATGCCATCTTTACATCTTAAATCCCCACACTAAAACTTCACAGTATATGGATCTGCTTTAGGGCTTTCTATTTCATTCTATTGATTCATTTTTCTACCCATGTGTCAGCTGCTCCTTCTGATTCTTCTCTTTCTTTCTTTCAAAATTTTCTTGCCTTTATCACATTTCTGCTTTTCAGATGAACTTCAGAAACGATTTGAAGTTCCAAAGAATCTATTCTGATTTTGTTTGGAATTGCAATTAAAGACTAATTTGTGAAGAAATGACTTATTTTTGAAATTGAATTTTCCCTTCCATGAACATATTTGTCTATTATTCAAATTTTATTTTATGTATTTTATTATTTTTTAAGACTTTATTTATTCATTAATGAAAGACACACAGAGAGAGAAAGAGGCAGAGACACAGGCGGAGGGAGAAGCAGGCTCCATGCAGGGAGCCCAACGTGGGACTCAGTCCTGAGTCTCCATGATCACACGAGGGATGAAGGCTGCGCTAAACTGCTGAGCCATCCGGGCTGCCCTATTTTATGTATTTTAGTAAAATTGTGTTGTTTTCTCTGAAAGCTCCTACACATTTTAGATTCAGTTTATTCAGAGGTATTTCATAACTTTTGCTATTACTGTAAATCAAATATTTTTCTAACCGGCATATATATTACTTTTGTATGTATGTGTGAGTGTGCATGTGTGTGTTTACATGCATATCTATAAAGTATATACATCCCCATAGCCACCTTCTTGAACTCTTTAAAAAAAATTTTTCTCCTTTCTTGGAGTTACCTCAATACATAACAAAATGGTCTCCAAATGATTTTTTAAAGTCTCTTTCAAAAGCTATACTTTTATTTTTCTTGTCCTATCACATTAGATAGGACTTCCAGAAAAACACTTAACAATAGAAGTAGTAACTGGACTTTTTATCTTGTTTCTATTTTTTAATAATAGTTTTATTGAGATATAACTCATGCACCATAAAATTCACCCTGTTAAAGTGTACAATTTAGTGTGCTCTCAGAAAGCTAAGGCTGGATCCTAAAGGTACTTATACTGAAGGCTGACAGCTAACTACAGTCCTTTCAGTTGACTGAGCATTATATTTCCACAGTTGCCATATTTGTATTATAATCTCTTAGGTAGGGGCGCCTGGGTGACTCAGTTGGTTAAGCATGTGCCTTCGGCTCAGGTCATGGTCCCAGGGATTGAGCCCTGTGTGGGGCTCCCTGCTCAGCAGCAAGTCTGCTTCTCCTTCTCCCTCTGCTGCTCCCCCTGTTTGTGCTCTCTGAAATAAATAAAATCTTAAAAAAAAATCTCTTAGATATATATGATCTCACAAAGTTTAGAATATCCTCCTCTTGGGAACCCTGGGTGGCTCAGCGGTTGAGCGTCTGCCTTTGGTTCAGGGCGTGATCCTAGAGTCTCGGGATCAAGTTCCACATCGGGCTCCCTGGAGAGGGAGAAGCACAGAGCCTGCTTCTCCCTCTGCCCATGTCTCTGCCTCTCTCTCTCTATGTCTCTCATGAATAACTAAATAAAATATTTAATATATATATATATATAATAAATTAATAAGTAACTACCCTCTAATCTCAGGATATTCAGATAATTCTGGGCAGAAAAGTATTTGATAACAGGTCTTACCAGTGGTATGCTAGTAAATGTTTAACAACTAGTTCTTGTGCATACTGATTGCTAGTGTTTGCTGATTTCTAAGGTATCAATATTCCCACCATGGTCTATTTTGTTACCTACATGATGTCAACCAGGATGCAAAATCCCTGAAAATTTGACAATCAGTCCTCTCAATCTGAAACAAGCCAGCTCCACCACACCACTGGTTCTTAACCAAAGAGGTTTTGGTGTGTTTTTTTCTTCCTTCCTCTTGGATTTTTTATTTATTGAAAAAGAAAATTATAATAATGTTAAATGAAATTTAAAAAATTAATTCACCCATAATTCATCTACTCTAACAACTAATATAACTCCACAATTTTCTGTGTTTTTTTCCAGTCCTTGCTTTATGCATACATATTTTAACTAATTGTAATCATCCAGTTCTTTAAAATGTTTTGTTTTAGCAAATTTTAAATATATAAAACGTTGAGACGCCTGGGTGGCTCAGTGGATGAGCGTCTGCCTTTGACTCAGGGTGTGATCCCAATCCCACATCAGGCTTCCTGCATGGAGCCTGCTTCTCCCTCTGCCTATGTCTCTGCCCCTCTCTCTCTCTCTCTCTCTCTGTCTCTCTCTCTCTCTGTGTGTGTGTGTGTGTCTTGTGAATAAATAAAATCTTTATATATATATACATATATATATATATATAAAAGTAGGCAGAATAAAATAATGACCCCCATGTACTGTTACCCAGCCCCCCAAAACATTAACCTGTGGCCAATCCTGTCCTAACTATAACACCAGCTACTTGCCTCCCACCACATTTTTTTGAAACAAATCCCAAACATCATATCGTTCCATCTGTAAATATTTCAACAGTAACCATTTAATTTTTCATTCAGCTTTTTTCACTTGTAGTCTAAGGAAGACAAAGTCATAAATAATTCAACTAAGAAAATATTTAAATATTCTGATGTTGGCAGTGAGGATTGATTAGGAGGACACGGGAGGAGTGTCTAAAAGCTACACCATCTGAAGAACTTTATTAGCAAATCTTTTATTTTTTCCTCATCCTTCTTTTAATGGCAAAGTGCAACAGACTCAGTTAAAATCCTACATGTTATCTATACATACAGAATCACATATAACATGGATCAAATCAATCAGAGTCTCTATACATGAAAAACACCCATCAAAGCAAATTTTATTTAAATCCTAAGGCAGTTATTAGTCATGTTCTCTATTTTAGCAATTTTTAAGGATTTCACTATTAACCCCTTTGGACATATTTCTTTTTTAACTTCCTGATAATCTCTTGGTCCAACATTTCCTGAAATATGGATTACTGTCTCCTTCCCTCATTCTATTAATTTATGCTGTAGTGCCATCCCTCACACCTTTAGGGAAGAGTGGTACAGAGCACACAACATTGAAGCCCAGTCCCAAATACAAATCTGGCAAACAAGAAGTCTTCATTATTCCCACATTTTCCATATATACAGCATTTGATATTCGAGTAGAGTAACTCTGTGTAAACTGGAAGTGGGGAAGAGAAACTGTTTTTATTAATTTTATAATCCCTTTAGGCTATTAATTATAATCTGGGGCATACATTATCTCTTACCATGGCTCTATCTGCAAGGTAGATTTTTATTGTACCAAATTTTCAGAGAAAATCAAGACCTAGAGAGACTTACTCAAGACCAAACACTTAAATGTGGTGGAGCCAGGATCCAAACCCTAGTGCATCAACTGGGGTTATCTAATTGCAAGCAAAATAAATTGGCTAAGTTCGCCAAAAAAGAAGATATTAAGAAGAGGATATTAACTGAACAGCTCACAGAATGAATGGGAAGTTATATAAGACAGGGCTTGAACCAGGGTAACAGGGATGACCCCATTTTCTGGTTGAGAAAGTATGAACATCAGCCATTTTTTTTCATCCTTCTGTCATTTTACTCAAGATTCAAAGTTCATGGGCAGAGTCCTCCAATGGTCCTTAACTTCAGAAGGGGGCAGGACATGTAATTTACTATCAAGAAGAAGCCCCATTCTGTATAAGTAATTCCTCAAAACGAATTCAGGGCACGGTTTTGAAGAGTGAAATGGATGCTGAGTGGGAAAAAAAAAAAAAGTTCTGTGATGACATCTTGAACGCACTGTGCAGATCTCCCTTCAAAGAGGGACTTGTCACTCCAGCTGTGGGAGTGTTGTTTATAGAGGCTTCAGCTGTCAATCCTTCAGGAATTGCCTTTGCAGCAGAAACCCACTTCATCCATGGTTACACCTTTCCAGAGACAGCCCACATTATTGCAGTTGGGGTATAAAGGCCTGGCCATTTTAGCTTCATGGCATAGCTCTGTAGGGCCATTTTCATTCCAGAGCTCTCTGTCAGCCTGAGTGAGGCTGTGGGGAGAGCCTGCAGCACAGCTCACTTTTTTCCCGTACCCACTCCTGCTTCCCACCCCTCCCTTCCACAGGTGTTGATTCCAAGAGACATTTTAAAAATAAACATCCTGAATGCTAAACTCAGTCTCAGAGTTTGCTTTCTGGAGAAGCCAACCCCACTCACCAGTTCTGTCTGACTCCAAAGTCACACATTTTTACCCCACCAATTGTAATTATGCTTCATTATGACTTTTTTTGTCATGGTAAAGTATATGTAACATAAAATTAACTATTTTAACCATTCTAAAGTATAGAGTTTAGTGGCATTAAGTACATTCACATGATTATGCAACTTCATTTTGGCTTCTTATGAACATTTAGAAACACAGATCCACAGAATATTAGACCTGGAGAAGCAGGAGATCTTTACATGCTAAAATATGCAAATTCAACAACCAGAACTTAGCAAGCATAAAAAGAAACAGAAAGATTGATGGGGGTAAGACAGAGAAATAAATTAAGCAGGCATGTCCCCCTTCTATAGCAAGTGAGCAAAAAGAATAAATTTGCTGCTTCCATAGGGACCTTAGTCCCTTCTGCTTCTCCCAAGAAGACATCTCTCCATGCTGAGGGTGACTATGGACTTAAGATTTCTATTTTGCTATAATATGGCATCAAACACAAACCAACTATTTTATCTGTTCTCAATGAAGAAATAAGGATCTGACCTAATACCAAAGAAAAAATTGGGTAGGGCTTAATAAAAGATGGTGTGTGATAGGGACAGTTTGAGGCCTTGTTAAGGGATTTTCAAGGGTATTTTGACTGTATCCAATTTTTGCCTTATATCTTGACCTTTTAACTTCACCCAGGAGAGATATAACACCCTATACATTTTCCTGCCTTGTGGTAGTACAACATTGGTTCATACCAAAAATCATGACGTTGTTGGGGCGCCTGGCTGGCTCAGTCAATAGAGTATGCAACTCTTGATCTCAGGGTTGTGAGTCTGAGCCTCATATTGGGTGTAAAAATTACTTAAAAATAAAATATTAAAATAAGTAAATAAATAAATAAAATCTTTTTAAAAAGTCATCACATTGTAAAAGACATGGTGAATGGAAGAATAGGGTGAAATGACAAATGGAAAGAAATTCTTATTGAAGTATTTATGGGTTTTTCTGCTTGTCAGACTCTATGGCATTGCTGCCCAAGAGAAGTATGCTAGACACATAACTAATTTAAAATTTTCTAGTAACCTCTTCAACAAATGGTGTTGGGAAAACTGGGCAGAAAGATGGAGAATTAAACCAGACCACTTTATTACACCATACTCAAAAATAAATTCAAAATTGAGGAAAGACCTAATGTAAGACAAGAAACTATCAAAATCCTAGAGAACACAGGCAGCAACCACTTTGACCTAAACTGTAGCAACTTCTTACTAGACATGTTGCCAGAGGCAAGGGAAACAAAAGCAAAACTGAACTATTGGGACTTCATTAAGATAAGCTTCTGCACAGTTAGGAAACAATCAACAAAACTAAAAGGCAGCCTATGGAATGGGAGAAGATATTTGCAAATGACGTATCTAATAATGGGTTACTATCCAAAATCTATAAAGAACTGATCAAACTCAACACGCCCAAAATTAATAATCCAGTTGATATATGGGCAGAAGACATGAATAACATTTTTCCAAAGAAGACATCCAGATGGCTAACAGACACATGAAGACGTTCAACATCACTCATCATCAGGGAAATATGAATCAAAACCATGATGAGATACCATCTCACACCTGTCAGATTGGCTAAAATTAACAACACAGGAAACAACAGATTTTGATGAGGATGAAGAAAAAGGGGAGCCCTCTTACACTGTTGGTGGGAATGCAAACTGGTGCAGCCATTCTGGAAAACAGTAAGGAAGTTCCTCAGAAAGTTAGAAATAGAAATAACCTACAATTCAGCAATTGCACTACTTGGTATTTACCCAAAGGATACAAGAATACAGATTTGAAGGAGTACATGCATCCCAATGTTTATAGCAGCATTATCAACAATAGCCAAACTATGGAAAGAGCCCAAATGTCCATTGACAGAATGGATAAGAAGATATGGTATATCTATACAATGGAATATTACTCAGCCATCTAAAAGAATGAAATCAATCTTGCCATTTGCAAAGACATGGATAGAACTAGAGTGTATTATGCTAAGGAAATAAGTCAGAGAAAGACAAATACCATATGATTTCACTCATGTGTAATTTAGGAAACGAAACAGATGAACATATGGGAAGGGGGAAAAAAGAGAGAGGGGGAAGCAAACGATAAGAGACTCAACATTAGAAAACAAATTGGGGGGATGATGGAGAGATGTGCGTGGTGGATGGGCTAAATGGGTGATGGGTATTAGGGAGAACACTTGTTATGATGAGCACGGGTATTAAATGTAAGTGATAAATCACTAAATTCTACTCCTGAAACCAACACTACACTACATGTTAAACTCAAATTTATTTATTTATTTTTTTTTAAATATCTTTTATTATTTTTTTTTTTAATTTTTTTTTTTTTTTTTTTTTTTTATTTATGATAGTCACAGAGAGAGAGAGAGAGAGGCAGAGACACAGGCAGAGGGAGAAGCAGGCTCCATGCACCGGGAGCCCGACGTGGGACTCGATCCCGGGTCTCCAGGATCGCGCCCTGGGCCAAAGGCAGGCGCCAAACCGCTGCGCCACCCAGGGATCCCCTTAAACTCAAATTTAAATAAAAATTGGGGGGATCCCTGGGTGGTGCAGCGGTTTGGCGCCTGCCTTTGGCCCAGGGCGCGATCCTGGAGAACCAGGATCGAATCCCACGTTGGGCTCCCGGTGCATGGAGCCTGCTTCTCCCTCTGCCTATGTCTCTGCCTCTCTCTCTTTCTCTCTGACTATCATAAATAAATAAAATTTTTAAAAAATTAAAAAAAATAAATAAATAAAAATTGGGGAAAAATAATAATAAATAATTTACTGCTGTATGGAAAAATAAATTTTCTAGTAGCCACATTTATAAAAAAGAAACAAATAAAATTAATAACGTAATTCATTTAACCCAATGTATATCCAAAATATTGTCACTTCAACATGTAATCAACGTTTATGAATGCCATATTTTACTTTTTTTTCATACTGTGTTTTGCACTTACAATGCATTTTGATTTGAACTGACCATAGTTCAAGAGCTCTGAAGTCACATGTGGCTGGTGACTTCCCTATTGTGCAGTCTAGGTCTCAAACATATTCTCCAATAACAGAGACATCTCTAATTTTCTAGAAAGTTTGGTCTAATTGGGTAACATTTGAGGGAAAGATGTGGAAATATAGTAATTTCTGTATCAAAACTGTATGTGCAAGAGCTGAGGAAGACTTTTGTGCACTAGATTAAAAAGTAGGTCAGGGCACCTGGGTGGCTCAATTGGTTGAGCGTCTGACTCATGATTTCAGCTCAGGTCACGATCTTAGGGTCACAATACAGAGCCCTGTGTCTGGCTCCACATTCAGCAGGGAGCCTGCTTAGGATTGATTCTCTCTCTCCCTCTCCCTCTGCCTCTCCTCTCCCTCTGCTCATGTTCTCTCTTTTTCTCTCTCTCAAACAAATAAATAAATATTTAAATAAATAAATAAATAGCAATAGTCTGCTGTTGGCAGAGTGGAAGCCCAAACCCAGACCTATAATGCACCCTTAGCAGACAGAAGTAACATCTCCCAGAGAAGAATATAAATCAATATTTCCAATTCCCCAACAAGCACTGAATTATTAAGGCTTTACAAGGATAATTCACTGCATTCCAATCATGTCTGTAAAATATAGACAAGAAGTCTATTCTGCAAGCCTCACTGCCTTTTATCCCAGAGGAGAAAACAGCAACAGCTAATAGAGAAGGCATGAAAAAAATGTACCAAGTATTAAAGCTTTGATTTAATTTAAAACAACAAAGTCTACATTTTATAATAACATAGATGAGTGGAAATGAGAGCTCAATTTTTACTACTTTGAGATAAAATTGAAATATGGAACTAGGGGGATCCCTGGGTGGCGCAGTGGTTTGGCGCCTGCCTTTGGCCCAGGGCGCGATCCTGGAGACCCGGGATCAAATCCCACGTCGGGGTCCCGGTGCATGGAGCCTGCTTCTCCCTCTGCCTGTGTCTCTGCCTCTCTCTCTCTCTCTCTCTCTCTGACTATCATAAATAAATAAAAAAAAGAAATATGGAACTAAAACAACTTTAACAAAAATGAGACATTTTAGGACACCTGGACAACTCAGTTAAGTGGCTGACTCTTGGTTTCAGGTCAGGTCATGAATCAGAGTCCTGGGATCAAGCCCCATGTCAGGCTCCTTGCTCCATGAGGAGTCTGCTTGAGAATTCTCTCTTCTCCCCCTCCTTCTGCCCTTCTCCCTGCTTACACACTTTATCTCTCTTTTTCTCAAAAAAAAAAAAAATCTTTAAAATAAGAGAGACATCTTAAGACCTTGAACTCCACAGGTGCCTAAGTGTCTCAGTTGGTTAAGTGGCTGCCTTCAGCTCAGGTCATGATCACAAGGCCCTAAGATTGAGCTCTGCATTGGGCTCCCTGCTGGATAGGCAGCCTGCTTCTCCCTCTCTACCGCTTGTGCTCTCCATGTGCTCTTTCTCTCTCAAATAAAAAAAAAAATAAATAAATAAATAAAATCTTTTAAATAAATAAACAAAACCTTGAACTCCATTCTACTAATTCTGTGCCTATGTAATATCAAGCAAAAGAAAGGACTAATTTATTCATATACCCTTAGACAGTTACCACATACACAAACACATAATTTTGCACCTGATGCAGAGTTCTTGAACTAAAAATTCAAAATAAAAACTTCCATAATTAGTGAAACCTGCAGGATCTTGGCAGCAGCAAACTGTGCAATTGACCTGTTAGAAAAACCTTCAAAATCCATGGCACACAAAACTCCATGGAAAAAAACCCTGCTGCAGATAAGCTCAAAGTCAAAATTACGTATTACATGAGGAAATAAATCATTAAGAGGCAGATTACAAGAGGGAGAGGAGAAACAAGAAACAGGGGGGAAAAACTCAAGGTAATAGAACAATCTAAAGAGATTTTTAAAAAACTTCCTTTAAAAATTTTAAGGAATAGATACCTTATGTCAAAAACATGACACTATATAAAAAGTATCAATATGGTAAAAGAGCCAATTAGAAATTTCAAACACAAAACATAATCACTGGGAAAAGAAACACTTAATGGACAAATTACACAGTATATTAGACATAGCTGAAAAGAAATTAATGAACTGGAAGTTGGATATAGAGAAATCATCCAAAATGCAGCACAGATAAAGAGACCAAAAAAAAAAAAAAAACCTTAATAAATTAGAGACATGAAAGATAAAATGAGAAGATCTCACATACATCCAATAGGAGTTATAAATGAAATGAGGGAGGGGCAGCCCGGGTGGCTCAGCAGTTTAGCGATGCCTTTGGCCCAGGTCATGGTCCTGGAGACCCAGGATCGAGTCCCACATCGTGCTCCATGCAAGGAGCCTGCTTCTCCCTCTGCCTGTGTCTCTGCCCCTCCTCTCTCTCTCTCTCTCTCTCTCTCTCTCTCTCTCTCTCTCTCTGTTTCTCTTGAATAAATAAATAAGATCTTAAAAAGGGGGGGGTGGGGAGCAGCCCAGGTGGCTCAGCAGTTTACCACTACGTTTGGCCTGGGGCCTGCTTCCCCCTCTGCCTCTCTCTCTCTCTCTCTCTCTCTGTCATGAATAAATAAATTTTAAAAATTAAAATTAAAATTAAAAAAATGAGGGAGAGACAATATTTGTGGAAATATGGGTGAAATTTTAAAGATTTGGTTTTCTTTAATTGAAGACACCCAGCAGCCAAGCAGGAACAATAGCAATATACCCTGACCTACACATAATGGAATGAAGTTGTAGAATATCAAAGTCAAAGAGAAAAATCTTAGAACTACCAGAGAGATGATAAAGCTTATCTATAAAGAAATGACTATTTATCAAACTTATAGCAGACTTCTCATGGACAACCATCAGCGCCAGAAGACCAGAATGTCACCTTCAAAGTGTGGAAGGGCAATGACCTAGACTATTAGACTCCCCTATAATCTCACTCGAGACATCTCCAGACATACAAAGATTGAGAGCTTATTTTTAACAGGTTCTTGCTGAAAGAGCTATTAAAGGATATACTCAGGAAGAAAGAAACTAAAGTCTAAAGGAAAAAGCATGTCCCAAAAGCAAGTGTAATCAAAAGAACTGGTGAACATACTGGTCAATCTATAAGTAGCTTATAGAAAGAATAACTAGCTGATCATGTATTAGGAATTAAAATTACTTAGATACAATCCCGACATTTTAGGAAAGGGAGAATTCCTCTCCACTCCCACACCAAATTTGGCTCTTATCTTAATTCCACCTAACACACAGAGCAAATAGCAGCTCAGGTTGCACGAATATTTAAATAACAGCATCTTGCTTTAAAGTCTTTTTTAGGGGTATTTTAAGAGCCCTTAAGACAGGAATGATTTTTCTGGGACCATTCTCTCCCATGGAAAGTGCCATTCCCTATTTTCCAAGAATAACAGTAGAGATTTTTTTTTCCTCACCAAAATTTAGGAAGACATGGTTTCAAGAACATCTGTACTTCCCAATTTGAAACAAAAAAATTAAAAAATTTACCTGATGATTTTAGCAATGCTTGCTCTTGAGATTAGTAACTTAAAAATCCAGATTTTTTAAAAGAGGGGTATCTTTGTGCAAATATCAGCTTCTATGTATCTGTTTCTGTGTGTGAAATTCTAGGAATGGTATTTAAATTTTAAAAAAGAAGAGGGGATCCCTGGGTGGCTCAGCAATTTAGCACCTGCCTTCAGCCCAGGGTGTGATCCTGGAGTCCAGGGATCAAGTCCTGCATCAGGCTCCCTGCATGGAGCCTGCTTCTCCCTCTGCCTGTGTTTCTACCTCTCTCTTTCACTCTCTGTGTCTCTCATGAATAAATAAATAAAATATTTTTTAAAAAAAGAAAACACCTTTCTCTGTGCCTTTCTTTCTTTGTGCAACTCTATGACTATCTTAAAACAAACTATTCCTTTGTTCCTCTGTCTGCATCTCTTTCTTGCTTTTTCTTTCCATTTCTTCTCCTAGTTTTTTTCCCCTCTTTATCTTATTTTCCCTCTATTTCCTGCTTTAACTTGCCAGTATCAGAAATCACTTTAAATAAAGTGTTTAAGATAATAACATGTCAAGTCCTAGTTTTTCACTTCTAAGCACTGTGGATCTTGAACAAATTATTACCCCCTCTACCTTTTAGTTTCCTCATTTGTGAAGTGGGGAAATGATATCTATCACAGAGTTGTTGTCAGGATTACCTAAGATAAAGTATGTGAAATAGTTAACATAGACTTAAGTGTCCAGTAAATACTGATTTGTCTCCTCACTTGGAATAGTTTTATGATCTTTGTTCTTCATTTTGAAAGAAAATGAACAAAATATTTTCTATTTCACCCAAAAATTCTCTCTTTCTAGTTTCTTCCAAAAAAGTTACTTTATACCTAATATACCTGAACTTGTTTTCTTTCATTAATAATCAATGGTTTTCCCTGGATGATGCTCACTACATTTCCAATCATCTCACCAGGTGACACAGGCACAGAGCACCCCCAGAACTCTCCAGTAACACACCACTTCAGTTTCAGACAACTTGTTAGGGCACCCACTGCATGGAGTACTCCAGGACCTCCCAGCCCACACCTGCTTCAGCTCCAGTTGTCCTGCCAGGGCCCACCTGTGCAGAGTACCAAGGAACCCCCAGTCCTTGCCCACTGCTGCTCCAGCCATCTTACTAGGCTGGCTCCAGTGCAGAGTGTCCCAGGACCACCAGGCCATGCCAGCTACAACTCCAATCAGCCAGTGAAAGCTGCCAGGCATAAATAGTCCACACAGGGAACGACCCTACACAAGGCCATCCCATTAAGTATAAGAGAAGTAGCTGTTCCATCTAATTCATAGAAACCAACACAAGAAGTCAAGCAAAATGAGGAGACAGAGAAATATGCTACAAATGAAAAACAAGACAAAACCTCAGAAAAAGAACTAAATGAAATGGAACTCAGCCATTTTCTTAATACAGAGTTTAAAGTAATGGTCATAAAGATGCTCATTAAATTGGACAGAAGAGGGAGTAAACTCAGTGAGAACTTCAACAAAGATAGAATATATATATAAAAAAAGAATCAGAGTTGGAGAATATAAAATGAAATAAAATGAAAAATACACTAGAGGGAGTCAGCAGCAGATTAGAGGATACAGAAAAATGGGTCAGCAATCTGGAAGAAAGGGTAATGGAAAGCACCCAAACAGAACAGCAAAAAAGAATTTTTAAAAATAAGGATTAGGTAAAGGGATCTCAGAAACAACATCAAGCATATAACATCCACATTACAGAGGTCCTAAAGGAGAAGAGAGAAAGATAAAGCACAAAACTTATTTGAAAAACCAATAGCTAAAACTTCCCTAATCTGAGAAGGAACTAGACATCCAAGTCCAGGAAGCATAGAAAGCTCCAAATAAGATGAACCTAAGGAGGTCCACACCAAGACACATAATAACTACAATGTCAAAGATTAAAGATAAAGAGAGAATTTTAAAAGCAGCAAAACAGAAGCAACTAGTTACTTGCAAGGGGGAATTCCATAACGTTATCAGCTGATTTTCAGCAAAAACTTTGCAGGCTAGAAGAGACTGGCCTGACATTATTCAAAGTGCTGAAAGGAAAAATCCTACACCAAGAATACTCTACCCAGCAAGGTTATTATTGAGATTTGAAGGAGAGATAAAGAATTTTCCAAACAAAAGTTAAAGGAGTTCATCACCATTAAACCAGCTTTATGAGAAATGTTAAAGGACTTCTTTAAGTGGAAAAGGCCATAATTAAAAGAAAATTATGAAAAGAAAAATTTCACAAGTAAAAGTAGACATACAGTAAAGGTAGTGAAACAATTACCCATAAAGTTATTATGATGGTTAAAAGACAAAAGTACTAAAATCAATTATATCTAAAAAATTAGTTAAGGAGACTCACAAAATAAAAGATGTAAAAAAATGACAACATATACATAAAATGGGGACAGGAAGAGTAAAAACGAAGTTCTTTTAGAATGTGTTTAACTTTCAGTAACCATCAACTTAGTAGAAACTGTTATATACTTAGGATGCTGCTATATGTGAACCTCATGGTAACCGCAAACCAAAACCTATAACAGATACACAAAAAATAAAGAGAAAGGTAGCCAAGATAAACTAAAGAAAGTCATCAATCACAAGGAAAGAAAACAAGAGAAGAATAAACAGAAAAAAACCCCAGAAAATCAATTAACAATATAGCCATAAGTACATATCTACTGATAATTACTTTAAATGCAAATAGTCAGGATGCCTGGGTGGTTCAGCTGTTGAGCATATGTCTTTGGCTCAGGGCATGATCCTGCGATCTTGGGATCAAGTCCCACATCAGGATCCCTGCATGGAGTCCGCTTCTTCCTCTGCCTCTGTCTCTGCCTTTCTCTCTGTTTCTCATGAATAAATAAATAAATCTTTTTTAAAATGCAAATAGTCTAGGGGTGAATGAGTGGCTCAGTTAGTTAAGCATCTGAGTCTTGGTTTCCTTTTTAATTTAATTTTACTTTATTTAAGACTTTATTTATTCATTCAGGAGAGACACAGAAAGAGAAAGGCAGAGACATAAGCAAGAGGGAGGAGCAGGTTCCATGCAGGAAGCCTGATGTAGGACTCGATCCCAGGACCCCAGGATCACACCCTGAGCCAAAGGCAGACGCTAAACCGCTGAGCCACCCAGGCATCCCTGAGTCTTGGTTTCCACTCAGGTCATGATTTCAGGGTTGTGAAAATGAGCCCTGTGTCAGGCTCCATGCTCAGTGTGGAGTCTGCTTGTCCCTCTTCCTCTACTCCTCCCCTCACTTGCACTCTGTCTCTAAAAATAAATAAATAAAATATTTTTAAAGAATGTAAATGGTCTAAATCCCCAATCAGAAGCCATAGTGTGTGAGGTGCCTGGGTGGTGCAGTCAGTTGAACATACAACTCTTCGCTGTGATGTTGAGGTCCTGGGATTGAGTCCTGAGTCAGGCATCATGCTCTGCATGGAGACTTCTTGGGCTTCCCTCTCCCTCTCTTTCTGCCTCTCTTGCCTCCTGCTTTCTGTCTCTCTGTCTCTCTGTTTCTCTCTCAAGTAAATAAATAAATCTAAAAAAAAGAAGAAAAAGAAGAAGACGACATAGGGTGAGAATGAATGTAGAAAAACAAGACCCATCTATATTCTGCCAACAAGAGACACATCTCAGATCTAAAGACACATACAAACTAAAAGTGAAGGGATGGAAATGAGGATCCATGCATATAGAAGCAAAAAAAAAAAAAAAGGCCAGGTAGCAATATTTATATCAGATAAAATTTTTAAAACTAGTTTAAACATTTTATTTATTTATTTATTAGAGACAGCACATGTGTGCAAGAGCAGGGTGGGAGCAGAAGGGAAGGGAGAGGGAGAGAATCCCAAGCAGACTCTGTTCTGATCCCAGAGCCTCATGTGAGACTCAATCTCATGACTGTGAGATCATGACCTGAACCAAAACCAAGAGTTAGATGCTCAACTGATTGACCACTCAGACAAATATATTTTTAAACAAAGACTGTAAAAAGAGACAAAGAAAGAAGGGCATTACATAATGATAAAGGGATGATTCCAACAAGAGGATATAGCAATTGTAAATACCTATGCACCCAATACTGGAATGTCTAAAAACATAAAGCACCAGACACAAAGAGAGAAATTAATACTAATACATTAAAAATAGAGGACTTTATGGGAGCCTGGGTAGCTCAGTTAATTAAGTGACCAACTCTTGGTTTTGGCTCAGAGCATGATCTCAGGGCGGTGAGACTGAGCCTCCTGATGGGCATGGTGCAAAGTCTGTTTCTCATCTCTCTCTCTCCCTCTTCCCCTCCCCCAACACACAATCTGTCTGTATCTCAAATAAATGCATCTTTAAAAAATAAATAAAAATAGAGGACTTTAACACCTCACTTACACATTTGGATAAATCATCCAGACAGAAAATTAGTAAGAAAACAGTGGCTTTGAATGACACATTAGACTAGATGGATATAACAGATATATACAGAGCATTCCATCCAAAAACAGCAGAATATGTATTTTTTCAAGTGCATATGGAACATTCTCTAGAATAAATCACATGTTAAGCCACAAAACAAGTCTCAAAAAACTTAAGAAGACTATAACCATATCAAGCCTCTTCTGACCACAACAGTAGGAAACTAGAAATTAATTACAAGAAAAAAAAAAACTGGAAAAAGAAACTAAAAAATATAGAGGCTAAAAAATATGCTACTAAACAACTATTAGGTCAACTAAGAACTCAAAGGAGAAATCCAAAAAATACCTTGAAACAAATGAAAATACAATGGTCCAAAATCTTTGCAATACAGCAAAAGCAGTTCTTTATTTTTTAGGATTTTATTTACTTATTTTTTAAAAAGATTTTATTTATTTAGTCACAAGAGACACAGAGAGAGAGAGGCAGAGACACAGGTAGAGAGAGAAGCAGGCTCCTCACAGGGAGCCCGACGTGGGACTCAATCCCAGACCCTCGGGGATCATTCCCTGAGCCAAAGGCAGATGCTCAACCACTGAACCACCCAGACATCCCTTTATTTACTTATTTGAGAGAGAGTGAGAGGCCAAGCATGAGAAGGGGAACCGGCAGAAGAAGAGGGAGAAGCAGACTCCCCACTGATCAGGGAGCCCAACTTGGCCCTCAATTCTAGAACCCCGGGGTCATGGCCTGAGCCAAAGGCAGATGCTTCACCATCTATACCACCCAGGCACCCCAGCAAAACTAGTTCTAAGCAGGAAATTTATAGCAATACAAGCCTACCTCAAGAAACAAACAAAATAATCTCAAAGAAACAATTCAAACTTATACTTAAAAGACTAGAACAAAAAGAACAAACCCTGAAGTTAGTAGAAGGAAGGAAATAATAAATATCAGAAGAGAAATAAATGACTGAGAGACTAAAAACAATAGAAAAGATCAATGAAACCAAGAGCTAAGTTTTTGAAAAGATAAATAAAACTGATAAACCTTTAGCCAGATTCATCAAGAAAAAGAGAGAGGACTCGAGTAAAATCAGAAAGAAATAGTATAAATAGTTCAAATTGGTAAGAAAGAAATAAAACCATCATAATTTGCAGATGGTATGATATTATACAAAGAAAAACTCTAAAGACTCCACAAAAACTACAAATAATAAGTGAATTCCTAAAGTCACATGATACAAAAATCTATTGCATTTTTATACATTAATAATGAAGTAGGAGGAAGAGCAATTAAGAAAACAATTCCATTTACAATTGCATCAAAAAGAATAACATACCTAGGAACAAACTTAACCATGGAGGTAACAGATCTGTACTCTGAAAACTATAAAATACTAATAAAAGAAACTAAAAATGATGCAAATAGAAAGATATACCATGTTCATGGGTTGGGAGAATATTGATAAAATGTCCATACTACCCAAAGCATTCTATAGACTCAATACAATCTCAATCAAAATGCCAATAAGTATTTTTCAAAGAACTAGAACAAATAATTCTAAAATTTCTTTGGAAGCAGAAAAGACCCTGAATAGCCAAAGTTATCTTGAGAAAGAAGAACACAACTGAAGGTATCATGTTTCCTAATTTCAAACTATACTACAAAGCTATAATAATCAAAGCAGTATGATATTGGCACAAAAACAGATACATAGATCAATAGAATAGGATAGAGAGCCCAGTATAAACCCACATTCATATGGTCAATTCATTTACAATAAAGGCAAGGACATACAATGGAGAAAAGATAGTCTCTTCAATAAATGATGCTGGGAAAATCAGACAGCTACATGCAAAAGAATGAAACTGGACCACTTTCTTTCACCATATGCAAAAACAAATTCAAAATAGATTAAAGACCTAAATATGAGACCTGAAACCATAAAACTCCTGGAAGAAAACATAGACCATAATCTCTTAGACAGCCTTAGCAACATATTTATGGATATGTCTCCTCAAGCAAGGGGAAACAACAGCAAAAATAAAATAAAATATTGGGAATACACCAAAATAAAAAGCTTTTGCAGAGCAAAGGAAACTACCAACAAAATAAAAAGGCAGGGGTGCCAGGGTGGTACAGTCAGTTAACTGCCCAACTGACTCTTAGTTTCAACTCAGGCCGTGATCAGGGTTTCAAGATTGAGCCCAGTGTCAGGCTCTGCACTCAGTGAGGAGTCTGCTTAAAATTCTCTCTCTCTCTCTCTCTCTCTCTCTCTCTCTCTCTCTTCCCCCCCCATACATGTGCACTCTCTCTCTTACTTTAAAATAAATAAATCTTATTAAAAAATGAAAAGGTAACCTACTGTATGGGAGAAAATATTTGCAAACAATACATCCAATAAGCAATTATATCAAAAGCATATTAAGAATTTATACAACACAGAGGAAATCAACAAATAATGGGAAAAAATGGACAGAGGATCTACATAGACATTTTTCCAAAGAAGACATACAGGTAGCAAATAGACACATGAAAAGATGTTCAATCACCAATCATCAGGGAAATACAAATCAAAACCGCAATAAGATATCACCTTAAACCTGTCAGAATGGCTAATATCAAAAAGACAAGAAATAACAAATGTTGGTGAGGATGTGGAGAAAAGGGAATGTTCTTACATTGTTGATGGAAATGTAAATTGGTGCAACCACTGTGGGAAATACTATGGAGGTTCCTCAAAAAATTAAAAATAGAAATACCATACAATCCAGTAATTCCACTATTGGGTATTTACTCAAAGAAAACAAAACACTAATTGAAAAAGATATATTCACCCCATGTTTATTGCAGCATTATTTACAAGAGTCAAGATATGAAAGCAACCCAAGTGTCCATTGATAGAGGAAAGGATAAAGAAGATGTGGTACACACACACACACACACACACACACACACACGTAATATTATTGGTGGAATATTATTCAGCCATTAAATAAATGAGACCTTGCCATTGTGACAAAATGGATGGACCTACAGGGTATAATGCTAAGTGCAATAGTCAGACAAATAAAGACAAATACCATATGATTTCATTTATATGTGGGATCTAAAAAACAAAATAAATGAACAAACAAAAACAGAAATAGACCTATAAATACAGAGGACAAACTGGTGGTTGTCAGACGGCAGGGGGGTGAGGATGGGCCAAATGGGTGAAGGGGAGTGGGAGGTATAGCCTTCCAGTTAAGAAATGAATAAGTCATGGAGATGAAAGGTACAAGATAGGGAATATAATCAATGGTATTATTACAGCGTGTATGGTGACAGATGGTATCTATACTTACAAGCATAGCATAGCATACAGAGTTGTCTAATCACTATGTTGTTGTACACCTGAAACTGTGTAACATTGTGTGTTAAAATTTATTTTTAAGTAAATAATGTTCAAACTGAAAGCCCAAAAGATGAGTTAGGAGCTTTCCAGGAGAAATGAGAGGGAAATAGAAAAACATAGTTTAGAGAAAACTTGCATATTCTTTTAGCATTCACATTAGTCTAAAATATCACTATTATTAGTTCCTTAAAGGGAAAAATTATTTGCCTTAAAATTTTAATTGAACAATTTGTGGTTAGAAAGGAATAAAGAAATGTGAAAATGGCTTTTCCGAGAAAGTTCCTCTCTCCAATAAACTTAGCCTCTGTTCATGTAGGTTTGTTTGAATTTATATATATGTAGAGTCTCTTTTGCACGAGGCCTTCTCTTTGGAAAATCTAACTTTCAATTGTATTGATACCTACATTTATTTACCAAATTACACACCAAAGCAAAATACAGTCACAATAGGATTTTCACCATCTGAGGTTGGTGCCCATTGCTCTAATTGCATTTGACTTGCAAGTTACTTGATGGCCTATGCCTTCTACTTCTTTCAAACATACAGGGGGTGTTGATAAATGCATTAGACGTTTTCGCCACTAATGTTTTCTGTTTCTATGAGTTTGAGGTTTTTTAGATTGCACATATAAATGGAAGACAGTATTTATCTTTTTCTGCCTGACTTGTTTCACTTAGCATAATGCCCTCAGGGTCCATCCATGTTTTCACAAACGGCAGGATTTCCTTCCTTTTTATAATTGTTGAATTTTTTGATGGAAAACTATTTCCCACCCATCAGTGTTTCCCAAATTGTGTTCCACAGAATCATTAGTACCTATGAGGCAATAAGAGAGATCAAATCAGGGATGCCTGGGTGGCTCAGTGGTTGAGCGTCTGCCTTTGGCTCAAGGTATGATCCCTGGGTCTGGGATCAAGTCTTATATCAGGCTTCCTTCAAGGAGCCTGCTTCTCCCTCTGCCTGTCTCTGCCTCTTGTCTTTCTGTGTCTCTCACGAATAAATAAATAAATTAAAAAAAAAAAACAAAGAGAGAAAGAGATCAAAGCATCTTCATTTTGAAGATTCATGGTGCACACTAACCTATTAAAGGCAATTCTTCGAGCAATTTCTATGAGCAACTTTGTGTTTTCCATCATTCGTTGTCCATACCCATTTTTCATGAAACATCTATTAAAATCCTGCACAACACCCAAGCAAACTCTTAGAAAATGCTAGAGAGATGGATGGGCTTCTACACACTTCAAGCAATTTTCCATAAATATAACTTTTTTCAACAAAGATATGAGTTATATAGCATCCAAATACAAGTATATTCTTTGTCAAAGGCCTGAAGAATTTTAATTTGGTGTTCTGGATCATCTGGGTTTTGACTGTTTCATTCTATTTTTTTTTTAATGTGGCTATCAAAGAATAGTCAAAGGATGCTAGCTGATTGCACCAGAGTACGATCACAAAAACAAATCACACACACTCTTCCAGTGTGTGAGATTAGGAATTTTTTACAACGTGCTGTGAGGGCCCAGTGAGATTACCCATGTGAAAGTGCAGTCTATACCAGAGCAGCTTGGACTGGTTAAAAAAAAATTGCCCTTGGAATACTGGCAACTGTGAGAGTGAAAGTGAGGGGGGCATCCTATTGATCTAAACAGAAATAATCATCACTGCCCAATTGGGTAGGGGGAATGATTTGAGCACTGACCCAACTAGGAATCGATTTTTCTTTCCAAAGGAATTTTAGAGTCCATAAAACACTCAGATCAGATATCCCAGGCCTGGATATAGGAACAAGTTGGAAGGAGGAAAGAAAACACGACTTCACAGGGTTGTTACAACAGCACAGTAAATGTACAATAAATGTTAGCTATTATCAGAGAGCTGTAAATACTGCTTGAGAAAAATATACCCAAGTACATAATGAAAAGTACAAATGCCCCCTTATGGTACTAAAAGCAGGCAAAGTACCCTCAAAATTAAAAGAAAAAATATGCCTAGGAACCATAAAAATATAAAACAAAATAAGATGACAGAACTAAAACTATACTTAATAATTAACATATTCATGTTATTAAGTATAGTTAAGATTAAGATTAATGGAGAGAAAAATACTCAAGCTGATCCAAAAAATAATAATACACAAAAGCCACATCTAAAACCAGAAATTGATAAAACCCAATGTAGGTGACATTGGGGGCAAAGATGTCCTTAAATCTAGTGTTGATGAGAAAATAACTCAGTATAACATTTCTGGAAGGAATTTAGCCTTATTGTATCAAAATGTAAAATGTATGCACCATTGTATTAAGCTGGTCCACTTCTAGAAATTAGTCTGAGGAGAAAATTGTACAAAGGCAAAACGCTGAACACAGGATGTTTCTCATTGTGTACTTTATGTCATCAAAAA
This sequence comes from Vulpes lagopus, assembly GCF_018345385.1. Classification (NCBI taxonomy): domain Eukaryota; kingdom Metazoa; phylum Chordata; class Mammalia; order Carnivora; family Canidae; genus Vulpes; species Vulpes lagopus. The sequence continues at coordinate 51,559,877 of NC_054825.1, forward strand.
ATGCAAACAACCTAACTGTCTGACAATAGAAGCCTGGCTGAGTAAATCATGGCTTATAAATATCATGAATGGTTAGCCAGCATTAATAATCACAGTGTCACTCTACAATTTTTGACTTGGAAATCTATCCTTTGCAAATTCTGAGTGAAAATAACAACTACAGAATAACATGTGAATTATGATCCCATGTATGTGAAACTCTAGAGATGTCTAAAGATTATTATGGGTGTTGTTCTTGATGGTGGGATTTGGGGAATGATTTTTATTTCCTGCTTTGTACTTTATCTTGGGTAAAAATATCAGTCATGAGAATTTCCATTTTTGTGTATGCATCTAAAAACCTGTAAGCCTTTAAAGCCACTGGCTCAGCCTCATAAGACCCCAGATGCCTGTATGCTTCACTCCTATATCACTCTCACTGATAAGCTTTAGCAAGGGGAAAACAGTGGATTGCTGTCAGGAAAGCTATGTTCCAGATAGGCTTCCTGCCTGAAGAGATCAACAGGGACTTCTCATGTAGACCCAGCTACCATGTCACCTCTAGGGAAAGTATTTATGTATTAGATTTATTTACTTATTTTTTAATAGATTTTTATTTATTTATTCATGAGAGACACAGAGAGGTAGAGACATAGGCAGAGGGAGAAGCAGGCTCCCTGCAGGGAGCTTTATTTAATTATTTTAGAGAGAGAGAGAGAGAGAGAGAGAGAATACCGGGCGGGAGGGGGGTGGGTGTCAGAGGGAGAAAATAAACTCCCCAACGAGCGTGGAGCCCATGGAGCTCAATGTCGTGACTCTGAGACCATGATTTGAGCCCAAATCAAGAGTCTGATGCCTAACTGACTGAGCCACCCAGGTGCCCCTCTAGGGCAAGTATTTATTTATTTTTATTATTTATTTATTTATTTTGAAAGATTTTATTGTTTTATTCATGAGAGACAGAGATTGAGAGAGAGAGAGAGAGAGAAAGAGGCAGGGCCACAGGCAGAGGGAGAAGCAGGCTCCATGCAGGGAGCTCGACATGGGAATCCCGGGACCCCAGGATCACACCCTGGGCTGAAGGTGGTGCTAAACCGCTGAGCCACCCGGGCTGCCCTAGGGCAAGTATTTAAAGTAACTGTTAGGACCAAGGTTGAGAAGTTTAGTGAATGCAGAAGTTTAGTGAATGCTCCCTTCTCTGTTTATTTGTTGGTATGTTTTTTGGCTTATAAAAATGTTTTGGCTCGTACAACAGGGCAAGTGAGGAATTTCCCCCTATTAGAAGGGTACAGTGACTAATTTCAGGGACTTCTGAGACTGCTGTGTGTATTGGGCAGCTGCACAAGTGGCTGCCCGCAGCAGCAAGACAGGGTAAGCCTACTGCTTTGATTTATTGTCTGACTCTTTTAAAAACAGCTTCAGTTTTGTAAAAACAAAAACAACAAAACAAAACAACCCAGAAACAGCCAAGCTCTTTTGTAAAGGCTACAGTGGTCAGCAGTGTCAGGGTACATATGATAAGGACCGAGAAGGGTTAGTGGATGAAGCAACAGGGAGGTAGTGAGTGACCTGGTCAAGAACAGCATAGTTGTGGTGGGGCGGAGAGTTGATCTTAAGAGAGAGGGAGAAGAGAGGAAGTAGAGAGAGTGAGTCTAGGCAACTATTTCTTTTTTTTTTTATTTTTTTTATTTATGATAGGCACACAGTGAGAGAGAGAGAGAGAGAGGCAGAGACACAGGCAGAGGGAGAAGCAGGCTCCATGCACCGGGAGCCCGACGTGGGACTCGATCCCGGGTCTCCAGGATTGCGCCCTGGGCCAAAGGCAGGAGCCAAACCACTGCGCCACCCAGGGATCCCCTAGGCAACTATTTCTGAAAGTCTGGCCATGCTGAGAAGGCAGGACATAGAGCACAAATGATCGAAGGGAGAAATGGGGAGGCAGGAAGAGAAATTTGATCTTTTGTTGTTTTTGTTTGTTTTCAGACTGAAAAAGGAGCTTGTAGATAAGAAGTAGATGATTCAGCAGAGAAAGGGGATGCTCATAATGGGAGTGTCTGGAAAAAAGGGGAAGGGAATGAAAACCAGAGCACCAGGAAAGGAGCTGGCCTTACACTGAATGATGAATGTTGTAACTGGGGAAACAGGAAGAGCTCAATGCACACAGAGATCAAATGGAGAGTTGCCTCTCCAGTGATGATAGTGACCGAAATAAAGATGGCCCTGCAGGAGCCAGTGCCACTATTTTTAAGAGGGTAGTACTGCTTTTACCTTAAAGTTTTGATCTGGGCTCACTTATCCTGCTCTACTCTAAAATGGAAAAGGTGTCTGTGATGGAAATGTTCATTATCTTGACTGTGATGCTTTCATGGGCATATACACACATTCAAACTCATCAAATTGTACATTTTTTTTTTTGAACAATGCAACTCTAGCATTTATTTATTTATTTAATTTATTTGAGAGAGCGTGAGAGAGAGAGGAAGAGGGGGGTGGGGCGGAGGAGCAGGGTAAGAGGCAGAAGGAAAAGCAGAGTCCCCACTGAGCAAGGAACCGACGTGAAGCTGGAGCTGAAAGCAGATGCTCCACTGACTGAGCCACCCAGGCACCCCAAATTGTACACTTTAAATAGTATAATTTGGGCAGCCTGGGTGGCTCAGTGGTTTAGCACCACCTTCAGCCCAGAGCCTGATCCTGGAGACCTGGGATCGAGTCCTGCATCGGGCTCCCTGCATGGAGCCTGCTTCTCCCTCTGCCTGTGTCTCTGCCTCTCTCTGTGTATGTGTCTCTCATGAATAAAATCTTTAAAAAAAAAAATAAGTAAATAGTACAATTTATGGTATATTAATTATACTCAATAAAGCTGCCTTTTTTTTTTTTTTTTTTAGTCTTAAACTGGCATATGCCTCAGTCACCACGGGGTGTGGTTGCACATGACAAAATGGGAAATGGTTTTCCTGAGTTTTAGTTCTATGGTTCTGTTTTTCCTGATCTTTTCTCAGATGGCAGAGGTCTTATTTTCAGGAGTTAGACGAAAACAAATAATTTTAGGCATGAAGATATAGGCAAGCAGATGTGCAATGTGTAGACTAAGATCCCGAACTGCTGAAATGTTCTTGGTGCCTGGGTAAGCAAGCATTTACAGCCGGGGCCAGAGAACAAAATGAGATAGCAGGACAAAAGCATTTCTTCATAATCATTTGGCAAAGATTACAGTTGCTACCTTTCAGAGAACAGAGTTTTGTTACCCGTTTTTGTGAACTGGTCAATGCCAGGACAGATATCACATCGCTGGCTGACCGGAGAGGGGCAGGGAAGAGAATTAAGAAGAGGCTTCTTTGTACCAAAGGCAGGGCTGAGGACTTCTCTGCAGCCTGGGACAGAGTGAGCATTGGCCCTTGAACCATGGTGAGACTGTTGACTCCTGTATTATGTCCTCAGTGTAACAGGGCAACTAGGAGTTTGGTTTGGTTTTTTTATTTTTGCTTTTTTTTTCCCCCTTTCTTTCTGGGTCTCTGTTTTCTCATCTACAAAATCGAACAGTCTTTGCCTTGCCTGCTTCTCAGAATAAAAGTGTAAGATCCCAATGAAAACATCGAAAAAGTAAAAGGAGCTGTGAATGTGAGCCCTTAGTGCCACTGCAATAATTTGGCAACACAGCTGGTATTCTGGTGTTCTCTGGTTTGTGGAAAGGTTACACATCCCCTGGGCCTCACCTCTCCCAGATACTTGTGGCTTATTTTGTTGATTGAGTATACCAGTCAACGATTCCTGCCTTCCGACCATCCCCCTTACCTATCATAAAAGCACCATAAGGTAGACATAATTGGCCTCTTCTTACAGGTGTATAAAAAGAGGTATAGAGAGGTTAAGTATCTTTCCTTGGGTTATAAGCTAATAACACAGGAGGTAGGATCAGAACCCAGGACTCAAACACCAATGTCTCTTCTCCTACTGCTCTCTGCTATTTTAAAAAATGCTAGTATAAATGCTAGTGTCTCCAGTGTAGCAGTCATTAGTCACAAGCGGCTATTTAAATTTAAATCAATCAAAATTAAACAAAGTAAGAATTTTAATTTCTCACCAGCCACCTTTCAAGGGCTCAACAGCCATGTGTCATGATTATATGGGAGGGCGCAGATGTAAAATATTTCCATCATCACGGAAAGTTCTAATGGACAGTGCTGGTGACATATTACTGTCATGCATCAGGAAGACACCGTTAGATAAATGCAATACTTACCTTTACCTGATTCTGCTTCTCTTTCATCTTTGTTGTCTAATTTCTAGCCTCCTTCAGCATTCCACCTGAGTACCTGGAGGGCATGCCTGTTGCTGGCCCACTGGCTCTGCAGGGCACCCCGCCCACAGGGCAGATACCAGGATTGTGCTCAAGACTGATGCCAGACACTCTGCCCAAGCCCAGGGGGGCGGCAGCTCGGAAGCAATCTGCAGCAACAGCACCAGGGTGGGAAGTGAACAGCCTGGTTCTGCAAGTCTGCTGTATTTTTGCCAGATCTGTCAGAAGTAGACAGAAGCAGAAAGGATAAAGGGACAAAGTAAGAAGTGAGGCGAGGGGACGAGAGTAATAAGGCTAAAGACACTAAAAATGTGGTGATCCAATTGTCTTCTTCTAGTTTTTCAAGGCACGAAAGTTGACCCTGCAAATCCACAAAGGAGAGAGACTTCATGTGCCATTCCCACAGTGGGAGGAATTTCAGAGCCACTCACTCTCTTAAAACACCCACCAGGGATGAATTTATAATCCTGGATCAGATTGTGTGTTAAAACTATATCCTCCTGATGACGAATACTCTAGAATAAGTGGTGGAATCAGGTGTTGCTTCAAAGAAGGAGAAAAAAGAGAAGAAGAGGAAAAAGAAATGAGAGAGAGAAAAAAAGAAAAAGGCCATTGGTGATCCTCTCCCCATGTTCCTATGCATACCTCCTCCTTTGTCCTCACGCTGGATATTTAGAAGCCCCCACTCTGATACTTACCCTGCCCCAGGAATCCTATATAGCCACAGGAGTTCCTTGAGGACCCATAAAACTTTTGGCATTCATTCTGTCATCACACCACTCTAGGCCACAAACTTTCCACCCCATCTAAATGTAACATGTTTGACCTGCATGGCTTTTCTGGCTACGTTTCTCCAACTCTTTGTGTAATTTAGGAAGTAGCACCTTCAGAACATTATAAAACACTTCTTAAGTAATTTGGAGGTACTCTTTTGCAAGACCTGGCCTCACCCCTGTATTATACTAAAATACTGCTTCTGAGTTCTTGGTCTTTAATTTGAAACTTTTGTAGCTTCTTCAGCACTTTCTTCCCAGAAAGAGCCTGTGGCCTTGCTCCAAACAATACTACTTGTCTTCTTCTAAGTATCCAGAGTTGTTTTGGTTTCCTACAACTGAGCTGTCACTCCTGAACTGCTGTTGGCAAGGCCTGCTGTGAGGAAAACAGGACTCAGCCTCTGTGATACCACATACAGGGCCAAGGAGCTTGGAAATCACTTGGAGGACAGGCTAGGTGAAAAGCAACAGGACTTCCTGTGACTCCTGGTCCTACCCTATTGGGACACAAATGACACTGGAGGCCTGTGCTTATAGTTTCTCAAGGGCCTGGCACTTTGCTCTGTTGTCCCAGTGACTCACGGGATAATTTCCCAGACCTTCAAACTGGGTCAACAGGCTTTGTTTATCTAGAGAGCTCCCCTGGGAGGCCACTCTAAGAAAAGCAAGCTGAATGGGGATGTTTGGCCAGGTGATTCTTTTTGCTGGCTTTTAGCCTGAGGAAATATTACCAGTATTTGGGCCAGGAGTTTGGAGAATTAAAAGCTGCTCTGCAGCTGGGCTGGATCAACATACACCAGTGTTATGAGTTAAATGTTAACTACACTTCTAATGGTGGCTCTCACCATTAGAAAACTTTAGGAAGGCCCTAAACAAAGATGTCTACTTCCTACAGATAAAACAACAACAACAACAACAACAACAACAACATCTAGTCATAGAAGCTTCCAGTAACTCTGAATATGCTCTGATCAAATTTCTTTCTTTAGTAAACGATGGAGTCAGCCTGGGTCAGTATTTCTCAAATTTGAGAAGACACAGAGCCTGAATCTGAGAATTCATGGGCCTGAATTTTTAGAACTTAGAATTAAAAGTTTCTCATAGCAGCATTATTCATAATGGCCAGAAAGTAGGAACAAAACCAAATATCCATAGCTTGATGAATGGATAAGCAATGGGATACGATGAAAAAAATCAGCCACGAAAAGGAATGAAGTGGTGATATATGGCACAACAGATGAAATCTTGAAAATGTGCTAAATGAAAGAAGGCACACAAAAGAGGCCACATATTGTATGGTTCCGTTTATACGCAATGTCCAGAATATGCAAAGTAGACAGAAAGTAGATTATTAGTTGTCAGGGGCTGGAGGGAGAGGGATATTGGTAATGACTGCTAATGGGGATGGGGATTTTTTTCGGGGGGTAATGAAAATTTTCTGGAAGTATATAGTGATGGTCATTGTACAATCTGTGCATATACTAAAAACCACTGAATTGCAGATTAAGAGGATGAGTTTTATGGTATGCCAATTATATCTCAACCAAAAGTTACATGATATTATTTTAGTTGGCTACTGGGTACCAAGATAAATACTTTGTGTGGGACAGTGAATCCTTGTCTCCAGATTCACTTATGCAGTGGCTAGCCAGATGGTCTAGAAAGCATTTATGTTAACTCTGGATGATCATGGGACATCTAAAATTTAAAATATTCACAGATAACTTCTAGACCCCAATAATTCATTGGTGGAAGCTCCAAGGGTCCACAAACCCTGGTTTTAGAAACACAGACCCAGATAATCTCACAGGATTTGTAACCCTTTTACATGATGTGTGATGAGGACTTTTCAATAAGGTGCTTTCCAAAGACTAACCAGGGACACCTTGGGATTTGCTTGTGTCAGGCTACTCCATCTACACTCCAGGTAGTAGACCAAACATGTGATCTATGAGGATGGAATGCATAAGCCCCAGGATGAAAATGGAGTTCAATATCAGGTAATCTAATGTGGAAAATCCTCTGAGGAAGGCCTCCCGCTGTAGTCTCACTTGGGCCACAGACTTACCACCCCTGATTTAAACACTATGTCCTTCCATAAAGGGTCCCTAGCAATGGAATAAAGATGAATGCTACTAACTCATATCAGAGGGGAAGGCCAGTGGGCATTTATGAGAGTAAGGGGGTTTTCCTACATAGGCTATTTGGGCATGGGCAAAAGTAAAGGATTTTAGGGTGTGGTTCATGGTTGGCTCTTCTACTTATTTAGCTGGAGGGCAATTCTCTTGGGCTCTTTGACCTTTGTTTCCTCACTGAGAAAAAAAATCAAACTATCCCACCTCTTGGAGCCATTGTTCAGATGAGTTTGGTTCATCAAACCTTTATGGAGCACCTCTTCTCCATATGTTAGACGGTGAGCTGCTGCTGGAAAGAAACCTGTGTGGCCCCTGCCTTCAGGGAGCCAATAGTCTAGCAGGGGAGACTATTATATTGAGTGTTATGGGAAGAAACTTTAGGTTTAAAGGACTTTGATAACTCGAGTGCTGGAAAAATATATGATAACAATGTATCTTGACTATCTAATATGCATAAATAGTTGGTCTGATTCCTGGCTCTGGGTATTTCTCTAATAATATTTTTGTAGAATTAAGCATTCACCTGGGTATTGACTGAACTCACCATCTCCCATAAGGACATTTCCTATTGTGCCCACTAGGTGTCTCATTATTATTATTATTATTTAAAGATTTTTCTATTCATGAGAGACAGAGAGAGAGGCAGAGACACAGGCAGAGGGAGAAGCAGGCTCCATGCAGGGAGCCCGACGTGGGACTTGGTCCTGGAGACCCGGGCCGAAGGCAGGGGCCAAACTGCTGAGCCACCCAGGGATCCCCTAGGTGTCTCATTATTTTGCGAGAAAATGGAATAGCACAGTTGTTTCCACCTGTGTCAGGAGTGAGCTATAGACATCCAGCTCATTTAGCTAAAATCTCAACCCCTTGGTAGCAACCATTGTATAAAATGCCCACAGTGTAGCTGCCTTTCATTTGAGAAGAAATAATGGAAGAAGATGTCTTTGGGGATTCTCGTTCTCATCCATCATATATGTACAAAGTGCTGTCCTAAAAAAGAAGAACTAGGAAGATGAAGTAGGAATTCTCCCACAAAATGGATACTAAGACCTATGGGCTACATCATGCATCCCTACTGGTTTCCTGAGCTAGAGGTTAGCTGTCATCTGCATGGGAGCTGACACCCCCAAACCACACTGTATTATCTGTGTGCCCAGGGAGGTGTGTTCTTCCCCATTAATTGGTGTCAAAGAAGTCATTTTCACAATAAAATCCAGGGTCTCGGGCAGCCCGGGTGGCTCAGCGGTTTAGCGCCACCTTCAGCCCAGGGTGTGATACTGGAGGCCCCAGGATCGAGTCCCACATCCGGCCTCCTAGCATGGAGCCTACTTCTCCCTCTGCCTGTGTCTCTGCCTCTCTCGCTCTCGCTCTTGTTCTCTCTCTCTCTCTGTGTGTCTCTCATAAATAAATAAATAATCTTAAAAAAAATTCAGGGTCTCTTCCTGCACTGGGAATTTCAAGTTTGTAAATGATATACAAGTGCTTATTCCAATATTTTTCCCCTTTTTTTGTCCATGACTTTTCTTTCAATGGCCTATGGCAGAACACTTTGCCTATGAGTGACATCAGAGAGAAGAAGGCACTACATAACAAACAAGAGAAGAATGCCTTCAAAATCTATTGCAACTTAGAGAGCTCATCTCATCAGGCTTTCACATCCACTAATGGGAGTATAAATGGATATAACCTTTCTGCAATGCAATTTGGCAATATCTACAAAGAATGCATTTCAGAAGTTTATATTCTTTTACCCTCTGCCTGTCAGGATCCCAAAAGGAAAGGAGTTTCCCCAGGATGGTTCAAATGAAGAGACTTTAATAAAAAGATTACTTACAGCTGGGGAGGCCAGGCTAAAGGAGCAAACAAAGGATGTTGAGGCACAGTGGGAAGCTGTTACCATTCTTAGAGCTAAAGGACCAGGAAGGAACTAATCTTGGAATAGAATCCAGTAGTAAGAGCTAGAATAGTGGAGGGGTCAACCACCAAGAAAGCGGGCTGGGCTGCAGATGGGTAGGGCATGCAGCCACTGCCCCAAAGCAGGGAGAGAGTGAGGAGTAGATACCCCTACTTCTCTCTCTTCTCACCCCCTGATCTCCTCTTGATGATACCCACTGACTAAATCCCAAGGAAACCAAAGGACGAGGAATCCTGGTGATGCTATCTATAAAGACAGTAGAATAAAGAAAGGCAGAGAAGGGAGTGGCAGCAGGAATTGGAAAACAACCAGCACAATCCTATAATTCCATTTCTGGAAATATATCCTGGGGACAGGATCAAAGATGGAAAAAAAAATTATATTCAAGGATGTTCTTCATAGCACTAAGTATAATAGTGAAAAATGAAAACAAGTTAAATTTCCTATAATAGGAAGAGATAAATAAATTATAGTGTACCCATCATTTGGAATATCACTGTGCCATTATAGACATGTTTGAAGAATCTGTGCTGATAGGCAGAAACACTTGTCATAAAGTGTTAATTGAAAAAAAGGACACAAAACTGTGTGTATAGTATTAACTCAAACTCTTCGATGCTTATATGCAAAGGGAAAAACACTTTGAAAAAATATTTCTTTTTGATGATGGGGTTACATTATCTTTTCTCCCTAACTTCCAATTTTCTTTTTCCTGTTCACAATAAGCATATGATACTTTTGTGATCAGAGAAGAAAATCAATGCCAAAAAGGAAAGTTGACCTCATTAAAATGGACTCTGCTCAATTTAAAATATTGATGATGAACACAATAGTAAATTAGAACCAATGACATGAATAGTGAACCTCAATCTGTATCTATTTGCTACCTGGACAAAAAGTGAAAGAAAAATCAGTCAATTTCTACATGATATCAAATATACAGATGGATGATTTTGATTTTTGACTATATTTTTTATTCTTCACCTGAATGGCAGGTGTCATATAAATTCAGCTTTAGTGTAGGACCATTCTTATTTTACAACTCTGGAGAATCCAAGAAATTTCTATAACCTAAAAGTTGTTAATTATACTGAAATAATAGTGTTCTCTCTTTTAAATTTTATTGTTTAGTATTCTGTATCATTTTAAAACTATATTTTATTTTTTATCAATTAGCCAACTGATACACAAATACATTTTTGTTTTAAAGATTCAAACAAGGGGCAACCCTGGTGGCACAGCAGTTTGGTGCCACCTGCAGCCTGGGGTGTGATCCTGGAGACCTCGGATCAAGTCCCACATCAGGCTCCCTGCATGGAGCCTGCTTCCCCCTCTCCCTGTGTCTCTGCCTCTCTCTCTGTGTCTATGAATAAATAAAAAAAAATCTTTAAAAAAATATTCAAACAATACAAAGAATACAAAACTTTCCCTTGACTACCTCCTCACTCGGTCTCCTTCCCCCAGGTAACCTGTTTTCAGTTTATTATGTAAGTCTTGAGACATTTGCTTATTGTTTACATGCATACATATGCATATAGAAATATATGGTTTTATTTTCATTTTCTAAGTAAATGGCGTTTATATTGTACATATTATTCTGCAACTTGGTTTTTTTCTCATGTTGAAGCTCTACTTCATTCATTTCCAATGGTTACAGTTTTCCATGGTTTGGATATTCTATAGTTTTTCTGACCACTTTACCTGTTGATGGTTATTTAAGTTGTTTGGGTTATCTGCCATTTCAGACAATGCTGTGGTGAAACACTTTGTGCATGCCTTTATTTGCATATATATATGAACATTATTTTTCTAAGGGAGCAATTGAAAAATAGCATGTATGGTTTGAAAGGAATATGCACTTAAGTTTTTGGTTCTGTCCAGCAGCCTTCCATAAAGCTTTATCAATTTACACTCCCAATAAGATGAAAAGATGCCAAACCTTGCTGATAACCAGGAAAATTAAAATAACAATAGGACATCATTTCATGATCTTGGGTTCACAAATTGAAAAAGATATTACAAAGTATAAAGGAGGATGGAGACATATATCCTCACATAAAGGTTCTTTTTACAACTAGCATCTCTACACATTAGGGAAGGGGCCTTGGAGACTTAATGAAATGTGATTACACTAGACACTTGTGATGAATAAACAAAGGATATTTCTGTTACAGGATCATTGATTTTTCTAAGTGCTAACAGTAGCCCTGTTAACATGCATTCACCCAGGGCATTCTTATCAGTTACTGTTGTTTCATAATTACTAATTCCTTAATTTGCTGAGTAGATAAGAACTTCTCCAGTTTAATAACCATCTTGAGTTACAGCGCTTTCTCATAGGTTGCTTCAATTGTCCTCTGCCTCAGTGACAGGGTGAGGTGTTATCTTAAATGAGGAAGTTGGCTCAAAGAAGTTCAATGATTTCCCAAGCCAGCTAATAAGTAGAGAGGCTAGAGTCTTCTGACTCCATTTCATCAGCTTCCCATTTACTCAATTGCTTTAAGAACAAAGGACAGTGGAAGTCCTCTCTGCTTCTTCTTTGGAGTTCAAGTCATCCAAAAGGAACCACAGGGGGCAGCCTGGTGCAGCGGAAGATGATACATCAGGCTGAAAGCCTAAGAATTGGTGGCGGTCCTCCTAGCTGCCAAGACATTAGGCAAGTCATTTAGCCTCCCTGGCCTCTGATGCCTCTCTAGGGGGAAAAAAAAAAAACAAAAAACAGACCTTGATGCTTGCTTACTAGTACTGTAAGTAGAAATGATGCCATGCAGTTCCTCCTAGGTGTAAGATTTTATTGAAGCCAAACTTAGACAAGTCGCCTTCTCTGCTCATATATTTTATGAAATATCATTTTCTGCAATGGATTTTTTTTTTCTCCACAAATAGGAACCCGCAAAGGAAAAACTTACCATAGGTTGCTTTCTTTGATTGAAGTCTGAAAATATTCCATTATCTCTCTTTTTCTCTTTCTCTTTCCTGCGCTCTCTCTCTCTCTCTCTTTCTTTCTTTTAGCATTATTAAGTTAAACTCTTTGCCAAAGGCTAGGGAAATCCCCAGGGAACAACAGCAAATGGTTTCAGGTAGCTGGCTGCATCTGAAAAGATGTTTTCTGCCTGGATCTCTTACTCCTTGGCAGGACTCCAATTCCACCTACATTTTTTGTTGCCTCTTATTATAGATTTTTAAAGTGACTTACTTTCCCATCCTATTTCTAATAGTGTGAAAGCTTTAACCAGAGTTGCTCTTTATAGTTTCAGCTTTCATAAACCAAAAATTTTAAGATGTGGAATGAGTCTTAAGAGAGCAATTGATCCTGTCCTCCGTCTTTGAACAGATAAAATATTTTTCCATTTAACAGAGGAAGCATCTGATACCCAGAAAGCCTGTGACTTATTCAAGGTTTCACACAGTTAGCAAGTATCCTCCTACAGCACTATTCCATTCTAACTGCATGACAGTTTATTGGTGATCCTGGCTCTTCCAGAAAATCACAATGAACATCAAAATGAGTAAGCCATATGATCATTGGTTGTTTTCATTTTATCACACATCACGAATTCTTATAGTTCTAACCATATTTTGATGCATTATTTATGAGAGCCATCTGGTCACAGGTTTGCAGAGAAAACTCTGTAATTTGAAAAGTGTGCTTCATTCTTCCAGGAAACACACTGCATAGCTTTGGATCTATCCTTTACCTGTTCATCAGTGATAAGTGATACAATCAGAATTGTTAACTGCATTTTTTTAAATTGAGGTATAACTTACTTACAGTCAAGTGCATACATCTTAAGTATAAAACTCAAAACATTTTTACCTGTGCATATAAAATGTAACCATAACCCAGATCAAGATACAGAGCACTACCAGCATATCTGAACATCCTTTGTATCCTGTATCAGTAACCACCCTTCAAAGCAACCACTATTTTAACTTCTATCACCAGAAATTAATTTTAAAGTTCAAAAAATTATGGTTTTGTACTTCACACTAATGGAATCATACAATATAGACTGTCTTGTGTCTCCTTTTTCTCATCCAACATTTGTTTTTGAAATTGTTAACTACATTCTAAAATTGTAATTCACTTTCTGGTTCAAGGCGTCAGGGAATCTCAAAATTGGATATATAATAATGCCAGATGTAACAGGTATGTGCGGTCTTATAAAAAAAAAAAAGCAGTGGAGAAAAGAACTTTTTAAAAATGACTAAAAATAAATAAATAAAATAAATAAAAATGACTAGAATAATCTACACTGCTCTTGTCACTTTCTACTCTTGCACTGTTATTTTCTCTCTTCATCTCAGCTTTTAAATAGGCTCTGATCCACCCAAGTATTCTCTTTTCTTCTCCTCATAATGGATAAATACTTATCTATATCTAGTATTCCGCATCAGTGTTCCACAATCATTGGTCTAAAAGCTGGAAATGGCCTGAAGCTATCATCTAACACAGACCTCTGTCATCGACAAGAAAAGCATTATTATTCCCTATATTCTGATTCAGCAGATATTTACTGAGCACATATAATCTTCAGTATATTTTTCTAGGTATTATGAGAGGACTACAAAAATATAGCAGGCATGTGCCCTACCCTTATGAGCTTCCAGCCTTGCAGAGAAGCAGAGTAGCACAGATTATCTATATAAGAAATCATAATACAAACTATAAAACATTAAATGACAACCTTGAGGTTAAAAGAAAAAAGTGCTGTGTGAAACCAGGGGGAAAGGTAACTTCTAGCTGGGGTGATGTCAAGGAAACTTGGCAGGAAGATATTGAAAACGTGATACAGAGATCATTTTCCATGGTTTATTTAATTCTCACCATTATTTCTGGTATTTAAGAAGTAGGATGCCATAGCTAGGTGGGCTTAGTCATGCCGTGATGGAGGAAGGCATTTTAGATCAATAACTAAAAGGACAAAGACATTAAATTGGGAAATCATGCAACATGTACAGGGACCAATAATGCAGTTTGACCCAAGACTACAGCAAGTGACGAAGAAACTTGGGGTCGAAGGTGGTTGAGGATTACCCAAGGCCACAGCACTAAGGAGAACCAGAATGGGGACTGAATCTCAGGGATCTTCCTTCTTTGATGTTATTTCCATACCTTAATCAAGTCAACATTTTAGCTACTGTACACTTCACTTACAACAGCCTGTTATAGACTGTCCATTAATTAATTGGTTTAACAAACACTTACTGAATATCCACTTCATGCCAGGCACAAATGGACACTGTCATCTCCAAGGTTGATTTGGAATGTAATATAAAATAATATTTTCCAAGTGAGGAGTAGGACTAATATTGGGGTAAGACAGATTTCATTTCTCTTTAATTGCTAGAACTTTTCAAGTTATGCCTCAGAGAAAATACCATAAATAACAGTGAGAATTAAATAAACCATGGAAAATTATCTCTGCATCATGTTTTCAACATGATACACCCACACCAACTTCTTAGCATTGACTCTATATGTGGTTTTTCCATAACTATTTTTACTTATATTTGAGCAAGGCATAATACAGGGGAATCTGAAACCTTCCATTCTTGAACTAAAGTTTAAAAACATTCCTAATATTGTAGTACAACAAGACTCACTTCCTTTTAGCTTATCACCCACCGAAAGACATTTCCCCTTTGTACTTGTTATGTTTAATGTAACTATGGAGATACAATACTTTGTATGCAACGAATACACATGATTCTGGTTTAATGTACTCATTTTCTGAGAAACATTAAAAAAATTGTGGTCACTATTAAACCTTTGTGCTTTGGTATTTCAATGTAAATCCAGCACATATATAAATAAAATTCATGAGGGAATATAGTTAAGAACCAATGACTCTGGATCCTTTCTAATTCCATTGAATTGTTCCTAATGAAAGCATTGGTGCCAGATAAGAAAGAAAAGAGGTAATTATTATTTGAACAAATTAGGCTATCAGATATCTCAATAAATTATAGGGAATATAAAGTTGAATTTTGAGAATTCTATTTCTAGGCATATGACAGGCTAGACATTCAGACTGCCCTTCCTACTGAAAACATTTAAATCTTTTTAAAAAATCCTCAACTTCTTCAAAGCACTGAAGCATAAACTAGAAAGCAAGGAATTATCAGCTCAAAGGGAAGTGAAGTAGGGACCCAGACAGGTAATTGACAACATGGTTCAAGTATGTAACACCAGGAGGCACCATTTATATTCTATTTGCTTAAATGATGTCACTGGAATTGCTCAATTCTATGGCCCTGAAGTTGTTTTTGCCCAAATTTGTATTTGCTCAAGCTGGTGAATTTTAGCTTTGGTTTGGGTAGGGGGAACTGGGACAGAAGATAAAGCTTAAGGCTTCAAGAATCCTATAAA
The DNA here is from genome assembly GCF_018345385.1 of Vulpes lagopus. NCBI lineage: Eukaryota > Metazoa > Chordata > Mammalia > Carnivora > Canidae > Vulpes > Vulpes lagopus. The sequence goes on from NC_054825.1 coordinate 51,575,346, forward strand.
TAAGTCATCCTATAATAAAATAATCCCAGGGGCACCTGGTGGCTCAGTCAGTTAAGTGTCCAACTCTTGATCTCAGCTCAGCTCTTGATCTCAGGGTCGTGAGCTCAAGCCCCATATTAAAAAAAAATTAAAATAAGGGCAGCCCGGGTGGCTCAGCAGTTTAGCGCTGCCTTTTGCCTAGGGTGTGATCCTGGAGTCCCAGGATCGAGTCCCATGTCGGGCTCCCTGCGTGGAGTGGAGCCTGCTTCTCCCTCTGCCTGTGTCTCTGCCTCTCTCTCTCTCTCTGAATAAATAAATAAAATCTTTAAAAAAATTTTTTTAAATTAAAATAAAATAATCCTATTATAATAATGCTTGGACCCTTTAGGTGGGGATGAAAACCTACATACCCATTCATCCTCAGATGCCTGCATGGAAAATTTGTATGGGGTACTAAGCAGAACTGAGAACCGAAAAATCCTGTCACCGAATGACTGTATGTAATGTCATGATAATCTAGAGGCAAGATAGATCCCCAAATCCTTAGTCCATTATTATAAGTTGAGTAGGCCCCACATGCATGGAACAGCAAATGCAAATCATTTCTGAAGGAATGTATCTCAATAAGCCACAAATTATTTTCTAAGGAAAATGAACAGCTCACAGTAACAAGCATTAAGAACTCCCTCAAAACAAGTTATATGGGTGAGGACCAATAGAAACAACATAAATCTCTCACAAAGACTTCAGATATTTGAACTATCAGCCACAGAAAGTGAAATAACTATGTTCTATTTCTTCAAAAAAATACAAAATGGAAAACACCTACTCAAAACAAGAAACAGCAGAAAATAGTCTAGCAGATTAAAAAAATTCTAGAAATGAAAAACAGAGTAATTGAAATCAATATCCTGATGGACAGGTTTAACAGCGATTAGAAAAAAAAAACAAACAAACAGCGATTAGACACAAGTGAAGAGAAAATTAAGAACAGAAAGATATGGCAACAGAAATTACCAGCATATGCTAAAAGGAGACAGTAGCTCAGTTGGTTAAGTGTCTACCAATGCAGGTCATGATCTCAGGGTCCTAGTATCGAGCTCCATGTTGGGCTTCCTGCTCAGTCTGCTGCTCTACCTCTCTCTGCCCATCCCCCTGCTTGTGCTCACTCTTTCTTGCTCTCTCTCTCAAATAAATGAATAAAATCTTTTAAAAGAGAAAGCAAAAAGAAAAAAAAAACAAGAGCAGTTACTAGATGGAAAATAAAGATATTCTTTTTATTTTTTTTTAAGATTTTATTTATTTATTCATGAGAGACACACAGAGAGAGGAAGAGACATAGGCAGAGGGAGAAGCAGGCTCCCCATAAGGAGCCCAATGTGGGACTCTATCCTGGGACTCCAGGATCATGCCCTGAGCCAAAGGCAGACACTCAACCACTGAGCCACCCATGCATCCTGCCACCCTGGCATCCCAAAATAAGATATTCTTCAACATACATCAACCTGATTGGAATTCTGGAAGGAGAGGACAGAGGCAATATTTGAAGAGACAGTAGCAAAGAATTTTCTAGGACCAATCTGTTTTTAAAACACAGATTTATATGAAGGTTTTTTGTTAAGAGAATGAAAAGACTAGTCATACACAGGGAGGAAATATTTGCAAATGACATTTGACAAATGACTTGTGTCTGGAATATATATATATGAGGAATACATATATATATTTGAGATATGTATATATATATATCAAAATTCTTGTGTCTGGAATATATATATATAAATTCAACATATAAAATTATATATAAAATATATTAAAATAGGGATCCCTGGGTGGTGCAGCATTTTGGTGCCTGCCTTTGGCCCAGGGTGCGATCCTGGAGACCCGGGATCGAATCCCACGTCGGGCTCCCAGTGCATGGAGCCTGCTTCTCCCTCTGCCTATGTCTCTGCCTCTCTCTCTTTCTCTCTGTGTGTGTGACTATCATAAATAAATAAAAATTAAAAAAATATATATTAAAGTATATAAAATATATAATTATATAATTTATTTATATATTTATATATTTATATATTATTGATTATATAATTAATTTTATATATAAAATTCAAAAATAAGAAAACCTAATAAATGGGCAAAAGATTTAAATATATATCCCACTAAAGAAGAGACATGGATGGCAAATAAGCAATGAAAAGTTGCTCAACATCATTTGTCATTACAGAAATATAAGCTAAAACTGCAATGACGTCCTACTACACACCTGTTAGAATAGCTAAAATAGAACAATCTGACAATACCAAGAGCTGGTGAGAGTACAGGAAGCAATTTCATTCTCTCAAACACTCTCTTGCATTGCCGGTGACCAACGCCTACTGGTACAGATACTCTAGAAAGCAGTTTGGCAATTTTTCAGTTAACGTAGTTAACAAAGTCAAACATAGAATTACACAGATGCAAAAATCTGAGTCTCACCTATTTGGCAGAGTGAAATTAAAACTTATGTTCATTCAAAACCTGAGCATAAATATTAATAATGACTGGGCAATGACTAAACTGTAGTAAATCCTTAAAATGGAATATTACCTAGCAATAAAAACCGAATAAACTCTTGATAGACACAAGAACACGATAAATCTCAAAGCAGTTTGCTAAATTAGAGAAGCCAGACTCAGGCAGCCCGGTGGCTCAGTGGTTTAGCACCGCCTTCCGCCCAGGGAGTGATCTTGGAGACCAAGGATCAAGTCCCACATGGGACTCCCTGCCCAAAGTGGGACTTGATCCTTGGTCTCCCTGCATGGAGCCTGCTTCTCCCTCTGCCTGTGCTTCTGCCTCTCTCTCTCTCTTTCTCTCTCTGTGTCTTTCATGATTAAATAAAATCTTAAAAAAAAAAAAAAGAAGCTAGACTCAAAAGATTACATATTGTACGATTCCATTTACGTGACATTCTAGAAAAGACAAACTACAGGTAAACAGATTAGTGGTTACCTGAGGTTAAGTGTGGGGTAAGGGTCTGATCACAAGGTGATAGCATAGAGAAATTTGGGGGGGTTGTGTTTTGTATTTTGATTGTAGTGGTAGTTTTACCATTCTACACGTTGCCAAAACTTATTTTTACTGTGTGTTATATAATTTTTTTTTAATTTTTATTTATTTATGATAGTCACAGAGAGAGAGAGAGAGGCAGAGACACAGGCAGAGGAAGAAGCAGGCTCCATGCACCGGGAGCCCGACGTGGGATTCAATCCAGGGTCTTCCAGATCGCGCCCTGGGCCAAAGGCAGGCGCCAAACCGCTGCGCCACCCAGGGATCCCTATTTTTTAAGAGAAAAATATGGTCAAACTGGGTAAAAATACAGTAGGGTCTCTGTTGGCCAAGGGCAAACTATGTTCAGGAAAAAGTAAGTTAGATTCTCATTCTGAAATGAGATTATGAACCAGATCTCATTTAAAGGTGAACAGTATTTCAAATTTTAGACTACTAACATATATCAGGAAATAAAAACCAACACATATCAGACCTCAATGCAGTTTAATGTATCATAGTTTTGTGTACCTTACAAAACTGCAAAACTAAGAATCAAGAGGTTGTTAAAATTGTATGTTTGAAGAAACAAGAGGAGTCCTTGAATTTTTCACATTTCATCCAGCTGTTTTGCCATTAGAAAGCTAATTTTAGAGGGAGTAATCTTCTTATAAAATACAGTGTAATTAAGAAAAGTAGAGTTTTGGGTTTTTCTGTGGGTTTTTTTTTTTTTTTGAGACTTCTAATTCAGAGTTGTACAGAGTGCTTGGTTTTTTGAACCAAGCCAGCAACCTGAGAATACTCTGAACCAAAAATCTAAGACTAAGTCAAGAAACTTTAGGCTAAAGAATCATAGTTAGCTGCTACATGAATGGAGTTCCAGCTGCTTTATGCTAATGGACTTTAAAATGAAAATAAAATTACAAATAATTTTTTTCCTCAATCTGTGAAAAACAACATGGAAACCATAATGTGTGACAGATTACCCTTCCTTGCAAGCTGAATGACTGTATTTGCTTTGAAATGCCTGTAAGAGAAATGTGGTTGCCTACTCTTGCTGAAAACAGTAATAGCTGGGTTTTTTGCTTTCTTTTTCTGAAAGGAATCATCAGCAACTTGGAACACATTGACACATTTTTTGAACAATGGTACTACAAAAAAAAAAAAAAAAGTTAGGAGTCAAACCCAAGAAGCCAAATGTAAACCAAATAACTTAGACCACAAAGTCCAAACTAGTTTTCCCATTTCTCAAAATTACTGAAACAGCATACACACCAAATCTCCAGTTTTCATGTACCATGTAGACACTGCCACACATGCAGACATTCTTTACTTTTTAGGCCAAAATTAGGCCATCCTTTTCATCCTGTTACAAAGGTGAATAATAACTTTTTGCAATTAATTATTGAAACAAACTAGATTAAGAGAAGACAATTTCATGTAACTCCTCACCGGTTCAAAGGCTATATATAAGGAAGGATTTTAAGTGTGTTGATAATAGCTTATTCAGAGCATGAGTTTCTGTTCAGCTACATAATAGGGACATGTGGGTGGCTCAGTGGTTGAGTGTCTGCCTTCAGCTCAGGGTGTGATCCCAGAGCCCCAGGATGGAGTCCCACATGGTACTCCCTGTGGGGAGCCTGCTTCTCCCTCTGCCTATGTCTCTGCCTCTCTCTCTCTCTCTCTCTCTCTCTCTCATGAATAAAGAAATAAAATCTTTAAAGAAGGGCAGCCCGGGTGGCTCAGCGGTTTAGCGCCACCTTCAGCCCAGGGCCTGATCCTGGAGACCTGGGATGGAGTCCCACATGGGGCTCCCTGCAGGGAGCCTGCTTCTCCCTCTGCCTCTCTCTCATTCTCTGTGTGTCTCTCATGAGTAAATAAATAAAATCTAAAAAATATATATATATTTAAATAAAAAAACAGCCTTTAAAAAATAAACTACGTAATACAAATCTTAAGTTATAAATATTTCAACCAACTCCAGTCACTGGAGTAAGTCATTCCAACCAGTCAAGAGCCCAAGAAACTTCTACAGAAGAAAAAAAGAAAAAGGAGAGAGACCTAAGGAAGCTAGCATCTTATATATGCTTTTCTGAGGCTTTAGCATCACCTAATTATAATAAATTAGTGTACTCAATCACATGATTAAAGCTGATAGATCATGAGACCACTGACTGGCTGAACGTACTTTTGTGTGGTTAGGAAAACCATATTACTGAACTGTTGGCCACTGGCTTGTGACATTTATAAGAACTCTGGCAATTTACCCACAACTACTGAAAAAAAAATATTTTAAACCTTTCTTTAAATTTCAACAAAAAAATGATCATATGTGTGTAGGAATGGGAAAAACTGTGGAAAAGTTATTCTCATCAGGCTAGTTTTGAGTGGATCCAACATGTTTACAAAATGTTGTGAGATGGTCAGATAAGCAGTTCCAGTGACAGCATACTACACAGTTATCATGAGTCATGTGCTGCCTGAGAATTTTCAGTCTATCAGAGTGGCCCATATGTTGCTTTTTATCATTCAATTTCATTTCAGAATCAAAACTGAAAAAAAGAAAACTTTGAAACCCAAGCAAGTCACCTGTGGCCAGAGTGGGGCCTCTTGCAAAAAAAAAAAAAATCCAAAAAACAAAAAACCCCTACCCATATAGACTAACATATTTTTGAGGAACAGGCTTTGGTTTCAGAGCATTATTGCAGCAGTTTAATTCATGTGCTGAAGTATCACAAGTACATTTACAGTAAATTTTTTAACAGTTTATGTGCCCTCAGCGATTTTACCACTTTTTTTTTTTTAAGATTTTTTTATTTGAGACATCTGGGTGGCTCAGCAGTTTAGCGCCTGCCTTCAGCCCAGGGCCTGACCCTGGAGACCAGGGATCGAGTCCCACGTCAGGCTCCTGCGTGGAGCCTGCTTCTCTCTCTGCCTATGTCTCTGCCTCTGTGTCTCTGATGAATAAATAAATAAAATCTTTAAAAAATATTTTTTATTTTTATTTATTTTTTTAAAAAGATTTTATTTATTTATTCATCAGAGACACAGAGAGAGGGAGAGAGAGGCAGAGACACAGGCAGAGGGAGAAGCAGGCTCCATGCAGGGAGCCCGACGCGGGACTCGATCCCTGGTCTCCAGGATCAGGCCCTAGGCTGAAGGCAGGCGCTAAACCGCTGAGCCCCCCAGGCTGCCCCCAAAAATATTTTTATTTTTAAGTAATTTCTATAGCCAACATGGAGCTCGAACTCATAACCCTGAGATCAAGAATTGTCTGCTCCATCGACTGAGCCAGTCAGGCGGCCTGTGATTTTACCATTTTTAAGAGAAATGAGAGACAATAGTAGTTTCCGTGAGCAGTAGCACTTAACTTACTTTCAGAAACTGCATTTTAGTGACTAATGCAGCACTTGTAGATAATAGGGTTATGTCTTAGTTGCAGTGCCATGACTGAATGTTACAGCAATTGAGAACTCTTTGATATGGAGAGGGTACAGGGTTACTTAAAAAATAACATTCTCCTAAAGAGGTGAGAGCTTTCCTTATAAGAAATGACATGTGAAGTCTAGCAGACACAATTTCATTTATTCCATTTTGATTGCCTAAGTTTTCAGCTGGGCAGTATTCTATTTCAAGGCCATTCTATTGCAAAACTATGCTTTGTGGCTGTAACATAGCTGTGTCTGTTGTAAACCGGAGAAGACAGAAAAAAAAAAAGGGAAGAAGAGATCAGGGTAAAGCGTACTCCATATAATTTTTCACAGAAGGTCTTGCAGTAGGTAACCGATTTTTAAAACCAAAATTTCTAAGTTTTCTGAGCTTCTACCCTAAATGAGCTCTGTTTTTATTAAAGATTATGGTGATTCCTGTGGAGATGCTAAGTTTAGGGCAAAAATTAATTAAGGACAATTAATTGTCTAAACTAAAGTTTGTCATCTTTATCATATGAGAATTATGAAGACCAGTGCAGTAACAACAGTCGCTCATCATTTATCGAGGGCCAATAAGGTATGTAGTCTTTTGGGATTCCTTTTGAGGTTTCGGGGCTTGAGATGTGGTTTAGGGATAAAAATGGGAGACCAAAATTTTATCATTTAAAATAACTATTTTGTATTGAGTTTATTTTTGGCTGATGGGGAAAAAAAGGGAATATGACTGTGGAATTTCTTTTGTAAATGCGTATTTGTGTGGATATATATATAGACACCTGAATATTTTTTATAATGGTGGTTGTTAATGATTATTCCATCCAAATACAGAGGTGGTATTAAGAACTGGGACAACATATTTTCACAAAATGAATGATAGGCAATGTGATGAAAGATCTGAGGGCTACTCCAAAAAATTGTAGCCTTGAGCATAAAATACTCAAAAGTGGAGAATGCTTCAGACATCTGGGTGGCTCAGTCAGTTAAGTGTCTGCCTTCAGCTCAGATCAGATCTCATGTTGCGCCCCCTCAGCGGGGAACCTGCTTCTCCCTCTCCCTCTGCCTGCTGCTCCACCTGCTTATAGATGCTCTCTATCAAATAAATACATAAAATCTTTAAAAAAAAAAAAAAAGTAGAGGATGCTTGAGAAGTATAATTGAGGCTGTACTTGCAGTGAAAGGGAGGTAGCTTACTGAAGATAAAAGGTCAAGGATTTTCCCCCACCCCAGTATTCCCAAATAGACTAGGATTTGCAATCTTAATAGCTTCTCAATTATGAATGAGCCCAAACAAACAAAACTAACCAAAAAAACCATCCTTCCGTGAGCTGCTTCATATCTGGGCCTTTGAGTCTAGTATTCTATACAAAAATTGCCTTTGTTGTTCCCTCTAAAGTTGTGCATTTTTTTTTTAAAGGATCTTACAAGTTTCTCAGAGGTATCTGCACAGCTCTTGAAAACACTAAGCATCATAACTTCCCATTCCAAGGACTTTAGGCCAAAAAGAAAAAAACTTAGTGAGGTTTCTTAAGCCCTGAATATGAAGATTTCCCTGGAACTAGAAGCTAATACTCGTGGTTCAAAGGCATAGTCTTTTCACCAACAAAACGTATGTCACACACATCTTTCCTGTTCTAGTTCCAGAAATTGGCAAATCTCACTCTATACTTGCTTCACATCTGGAACAAAACCTTGTTTCATAGACACGGCACTCACTTGAGCCATAAATCTTTTTCTGACAGTTCAAAGCAGTGGTAGTGACAAGAACAAATTATTTTGGAAGATGTTTTCTGACCTACTCTAGTTAGCAGTATTGATGTGTCTAGTCCAGATGATATTCTTATTTATCCAAATCACCTTCTGGTCCAGTTACTTAAATTCTCTGAATTTCTTATTTCTGAGGACTGAGGTTAGCAACTTCATTAGCAATTCTTCCCCAAACTTTCATCTACCACTATTAGCTAACCTCTAAATGTGCTTGTTTCATCTTCTCTGTTGCTCTGGAAACCCCTATGTATGTATCATCATCTAGAGTCTATTTTGCATTATTATAGTTCCTTGTAAATAGACTCACTGTGTTCTCATCTTTAGGTATAGAGATTTGTTTTATAGGGATTGCTTTTAGACAGAGGACTTACTAATATTCTAAAATTTTGCTTTTCCTTAAATACATATATTAGCCAAAGTATTAATAAAGCTTCTATATTAAATCTTATATATCATACTAAATCTATAAAGGCAAAGTGTTTCACTTTGCACACGTTCTGTAGCAAAATAAAACCAGACCTAAGTAAGTAAAATAGAGGGTTAAGTAAACAATCTAGCAGAGACTATCCCAAAACCACAACCACTTCTTACCCTAATTTATAGTTCCGTTACTGGCCACACTTTTATTCTCTGTACTTTTTTTAGTTGTTCCCTTAGATCTATCCCTTACATGTGCTTTGGATGATAAACTAACCTCTACTGAATTCTTCCTTCCAAGGCAGCTTGGCCAGTTTCACTTGAACTGTAGATGGCCCATATGATACAAAAGGCAATGTCCCAAAGACCTAGAAATGTAATAGTGATGATATTTCTATTGATTTTTCTCTCCTCTATTCTTTTACCTATCACCACTAATATGAAGCTACTAATAAACTAAAATGACCATACCTATATAGTCAACTAAATACTTCTCTGCCTATTTTGCTTTAGTATCCAACTCCCCCCCCCCCCACCTTTTTTAAGGCTTCATAGAGTACTACCGTTTTAGGGCTGAGAAGCTGAGAGAATCTTTTCTCCATAATTTTCGGAGAAGGAAAGATGATTTAGTAATACTCCAATCTTCGACAAGTTTTCCTCTTTAAGATGTTCTGAGAGCTTACTTAACAGCATTAGTCATTAGGGCAATGCAAACTAAAACTACAATGAGATATCATCATACCCTTTCATGTCGATTAGAATAGATTAAAAAACATAAAACCTGAACAACCAAAGAAATCAAAACCTGACGATACCAAGCAGAGCAACTGGAACTCTCATCCTGCGTTACTGGTGGAAATGCAATATGGTACAGCCACACTGAGAAACAGTGTGAGAGTTTCTGATAAACTAACTCTTACTATAAGACCCAGCAAGTCCCCCCTCCTAGGTATTTACCTAAGGAAAATAAGGAAACGTGTGTACAAACATTTACGGAAGATTTATTTAAGATCACCAAAAACTGGAAATATCCCAAATTGCCCTCAGTGGAGAATGGATAAACAAACTATGGTTCGGCTGCTACTCAGCAATACCAAGAAGCAGACTACTGATGTATACAACATGCGACGTGGAAAATTTCAGATGCATCATGCTAAGTAAAAAACAAAAACAAAACACAAATTGCATATTGTATGACTCCATTTATTTGCCATCCTGGGAAAGGTAATATTATGGAAATGAAAATCCAATCAGTGGTTGCCAAGGGCTATGATGGGAAATTGACTGTCAGTAGAACTCAGTGAACTCATAGAAGATTCCAGTATCATTCTCATTACGTGAAACTTAGTAGTAATGAAAATAGGGAAGAAAAAAAATAATGTGCCGTAAGTCAGCCAAACAGTTATAACTAGGATGTCTGTATTCCATGAGTCATTACATTTGGACCAAATTTAAGAGGAAGTGACCTTGTTAGCTGTCCTTTCACTATTTCCTGATAGTAAGATAAAGTTAAAAATGCTTTGCTTTTGCACGTAGATTTTTTGCAGTAATAACCATTACGCAAAATTTAATTTTAAAATATATTAAACATACAGATTAGTGAAAAAAACCTGTGTCAATATAAATTTAATAAATGCTATAATTTTGCCATATTTGTTTAGATGCTTCTTTAAGAAAGCAATATAATGCTACATTTGAGGTCCCAACTTCATCCAATTTCCCCACATTCCTTCTCTAGAGGTAGCCACTATCCTGAAGCTGGTATATATCCTTATATTTCAGAGATTTATCCATTTTGATAGATGTCAGGAGATTTCACTAATTTTATTTTTTTCAAATTTTTATTTAAATTCAAGTTGGTTAACGTATAGTGCCATATTGGTTTCAGGAGAAGAATTTAGTAATTCATCACCTACATATAACACCCAGTGTTCAACCCAACAAGTGCCCTCCTTAAAACCCATCACCCATTTAGCCCATCCTCCACCCCCTTCCCTCCATCAACCCTCAGCTTGTTTTCTAACATGGAGAGTCTCTTATGGTTTGCTTCTCTCTCTCTCTCTTCCTCCCACCATGTTCATCTGTTTCATTTCCTAATTTACACATATGAGTGAAATCATACGGTATTTGTCTTTCTCTGAATGACTCTCTTCCTTAGCCTAAAACACTCTAGTTCTATCCATGTCCTTGCAAATGGCAAGATTTCATTCTTTTTGATGGCTGAGTAATATTCCATTGTATACAGATACCATATCTTCTTGTCAATGGACATTTGGACTCTTTCCATAGTTTGGCCATTGTTGATAATGCTGACATAAACACTGGGATGCATGTACTCTTCAAATTTTTGAATCCTTTGGATAAATACCAAGTAGAGCAATTGCTGAATTGTAGGTTATTTCTATTTCTAACTTTCTGAGGAACCTCTGTACTGTTTTTCAGAATGGCTGTACCAGTTTGCATTCCCACCAACAGTGTAAGAGGGCTCCCCTTTCTCTGCATCTTCACCAATATCTGTTGTTTCCTATATTGTTAATTTTAGCCAATCTGACAGGTGTGAGGTGGTATCTCATCTTGGCTTTGATTCATATTTCTCTGGTGATAAGTGATATGGAGCATCTTTTCATGTGTCTGTTAGCCATCTGAATGTCTTCTTTGATTGCTTAAGACAGGCGCCATGAGACTTCAGAAGAAGGGAAGAAAGGAAATGTGTAATATATGGGTCTTGTTGCCTCTTAACCATCAGTATCGAATTTTTTCTTTTTCCGTGATGGCAGTAGAAAGGCCTCACTTTCATAACATACTACTCTTGATACTTTCTTTAAGGATACTTTTCATTAAAGATTCTCTCATGAGTTATTTAACGGGGAGCTGGGAGGCTAAGGCGTTCTGGTCCTGGCTCTTCAGTGAATTTAACTGTGTGACCTTGGGCAAGTCACTTAACCTTCTCTGTGCTTCAGTCTCCCTATCTTGTAAAATGGGAGTAATACCTACCTCACAGGGTTGTTGTGAGGATTAATTAGATATAATGTCGGTAAAGCATCTAAGGTTCTTGAAGAAGGCGCTATATAAATATAAAATAATATCTATTGAAGTTGGTTTATTTGTGAAAAAAATGAATGTCTTCTTTGGAAAAATGTCTATTCATGTCTTCTGCTCATTTCTTAACTGGATTATTTGTTTTTTGGGTGTTGAGTTTGATCAATTCTTTATAGATTTTGGATACTAATGTAACCCTTTATCAGATATGTCACTTGCAAATATCTTTTCCCATTCTGTAGGCTGCCTTTTAGTTTTGCTGATTTTTCCTTCACTAATTTTAATTATTGTATAGTACTCCATTGCATGGTTATAGACAGTTATAATCACTACCAGTTATCATGACTGCAAATAATACCCCAGTGGACATTCTCATTGCATCTGCTGGGGCATATCTGTAAAAGTTTCTGTAGGTACAGGATTTTCAAGATTTTATGGCCAATATGTAAGGTGAGAAATAATTTTACATTCTATCCTGTAAATCCCTATGTGCATAGTATATCATTAGAGCCTGAGTTGCCTAGAAGTAGATCTATGACAGAAGTCTGTGTGTGGGACGTTTATTGGAGAGTGTCCCAGGATCAGCACTTGTAGCACAGTGAAGGAAGCAAGAACGATCAAGAAATTTTTCGGGTTTAATAAAGCGGCATCAAAAGCTCCAGCTGATCCTGCATTGGCTGCAGTGATCTTTCATCAGAGTGATTTTGAATTGGGACAAGGGATTAGGCTTTTATATGTCTGCATTGACCAGTTACTGGATACACCTGCACCCAGCAAGAGGGCGTGATCTTGGGCAAGTAGTTCTTTTCCTGGAAAGAACCCTGGAGAGGGACTCAGCTAGAGCTGTTGACTGCCAACCCTCTCAGCCACCGTGTGAACTAACACTTCAGTCCTGGAGAGGGGGAATCTAGGTGGCACACAAAAATTCACAAAACCATCCCTGCTCTAATATTTTCTGTTCTATTTTATTTATAAAAAATGTTTATTGTAACCCTTAAATCGATTTCACAATGCACTAATGAATCATGAATCAGTTTGAAAAAATAAAACTGCTTTATTTATCCAGAAATGGAATTGATGGATTATAGGGCATATGCATTTTCACTTTTACTAAATATTGCCAAACTGCTTTCCCAAAGGATCTGACCATTCAATGTTCCTAGCAACAGAGCGTGAGAGTTCATTTTCCTACAGCCTCAATAACCCTTGGTACTATCAGATTTTTAAATATTTGCCCATCTAATACAAGTATTACTGGGGTAATACAGGAGAGAATCTGAAACCCATCCTTTGATTAAAGTGAAAACATTTCTTTATTTTATTTTTTTTAATTTATTTTTATTTATTTATGATAGTCACAGAGAGAGAGAGAGAGAGGCAGAGACACAGGCGGAGGGAGAAGCAGGCTCCATGCACAGGGAGCCTGATGTGGGATTCGATCCCGGGTCTCCAGGATCGCGCCCTGGGCCAAAGGCAGGTGCCAAACCGCTGCGCCACCCAGGGATCCCAGTGAAAACATTTCTAACATTGTAGTACACCAAGACTTACTTCCTGCTAGCTTATCAACCACCAAAAGACATGTGTGTTTCCCTGATAATTGGGTAACGTTCAATTTTTAGTCTTGCAAAATAAATCTTTTAGTCTTAAAATCTGTTCTATAGCACCTGGGCAAAAGAGCATAGCATATAATAATACGAAGTATAATACCTGTAGATTGAAGGAGGAAATTCTATGCCTCAAAACATGGCATTGAAGATTTCACTTTTTTTTTTTTAATCCCCTGGGCAGTGTGGTTTGGTAGAAGCCTATTTACTCAGGAATTGTGAGGCCTGGGCTCTGATCTAGTCCAGCCATGTGATTTGGTAAATTCACTCCACCTTTCTGACCCTCAGTTTAGTTTCTTCATCTCTACAATAAATTTTCCTATGTATTCATGGAGGGTTTGGAATATTGCATTCTCACAACTGATTAATATTATATGACACAGAACTCAAAGAGCTGGGAACCTGGGGATCTGGATTCTAGTCCTAGCTCTCCTCCCATGACTGGATGTATATGACCTTGGACAAATCCCAACTTTGCAAATGGTCACTTTGGGGAAAATGAAATGGTTACAAGATGACCTCTAAGGTTCTGTCCTGCTCAAAAATCCTATGGTCTGGGTCAGAGAAACATGAAATCAGTTTATGAAAGCTGACTTTCTTATAAAGCCATCATGATGTGGGTCAGTATACACTTTAAAATCCATTTCTAATTGCCTGTCCCACCTCAATTGCACTATAACCCAATCCATCTAGCCCTACCCATATCCAGTTGCCCGACATGTTACCTAAACTCCACCCTTAAGATTTTTCTTTGCAAGCAACAACCATTTTTATTACCTTTAGTATTTCAATCCTTGCTCCTAACCTTGTGACAAACAGAGCCTAATGGCATGTGATCATCAGGAGACTATAAAAGAGAAGAGTCTGTTTCTTGGTCTCCTCACAACTCCACTAATTCCCTATCCCCTTTTGCATACAGTTTGTTAAAAATGAGCTGTATCATTACATACTCTCTTCCGCCTGAATCAAGGATTCTATGGCTCTCCAGTCTTCACTGTGCCATCCACTGCCTTCCAGGCAGCACTACACAGGCCGCCAGGAGTTCACCAGCACTGCCCTATTGTGCCATCTTAAAAGCCTTTCTTCCATTTCAGTTCCAATACATTCAGATAAAAGCCTCATACCAACTTCTGTTTCCCTTTCAGTAGAATTTAAAACTCTGTAAGTTACCATTACAACATCTAAGTTCTATAAAATCAATAAGGTGATGATACTTATTTAATTCAAATAGCTGTTAAAATAATTACAACCAAATATGAAAACTCACAGGGTTATAAGCAGAGAATGTAGAAGAAGGGTATCCATTTTTAGGAGATAGTAATGGTGACTTTAAAGAACCTAAAACAGCCTTGGGAGCAGCTTTGGAGATCTTTTTTGTTTTGTTTGTTTTTTTTAAAGATTTTACTTATTTATTCATGAGAGACACACAGAGAGAGAGAGAGAGAGGCAGAGACACAGGCAGAGGAAGAAAGCAGGCTCCCCATGAGGAGCCAGATGCGGGACTTGATCCTAGGACCTCAAGATCACACCTCAAGCCAAAGGCAGATGCTCAACCGCTGAGCCACCCAAGTGTCCCATCTTTTTTGTTTTTAATTAAAATCTTTATTAAAAGTCTATTTTTCTTAAATTCCGATTAAAGTAATTGTCAAGAGTTTTCCCCTTCTGGATTAACTTTGCCCTTAATATAAGTAGTTTGATATAACTAACCAATCCATCTCTCTACCTGTACACATTTGTAGGGGAGCCCAAACATTATGGAGTACAGAAGCTTATAAATTATTTCCCTCAATTAAGAACCTCTCACCCTGAATTAAAAGTATTCCAAATGAGAGGCTGTCTCCACCATACTAGAGAGGCAAGAGAGAATAATGCATAGGCATTAATGCTCTGCTCCTCTTAGATAACATCAACACTGGACATGATGAACTTCCCACCAAGAATAGAAAGAAAGGAGAAGAGGAAGCTAGCAACCTCAAATGATGTCTGGAACAACTGATCATATTTCTTTAGAAAGATTAGCCTGGCAAAAAAAGGGAAGGAAGGGTTGAACAGGAAAAGACAGGAGATAAGGAAACCAGTGAGTTGATTCCTACAAAATTTCAGGTAAAACAACAAACAAATAAGAAACAAACCAAAAAACCATACCTGTTTGAACTAGACCAGTGGGAATGGGGGTTGTGATGAGGGACAACAGGAACAATACAATCAGACGTTAAAAAGGTGATATCGATTGGTTTTGATGATTAAGTGTTTTAGAATGAGGGTGGGGAAGAGGAGTTGATTACTCACACTTTTCTGAGTGGTGCATGGTGGGCATTATTCAAGAAATTAAAGAATATAGGAGAAACAGGTTTGGGGTAAAGATGGTGAGTTTACCTTCAAAAACATTGAGATTTAGGTGTGCTTGGGACTAAGCTGCGTGGAGGCAACTGAATTTACATTCCTGAAGCAGAGAAGAGACGTATGGACCAAAGATGTGTCTGTCTCCTCATCTGAGGGATTACATGGGAAACAGAAGTATTTTATGTATAAATTTATGTATAAATTTACTGTTTTCAATTGCAGGTGTTTCCCCTCACCATTTAAAAGGGCATACTTGTTGTCTACCCTTGCAGAATGCATGTCTAGGCCAATCAAGAAAAAGGAAAAACTTATGTTCTCTGATTTGCTAAGCTTCATGTTTCCCAAATATCCTAGCTGTTACAACAGTGCTGAGTCCATGAGAAAAGCTGACTCATATTTCCTGCAAGTCAGCACAGATATCCATCCTTCCAAATTATTTGAACCTTTGGCCACTCCCAAAGAGAATCAAAGTGTTGGAACAATTTATGAGCATCTCTTTCATTTGCTGAGAACAATTCTAGTACATGTTATTTTTTCCAGGGGGGGGGGGGGGGAAGAAGCAGCAGCTTTTCCAGCCTTCTGGCCACCACTACCCACCCCTGTGCTCCAAACAGGGGTACCCTCACCTTTCATAGAAATTCTAGGTTCTCTCAGGATTTGTTCAAATGTTATCTATTTGTCACCTTCCATTCCCATAATCAGAATTAATCACTCCACTCCACTCCAGCAATAGTCCCAACATTTAGTGCAGGACTTCTCATAGTGTGATTTTTATTAAAATGATATGCCTGGGAATATACCTTGTGCCTTAGAATATACCCATGCCAGGCATAAGGTACTTATATTTGTTTTCATTTTGTGTCCAGTGGAGCACTTTGTGTATAAAATCGGACTGACATGAATTTGTAAAGAGTCATAAAAATATTGTCTTACCATTCAAAGAAAGTCAGGAGACATAATTGTCTCTGGACAAGGACAGTTAAAAAACGCTATGTATAAATAACTTTCTTTTGGAAATCACTTAAAAACTAAAAATTGAAATTATTAGGACTTGTTGAGAGAGGTAAAAGCATTCACTTGAGGGTGTGGAGAGGTGATAATTTTCAAATTTGTGAAAAGTGCTGAGTCAAAGATGTGACTCCTCAGCTGGCTACCAACAGGTTAGAGAGAGCAGTGGCTCAGACTGCAACAGTCCTCCTGTCCCTGTCCCTGGACACGGCTCTCAAGTATCATGTTTGGAATGTCATTGACAATATGACATTTCTTGCTGTTATTTTTGTGAGTTGTTCAGATAACTTGTTTTTCAAAAATATTTCATCTGATTTGTGTTAAGAAATAAGTTGATAATTTGACCATATTTCTAGTAAGTTTCAGTTTGTGGATTAAATACCCTGGTGTCATTATAGTACTGTTGTACAATGAATAGAATCTGGCAACATGTGCTACTCTGGGACACATCCAAAGAGTTTCTAAAGGACCATAAATCCTCTGTGGAAGGCTTTCTCACCTATAAGGAGGCCCCTTGGCATAGATATCAAGACCATTTTATAGCATGCTCCAGGTTTTCATTTAAAGATGTGGGAAACTTCTGGTACAGCATTTAAAGGTGAATAGATTTAACAGGTGGAGAGGCTGTACAACAGCCTGAGCTTCCAGTGCTTTAAACTGTTACTGGTTTCAAATTTTTCCTCCATGCACCATTCAAACCATAGTATTTAAAAATAACTTTTAAGAAATAACCAGATACAGTTCCAGGTGTAAAAAATGACATAATTTCAGAAATGGCATGAGGCCCAAATGTCTAAGCCACATTTTTCTATGTGGCCCATGAATACATTGTTAGGCTCCCTTGCCCCGATCACATTTAGGGTTTAAGTTTGTTTAACTGTGACTATAGTGACATACGCGTGGGATGTTGAGAGAACTTAAGATAGGACTGTAAAGGGCTCTGAGGTATTTAAAGGCACTTCCTGAGCATACAGTCAAATACTGCTTTTTGTTTTTCTACTGCTTTCTAATATATTCTTTCAGAAAGTATGTTCTTTTGGTGGTGGGGGGGAAGAAGTGTTCTTTGATTAAAAAAAACAACCAAAACTTCAAACCTTTTCAACTTTCAAACTTTTTAGAATTCCAGTCTGTAAACTATGCTTGTAACCATAGGTCCATAGTATTTTTTTTTAAAAGATGTATTTACGTATTTGAAAGAGAGAGTGTGCATGTACACGTGCACGTGAGCGGAAATGGTGGGGGGCAGAGTCTCAAGCAGACTCCTGTGCCTAGCAGGCAGCGTGACGCGAAGCTCTATCCCACCACCAGACCTGAGCTGAAACCAAGAGTCATATGCTTAAACAACTGAGCTACCCAGGCAACCCTATATGTTCATAATATTTTAATTGGCAAATGTCAGTAAAATCTTTATATCTTTTTTTGTCAATTAAAAGAGTACTTTTTGTTGCTCCTCAAAGAGAAATTGCCTAGATAGTTCTCACAGCAATTAAAACCCATGAAAGGCTAAATCTGCATCCAATGGGAAAAGAATGGGAGGTTTGCAATTGTACTTTAATTTTTTTATAGTTTTACTGAAATATAATTGGCATACAGGGAACTACACACATCTAAAGTGTACAACTTGGTAGGTATGACAGAGGTATACACCTGTGAAACCATCACCACAGTCTACATAGTAGACATATCCATCATACCCCAAAATTCTCTTGTGGCCCTTTAATACCATAATTTCTCACTTGCAATCACTGACTGGCCTATTGCCATGCCCTCATGTTGGGGACAAAAACACTGTGGATGACACAGGCAGCAGGAGGAAAGGGCCAGCGTGGCAAAGATATTTAGCTTTTGGTTTAATGGAGTTAAAACGCTCCATGTAGGATGTGCTTAAAAAAATAAAATTATCAACCTCACAGCATTTTCAGGTCAGAAACAATCTTGATCTTTGATCTGTATAACTTTGTCAAAGTTCGAAATGTGGCAAAAACTTGCTTCCTTCTTTCTTGTCCTTTTCTAAACCATTCCAAACACAAGAGTGATTTTCAAAATTAAATTTACTCAGAGCTGTAATCACTTATTTTTTAATGAAAATTAATAGCATCAATTGGACATGCATTTAGAGTAGTACATAAATGGAGGGACACGTTGTCTTGCCCATTTTGGAGTGAATGTTTACAAGACCATGGAGCACATTTTTATGGTCAGAGGACATAATTTTTCAGTGCTAAAAATTAATTGATTAATTAATTGATTGATTAATTCAGTGCTAAAAATTAATTGATTTAATTAATTAATTAAAAATTAATTAATCATATTTTAGTACTTATTATTATTATTATGCATTAGCCATCTGAGCTAAAAACTTACACTAATCCTTATTTCTTGGGTAGTGGTTTATAAACTTACATGGAATGGTCCCTTGAACCCTTCAATGGGAGCAAATAATCCTGAACACAGTCATTTACCAATTTGGGGGAAGACCTCACCTGATAACTTTCAAAAAAAAATACATGCTTTATAAAATAGAATAGGAGTTTACTGGGTAGAGCTTCAGTTTGGAATGGCGAAAAAGTTCTGGTGATGGTTGCATTGCAATGTGAATAATCTTGATGCCTCTGAACTGCTCACTTAGAAATAGTTAAATAGTAAATTTTATGTTATATTTTATCTAAGTAAAAAGATAAAAATTCATGTCTTGATAGCAAATTTCATTAGAAAATGCACAGCTAACATGGGAACTACAACATCCAGAAAGTACACACTTATGGAGCATCTGGCTGGCTCAATTGGTAAAGCATGCAACTCTTGATCTCAGAGTTGTATGTTCAAATCCTATGTTGGGGGTAGGGATTACTTAAAAATCCTTAAAAAAAAAGAAAGAAAAGAAAAGAAAGAAAAAGAAACTACACACTTTTAATAGTACATATTCTTTTCCTAGTAGCACATGGTACAAAAGTAGTTAAGAATGACTGATTTGGACTATGACTTACAATTAAAAAAACCCCATACTACTAACTGTACTTATCAAACAGCACCGATTAGGCAACTATAAACGACACTAACATGACTTACAAAACACTTAGAAATAATTTACATTATTTAACAATTTTCAGTGAAAGCAGTATTTTTCTGTATAGTCTTACATGATGCTCATACATTTTTATTAAGGAAACTGAAAATCAGAATATATAATTTGACCAACTTATTGAACAAGCTCAACCTGAGGTTCTTTTTGTTTTGTTTTACAAAACTGAAATCCAGTTCTTTGGCCCGTATGTCGCCTGAAATATAGATGTCATACTGCAAACATCACTGTTCCCAACTTCTTTGCTCTAATGGCTTTCATTTGCAATTACAATAAAATCTGATCTCGTTTCTATATTTTCCTAGGCCTTGGGGAATGGGCCCTCAGTCATCTTTCCTGACTCATTCCAGGCTTCTCTTTAAACTTGGATTTTCCAGTGCCAAAGACTCCACTTAGTTGTAATAGAGAAGGTCCTTATTACCACAGGTCCTTTGCACAGCCATTCCCTCTGCCTTAAACAATTCCCCAGGGCATTTCTCACATTACTGACCCCTCATCCCTCAGATGAGCCTTCCCTGACCTCTCTGGTTTTGCTATTTTTCTATCTTATCTAACTTATCTATCTTATCTAACTTATTTTTCTAACTTATCCTATTATTGGCTCTCTTAGAATTCTGTTCATAACATTTATACATGTTTTCCTCCAAAATGCATCAAATACTTATTGTCCCTCTTTTCCCAACTAGTCCGTTCCATGAAAGCAGATGTTTTTCTGTCTCCCTCAAGGCTGTGTCCCCTCAGCACTTCTTTGTGCTTCAATGAATGTTTGTTGACCGACTGAATGAATGCAATGGGAGAGATGGAGATAGGAAACAGAGCTGTAAACTCGGTTAATAAAGGGGGTTAATGCCTATTCTGTGCAACTGAGAAAGTTGATTTGAAACCAAAGGGACTTTTAGGGTCCTATTTCCTCCTTCATTTGACCATGGAATAAGGATCTAACATTCATTGAGTACTTTCGGGCACCAGGCTAAGCACTCACATGTATTATACAATTTAACCTCAGAATAACCTCGCAGCAGTAATCAACCTTTATTACCCTCATTTCTCAGAGGCAATTTGCCAACAGCCACTAATGGTGGAGCCATAGCCAGGTTTAAGTAGGCCATATGCCATTACCCCAATGTAATCGACACCCCTTGAGTCAACAATAGGACTTTTTATCAACGTACTTTTCAGAGAACCCCCCTAAATTCCCCATTTTACCTGACCCTCGGCATCTTGGGACCGAAACCTACTAGGTGGTTGCTAAGCCGTCAGGGGGTTTCCTGGGGAGATCTGAACGCCCTTGGTGTAGGAGCAGCCGCCCAGATAGACGCGCGGTGCTCGGGCTAGGCACTGTCAGGACTCCCGGGGCTGCTGGGGAAGAAGGAGGAAGCGGGTCAGTTGGTCAAAGACGCATCCCCGACCCTGGGGGTGGTGAAAGGGGAAGGGAAGGTGTTTCGCACCCACGCCCGCCTCAAGTCTCGGGATCTCCCGACCGCAGGGGGAACCAGCGCGCATTTCCCCAGCCACTGCTTGCGTCACGGGCTAGCGCGGCTCAGCCCCGCCCACCTGCCCCGCCCATCGCAGCGCGGGGCGCTAGGACCCCGCAACCCTCAGCCCGGCCCGGCCCCGCCCTCTGGGGCGGAGCCTGGCTAGCGATTGGTGCTTCTGAGCCGCGATGCCCGCCCCCGCCCCTCCGTCACTGCCAAGATGGCACCGGTCGCAGCGGCGGCGGCCGCGGCGGCTGGAGCCAGAGAAGGAGGCGGAGGCAGCCTCGGCTGCGAGGGGAGGGGGAGTCCCGTCTGACTGAGACGGCAGGCCTGGGCGGGCGGGGGTGCCGCGCAGGGCGGAGCGCCGGGCTGGGGATGAGCTAAGCGGGTTCCGAGCGCCGCGGCGTTCAGCCCCTCGTGTCCCGCCGCCGTCGGGAGGGGACAGGGCACCCCTCTCCAGGCTCGACCCGCTGCTCGCGCTGGAGGCAGCGGCGAGGTGAGTGCGGGGGTGGCGGCGGCGCGGGCGGCGGTGGCATGTGGAGCTGTCACGGCCCGGAGCGGTGACAGCCGGGGTCGGGGGAGCGGGGTCAGCCGGGGCGCGACGGCCGCGACCTCCGCCCGGGGGGCTTCTGGGAGCCGGGCGGCCCTCCGCGAGCCGGGTCCGGGCTGGGTGCGCTCCGGGGCGGCGCGGCGGGGCCGGGAGTAGCGTCCGCACCTCTGTGTCGGACGCGTGGGGGGCTCCGGTGTTTTCATTCCAGATTTTCTATTCCGGGCTGGTTTGGGGCTCCTGTTGTTGGGAGGCGCGGGGGGGTGGGCGGCGGATGGGGTGGCGGCGGGGGCGGCGAGAGGGGAGGTCCTGAGCTGGGATTTTGACAAGCCCGTTACGTAAGCCGGAGGTGGCCTTCCGGAATCCCACCTGCTCGAGATTTTAAACAGGCGGCAGCGGGAGCCTGCGTGGCTCCCCGAGGCCCGATTTTCCTCCCAGGCAGGGGTCGGCTTGGCCAACCCCGGCCAGCGTGGGGCCGGGTTACCGTTCAAGTTGGTCAGTTGCATTTTGTGTGTGTGTGTGTGTGTGTGTGTGTGTGTGTGTGTGTGTGTATTTTTGCAGGGGGGGGGAGGGCGTAAACGTTTCTGGTCGCCACCATTCCCTTTGAAGTTTATCGCTTTGGGTGGGGAGGGAGGTGGAGGGGGGGTGGAGAGAAAAGAAAAAAAAAAAAAAAAGCTTGTGCCCGAAAACTGGGTCGCAGCGACAGCTTTTCATTATCGTGCATTTAAATGACAGATGTGCTGGAAGATTTTTGTTATTGTTCCAGAGTGCTTTTAATGCAAACGTACGGTTCCAGCCTGGAGGCTTAGAGAGGGTTTTTTTCTTTTTCTTTCCTTTTCTTTTCTTTTCTTTTTTTTTTTTTTTTTTTGTCTTTTTTTTTTTTTGTCTTACAGGACAGTTATTTGTTGTTTGCAACAGCAGGACAGGCGTCAGTCAACAGGCATGTATTTATTTGTGGGGAAAACGCGTGCCAGCCAGCTACAGAGACTCGTGAGGACAGAAATCGCATCACTCTGTGAATGTTATTCTTTCCAATGCATTGTGCGTTAATGAAAATAATAGCCCGAGTGTGTGTGTAAGAGGCAGTTTTGCAAGATTGCAAGCTGTCGTTTGGTTGTATGTATAGTCTCTGTTTTCTGCTTGCCCGAATCTACCTCTTCTCTCCTCTTGAGGGAAGGAGGCGGAGACACCTGTAAACAGCGTAGCCCAGGTTACACTAATCTATTGTAGTACATTTGAGATTATTGTAAAAAGTAGTCTCTGGGGGACCTAAGATTAGGTAATAAGTAAGGACTCTTGGGCAAGTTGTTCAGTTTACGTTTAGAGTAGATAGTGCTGTGATCCAGCTTTTGAAAACTTAAGCATACAGAATTTCTGAGCTATTTGAACCCTGTTTGAACTTATAATGAAACAAAAGCTTGTATTCGGCTTCTTTTATGGGAACTCTGTTTTGTTTTGGCCAGAATTAAACATTTGGGGCAGCTCTTACTTCGTTTTCACAATTTCCCTTTGAACTGCAGCTCTCAGGAGTGCAGACTAGCGTATATCATTGCCATTATCCTCATTATATATACTATATGTTACATAATTTTCGTTTTCTGAATGATGAAAGATAGACTTACTTCATTGTGGAATTTTTAAAGAATCTACTTTTTAGGAAAATTAATTGGTCTTGACATCAGCCCAGTAGAAATAAGAGTAAATTTTGGCCTAAGTTTTAGATTTATATCTACAAATTTATACTTCAAAATTGGCGAAGCGATATAAATTTTTTGTTTGTGCAAGAGAGCCAGGAAGCTGATGCTGATTTGTTCTGAACTTTTCCACATGAATTATCACTGGCTTAAATAGTTATTGATTCTTAAGCTCCTGGAGCTGTTGGCCTATTTATGGCAGCTTGAATAATATTTGGGATAATTGGAAAGCGATAACAAAGAATAGAATATATGATATTTATTAACTCAATGAAAAATAATAAAAATCATGGCAGAATTGTAGAAGAAAACTTTTTTTTTTCATTGAGTGATATTTACACTATCTTTTTTGTTTCCAGAATTCTTCTAAGCATTCTACTTACTATGGAAACCTTAAGCACTGATAGAGATATATATCACAAATCTTGTATCATCCCTACTTAAATCAATGGCGCATTATTCCAAGTGAAAAACAAGAGTGGCTGTAGCAAGAAAATTGACTTGTCATTCTTGTCCTCTCTGATGTCAGAGATTTAACTTGGGGCTTTCCTCCTTCTTACCAGATATAGAAGAGGAGAATCCTGAAGAAAAGCTGATAAAAAAACTTCTTCATTGTTTGTTTAATGCCCTAGATTATTGATCATTGCTCAGTAGAATTTATGAGTTGGGGAGAAGTGAAGCATTCCACACTTTATTACTGTATATCCTAGTTATCACTTTGAATTTTAAAACAGAATACAGAACTTTATACATAAAAAGGATTAATATATGCGGTTTGTTATTGTAGTAGTAAAAAATTTATAATATTCAAAATGCCATAAGATAGAGGAATAGTGAAACAAATGATAATCCATGTGGTAGATGCAGTTATTAAAAGTCACATTTTCAGAAATATTTTCTGACATGAGGAAATACAATATAGCACTGAGAAAAGTCGGAATATGTGGAATATACTTTACTGTTACTTATATCACATATACATGGCAAAATTGGTAGAAAATAAATATTTTAATAAATTATTAAAAGGTACCTGGATGATGGGATTATAGGTCATTTTTATTTTAGTGTTTATACTTTGTTGTAATAATCACGAGCAACATTAAAATATTTTCAAGGGTCCTGGGAGAAAATCCTGAAAATCCCACATTACCACTGCTCCAAAAGAGAGACTATCTTATTCATTATTAGAAAGCTAACTTGAAGTATGGTGCTTATGCAGTATGCAGTGATGAAAAGAGCTAATAATTTAGAGGAAGGCGCTCTCCTGGTTACCAGGCACCAACCTGGTAGTGGTTCTACATATGTAGATGCTTATGTTAATACACACTGTTCATCTCCAGCCTCTTTTTTATTTGGACCTTACACCCGAACTGTTCTATATTGATAGTGCCACCTATTGATAGACTGCTTGACTCAGTCCTTTCCTCTTTACCCCATCAAGTCAGGAGATAGCAGCGTTTGAGTGGTTATGAGGTGCTCGGTATTTTGCTAGTCACTGAAGATGCAGAGGTAAATGAAACATGATTTTTCTCCTCAAACTCTGGTTGCAAACCCTTTCTTTTTTTCTTGGGCCATCAGTGCATACTGTGTACTCTGCTTTTTCTGTTTCACTGCTCATGGCCTGGCACCTCAGCCAGTATCTTTTTGCTGGTGCTCATATTCTCTCTTAATTTTCTTTATGGGAAAATATGTTTTGATGGTCCAAACAACCAATTTACAAATAGTTGGGAACATTACTTGATTGTATGTTGGAGAATATATTCAGAAGGGCTGTGCACGTATGTTCATCTATGGCTGTTATTTTTAAAGTGTGTGATAATTTCTCGGTGCCTCCTTGTTTCCTTCTTTTAAAGAGCACAAACAAGTAGAAACCAATAGGGAGAAGAGACAAACTATTAAGAAAAAAGGTGGATAGATACCAAGAGAGTTTTCCTGCTGGTGCTATACTTTATTTTCACCAAGAATTAGTGAGTCATCAAAATGTATAGTAAGAGGTACTGTTTCTGCTGTGCTTATAGTATCTCTTTGGATGCATATAAAAATGCATTTTCCATGTACATGCATACATAAACTCACAGTTTAGCTGTTTTCATTTCCAAATAAAAGCTGAAATAGGGAGATAGGAAATTTCTTAAATTTCCTTTTATTTTTACTGTAATATTTTATAGATGAGACTTGTTTTGGAAAGCTTTAAAAATACAGAAAATTACCAAAAATACTTTTGGTAATAAGTACACGTATACTCACCATACAGAATGTTAACATTTGTTTCATTTTTGCTTCAGAAATATTTTTATTATAAAAAAACTGTATATCATATAGTTACCACACTGGATACTAGAAGTAGAACTTTATACTGTACTTGGACATTGCTGATCAAGGTGAAGTCCCTTTTGCTGTCCTCAGTTTCATCCTCCCTTGTCTCTCTTCATATCCCCTCCAGAGGCAATGGTTATGATAGATTTGCTGTATATCCTTCCATATTATCTTTTAATAAACTTTACATATGAACACTACATGGCTTTACTTTCCATGCTTTTGGAGAGCTCTGGGTGTTCAAGCCACTCCCTTGCTTTAAATCTGGACTCTGCTACTTAATAGTTTTGTGACCTTAGGCAAATTTTTAAATCTTTCCATGCCTCCATTTCCTCATCTATCAGATAGGGATAATAGATCCGCCTACCTCATAAGGTTGTTGTAGAAAGCAAGGGAGTCTATTTATTAAGGTGTTTAAAACTGCCTGGCTTTTTGTTTTGTTTTTTTTTTAATATGCTGGCAAATTTTTTAAAAAGATTTTTATTTATTTTTTCATAGAGACAGAGAGACGAGAGAGAGAGAGAGAGAGAGAGAGAGAGAGAGAATGAGGCAGAGACACAGGCAGAGGGAGAAGCAGGCTCCATGCAGGGAGCCCTATGTGGGACTCGATCCTGGGCCTCCAGGATCACACCCCAGGCTGCAGGCGGCGCTAAACTACTGCGCCACAGGGGCTGCCCTATGCTGGCAAATTTAAGCAGCTGTTAATATAATTTTATCATGGTTTACATATTTTGAAACTTTTAAAATTTTTACCCCACTCTTCCATCCTGGCTCGTTCATGTTGGACTGGTGTGTAATGTTCATTAAATGAGTATACTGCTATTTATCATTTACTCTACTGATGAGTGTTGATTGTTTTTATTTATTACGTATTATAACAGTGCCTTGTGAACATCCTTGTATCTCCTGAAGCACATATCAGTGTTTCTCCAGGTCATATACCTGATTGTCAAATGGCGGAGTCTTAGGATATAAGCATTCTTCTCTGTACAGGGTATTTATTGGATATTGACAAACATTTTCTGTTCCTCCGTATATACCAACAGTTAATGTTGTCAGACTTGTGATTTTTTTCAGTATGATTGGTGTGAAATGGCATTTCATTTTCTCTTTTTATTTCCTTTCATCTTTTCTTTTTCATCTTTTCTTATGTATGACCATTTTTGGTTGTCTCTGTACCTGTTTTTTATACATTTTCTATTGGGCTATCTTTTTTTAATGCTCTGTAGGAGGTTTTTTGGTTTGTTTGTTTTTAAATATATTCAAGATAGTTACAAATGTTAGTGAAGTTTGTTGGTAAAGTTTGTTTTTATTTGTTATTTGAAGTTTGAAATTTCTTGAGCAATGGCCATTATGGACCTAAGTTATTGTGAATTTTATACTATAGTATATTGTTACTAGTGAACTTTCCAATGTACTTCCTTAAAATATGTATCTAAAATTCTTCTCCTTTTGAAACTATGAAGAGATGTAATGTACTGTAAATATATTTTACCTAAAACTATTTAAACTTTATGTACTTCAAAGCCAGGTGGAATTTTTATCAACATAATTAGAACCACAATTTTTCTTTAGCCCAAAACATGAGTACTGTTTGAGTTTTCTGCCTTTAAAGTGCTTACCAACTAAGGAATAAGACTGCACACCTATTAACCGACCATACGCACTTACATGTACAATATTGTAAACTGTTCATCAGTGTTCAGATTGTTTTGCACAGTACTAACTGGATTTCTGTTTTTGTCCAATCTACTATACACGACTTAAAAGACTAAAATTAGTCTGATTAAGCTAATAACTTCCCTCTTATTATTATCATTTTAAGTAAATTTAGAGTAGTTTTATATTTACAAGAAAGTTGCAGGGAGTTACCCTGAGCCCAGTTTTCCCTGTTGTTAATATCTGACATTTCTATGTTACATTTGTTACAACCAAGGAACCAACATTGGAACATTACTATTAACTAAAGTCCATATTTTACTCAGATTCATTAGTTTTTACCTAATGTCCTTTCTAGGTTCCAGAATCCTGTCCAGAATACCATAGTACATTTATTTAGTCCTCATGTTTCCTTTGGCTCTTCTAGGCTGTACTGACTTCTTAGATTTTCCTTGCTTTTGATGGCCTTGATAGTTTTGAGGAGTTGGGGTCAGATATTTTGTAAAGTGTCCCCCAGTTTGGGTTTGTCTGATATTTTTCTCAGAGTTAGACTGGGGTTTAGGTTTGAGGGAAGATGACCCCAGAGGTAAAATTCTCTTCTAATTACATCGTCTCAAGGGTACATACTATCAATATGACTTATCAGTGATATTTTTAACCTTAATCACCTGGTTGAAGCAATGTTTGCCAGGTTTCTCTATTGTAAAGTTTTCCCATACTCTACTTTTTGGAAATAAATACTAAGTGGAGACCATACTTGGTGGGTGGGGAATTAAATTCCAACTCCTTGATGGGGAATATTGGTAAAATTATTTGGAATTCTTCTGTAAGGGAGATTTTTCTCTTTTCTTTTTTTTTTTTCTTCCATTTACTCATTTATTCAATCCATATAGACTCAAAGATATTAGTTTTCTAACTTTGGGTTATTATCCTATACTGCTTCATTTTGTTGTTTAAATTGTTCTACCTCTTTCAGGTTAGTTCCTGTGATCCCAATAGGACATATACTATTGTTTTGTGTTTTTTTTTAGTACCTCTTTACTTTCTGGTACTACAAGGTCCTCCAAACTTATCTGCATATTCCCTGCCTCAGTCCTACGATCAATCATTTCTTCAAGGATCCCTGGTTACTTCTTTTAGTGAATGGCATTAGAAACCAAGATCTGGGCACTGGGTGTGCCCATTGCTACGGGGATGTCATTGCTTTTAGGCCTTCTCTGCGCGGAACTAGGAAATGACTATATGCATATTAATTCACATATACAAACATAAGCTATTTTGTATCTATCCATATGAAGCTAAATATGAATTTATACTATTATTCTTTGACTCAACTTTAGTACCATCTGGTTCATTCTAGCTGTACCGCTTGCTTATCTGTAACCTCCCTCCCCAAAAGTAAGAAACCTGACTCTCACTATCTGTCATCCATCCATTTACTTATTTGGTCATTCCTGTCATACATGTACGACAAAAACAACTGTACCAACTAGAGCATTTTTATGTACAGTTCTTTTGTCTTTAGTTTTAGAGTTTCCAGTCAAAACACTGTTTTCCACAGTTATGTAGATCAGAACTTTCCAGAACCTTTTCCCCCCATCCTCCATATTTTAATTTTACTTTTTATAAATTAGTCTAAATCACATAGTAATTACATCTTATCGAAAGTTTATCAAAACTTATCAAAAAGTTATCAAAACTTTCCTTGCTTAATTATGGAGCCTTAGTTCTATATGACCTTTTTTTTTTCACTTTTGTGACAAAAAATAAAATAATAAAATCCTGTCTGTGAAGGTAGTATTTCTTGAGGTTTAGCCAGAACAGTACTCCTTCATTTGCTTGTTAGTTGACATCTTTATGATTTTGACTGAGATTTTTTTTATAGCTTCTTTTAATAGTACATGTTGAGGTATGTGGAGCATTTAGTATTTAGTGGAGCATTAAAGATCATTGCTAGTAAACAAATACATAATTGAGTGCTCAGAATGTACATGTGTTCTTACAATAATTTTATATGAGTTAATTCATTTAATTCCCTCAAGAAGTCGGGGTGGGGGTAAGTACTTTATTATTTTGCCTCTTTTAAAGATGAGGAAATTAAGACACTGAGAGATGAAGCAACTTGTCCAAGGTCACATGGCTAGTTAGTGGCAGAACTGGAATTTGAATGCAGCTGGTCTGACTGTGGAGCCTGCCTTCTCAATCACTTTTATATTACCTCTAATTAAACAAGAGAAGTTCAAAGAATGGTAAGAGTTATGAAGGAAGAAAACAAGATGATTTGAGAAAATGACTGGAAGAGGGTAGTTTCTCAGGAAGTCCTTTCTTAAGAGATGATATTTGACAGATGAGAAAGAGTTATGTGAAGAGCTGAGGGAAGAGGGGTCCTTGTGGGAAAGCATCAGGTGCAAAACTTTGCAGTATGAGGGAGTTTGGGATGAGAACAGAAAGGCATCCAACACAGAAAGCCAAGTGTAGTGAGCAAGGAAAAAATAGTCCATGAGAGCCTATATTGCTTATTATATGTGAGGTTCCATGGAATAAGTCATTCAATAATCAAAATAACCCATTATCTTAATTTTATAGATGAGAATATTGATAGAATACTCTGCATTAGCTGAAATTACCCTTTTCCTCCCATTTTTTTCTTTATCCCACTGCAGTCTAATTTCTACTTCCTGAAATAAACAATAACAATACTTTGGGCCATTTTCTCATGAAACTTTGCCCTTGGACTTCCACTGTGCCACCCTCTTCTGTTTATCCTGCCTGTCCCATAAAAAGCATTGTTCTTGGGATTGGTTGATTGCACTTCTCAGCCTTCACATTTTCCTTAGTAAGTCACAGTTACCTTTGGGGTTTCAGCTACTTGCCAGACTGTTTTCCCATTCATATCCATTCATTCTTTCTTTCTTTCTTTCTTTCTTTCTTTCTTTCTTTCTTTCTTTCTTTCTTCTTTTCTTTCTTTCCTTTCTTTCTTTCTTTCTTTCTTTCTTCTTTTTCTTTCTTTCTTTCTTTCTTTCCTTTCTTGTATATTTTTTTATTGGAGTTCGATTTGCCAACATATAGTATAACACCCAGTGCTCATCCATCAAGTGCCCCCCTCAGTGCCCGTCATCCAGTCAGCCCATCCCCCACCTACCTCCCCTTCCACTATCCCTTGTTCATTTCCCAGAGTTAGGAGTCTCTCATGTTTTGTCACCCTCTCTGATTTTTCCCACTCATTTTCTCTCCTTTCCCCTATAATCCCTTTCACTATTTTCTATGTTCCCCGTATGAGTGAAACCATGCTCAGCCATTGGAAACGATGAATACCCACCATTTGCTTCGACGTGGATGGAACTGGAGGGTATTAAGCTGAGTGAAGTAAGTCAGTCGGAGAAGGACAAGCATTCGTATCTTTCTAAAGTATCAGATTATTTTATCCAACTACTTATCACTTCAAATGCCACTGTCCAAACTGAATTTATGAACCTACCTGAAGTTGTGCTTGATCTGTTGTCTTCCAAAGACATCATAATTTACTATGGACTTCATCATCCCAGGAACTTAGGAGTCATTCATGATTCCTCCCCCTTTCTTTCTCATTCCTCTCCATTCATTTCCTGAATTCTGCTGGCTTTATCTCCTAACTATATTCTGAATCAGCCCCTTCCTTAGCATCCCTGTTCTAACCACTGGCTTGTTAGGAACTACTTCTTTACTTTGTTGCTGGCTTTCCTGCCTTCACTTTCATCTCCCTGAGATTCACCTTCTCTGTATTGCCAGATGGGTGTGTCTAAAATGCAGTTTGAGGATTTTTCATTGACTCCTCATTGTCAACTGGATAAAGTTGAATTCCTTACCATGTAGTTAAAACTGAACATGGTTTCGCCTCTGACTGGTTCTCTAATCTTAACTCTTATGATTTCTGCTTTCCATTTTCCACTCTAGCCATACGAACTACTTTTGAAGATTTCCTGAATATATAACTATTTCTGAATTTGTTGACCATTACTTATGCAGTTTTTCTGCTTGGAATAACTTCCTTTTCTCCTTCCCTTTTCCTTTTGCCTAACTCTTTTGCATTTAAAAATGCAAAAACGTTAAAACGACTCAGCCTAGGAGTACCTGGGTGGCTAGTTGCCTTCGGCTCAATGGCATACTCTTGGGGCCCTGGGATGGAGCCCCCATTAGGCTCCCTGCTCAGCGGGGAGTCTGCTTCTCCCTCTCCTTCTGTGCATTCTCTCTCTCTCTCTCAAATGAATAAATAAAATATTTTTAAAAAATACTCAGCCTAAGCATTACTTCCTCCAGAAAGCCTTCCCATACCCAGACTCTTGACTGGATTATCAGTCCCTTGTGAAATAATCTACTAGTAACTGTGTTATATCTCAGGCACCTAGAAACTGCCTGTCACAGCGAGATACTCAGTAAGAATTTGTTGAGAGAATTATTATAGTGTTGGAAAGACAATATAAGGTCGTTGGCTCTGGATCCAGAATGTCTGGGAATGAAATCTGACGTGGCTATTTGACTACCTGTTGTTATCTTTCTGTACCTCCGTTTTTTCCCTGTAAAATGGGAATAGTGAAGTCTTCATGAGTTTGTTGTGAAACTTAAATTTGTTAATGTAAGTGAACACTCAGAACAGTATCTGGCACTAAATATTTAAGAAATACCCTATTATAGCTGTTGTTGCTCTCAGAATGTTTTATCCTTTTTTTAAAGATTTTTATTTATTTATTCATGAGAAACACACAGAGAGAAAGAGGCACAGACAGAGGCAGAGGGAGAAGCAGGCTCCATGCAGGGAGCCTGACCTGGGACCTGATCCCGGGTCCCCAGGATCACACCCTGGGCCGAAGGTGGTGCTAAACGCTGAGCCATTGGAATGCTCCTCTCAGAATGTTTTAATTTATATATCTGTGTCTTCCCTCCAACCTGGAATTAGCAAATAAATGAACAAACCAACTAATCTTAGGTTTTAAAATGAAAGATATATTACTGGCTTTTGAGAATATCATGGCAAGTTGACCATTAATCTTTTTAGTAGGTCCAACATTTCAATTTCACAAATTGAAATTGGCATTAATGATGATTAGCATTTCTTAATTCTATTATTTGAATTTCAATACACTTAAAAAAGTTTTTTGGGGGTATCGTTGACACATAATGTTATATAGTGTACAGCAGTAATTTGACTTATCTGTATGTTATGCTTTACTCACCACAAGTGTAGCTACCATCTGTCACCATACAATGCTCTTACAATATCATTGACTGTATTCTCTATGTTGTGCCCTTTATTACTGAGACTTATTCATTCTATAACTAGAAGCCTGTGTCTCCCTCTCCCCTTCACCCATTTTGCCTATTCACCCATCCCCTCCCCTCTGGCAACCATAAGTTTGTTCTATTTATAGGTCTAATTCTGCTTTTTGTTTATGTTTTTTTAGATTCTGCATATGAGTGAAATCATATGATGTTTGTTTTTTCCTCAGTCTGACTTATTTCACTAAGCAAAATACCCTCCAGGTCTGTCCATGTTGTCCCAAATAACACAATCTCATCCCTTTTTTTAAACATTTAAATTTAATTTAGTTAACATATCGTGTATTATTCATTTCAAAGGTAGAATTTAGTGATTCATCAGTTGCATGTCACACACAGTGCTCAAAACATCAAGTGCCCTCTTTAATGCCCATCACCCAATTACTCCCCCCCACCTCCCCTCCAGCAATCCTCAGTTTGTTTCTTATACTTAAGATTCTTTTGTGGTTTCCCTCCTCCTCTGTTTTTATCTTTTTTTTTCTTCTCTTCTCCTATATTCATCTGTTTGTTTCTTAAATTTCACGAGAGAAATAATATGGTATTTGCCTTTCTTTAATTGACTGATTTCACTTAGTATGATATCCTCTACTTTTTTTTTTTTTTTTTTAGATTTTATTTATTTATTAGACACAGAGAGACAGAGAGAGAGGCAGAGAGAGAAGCAGGCTCCAGGCAGGGAGCCCGACGTGGGACTTAATCCCGGGTCTAGGATCACACCCTGGGCTGAAGGCGGCGCTAAACCGCTGAGCCACCCGGGCTGCCCGATATCCTCTACTTTCATCCATGTTTTTGCCAATCTCATCCTTTTTTATGGCTACATGATATTCCTACATATATATGTGTGTGTATATATATATATATATACACACACACACACACACACACATACACACACACACACACACATATATATAGCCCACATCTTTCCTTATCCCTTCTTATGTAGATGGACATTTAGGTTTAGCACACTTTTCTTATTAACCATACTTTTTAAACTCTAGTAATGCTCTTTATTTCCTCTTAATGTTCACATAGCTGATACTGTAACATTTAACGAATTAAGGTGAGAGGGTAGTAGCTCTGCTAAGATTGGGCTTTTTATTAATTTGAGAGATAAACTGAAGCATGTTGTAGAGAAAGATTGAACAAGGAGGCATAATGGGGAAATTAGAAAACTTCTGAACTACTGAGCTTCAGACCTGCTCAGTATCCCTTCAGTATTTGGTTTAAAATAAATTTACAGATGAAGTACTCATAATCAAATGTAATTCCAGTAAACATTCTAGAAGCAATTAAAGTCATTAAAATTATTAATACCTCTGCCTTCTTCCATTATTGTAAACAATTGAAATTTCTTCAAATCTTTTTATGGTAATCACTGTTCAATTTTTCATAAACTTTTCCTTTTACCCTAAGTTTGTCCCTTATTTTTTTCTGAATACCACAACTGTCTATGTAATCTTGGCAAATTGGATAGAAGTACTGTTTGTTTTGTTTTGTTTGTTTTTATTTCTGAACTTGCTGTTACATTTGTAGATTTTCCCACTCTTGCTCAACTTTGATTACATGAAACTAGTCAATTTTTCTTACAAAAGTATATTTTGAACCTAGGAATAGTATGAGTTACTAAGTTACTGATATTCATTGTTCTTCACTATCCGTTTGAAAATTGTTACTAAAGAAACTAATTGTGTTTTTTTTTTAAGTCTGAGTTGCCAAAGAAAACTTTTTACTAATAAGCTAATATCAAAGAAACATGGAAAACCTAATATAACAGTCTTATTTTATTTATTTATTTATTTTTAAAATTTTATTTATTTATTCATAAGAGATGGAGAGAGGCAGAGACACAGGCAGAGGGAGAAGCAGGCTCCATGCAGGGAGCCTGACGTAGGACTCGATTCAGGGTCTCCAGGATTACACCCTGGGCTGAAAGCGGCGCTAAACTGCTGGGCCACCCAGGCTGCCCAAGAGTCTTACTTTAAAAGCCAGTGTGCCATGTAATGGCGGCACTATTGGGAAACGCTTCCTTTTTTTTTTTTAAGGGCATTGTCTTCTACCACTAGGTATGTTGGTTGAGGATTCTGAAGTGGTATGTTTTTAAAAGAAATAGGTACATGTGTATATGAAAAACTATATAATGATATTTAGGCTTATTAGATAGGACTGGCTGTCATTACCAGAAAAGATACAACTCTCATCCACTTTGTGGTCAAAATTGTAGTAAGTGGTATTACTTTTCTTTTAAAAACAAGTTTTGTTCTAATAATCTCTAAATATTCCCTATCCCTTAATCTCTGGATTTTTTCCTGTACTTTGAAATAGAATTTTTTTTTTTTTGAAATAGAATTTTATTCATACTGACTCACAACTATGCTGAAGTTGGATATATAGGCTATTGTTTGAACCTGTTATGGTTGGTGAATAGTTTTCATTTTCTTAGGCTGAGGAATGCCTGAAGATACCAAAGTAACAGCCATTTTTTAACAAGGCTTCCCCCTACCCCATGATTAACAGACATTTTTGTATTCCTTCTTGACCTCTTCTATTTTGAGGTTTTTTTTTTTGTTTTTAAGATTTTATTTATTTATTTATTTATTTATTCATTCATTCATTCATTCATGAGACACACACACACACACAGAGAGAGAGAGAGAGAGAGAGAGAGAGGCAGAGACACAGGCAGAGGGAGAAGCAGGCTCCATGCAGGGAGCACGAGGTGGGATCCAGGATCTCCAGGATCAGGCCCTAGGCTGAAGGCAGCGCTAAACCCCTGAGCCACCGGGACTGCCCTATTTTGAGGTTTTTTAAATCAAATGTCTTTTGTTTGTAAGTAACAGAAATCAAATTCAAACTAATGTTGTTGTTGTTATTTTTTAAAAAGAAATTAATGGGGGATCCCTGGGTGGCTCAGTGGTTTACTGCCTGCCTTCGGCCCCGGGGCGTGATCCTGAGGTCCCGTCAGGCTCCCTGCATGGAGCCTGCTTCTCCCTCTGCCTGTGTCTCTGCCTCTCTCTCTGTGTCTCTCATGAATAAATAAATAAATTCTTAAAAAGAAAATTAAAAAAAAAAGAAAAGAAATTAATGTTAATGGCAAGGATCCTGGAGATTTCACAGTACCCGAAGATAGAAGTACAGACAGGTTTCAACCAGGAACTGGAAACTCATCATTAATGCAAGTGGCTGGTTTCTCACCACCCTGGGGCAGCATGACCTCTCTACTGTCTTCTGTTTTTCTCTAGCTACATTTTGTTTTTTACACTGTGTATAGCTGAACAAGTCCTCCAACTCTTAAATTCATACATTTACTCATGGTTTTGTGATTCTTTTCTAAACCCCTGGGAGAAAATTCAGTTTGAGGCAAGTGTTAATGTCTGGTACAATCAGCTGCGGCTGATGAAACCAAGGTTTCATAGAATATTTCAGGCCCTGTTTTTATGGTAGGGGAGGAAATGCAGAGTATACAACTCTCAGAAGTATAAGCTAAGTAGGTATCTTAAAGGTGGTAATTACAGAGGAATACTAAATAATGTGAAATTAAATTAGCTTTTTTTTTTTTTGAAATAAAAAGGAGACCACTCGCTCCTTGGCTTTATATAACAATGTAAGAAAATTATTTCATCCCCAGTCCATAGGTGATTATTTTGAAAGCTGTAAAAATATCTCCCTTTTTCAAATAAAAACCATTGGGAGCTAATTTTTTAGCTTTCACATACAGAATTTGAAGTTTGAGTCATGCTATCTCATGAACACAAATAACCTTATATTAATATCATTATGAATACCTCATGCCATTCTCTCTTCAAGCATTTGCTGACTGCCTCTTCTGTGCTAGAGACTGCTAAAACAGATATTTACAAAGATAGAGATGTAACATTGCCTACTCTCAAAGAATTCTTAATCTAGCTGCAAAAAGTACATGTTCAAAGAAACAATTATAGTATTAATGTAATAATCATAATAGTGATATGTATAGAATGCTCTTGAGAATAACAGTCTCTACTGGAGAAAGGGGTTGGGGAAGGCTTCAAAGAGCAGGTCTCAAATATTATGCAGAGGTTGGCCATTTTAACAAGGTCATTCTGGCAGAAAGAAATGAATTTGCAAAGGTGGTGTGGAGTTTGATATGACTGAAGAGAATTATTAGACCAATTTATGAAACTGAAATGAAACACATTTTTTCATATCTATCCTTCACATGGCAGTGAATACTAGTTTCTTCAAAGGATTATAAATTTTAGAATATTTGAATAATTTTATTCTGTAACTTTGATATCACTTTTGAAAATGACATGTCACTGATCATTGTTTTCAGCCTCCTTTATCAAATATTTCTTAAAGATTTTATTTATTTATTCATGAGAGACACAGGTAGAGGGAGAAGCAGGCTCCATGCAGGGAGCCCAGAAATTTTATAATTTTAGGAGAGCACACACAACATGCACATGTACACACACACACATGCTATTGTGTGAAGTCTTTTACATCATTTTTTTTCTCTGGTAGAGTTGTACTTACCATTAAGCAAAATTAGCGTAAGCAGTTGGCAGAATGCCCTGTGCTCTACTACTCTCATCCACTGATTAACACCTTTACTTCTCTTTTCAATTCCTTTATCCACTCATTCATGATTCCTACACCTCCCCCATCACAAGGAACCAACCAAAAAACCCCCCAAAACCCCAGACCTCTCTATTTGACTGTTCTGAGAAGTGACCGAGGTAGGTGAGAAGCATAGAGAAAAGAAAGGTAGCTGTGGCCAGCTTTGTGGTGGAGGCAGTAGAGGTGGTGGGTGGGTGGGTGTCTGTTTTTGTCATGAAGTTCATTTTCATATAGCAAGCTCAGTAATCCACCTCTGTCACTCTGGTCACAAATTATAACTGTTTCTGTTCCCCTTCTACAAACCCTTCTGTCTGCCTTTTGTCATTTTTGTCCTTCAAATATGCTTTCGATACTGTGTTACAAGGCAGTGATGAGCAGAGAAAAGGTTATATGCCTTTTACTTTTTGCTCCTTCTGTTTGGAATGACCTTCCATCTCTCCTCTATTACCCTGGTCATATTTCAAGATTTAGATGACATCCCTTACTCTTCAAGCCTAAACTGTATTGTGCTTTCTGTGATTATTCCTGTTACAGACTTACTTATTGTAATTGCTTGTTTACTTACCTTCTCTATTTACTCCTGGAAGGCAGGGCCATATCATTTGTCTTTGTATTCCCAGTGCCTCATACAGAGCCTGGTATCATTACCATTCTTGGTTGCTAATGACAGAAATCAACTCTGGTTTGCTGAAACAAAAGAAACAGTATTTATTGAAAGGATATTAGTTAGCTTGCAGAAATGACTAGAAGACTGGAGACCCAGACTCTGAGAACAAATGGGAAACCAGCCAACCAACCTCAGTGCTAGAACATAGTCATAGTCATGCCATAGAATTATCCTTTTCCTGTTTAAGACACCATCGACTCCCCCACAGGACGTTGGATGCCATTGCTACAACAGCGCCACTGTGTGCTATATGTTACTGCCTTAAAAATGAATTTTAAACTGTCATAGCAACTTCAGGTCTAGATTAAAATTCTGCATGAAAGCATGTAATTGACCATTCTATATTCCTGGTCCCTAAATAGGGAAGCAACTCTGTGGCCTTTATGGCTTATGTGGTTGATTTAAGGCCCCAGCTTCCTTTCAAGACATACATAGTGGCAGATTCTGTAAGCATAGGAAGGGAGTTCAGATGCTAGACCATCAGAAGTAAAACTTGACACGTCTTTTTCAATAAACATTCAGTAAATATTTATTAGATGAATGAATGAGAGAATTGGAGTCATAATTTCCATCTCTAAACATTTATATCATCAAGCATTGACATGATTATGGTATCACTTACATAATTCACAAGAAAATCCATTCCAAACCATAAAATAAGGAAAAGATAAGTAAAATCAGCAAAGTTCTGTTTTTTTAAAATGATACTGCACTGTTAAACTACTTAAATAAAATTATTTGAATTAAAGTGTTTTTTTGGTTCCCCTTTTTTGTGGTACCTGAAGGATATATTATTTGCTTATCTCATCATCTAACACTGGATACAAAGGGAACTTGAACTTGGCCAAACTGATTTCAGAACACTTAACTCCTGTTTTTACAGTCTTCATATAGTGGTGTTCAACAGTGACTTACAGCAAAAAGAACAGCAAACTAATATTTTTTTAGAGCTCAGAGGAATGTTTCTGCTTGTGAAAAAGAAGTTTTTATTTCTAAGCCATCTTGCCCATCAGATGGCTTACAGTCAAATGGTCTTCTTACAGTCATTTTGAAATACCATTTGACATTATGTACCAAAGTTGAATATACTCACACCCTACATCCTAGCAGTTTTATTCATAGGTATTTTTTTTAATGCCTACGCTTGTGCATCAGACATGTAAAAAACTCTATATGACTTTGTAAGTATAATAGCCTAATGTTGAAAACAAGCTAAGTGTCTATTAATAATAGAGTGGATAAATAAAATTGTGATATGTTTTCAAAACGAAATACACAGAAATGAAAACTAACAAACTGCTGCTATGCTTAGGAGTATGACCATCTCAAACGAACATTGTAGAGTGAAAAAAGCTAGACCAAAGAATACATTCTGTATGAATCCTTCTATGTTCGTTTGTGTAAAGTGCAGAAACAGACAAAACTCATCTAGCATTAAAAGTCAGATAATGGTTCTTTTTTGGGAAAATTGGAGGGGAACAGAGGGCTTCCTGTTACTGGTAATGTTCTATTTCTTGACTCGGAAGATATTTATAACAGGTGTTATGTTCACTCTGAAAATTCATGGAGTTGTACTGTTTCTATATGTAATACTTTAATTAAAAAGTAAAAACAGGGCAGCCCCAGGTGGCTCAGCGGTTTAGCGCAGCCTTCAGCCCCGGGTGTGGTCCTGGGGACCGAGGATCAAGTCCCACGTCAGGCTACCTGCAGGGAGCCTGCTTCTCCCTCTGCCTGGGTCTCTACCTCTCTCTCTCTCTGTCTCTCGTGAATAAATAAATAAAATCTTACCAAAAAAAAGTAAAAACAGAGTCAAAAAACAGACTTGTGTATGGACTACTTTGGGAAGCATGGCTCAGTGAACCCCCTAATGTTGTATATAAAGTTTTATCTGAATATGTATATGTTTGTGTATTTTAAGGGAGAGAAGATCCTTAGTACTAATCAGATTCTCTGAGGAGTTCATGACTTTAAAAAGGTTAAGAACCTACCCATTTCTTCTCCCTTCCCCTCTATTCCCTTTCACTATTATTTATATTCCCCAAATGAATGAGACCATATAAATGGGTAGGAAATATCAGAAAGGGAGACAGAACATGGAAGACTCCTAACTCTGGGAAACGAACTGGGGGTGGTGGAAGGGGAGGAGGGCGGGGGGTGGGGGTGACTGGATGGCAGGCACTGAGGGGGGCACTTGACGGGATGAGCACTGGGTGTTGTTCTGTATGTTGGCAAATTGAACACCAATAAAAAAATAAATTTATTAGTAAAAAAATAAAAATAAAAAAATAAAAAGTTAAGAACCTACCTCACCAAAGCCTGAATATTCAGAAAAATTATAGTTAAATCCATTATGATAGAAAACTTGTTTTTACAATGTGGTAAACTCTTGTCTCTGTGAGCAGACCCTCTATGTTTTACATCCCATTCTCATGCATTCTCAAGGCTTTTGCTTTTATGGTCATCTTTTTTTGCCTTCATCTTCATTTTCTTTCTCTCTGGATGATTGCGATAGGCATAAACCTTGTCAATTCCATTCTTTTTTCTTCCTTTCTTTTTTTTCTTTTTTAATGGCCTCTGTTGATTCCATGTCTTCTACCAGTTACCAACTCCCTTTCACATCAAAATGCCTACAAAGTGTTATGGATACTTCCTCACTTCCTGTTCTCTCCTCAGCTCATTCCCTTTGGGTTTCCTCCTATTAACACTGTACTGAAATGGGTTTTCTCAAGGTCACAATGATTTGAGTTTTGTTGAAACCAGTGGTTAAATATCTCTATTTGAGAGGAAGTAGAGTGAGAACACCTTAGGTATAGATAATCGATTTAATAGTTATTTCTCATTTCATGGTACACTTTCATGATTGGCCTGTACTAAAGCAGGGGCCCTGCTTTAGTTTTATCTTCCTTAATGCTCCATTTTTCACTCTCATTTCCTTTCCCCTGTAGATATCCACTTTAATATATTTAGCAAATCATCCTGAATATATCTTTGAAGACTATAGTGCAGTTTTGAATACATGTTTTTAATTTATATAAATGATACCTTGTTACATATTCCTTTCTGTTTCCTCCTGTTTTCACTCAGTAAATTTTAAAAAAAATTATCTCTGTCACTGTGTGCATCCATTTGATTGCTTCTAACTAAAATCATGCCTTTACTTTCAGACACCTCAACTTACTCATTCAACAAATGTTGACCGCACACTATTCTCTAGGCACTGTCCTAGATGCTGGTATATACAGCAGTGTCTAAAACAGAAAAATGAATACCCTCATTGAACTTACAATCTTGCAGAGAGACAAAGAAAGAGATAATAAAATAAGTATAATATGTACTGTGTTAAATAGTGAAGAATAATACAGTGAGAAAATCAGAACAAGGAAAGAGAATATGAAGTGTTAGATATGGAAGGCTGTTTGTTGACCTTTTAAATAGGGTGGTCGTGGAAAGCCTCACTGAGATGGTGACCTCAAAGAGACAGCCTGAGGATGGTCTGGCTTGGCTGATACCAGAGAAGGCTAATCCAGGCACAGAAAGCAGCAGGTTAAAAGCCTCTGAGACTGGAAAATTCCTGGTTTGTTCAAGGATCAGTAAAAATACTGGCATGTTACCTCCAAGAGCTTTCTAAGAGTTTTTTTAGTATGCTAAACTTTGTCTTTTACTATTAGGATTTAATCCTGCCATCTTATTTTGTATTTTTTGTTTACCCTAGTTTCTTTTCCTTTCTTCTTTCTCTTTTCCTATTTTCTAAGGATGACTAAAACTTTTTTTATAAATAAAACTTTTGATGCCAGTTTAAAAGTTATATACTCTATTTTTATTCTTCTGGTTGGTACCCTTTATTTAGATTCATATTTGTATTCATTTTCATTGTCAGTTTTTTAAAGTTTATTGATTTTTGGTCATTATTCTAAGTATTTCCTTACCTCCATTTTTTCTCCCCACCTTCTGAAAGTCCTGTTAGATGTTGACTCCAATTTTTCTAGCCTCTGTGTTTGGTGGGGGTTCAGAACTAAACCTTTAATTTTTTTCTTTCAAATATACTTTATTTTTTTAGAGCAGTTTTAGATTCATAGAAAAATTGAGCAGAAAGTACAGAGTTCCCACATACTCTTGCCCCCAACATAGGTACAGCCTCCCCAACAGTAAACATCCCACACCAGAGTGGGACATTTGTTACAATATGTGAATCTATGTTGACACATCATTATCACCTAAAGTCCATAGCTTACATTACAGTTCACTCTTTGTGTTGTACATTCTGTGGGTTTTGACAAATGTTTAATGACATATACATAATGACAGATACAGAACAGTTTCACTGCCTTAAAAATCCTCTGTGCTTATTAGCCTATTTGTCCCTCCTCTCTTACCACTGTCAACTCCCAAATTGTCTCCCAAGTTTTTGCTGTTTCCAAGTGTTTGCCTTTTGCAGAATGTCCTATAGTCGGAATCATATAGTATGTAGCTTTTTTTCAGATTGATTTTTTTCAGTTAATAATATGCATGTAAGGTTCTTATTTGTCTTTTTGTAGCTTAACTTAATAGCACACTTCTTTTTAGAACTGAATAATATTCTATTGTACAGATGTCTCACAGTTGATCCATTCACCACCAAAGAACCTCTATTTCTTTCCAAGTTGCAGCAATTATGAATAAAGCTGCTATGAATATCCATGTGCGGTCTTTTGTATGGACATGTCTTTAGCTCCTATCTGTAAATGCCTAGATTGCTGGATTATATGGTAAGAGTATGCCTTGTTTTGTAAGAAACTGCTAAGCCATCTTCAAAAGTAACTGTATGTACCATCTTGCGTTCTTACCAGCAATGAATGAGAGTTCCTGTTGCTCCACATCCTTATCATCATTAGGTGTTGTCAGTGTCCCAGATTTTGGTTATTCTAATAGGGGTGTGGTGATATCTCATTGTTATTTCACTTAGCATTTCCATAGTGACATATGACGTGGAACGTCTTTTCATATGCTTACTTATGTTCCATATCTTTTTTGGTGAGGCATCTGTTCAGGCCTTTTGCCCATTTTTTAATCAGGTGGTTTGTTTTCTTATTGTTGAGTTTCAGGTGTTCTTTATATATTTTGGATAATAGTCCTTTATCAGATATATCTTTTGTAAATATTTCTTCAAGTGTGTTGGTTGTCTTCTCAATCTGTTAAGCCTCTATATTTTTAAACTTTCATAGTATATATTTTCCATTTACTTATAGCTTCTTAACCTCTCATCCTGATCATCTACTTATTGATCTTTTTGACTATATTCATTTTGTTATTTAACCTGTCTTTAAATTTTTCAGTAATTATATTTTTAACACCCAATATCTCTAGTTGGTTCTTCATTATTCCTTATTATTTTCCTAATATCCTACTTTAGTTTCCTGAGGATGTTTGTTATGCTTATCTAAGAAATGTGTTTGGTCTGGACTGTGAATTCTGTTTCCTCTGGGATAGGTTGTTCTGTTTTTGGCCTTTTTCCCCCTCCCCTCCCTTGTACTCCTGCAATGTTTATTTTTTTCTTCCTGGAGCTCATACTCCCTTGAGAATATCAACTCCCTTGACTGATAATATGTGTAGGTAAAATCTCATGTTCAAATTTATTCCCATCCAGGTGAATTTATAGAATATAAGTGTATGCATGTGTGAGAGAAGTGTATTTAGGTTTAATGATGGAGTTTTACTAAAGAAATAGTTTAGTTTTGGCTACTATATATACAGGTAGAGTTATCAAGGCTTTTTGGGTCTCAATGGCGAGTTATGGTTGGTGATATAAATTTGAAAGTGTGCAGCAGTTAGTGGGACTATTACGTTTTTATGAGAATAAGAAGAAAGGGAAGATCCTGGAGGTTGGTTTGATTGCTGAAAATTTGTAAAAAGATTTTAAAGAATAGAAGATATACTTTGTCTAGGACTGGTTCTGGCCATCGGAATGTTTAGAAAGAAGAATGCGTAATCTAACCTCACTATGCTGATTTGCTTACCCTTGTCAATAATGGATCATTGTTTGAGGCTTCTACATGATATATGTACAGTTGACCCTTGAACGACACCAGTTTGAACTGTGTGGGTCTATTATATGTAGATTTTTAAAGTACAGTAGTGTAAATGTATTTTCTCTTATGATTTTCTTAACATTTTCTTTTCTCTATCTTACCTTATTGTAAGAATACAGTATGCAATACATATACAAAGTACATGTTGATTGACAGCTATTGATAAGGTTTCTGGTCAATAGTAGGCTATTAGGAGTTACGTTTTGAGGGGTCGGGGTACTTCGGTCGCTCAGTAGTTGAGCATCTGCCTTTCACTCAGATTGTGACCCCAGGGTCCTGGGATTGAGTCCCACATCAGGTTCCTTGTAGTAAGCCTGCTTCTCCCTCTGCCTATATCTCTGCCAATCTCTCTGTGTCTCTCACAAATAATAAATGATCTTAAAAAAAAGTTTTGAGGGGCCAAAGTCATATGCAGATTTTCAACTCCACTGAGGGCTGATACTTCTAATCCCCACATTATTCAAGGGTCAATGAGTAGCAAGAGATCTGAGATAAGGAGTTTCAGGTCCTACTGTGCTACAGATGAGCTGTGCTGTTTGGACAAGTCAAATTTGCCTTTCTAACATTTTAATTTCCTCATCAACAAAATGGTAAGATTGAACCAAAAGACTTTTAAGATCTTTTTAAAAAATTCTGTGAGCCTTGGGGTACCTAGGTGGCTCAGTTGGTTAACCATCTGACTCTTGATTTCAGCTCAGGTCATGGTCTCAGGGTTGAGAGATCAAGTTCTTCATTGGGCTCTGCTCTTGGTGCAGGGTCTGCTTGAGAATTCTCTCTTCCTCCCCC
This sequence comes from Vulpes lagopus, assembly GCF_018345385.1. Lineage (NCBI taxonomy): Eukaryota > Metazoa > Chordata > Mammalia > Carnivora > Canidae > Vulpes > Vulpes lagopus. Next base: position 51,620,161 of record NC_054825.1, read on the forward strand.
TTTGTCCCTTCCCTGCTCAAGTGCGCATGCTCTCTCTCTCTCTCTCTCTCTGTCTCATAAATTTTTTAAAAAATTGAAATGTTAAAAAAATTTGAAATGTTTAACATTAATCAAATGACAACTATAAATCTTGTCTACTTGTCAAGAACAATGATATTTTAAATCAGTGGATCTCATTTTTTATTATATATTTATGTAGCGGAATTTTAGATTGCTTGTCTTATGTAAACATTTTTAATCACCCCATTGAGTACTATTTCTTTTTTTAAGTTTTTATTTAATCAATGAGTATAATTTCAGATAGCTTGTGTATGGCTAAGAAATCAAGAAGAAAAATGATATATTGTATGTTTGAGAGAAATTTTGAGGGAAGATTCCAATGGAAGCAACAAGTTATTTCAGATACTAGCTAACAAATGCTTATGATAATTTATTTTTATTTATTTATTTTTTTAAGATTTTATTTATCTATTCAAGACAGACAGAGAGAGAGGCAGAGACACAGGCAGAGGGAGAAGCAGGCTCCACGCAGGGAGCCCGATGTGGGACTCAATCCCGGGTCCCCAGGAACATACCCCAGGCCGAAGGTGGCGCCAAACCACTGGGCCATTGGGGCTGCCCACTTATAATTTAAAGAGGAAGTAAGAACTTTGAGATGTGGGAGTGGTATGCATATGGGAAATTAATTTTAAAAAAAAGATGGTGCAAGAGTCAAAATTTAAAAGCAGACTTCCCTTTCACTCTAGACTAGTATGCATTATATGTTTATATTTCATATATAGTGCTGGATATGAACAGATTTTCATTACAGGATTCGTAGATATTTGTTGTTCCCATTAGTTTATATGGAAGCTAATATAAAGTGGTAAATCTTATAGGTTCTTTATGTTAAAGTAAATAGCATTAAAAATTCTCCAGATACCATTTCTTCATCCCTCTCCCTTTTTTTAAGGTTTTATTTTTAAGTAGTTTCTACACCCAACATGAGGCTCGAACTCACAACCCCAAGACCAAAAGTCAAGCTCTCCCAACTGAGCCAGCCAGGCTTACCTCCTTACCCTTTTAAACTATTTCCTACTTTTCTCCCTCCATTTCTCCACTTCTTAACTTTTATTCCTTTTATGCTTTCTCCCTTCATCATTTTTATTCCTTTTCTTGCCATATCTCTTAGTTTACTTTTCTTTCTTTTCTATTTTACTCTTATTTTTGGTCATTTGTTCTTTTTCTTACTGCTAATTGCCTCATACTTATCAGCCAGTTTAATTCTCCCACTTACCTATTAACTTTTTTTTTCTCTATCAAAGCCTGTGTTCACTAGTTAACACTTAGATCTCCCCAGGGAATTGCTTCCTTGTCTTCCATTCTTGAAGTATGGTATAGTAGAACTTCAAATTAAAAGCCATGAGAGGTGAGTCATAAATTGGACAAACTGTTTAATTTTAAATCTCAATTTCTTCAATTATAAAAAGAAGAGTGGCAAATAAATCTCCAAGGATCTTTCCTGGCTTTAAAATCCTATGATTCTGTGCTGTCCTAACTTTCCCATTTTTTTCTACTGTGCTGACCTCATTCATCTAATAAATATTTACAAACCTATCATGTGTTTATAACTGCTATAATTTATATGAGAGAATCAAAAGAAATAAAGGGAAGAGTTCCTTCCTTTGAATTGTTTATAGTCTATCTGGAGAGACAAGAGGTATCTGTATCTTAACATGCAGTAATTTCCAATCTGTTCCTTTTCTTTCCAGACTAGATCCATATTCCCAAGGGAATACTAGCTACTTTAGTTCCAACCTAATTTTTGGATGAGGGGCAAGGTTGCCCCTGAACACAGTAAAAGACTCTTTTTTATGTTCTCATACATCTGAGAATTCCTGTTGTAGTTGTCATGTAGCACTATTTTACATTGTCTACTTGATTCTAGACTAGAGTTTATCTATGATACAAAAATTTGTCTTAGAACTACGGGGATTAGTCTTGATTGTGCTTTAGTAGATGACCACTCTGTCCTTCTTACACTTTTTTGTACGTTCATATGTCTGTGCATTTGTATGTTTGTGTAATTATGTTCAAAGAAAATGTTCCAGATGGCTTAGTAAATGTGACCAACAAGTCTTTCTACACCATCTATACTTACACTTTATTCTTTGGTTTGTTTCTGTACCTACTTTGTAAGGGGATATTGCTTTTCGAGACATTATCTTTTCCTTTCATAGGCTACGTGAACACTCTGGTAAAAACATACCACTCCAATAGGGATTAGGGACAGTGGTTGGGGGCACCAAAAGGGAAATGGACATACTTATAAAGGTCTACATTAGGAATCCTTGTGATAGGGATCCCTGGGTGGCGCAGCGGTTTGGCGCCTGCCTTTGGCCCGGGGCGCGATCCTGGAGACTCGGGATCGAATCCCGCGTCGGGCTCCCGGTGCATGGAGCCTGCTTCTCCCTCTGCCTATGTCTCTGCTTCTCTCTCTCTCACTGTGTGCCTATCATAAAATAAATAAAATTAAAAAAAAAAATTTAAAAAAAAAAAAAAAAGGAATCCTTGTGATAGAATTGTTCTGTATCTTGACCTTGATGATGAGTACATGAAGCCGTGCGTGTGATAAAACTGCATAGAACTAAATATGCTATGCCCATACACACACACACACACACACACACACGAATACAAGTCAAACTGGGGAAATCAAAACAAAGTAGGTAAACTCATTAATGCACTATCCAAACTGTGATATTGTACTATAGTTTTGTAAGATGTTGTCATTGGGAGAAACTGGGTAAAAGGTTGCCAGATCTTTATTGTTTCTTTCAACTGAATGTGAATTCATAATTATCTGAAAGTAAAAGACTTGATTAAAAATAATACCAATTACAATAGTCTTTGATGAAAGATAATTTAATATATGTAATTGCAGGAAGTACATTAACATAATCACACTGGCTATGAATTCTGTAAAGTTGCAGGATACAAAATCAGTATAACAATCGTGTTGTAAATTTCCATACACCAATAATGAACTATCAGAGAAATTAAGAAAACAAATCCATTTACAATTACATTGAAAAGAATAAAATACCTAGGAATAAATTTAACCAAGGAGGTGAAAGGCCTGTACCCTAAAAACTCTAAGGCATTGATGAAAGAAATTGAAGAAGACACAAATAAATGGAAACATTCCATGGATTGAAAGAATTAATATTGTTAAAATGTTCATAATACCCAAAGCTATCTATAGATTCTGTGCAATCTCTATCAAGGTTCCAGTGGCATTTTTTATAGAAATAGAACAATCTCAAAATTTGTATGGAACCACAGAAGACCCTGAGTAGCCAAAGCAGTCTTGAGAAAGAACAACAAAGCTGGAGGCATCACACTTCCTGATTTCAAACTGAATTACAAAGCCTGAGTAACCAAAACAATATGATATTGCCATAAAAACATACCCATAAATCAATGTAATAGAATAGAGAGCCCAGAAATACACTTATGCTTACATAATTAAATTAATCATAGTTAATTAATCTAAGGAGGTGAGAACATACAGTGGGAAATGGACAGTCTCTTCAATAAATGGTGTTGGGCATATTGGGTAGCCACGTGTAAAAGAATGAAACTGGATCACAGTTTTTCACCATTAACAAAAATTAACTCAAAATAGATTAAAGACTCAAGCATAAGACTTGAAACCATAAAACTTCTTGAAGAAAACTTAGTAACCTCCTAGTCATTGGTCTTGGTGGTGAATTTGACAACAAAAGTGAAGGCAACAACAGCAAAAATAAACAAGTTGGGACTACATCAAACTAAAAAGCTATTCACAGCAAATGAACCAATTAACAAAATGAAAAGACAACTTACCAAATGAGAGAAAATATTTGTGAATTATAAATCTGACAGGGGGTTAAGTATCCAAAATGAATAAAATGTTTGTTTAACTCAATAGGAAAAAGCTAAACAATCCAGTAAAAAAAAATGGGCAGAGGATCTGAATAGACATTGTTTTCCAAAGAAGACAATAAGATGGCCAACAAGTACATGAAGAGATGCTCAACATCTCTAAATCAAATGAAATGAAAATCAAAACCACAGTGAGATCACCTCACACCTATTAGAAGTGCTGTTATCAAGTGACAATAAATAATATGTGTTGGCAAGGATGTGGAGAAAAGGGAACCCTCCTCATGTACTGTTGGTGGAAATGTAAATTGGCACAGCTACTGTGGAAAACAGTATGGAAGTTCCCCCCCAAAATTAAAAATAGAACTACATTCTAGCAATTCCACTTCTGAGTATTTACAGAAAATAAACCACCGATTCAAAAAAATATGCATCCACCCCCATTTTCATTATGGCATTGTTTATGGTAGCCAAGATATGGAAGCAACCTAACTCCATCAATAGGTGAGTGGATGAAGAAGGTGTGTGTGTGTGTGTGTGTGTGTGTGTGTGTGTGTACATACACATATATAATGGAATATTACCCATAAAAAGAATGAAATTTTCCTTTTTTCAGGGATCCCTGGGTGGCGCAGCGGTTTGGCGCCTGCCTTTGGCCCAGGGCGCGATCCTGGAGACCCAGGATCGAATCCCACGTCAGGCTCCCGGTGCATGGAGCCTGCTTCTCTCTCTGCCTGTATCTCTGCCTCTCTCTCTCTCTCTCTCTGTGTGTGACTATCATAAATAAATAAAAAAATTAAAAAAAAAAAAAAAATCTTTAAAAAAAAAAAAAAAAAAAAAAAAGAAATTTTCCTTTTTTTAAAAAAATTTAATTAATTTATTCATGAGAGACACACACAGAGAGAGAGGTAGAGACACAGGCAGAGGGAGAAGCAGGCTCCATGCAGGGAGCCCGATGTGGGACTCGATCCCAGGTCTCCAGGACCACAACCTGGGCCGAAAGTGGCGCTAAACCGCTGAGCCACCTGGGCTGCCCTGAAATCTTCCTATTTGTGACAACATGAATGGGCGTTGCAGGCATCTAAGTTAAAGAAGTCAGAGAAAAATACATGATTTCACTTATATGTAGCGTCTAAAAAAAACAAAAAAGAATTTCTAATTTTCCTAATTTCATTAATTTCTAGTTTAATATTATCATGGTTGTAAAAGATACTTGATATGATTGTAATCCTCTTTAATTTATTAAGACTTAATATAAGGGAAGGGAGAAGAAATGTGTGGGAAATATCAGAAAGGGAGACAGAACATAAAGACTCCTAACTCTGGGAAACGAACTATGGGTGGTGGAAGGGGAGGAGGGCGGGGGGTGGGGGTGAATGGGTGACAGGCACTGAGGGGGGCACTTGACGGGATGATCACTGGGTTATTCTGTATGTTGGCAAATTGAACACCAATAAAAAATAAATTTATTATAAAAAAATTTATTAAGACTTATTTTATGGCCTAGCCTATGATTTTGGAAAATGTTGCATGTGTACTTGAATGTGTATTCTCTTGCTTTTAGATAGAATGTTCTGTAAATATCTGTTAAGTCCATCTGATGTAATGTATCATTTAAAGCTGATGTTTTGGGACACCTGGGTGGCTCAGCAGTTGAGCATCTGCCTTTGGCTTGGTTTGTGATCCCCAGGGTCCTGGGATCGAGTCCCACATCAGGCTCCCTGCATGGAGCCTGCTTCTTCCTCTGCCTGTGTCTCTGCCTCTCTCTCTGTGTGTCTCTCATGAATAAATAACTAAAAAAAAAAAAAAAAAAAAAAAAAAGGGATCCCTGGGTGGCTCAGCGGTTTCGCGCCTGCCTTTGGCCCAGAGCGCGATCCTGGAGACCCAGGATCGAGTCCCACATCAGGCTTCCTGCATGGAGCCTGCTTCTCCCTCTGCCTGTGTCTCTGCCTCTCTCTCTCCCCCTATGTCTATCATGAATAAATAAATAAAATCTTTTATAATAAATAAATAAATAAATAAATATAAATAAAAACAAAAAAGCTGATGTTTCTCTATTGGTTTTCTATCTGGATGATCTGTGAGTTGATGTCAGTGGGGTATTAGGGTTCCCTACTGTCGTTCTATTGCTGTCTGTTTCTCCTTTTAGGTCTGTTTTGTTTTGATATTGGGTTAATATTGATACTGCTTATATTATACATATAATTTGTCTCCTTGTTGTGTACATAATATTATATAATTAATCCGGGATCCCTGGGTGGCCAGCGGTTTCGCGCCTGCCTTTGGCCAGGGCTGATCCTGGAGACCCAGATCGAGTCCCACATCAGGCTCCGTGCATGGAGCCTGCTTCTCCCTCTGTCTGTGTCTCTGCCTCTCTCTCTCCCCTTGACTTTTCATGAATAAATAAAAAAATCTTTTATAAAAATAAATAAATAATATAAATAAAAAAAAAAAGTGATGTTTCTCTTGGTTCTATCGGTGATCTGTGAGTTGATGCAGTGGGGTATTAGGGTTCCTATGTGTATCTGTCTGTTTTCCTTGCTGTTTTTTAATTTTATATTTCTTATTTATTGGTACATATATTTAGGTGTCTATTGGGATCCTATGGGATTGGTATCGGGTCCTGGGCATGATGAGCCTCTGCACTCCAGATCGAATCCCACGTCAGGCTCCCGGTGCATGGAGCCTGCTTCTCCCTCTGTCTGTGTCTCTGCCTCTCTCTCTCTCTCTCTGTGACTATCATAAATAAATAAAAAAATTTTTAAAAAAAAAGGATGCTTTACTTTAAAAAAAAAGTGTTATATCCTTGGGGTACCTGGGTGGCTCAATAGGTTAAGCATCCAACTCTTGATTTCAGGACAGGTCATGATCCTAGGGTCCTGGGATCGGGCCTGGCATCAGGCTCTGCACTCAATGGAGAGTCTCCTTGTCCCTCTGCCCTTCTCCCCTCTCATGCTCACTCTCTCTCTCAAATAAATAAATAAAATCTTCAAAAAATGTTATATCCTCTTGTTGAATCGACCCCTTTATCATTATGTAATGCCCTTCTTTGTTTCTTATTATAGTTTATAGTCTATTTTGTCTAGTATAGATATAGCTATTCTAGCTTTCTCTTGGCTTCCATTTTTATGGAATATCTTTTTCTATCTCTTCACTTTTTCAGTTTCTGTTTCTTCTCAGTTTCTGTTTCTTTCTCTTTTTTTTTAATTCCAGAGAGAGAGAGAGAGAGCGAGAGAGCACGTGTGTAAGAGTGTGTGCATGAGCATTAGGGGGAGAGGGGAGTAGCAGAGGGAGAGAAATAAGAAGGCCCTGTGCTCAAGGCTTGATCTCAGGACCCTGAGATCATGACCCAAGCTGAAACCAAGAGTCAGACACTCAACAGACTGAGATATCCAGGCATCCCCATCCCTTCACTTTCAGCCTGTGTGTGCCCTTACATCTAAAGTGTATCTCTTTTAGACAGCATATAGATGGGTCTTTTTTTAATCCATTCAACTACTCTGTCTTTTGATTGGAGAATTTAGTCGATTTACATTTAAAATAATTACTGATAGATATGTGCTTACTGACATTTTGTTCATTGTTTTCTATTTTTGTAGTTCTTCTCTTTTCCTTTTTGTTCTCTTCTTTTGTGGTTTGATGACTTTTTTTTAAGGTTTATTTGTTTTAGAGAGAGAGAGTGAATAGGAGTGAGGGCGTGAGAGGGACAGAGGGAGAAAGAAAGAGAATCTTAAGCAGACTCTCTACTAAGGAGCTTGATACAGGGCTCAGTCTCATGACCCTAAGATCATTACCTGAGCCAAAATCAAGATTTGGATGCTTAACCAATTGAGCCACCCAGGTGCCTCTGATGACTTTCTATAGTGGTATGGTTATATTCCTTTCTGCTTATCCTTTGTGTATTTAATATAGGTTTTTGCTTTGTGGTTACGTGGAGGCTTACATATAATACCCCATACTTATAAGTCTATTTTTTTTATAACAGTCTATTTTAAGTTGATAACAACTAAAGTTTGATCCTGTGCTAAAGCTCAGTATTTATACTCTCCTCTCCACATTTTATGTTTTTGATGTTACATTTCATATCTTTTTATTTTGCTTTGATATCTGAATCAATTATTTTTACTATGTTTGTCTTTTAACCTTCATATTAGCTTTATAAGTTATTAACCTACTACCTTTACTATATGTTTAGTTTTCCAGGGAGACATATTCCTTTTTTTTTTTTTTTTTGACATATTCTTTCATACATGTTCCTGTTACTAATTAAAGTTCCCTTAACTTTTCTTATAAGGCCAATATAATGGTGATGAACTCCTTAGCTTTTACTTGTGGGGAAACTTTATCCTTCAATTCTGAATTGCAGTTTTTCTGGGTAGAGTATCCTTGGTTCTATGTTTTTTCTTTCAGCACTTTGAATGTCATGTCACTCCCTTCTAGCTTGCAAAGTTGGTACTGAGAAATCTGCTGGTAGTCTTATGGGGGATTTCTTGTACATAAAAAGCTGTTTTCCTCTTGCTTTTATATGTTGCCCTTGACTTTAACTTTTGACATTTCAGTTACAATGTGTCTTGATGTGGGTCTCTCTGGGTTTCTCTTATTTGGAGCTGGCTAGATTTCCTGAATCTAAATGTTTTCTTCCTTCCCCAAGTTAGGGAAGTTTTCTGCCATTATTTCTTCAAATGAGATTTCTGCATCTTTCTCTCTTTCTCCTTCTGAGAGTCCTGTAATGTGAATGGTAGTTCATTTAGTGTTGTCCCATAAGTTACACTGCCTCTTTGCTACCTTCTAGCAATAAGGTTTTAGAAATAGTTGAAAAATATGTATGCCACTCTATATTTACTAACTGAAATTTCTCAGTGAGTCTGAGGTGGAGTGGTATCTTAATTTTTAAGACACATGTATGCATCCTGACCATTTTTAGCAGTTTAAAACATAACAAGATTGTGCCTATATTATTTCTTATTCATTGTTTTTACCCTGCATTCCATTCTAGGACACTATCAAATTTTGACTTAAATAATTTTGACCCTTTCTCGCCTTTCTCTTCTACTTCCCACAAACACACCCATGTTAAGCATCACCAGTTTAGGTAAATCTGATATCTGTTGCTATTATTTCCCTTATTAGTAGATACTCTTGTGTTGGTCTTGAGCTACGGTTTCTTCCTCTTGATGTGCTTGTGATTACTGTGCTTCAATTTGCTTTCCTGCAAAAACTTTTGACACTTAATGAAACTTGCGTGCGTACATATGTATGTGTGTGTGTTCAGCATTATAGAGATAACATAAATTGATGCGATACAGTTGGACTGGCTATACTTTAAGACTTTGTCAGTGGCATCATCTTTTCATTTGATATTTAAAATTACTCATTACTACAACTTACTAAACTACTCAATTTTAAGAAAATATGGTGATGGCATATTGAATCCCATAATACAAATTGCTTATTATCTTGATCAGAGGAGCAGGGTTCCTTGATGATATCCCAACCATGTCTTACTAAACAGTTGTTCTGATGCTATTTAAATGGTATTTTAAATCAGTAATAATAGAGAGGAGAACACAGTCAGAAATCTCTTTGACCTCAGCCATAGCAACTTCTTACTAGACATGTCACCACAGGCAAGGGAAACAAAAGTAAAAATGATTAGGACTTCATCAAGATAAATAGCTTCTGCATAGCAAAGGAAACAGCAAAACCAAAGGCAGCCTACAGAATGGGAGAAGATATTTGCAAGTGACATATCTGATAAAGGGTTACGTTAGTATCCAAAATCTATAAAGAACTGATCAAATTCAACACCCCAAAAACAAATAATCCAGCTAAGAAATGGGCAGAAGACATGAATAGACATTTTTCCAAAGAAGAGATCCAGATAGCTAACAGACACATGAAAAGATGTTCCACATCACTCAACATCAGGGAAATACAAATCAAAACCATGATGAGATAACATCTCACACCTGTCAGGATTGCTAAAATTAACAACACAAGAAACAACAGGTGTTGATGAAGACGCAGAGAAAGGAGAACCCCTTTGCATTGTTGGTGGGAATGCAAACTGGTGCAGCCACTCTGGAGAACAGTATGGAGGTTCCTCCAAATGTTAAAAATAGAACTACCCTATGATCCAGCGGCTGTATTACTAGGTATTTACCCAAAGAATATGAAAATACAGATTTGAAGGGATACATGCACCTTGATGTTTACAGCAGCATTATCAACAATAGCCAAACTATGGAAAGAGCCCATATGTCCATCAACTGAGAATGGATAAGAAGATATGGTATATGTATACAGTGGGATATTACTCAGCCATCAAAAAGAATAAAATCTTGCTATTTGCAAGGATGTGGATGGAGCTAGAGTATATTATGCTAAGTGAATAAGTCAGAGAAAAACAAGTACCATATGACCTCACTCATGTGGAATTTAAGAAAGAATAGATGAACATATGGGAAAGGGGGGGAGAGGAAAACAAGCTCTAAGAGACTCGTAATGGTAGAGAACAAGCTAGGGTTAATGGAGAGAAGTGGTAGGGGATGAGCTAGACGGGTGATGGGTATTAAGGAGGGTATTGTTATCATGAACAGTGGGTGTTGTAAGTAAGTGATGAATCACTAAATTCTATTCCAGAAACCAATATTGCACTATATGTTAACTACCTAAAATTTAAATTAATAATAAAATCTGTGATAAAGGGAAAATACTTTTATGTGTAGACTTCTTTAAAACTTATATAAATGGAAATTACTTGCATCCATATTTAAATTGTCTTAAATGTGTGTATTTTTCTGTAGAACTGAAATACCACATCATGCCCCATTTTTTTCCTCATACTTCTTGTTCTTGTACACATTTACTCTTTTGTGCCATTATTTTTTTATTTTTCTCTCTGTGATTCTCCCCATTATCTGCTGTTTTTTTTTTTTTAAATATGTAGGTATTCTTAAATATGTTCAAAGAAGAATAGTGTTCTGGTTGAAAATGACTTATTGGGTCTTGTCTTGGGTCTTAAGCATATGAAAACAATATATACAGTCATTTTCTTTGAAAATTATTGTTAAGTATCTACAAGCATCTTAGGGGAAATATTTCACTGGAATTAATTTAAGTTCAATTTTTATTCTTTCCACACAGTATTTCTCAAACTCTGAGGCTTGTAGAATTCAGAAATTAAGACCTGGCATCATTTTCAGGGAAAGACCTTCAGTAATGTGTAAGTAGTTTTTTTCATTTTGATTTGTTTCTATTAGTTGTTTTCTGTGTGAAACACTGAAAGGTTAATTTACCATCTCTTAAAAGAATTTGGCATATATTCACCACATAATGATTACGAATAACAAGTGATACAATATAGCTTTATTGAAAGATGTCTTAAGATACACCCTGGGTCGGGACGCCTGGGTGGCTCAGGGGTTGGGTGTCTGTCTGCATTTGGCTCAGGGTGTGATCCCCGGATCTGGGATCAAGTCCCACATGGGGCTCCCTGCTTGGAGCCTGCTTCTCCCTCTTCCTGTGTCTCTGCTTCCTTCTCTGTCTCTCATGAATAAATAAATAAAATCTTAAAAAAAAAAAAAGATGTACCCTGAGTCACTATTATTGACCATTAGTAGAGGCAACATCCTCAAATATAAAAAATACTGGACTGAGTCCTTGCCTTGTCTGGTGCTAACTAGCTACATATCCTTAAGTGAACTACTTTCTGTGTTTTAGTTTCTTTAAAATGAGGGATTAGATTAGGAGTAGTAATAAAATCCTTTCCCCTCAAAATGTCTGTTATTCCCAGCTTGATTTTTTTTTCTTTTTATAAAAATTCAAAGGTGAGTAATCATCCAAAAGGGAGCTCTCAAATTACATAGTTTTGTTTTGTGTGTGTTGGTTTTTTTCTTGGAAATAGATATTGAGAGAGGAGGTGAGCCCAAATTAGAGAAGAAATTTGCCCCACCATAGTCCATTATTCTGGGTTACTAAAGCTTGTTTTTTTTTTTTTAAAAAAAGTCACATTTGCTTTGGGTAAGTTGAACCTTTTTAAAAGGAGGTCACCCAGTGCACATGATGAGATGAGCACTGAGTGTTATACTGTATGTTGGGAAATTGAATTTTAATAAAAATTAAAATAAAATTTTTTGAAAATCATGAAAAAAATCTTCAGTAAAATATTAATTAAAAATAAAAGGTCACCCTACTGTTAAATATGATATGCAAATAAGATTTCTTTCCTTTCAAAATTCCATAGAGTACTAATGCTGAAGGGGTCCAACTTTCAAGGAGATGGGGGAAAAGGAAAATAAAGTAGGGGTCACATCTATGCATGGGGCTTTCGGTGGAGGGAATGGTAGGGAAACTGGACAGATTGAAGTCCAGCACTTGGAATCTGGAAGGGTGATAGGAGAAAAGAGGACTAGATGTGGGATAAAAATATAGACAGAGATGTGAGAAAGTAGAGCTAGAAAGAAAAACTCCTTGAAGGCAGAGGCTATGGCTATCATCAATATTGTCTATCACCAGCTCCTAGAATAGTGTCAGATCTTTGTAAGTATTTATGAAAAATACATTGAATGAATGAATCACTCAATAAATTTCTAATTTTGCCTAAGGCTCTGATGGTTTTAATTACTGGTTTCTAGACTCAAATCATCTAGGTTATCTATATCTGCTCTACATTCAACAACTACAGACAGTATTAAGGTAATTGAGGTTCAGAAAATTGCTTCTGAATTACGGAAAAAAGACCTATCCTTGAGGGTTATAAAGTGGACTATTAATTCATTTAACAAGTATATTTTTAAGCACTTGTCTATCATACTTTCAATACTAGCTGGGAATGGAAAAATGGAGTAGTGGTTATAGTGTATAGTTCTATCTGATGGAATGTTATGTAACCACTAAGTATAATTATGAAGAGTATAACAGTTTAGAAGATTGCGTACTAAATAAATATATAAATATTTATATTCTATTTAGTAATTGTTCATGAGGACTAATGTTTTCTGTTCTCAAAGAAGACTAGGAAACATTGTCAAACATAAATCAGATTTATTATTGGTAATGGAGTTGTGAAATTTCTTTTATGTTATGTTATTTTGTACAATTCATAAAGTTTAAATGAAAATCCAAATAAACTTAAGTTTAAAACAAATATGATGAATATGTACTGACCAGAAGAGGCAATAGTGTTTGTCAAAGAGGAAGGAAGAGAGCAAAACTAAATTTGTAGGATGTGTTGGGAAAAAAATGAAAGATGAAGTTTAGAAAAGATGGAAATGAGACTCTGTGGTAGAGGATGGCTAGATTACATTTTTAACTGTGGAGTTACTTTTTTAAAAAAGAAAATTTCTTTCAGCTTACTTACTCAAGTGAACTGGAGTGAGGGATAGTCTAACTAATCCATTGTGTTATCGACCATTTTCACATACAGGTCTTGAGTTTGTGACTATTTATCATTCTCTATCGGAAAGACTATTGATCCTTTTACCATTTCAAATTTTGCAAAAATTTGACTTTGCAAAACTTCTATGCTCAGATTTTTTTTTTTCATCTACCTTTCTGCTCTGGTCTTTTCTTGTATGTGGAGTTAGCCTAGCTAGAAAATACTTAACTACTTTGATGTACTGGATAGAAGAAATACAAAAGAATCTGAATTGATTGGGTAGGTATTGAAAGGGAGAAAAACAAACCAGTCTCCATTAGTTTGTGAATGAGTAAGAACTTTCTTATAACAATTTCTTAATTTAGTTCTCATAAACCTTTTAGGAATAGAGAGCACCTCCTTGTTTTCTATTTTTAAGGAAAATAGATAAAATTTGAAGTGAAATACTAGCCAAACAAGAATGTCAAATTTTAAAATACCTATAAACATTTTATAAGCTAACTTCTTAAGTTATCTATATCATGTTGAACAAAGAAAAATTGAAAAACAATAGTTGGTTAATAATGTAGTATTATTCTTAGCCAGCTTGGGTAAAGATTGTGTCAGCGTTTTCCATTACTGTGATTACTTACAAAATTGTTGAATCAACTGCTTGTGTTGTATGGCCCCCAGTTTAAATGAATTCAAAGACATTTATTTACAAAAAGAAAGAAAAGAAATTTACCTATGTACCTCCTAATTGTTTAGGGGTTTTTGCTCTCCTGTACTAAACCAAAAGTCCAAGTTTTGTATGCGACTAGGGATGTTTTCTTCAAATGTTTTTTCCAAGGACTTGTTGGTAGTTCTTGCCAACACAAGGCATTTTGTCTTAATATATATGTAGTATTTTTCACAAGGATTGTAATTTTCACACTTTGGTGGAAGTCTCTTAGCTAAATGGAATTGTTAGAAAATACTGTTTTTCATTTGTATCAAAAATTTTCAGTATTTTCTTTACCTTGTAATTTTTAACAATGTCTTCCTCCTAGCTTCTAAACCTCAAACGTATTTTAAAAACAGTTGATTTATAATAAAAAGTAGAGGTGCATTTTCAGTATTATAGACTTTTCTGAGTGAATTAAAGGGCATTTAGATCTTGCAAGAAGTCACCTGGAATGTTGCCAGCTATGTTCTTGGCATTACATACATGGTCAGCAGTGCCTTAAAACATTTTGTTTATCTTCCTAACCACTCTCCGCCTTCAAGTGATTAAATGGGAAACAACGACATCAAGGCAAGAGAACTGGAGAAATAGGTAATTTACTTTTTTGTCAATAAATGTAAGAAGATTTTATTACCACTTTAAAATTATTTTCTTATATGTATTGATGAAGAACAATAATTTATTCCTCTTTAGTAGTTATTTACTGTACTCAGTTCTGAATGAGATCAAATCATCAAAATTTATGAATCAGGAAGATGTAACAAAATGAATTTTTCATATAAATTTCCCCCAAATATTTGCTTATTAGTATAATAGCTGCTTATTTCCAACAGCTAAGGTAGCAACCTTCAAAAGAACTCCTTAGGGATCCCTGGGTGGCGCAGTGGTTTGACGCCTACCTTTGGCCCAGGGTGCGATCCTGGAGACCGAGGATCGAATCCCACGTCGGGCTCCCGGTGCATGGAGCCTGCTTCTCCCTCTGCCTGTGTCTCTGCCTCTCTCTCTCTCACTGTGTGCCTATCATAAATAAATAAAACAAAAAAAGTTTAAAAAAAAAAAAAAAGAACTCCTTAAATATATATATGTTTTCATGGTAGTACTATTCTTTTTCTCTTCTTTCTGCATGGCAGTACATAAAACTACATGGTATGTGATAGTGACTATATGTTGTCATTTAATTAACATAGTTAGAGGGGCACCTGGCTGGCTCATTTGGAAGAGAATGCAACACTTGACCTGGGGGTCGTGATTCAATCACTGTGTTGGGTGTAGAGATTACTTTAAAAATAAATAAATAAACTTAAATAACATGAAGTTAGAGTCTGGGAAAAAGAATATTTAAATAATCCTTATTATAATGAAAGGAAAGTGGTTTACCAAGGTATTTTTAAGATTTGTGTCTATCAAGAGCTTATAGCTTCAAATTCATGCACACATAAAAGCAAATAAATATATGTAGAGGCTTGGTTATATTAACTTTTGACCTAGCAATTCTACTTTAATAAATTTTTTCTGAAGAAATAATAAGAGTTGTAGCTATAGGTTTATGTTCAAGATTACTCATCATAGCATTTAAAAATATTAGCAAAAGAAGTAAAAATGATCAACAATAGCAAATAAACCAGTAATGTTATGTTCATAAAATACTACGCAACCATTAAAAAATATTTTCAAAGACTATGTAATGAAATGAAAAAAGGTTAAATACAAAAGTGCTTTAAAAAATGGTGCTTTTGTTCTCCTTTTTAGAAATGGATAGATGATCATTGGAGTAAAACTACTTGCTTTTTGTGGACTACCTGTTATATGTAGTCAACTGAGAGTAAGGACTCTGTTTCACAGTCTTCTCAGGAAGACAGCTTATTACTTTCTCTTTCCTGTCAGGCTAGGGGCCATTTCTGAAAAGTTTAAGCACACCCCCCCCCCTTTTTTCCAGAAATCTTATGTGTAAAGAAGTTGCTAATTCTGAAAACTCATTAGATTAGCAATAAAGAAAGTTCTATGTTTTGGGATTATGATGAAAATAGTGATAATTATAAACAAGTATACTCCATAAAAATTTGTTTGCCTTCAGTTACTTTATACTCTACAAAGGTTATTTATTTTAAACTAGCATTTTCTAAAGCATGTTTAAGGGTTTTTTTCTAGCCTTTAAGGGGAAAAATAGGGTTCATTATTCAAAGACTTGGGAAATCCTGGACTAAGCAAAGTTAATAGGTGCCTTTATCAAAGGACTGCTGAGGCTTTTCATATTTATATAGTTTATTATAAATCTATAAAAGAGGCATGTTGTGTATATATCTAATTTATTTCTCCTCTTTTGCCTTTATTAGAACTAGGTTTAACAGGAGACATATGTTGGAAAATACCTGTTTTATATTAAACTTTTTTCCTATAAGCAATGACAGTACTGTGGAGGATATATTCTCCTAGTTAAAGAAACAAAGTTTAAATGACACCTGAATGAGATTTTGCTGTTAAAGTATTTACAAATACATAGTGGATTCTACTTTGTGTATTTTTTCTTTGAATTTGTTTTAAGTATGCATTACTATTATAATTGCTGCCCTATTTTTATTATTTGAAGTTCCTCTGTTTTATCTGCTGAGACTCATTGGGGCTGGGTTTTTCTTTGTATGTTTTTGTAGTTTTGGAATAGGAGGTCATCATCGGCAAGGGTTTTATCTGTGGAAAAACCTGATGATGTTCCTTCTAGAGCTGTTTTGTATTTGCTTCCCCCGGGGTATCATTAGCCTGGGAACACAGTTGTTAATATCTGTTTGGAGCTTCTTGGGACTATACAGACAGCTTAAAGTCAAACCTCATATGCAAGTACGAGTAGGTCTGTTACTATGCATTCACAGAGAATTTTTACCCCCTCCAAAGTTGGGCCCAGATTGAGGCAAACTATAAATCTCCCTGTACCAGTGGATGGATTTTTTAAACCCACTCTTTAATTGGAGATATAGTCCTTTGAGGCTGTTGTTTTGATACAGATACATATCTCAGTTCTCATTCCCTATCTTATGTGGTCCCAGAGCCTTGTCTCTTGACCCTGTAATGTCTTTTAAAACACAAACCCTTGATTACTGAGGAGATCCACAAACTTGCCTGACCCATTATCAGCTTACACACGGCACTCTGGTCTTTGGTTTGTGGCCTGGGGAATTTCATTTTTACAGGTTAGTCTGCATTTACAAGCATGTGTTTCTTTGTTGTTGTCTACTTAGGAATCCGGGCTTCCATGTTGTAAAAAATTGAAATTTATGCATTACTTTTATATTCAAAAAATAATGTTAAATATATTCCCATTTTTTAAAAAACCATACATTTTACATATCAAAATGAAATATATAACAGTACTGTTTATCAGAAAAGTAGTGTTCTTCAGTTTTTCTCTAAAAAAAGAAATTAGGGATCCCTGGGTGGTGCAGCGGTTTGGCGCCTGCCTTTGGCCCAGGGCGCGATCCTGGAGATCCGGGATCGAATCCCAGGTCGGGCTTCCGGTGCATGGAGCCTGCTTCTCCCTCTGCCTGTGTCTCTGCCTCTCTCTCTCTCTCTCTGTGACTATCATAAATAAATAAAAATTAAAAAAATAAAATAAAATAAAATAAAAATAAAAAAAGAAATTATTAAATACCTAAATTTCTACAGTTTTTCATTCTTATTTATGTGCAAACCACTTTTATTTATTTGACTTATTAGAGGAGAATACTAGTCTTTCACTTTCCTTTTAGATGTAACCTTCTGTAATGGAAGATGATTGAAGATAAGGGTCCTCGTGTTGCTGACTACTTTGTTGTAGCAGGATTAACTGATGTTTCAAAGCCTCTTGAAGAAGAAATTCACTTCAATGATGCTTGTCATAAAGTAGCTAAACCAAAAGAACCTATCACAGATGTTTCAGTGATTATTAAATCTCTTGGGGAAGAAGTGCCACGGGATTATATATGTATTGATGTTACCCCAACTGGATTGTCGGCTGATCTCAATAATGGAAGTCTTGTGGGGCCACAGATTTACCTTTGCTACAGAAGAGGAAGAGATAAGCCTCCACTTACAGATCTGGGGTAGGTATTTAAAAATTGTGCCATTAATCAAAATAATATGCCTTGTAGATTTTGAAGTTTATTGTTCAATTTGTTCATTAATAGATACATGGCAGCTTTAGAAAAATAGACACATTTTTAGAATGCTGTGTTCTCTTTCTGTGTTCCTTATACCATTTGAGTGTCCCTTTGTCCTATGGATTCCCAGCAGTTTTTTCTTGTCAGAGTGTCTTTCTGTTAAATGTAGGGGAAAGATGTGGAAAACTTCTACAGAAAAATACCAGGAGGGCAGCCCAGGTGGCTCAGCAGTTTAGCGCCGCCTTTGGCCCAGGTCGTGATCCTGGAGACCTGAGATCGAGTCCTGCCTCAGGCTCCCTGCGTGGAGCCTGTTTCTCCCTCTGCCTGTGTCTCTGCCTCTTTCTCTCGCTCTGTGTCTCTCATGAATGAATAAATAAAATCTTTTTTAAAAAAAAAGTACCAGGAAACTAGAATATTATCCTAACCACAGGAATTTTAATCATTTTAAAAGTACTAGAAAAGGATGGCTTTTGAGCGTCAGTCACATTGTAGAGAGATGCTTAAGGCTGTATGCACCAAACAAGGATTTGGGATAAATTAGTGCTTTACTTAGGATACTATATTGAACTTAGGGCTCTTTTTTTCCTATAACAGCTTTATTGAGATAGAATTCAAATACCATAGAGTTCACCAATTTAAAGTGTACAATCTAGTAGTTTTTAGTATGTATAGAGTTGTGCAACCATCACCACAGTAAATTGTAGAACATTTTTATTATGCCAAAAAGAAACCTGGTACTCATTTTAGTTGCTATCCAGTTCTGTCTAACCTCCTCAGCTCTAGGCAATGCTTATTCTACTTTCTGTCTCCATGAATTGCCTGTCCTGGAGATTTTATATAAATAGAATCATATTCTAAGGCAAAAAAAAAAAGAATACTTTATGTTCCTGGCTTCTTAACATTGTATTTTCCAGGTTGATACATGTTATAGTATGTGTCAGTACTTTATTCCTTTACATGACTGAATAATGTTCCACTGTTTATTTATTTATTTATTTATGCAGTTTGTTCATCAGTTTGATGGACATGTGAGTTGTTTTCACTTTTTGACTATTATGAAAAATGCTACTGGAAATGATCATATATAAATTTTTGTAGGGACATATGTTTTCATTTCTCTGTATATATACTTAGGAGTGCAGTTCCTGGGTCATATGATAATTCTAGGTTTAATCTTTTGAGGAACTGCATGACTGTCTTCCAGAATAACCACACTACTTTGCAATCCTGCCGGCAGTGTATGAAAGTTCCAATTTCTCCACCTCTTAGCCAACATTTTATATTGTCATTTTGATTATAGCTTTCCTAGTGGTAGGTCATTGTGGTCTTGATTTACATTCACTTGATGGTTAATGATATTGAACATCTTTTCATGTACTTGTTGGCCATCTGTAAATCTTTTGAGAAAGGTCTATTTAGAATCGTTTACCCATTTTTTAATTGACATATCTTTTTACTGTTGAGCTTTTAAGAGTTCTTTACATATTCTAGATGCAAGTCCCTTATCAGATATATGATTTACAAATGTTTTCCACCATTCTGTGGGTTGTCTTTTCACTTTCTTTATGGTATCCTTTGAAGCTGAAAGGTTTTTAATTTTGATCAAGTCTGATCTATTTTTTCTTTCGTTGCTTGTGGTTTGGCATCATATCTAAGAAGGTTTTTACTAATCCAAAGTCATGGGGATTTACACCTAAGTTTTTATCTAAGAGTTTCATAGATTCAGCCTTTATATTTAGGTCTTTGATCTGTTTTGAGTTAATTTTTATATATAATTGAGGGAGAGGTTCATCCTCACTGTTTTGCTTATGAATATCCAGTTGTCCTAGCACCATCTGTTGAGAATATTCTTTCCCGATTTTCAAAAAATTAATAAGCCATAGATATATAGGCTTATTTCTGGACTCTCAATTCTGTTTTATTTGTCTACATGTCTTATCTTTGTGCCAGTACTATACCGTTTTGATTACTATAACTTTTTAGTAATTTTTTACATTACTTATAAGTGTGAGTCTTCCAACTTTATTCTTTTTTAAGATAATTTTGGCTATTCTGGGTGCCTTGAATTTCCATATGAATTTTAGGATCAGCTCATTCATTTTTTTTTTTATTGTCTGTCAGATTTTTTTGTGATTTAAATTCAGCTAATTAACATATAGTGTATTAATAGTTTCAGAGGTAGAGTTTAGTGATTCATCAGTTGCATATCACACCCAGTGCTCATTATATCATATGCCCTCCTTAATGCCCATCATCCAGTTATCCCATCCTCCTACTCACCTCCCTTCCAGCAACCCTCAGTTTGTTCTCTATAGTTAAGAGTCTCTTATAGAAAATCTATGAGATTAGGTAATGTTTGAAAAGAAAATCTATTCAAAAGATTAGGTAATTTGCTCCTGTGACCACTGATCATTGTCAGAATTATAGCTTGTGGATGAAATGAAAGGAATGTTGCAGATTCTTGTTAGGGTACTGGAGTTTCCTAGTTTAGAGATGAGGAATTTTCCAAGTATAGGAAAGATTCTCTAAGAAGAAAGGACTTAAACTGGAATGAATAAATTAACCACTCATAAATATCCCCCTTGTTTGTCATTGTGGAGGATAGGGCAACATTTTTAAGAGGCTTTGAAAAGCTCAGTTTAGTTAGACAAGAAAAGTTTCTAACAGTATAAAAATAAAAAATAGTTACACAAGTACAGCACAGCACAATAGCTGACGAATGAAAACAATTATGTATTTTTTTAAAAAGATTTTTATTTATTTATTTGTTCATGAGAGACACACAGAGAGAGAGAGGCAGAGACACAGGCAGAGGGAGAAGCAGGCTCCAGGCAAAGAGCCTGACATGGGACTCCATCCCAGGTCTCCAGGATCATACCTGGGCTGAAGGCGGCACTAAACAGCTGGGCCACCAGGCTGCCCAACAATTATGTATTAAATGTACTTATATTCCATATCTTTAAGAAATTTGAGGCAATAAATTTTTTTGTTTTGTGTTGTATTTTTGTTTTCTTGTTTTCAGTTGGGCATCTGTTTTCCAGGCACTATTTTGGAGGCCTTATTTATACTCTCATCTAACTCTCTCAAGATCCTGTGGGTTAGAATTTTAATGTTTTTAAAGACTTTATTTATTTAAAAAAAGACTTTATTTATTTGACAGAAAGAGCAAGAGAACACAAGCAGTGGGAGAAGCAGAGGAAGAAGGAGAAGCAGGCTCCCCCCTGAGCAGGGGGCCTGATATGGGGTTCAATCCCAGGACCCCAGGATCATGACCTGCACCAAAGGCAGAACTCCAAACCAACTGAGCCACCCAGGCACCCCTGGATTTTTAAATGTTATGGCTGATTAGTACAAGGCTCAGAGAGATTAAATATCTGCCTAATACAGCTAGTAACAGGTAGTAGAAATTTGAATTGAGATGTGTCTAACTTCTCTCTGTGACAATGCCTTTTTTAAATTTATTTTTTATTTTTTATTTATGTTAGTCACACACACAGAGAGAGAGGCAGAGACATAGGAAGAGGGAGAAGCAAGCTCCATGCAACGGGAGCCCGACATGGGATTCGATCCCAGGTCTCCAGGATCGCCCCCTGGGCCACAGGCAGGCGCCAAACCGTTGCGCCACCCAGGGATCCCCTGCCTTTTTTTAAAGATTAAAAACAAAACAAAACAAGCAAATCAAAAAGAGGAGGAGGAATAAGCATTTAACCTAACATTAGGATAAACAGAGTTGCTATGATTAAGTATGAAATTTAGCTCTAAATTTTTGAAATAAAATGTTGAAAGAAAAATTTAAGTTTGCTGACAGCCATGACAAAAAGGGAAATTAAAAGTTATATTAGAAATAATTTGACCAATTTTTGACACTTAATTTTATCTGAAAAATTGGATTTTATACAGGGAAGTACTGGCTGATGTTGAGGATATTGCCTGATTTAACAATTTTTATAGCAAATGCAGAAACACACTTAATATAGTTGAGCTTTAAATTTTTTTGTCCATGCCAAGGACTTAGCAGTAAAGTACAAATCAGTGAATTCTCTAAGGGAACAGACTAATATTTATTCCAGTATGACGTTTCCCTTGTATCCACAAGTACTTTTTAGAAGATTTAAGGAGCGAATGGCTGGCATGACCTTTAATAAAAGCCTATCATTTTACCACAATAAAGAAAAAGAAGAAGAAAAAAAGCCACCCCTTTCTTTGATTAAAGATGGATTTGAGGTTATTTTCTCTTTTGGAAACCTAAAGCTGTCTCTTAAATTTGAGGGAGCATTGGAGGTAAAAGTGTGTGAGCATGTTCTTTAAGAACTCTTTGGCAAGGAGCCTTTTGTAAAATTTTAACTTTGGCTAGAATATGAAGTTGCTTTTTCTAAAGAAGTTGCTTGGTTTTAAAGACAAAAATAAGTAAATCTATTAAATGGAGTGCTAAAGCAAGTGCCTCTGCAATTACTCATTGCCATTATGTGGTTTTATGCAAAAGATAATCTGAATTTTCCTTACACTATTTTAATTTTCGGTGAGGGAACCCACTATCCCTTATTATTATATGGGACTGCGTAATTTAAACTTGCAATAAGATTGGAATATCTACTACCTTTAAGGATCAGTTTATGATACCTGACAATATTATCTATCCTATTTGGAGATGTTTTGCATTTGTGTAATTATTTATTTATTTTTCTTTTAGGGTTTTGTATGACTGGAAAGAAAGATTGAAACAGGGATGTGAAATTATTCAGAGTACTCCCTATGGACACCCTGCAAATATTAGTGGCAGTACCTCATCACAAAAAATTTATATAACTTACCGAAGAGCCTCTGAAAACATGACGCAGAATACGTTGGCCGTCACAGACATATGTATTATTATACCCAGTAAAGGAGAAAGTCCACCACACACATTTTGCAAAGTCGATAAGAATCTCAATAACAGTATGGTAAGTGACTTTTGTACTGATAAAATTAGCCATTGATGAAAAGAGAGTAACTTAAAATCTCTGATAAACAGCATAACATGATAACTGAGTTTTAAAATGTGTTGGTTTTTTAAAAAATATTTTATTTATTTATTTGGGAGAAAGAGAGCATGAGCAGGGGCTGGGGACAGAGGGAGAGGGAGAAGCAGATCTCCACAAAACAGGGAGCCTAATGCAGTACTTGATCCCAGGACCCTGAGATCATGACCTGAGCCAAAGGCAGATGTTTAACCATCTAAGCCAACCAGGTACCTCTAAAAATATGTTCTTAAAGATGCTGGATATTTTATTTTTGGGAAAGTACTTTAGTTGTACTTTTTTTTTTTTTGTCATCACATTCACTGATGTGATCTTTTTTTTTCTTTTTCTTTTTTTAATTTTTATTTATTTATGATAGTCACAGAGAGAGAGAGAGAGAGAGGCAGAGACACAGGCAGAGGGAGAAGCAGGCTCCATGCACCGGGAGCCCGACGTGGGATTCGATCCCGGGTCTCCAGGATCGCGCCCTGGGCCAAAGGCAGGCGCTAAACCGCTGCGCCACCCAGGGATCCCTAGTTGTACTTTCAAAAGGAACTGTGCAGAAGGTTTACTTGCTTACTTTTTAATTGAAAGAATATTTTTTCCCTTACTGGAAAAGTAATACACTAGCCAAGCATAATCCTTTCACTTGTGCACTAGATGCCATAAATTTACTTATTTGAGTACTTGGCTTCAGCAGTTCTACCTACTTTTTTGGGAATATCACTCTTTCTCTCTTGGATTATTTCCTCCAGGATGTGAAGCATGTGTGATATTGCCCATCTTTACAAAACTTCTTGACCCTATGTCTACCTCCATCTATTGCCTCATTTCATTGTTCTCCTTTACAATAAAACATCTCAAAAAAAGTGACTATAGTCTGTCCCCTTCCTTACTTTGACTCTCTCTAGTTAGGCTTTTGTTTCTTTCATTCCACCAAGATTGCTCTTGTCGAATCCAGTGGTTTTAATTTGTAATTTTTCAGTAGGTTTTGACACAGCTGATCACCTCTTCTTCTTGAAAAGTGGCAGGAAGATAAAATGTATTATTTTACTGTGTACTCTCTTGCTTTTTCCTCCTACTTTACCCATTCCCCTTCTGCCTTTGCTAATCCCTAACCTCCACACAATGCAGTGTCCCAGGGCTCATTCCTCAAACCATTTATCTTTATCATCTAAACTCAATCCTTTGATGATTTAATCATTTAAATACAGGTTATCAGTGGATAACTTCTAAATTTATTGGCCTAACTTGGACCTCTGTAATTCTTTCTTTTAGAATATTTTATCGAATAAATCCTCTCAAATTTAACATGTCTGAAACTCCATTCCTATTGTGCTTTTCCCAACCTGTTTAGCCCTTAGTCTTCCTCATCGAGCAAATGGAAATTCCACTGTTTTAGTTACTCAGACTAAAAACCTTGCAATAATCCTTACCCTTTTTCTTCTACTTTTCATTCACTATTTCTGTAAATTCTGTTGACTCTAATTTCAAAGTGTATCCTAAACTTGACCGTTACTTTTACCTTCTCTATTGCCGCAACTCTGATTCAAGTCATAATACTCTTTGAACAGGACTGTTGTAATAGTATTCTAATTTAGGATACAGGCAAATTTTCATATAAAGGGCTAAATAATAAGTTTTGCAGGTCATATATAGTCTCTATTACATTCTTTTTTTTTTTTAAGATTTTATTTGTGTAATCATGTGAGATACTGAGAGAGAGAGAGACAGAGACACAGGCAGAGGGAGAAGCAGGCTCCATGCAGGGAGCCCGACGCGGGACTCTATCCGGGTCTCCAGGATCACACCCTGGGCTGAAAGTGGCGCTAAACCGCTGAGCCACTCGGGTTGCCCCCCCCTTTTTTTTAAACAACCCTTTAAAAATCTAAAAACAGTCTTAGCTCAAGTATACAAAAACAGGCCTTGGGTCAAATGCAGACAGACCATAGTTTACCAGAT